>NC_139383.1:74672500-75315000 GCF_054392235.1 Sus scrofa | reverse complement strand
TAATAGCTAAGTAAATATTCGTTAGCTTAATTAATTTAAAAGAGGAAGATAAAGTCAAGCTTACTGCATAACCTAAAATATTTAAGTGATACTCAATTCTGATATATCCATTTAATTTTTGTTTAAAATAATTAATACATTTATATTTATAAATAAGTGTTCAATATTTAGAATTTTTCATTTTTATGTTATTTGTAAATAAAAAGTTCTAAAATTTTTCACAAGTCTCTGTGTTAGTTAGCTGTGTTCTTTTATCCTAAGGGAACTTTAAGTTAGAAGAAACTTATCGTTGCTTTAATTTATGTTATACACATTTTAAAATCAGACATACATCTGAATTGCAAATAATATGCGTAAGATATTTCAAAGAGTTGAATGTATTTTTAAAGAAAATATTAACTTTCTCTTGTTATTGAGGCAGTTTTAATTACAAATTATATCAAGGCTCATGTACATTTATTGAATTAATCATTTTAATTTATTTGATTTGAGTTCAGCCTATCCTAATGGAAAGATTGGGAGGGGAAGTTAAATAGTGTATGCATTACCGCTTGAGACATTGAAAAGTACCTGCCATAAATTTAATGAAGAAGGAAGGAAAAACAATTTTTTCTGATTCTTTTGGACTCTTGAGGGAAAAACTGCGACCTTCCAGTAACAAATTTTCTGAGGCTTATTAAGTGGCTCTAAGATACAGCCAGTACTGATCTCATTTAATCATAAATGATTAATTTATTCTATATAGTTAAAGTAGACTGGAGCATCCGACAGGTACTGTACTAATTATAGTCATTAATGACCTACTTTTTCTGACCTAAAAAGGTAAATGAAGGAGGGAATTGTCTTTGCCTTTCAGGGATTTTCCCCTCGAAAAGAGATTAGTTCCCTGTTGTTGCTCTTTATTTTCATATGACACTTTCCTAAGATCTTTATAAAACTTTCTAGCCACTTATGATGGATCTAGTCGCTTATGATGGAGTGTGATAATGTGTGAAAAATAATCTATATATGCATGTGTGACTGGATCACCTTGCTGTACAGTAGAAAATTGACAGAACACTGTAAACCAGCTATGATGGAAAAAATAAAAATCATTTTAAAAAATGATCTTTATAAAACTCCACAGTACTGAACTCATCTTTGGAAGAAGCAGAATGAATTCATCTTCTCCCACAGGCAAAAAGACTTGGCAGGTCAGACCTCTCTTACTCCAGTTAGAAATCGTTAAGTTTTATAAACAGGCTCTTTTGTTGAAAGAGTCTCAGCATAGATGTGGTCTGGGGATCAAGAATACATACATGGTTCAACATTGGAAAACAACTATACTTTAATTAAAAAAATGTTTTTAAGGGCACACATGAAGCATTAGTATGAAAATGCTATTACAGCAGTTCTTAAGGTACTTCCCTTAAAAGTCTCCTTTTAAGTGTTTTAGAATTTATTCCAGGAAGAAAAAAAAAAACTCAAAAAATGATCCTTTGTTAATGTTTTATTTGGTGGTGTGACTTTTTTCATAGATTAGGTGATGTTTACTCCTTAATATAAATGTGTATGTGTGTCTTTGTTATTATTTATTAATACACAATGCTTAACAGAAGCTTAGCTTTGGTGATTTTAGGCTCAGAACCAAAGGGGTACTTTGTAGAAACCCAGAGTAGGTCAGAGAGTACCATGGTGTAGTAAAGGGAAGATCCCCAAGCTTGCTCAGGTTGTCTTGCCCCTGGTGGAGTTCACTTCCATTGTTATGGTCTAGGTCTGCCTTCCTGTGAATGGAAGAAATACTCAAATTGAAGGAAAGTCTTAGGAAAAATTGTTGTAACTTTTTAGGATAATATTATCAATTATTGACAGATTCGGTGGGGACAACATAGAGGAGAAAAAAATTAGAACTGAATTCTAAATTCCACAGATCAAGAGCAAAAATATGTATAAATATGGGAGCTTCTCTAAATGTAATGTAAGGAGTGCTGTCTAGGTCTGTGTGGACTGGGAAATAGTTCCTCAGATTTTGCCTGCCTGTTCTACTTTTTTACATGTAGCTGTTGTGGAAGTGACCATGTTTTAGAATCAAGGATTCAATTCATGCCATGTGAATTCTGAACATATGTAATTGAATGTATGTTAGGGGCAAATCTTCTGACCGCTAGAATAGCTACTATCACATGTCTATAAAACACCATTTCACACCTGCTCTATTTGACTAATCTACAATTAGAATCTAGGAGTATACTTTAGCTGGCTTCCAAGATCCTAGATTTTTTTTTTTATTTTTTACATATCAAAGTTAAAATGAAGTTTTCTTAAAATTAAATTTTAAGAAATGGCTTCCTTGAATTGGTTTAATGTTAATTTATTATCTACAAATTCATATATATGAAGTTTCATGAATTTTGAAAAACTATATTAAATTTGGTGTTTCCTCAAGTATAATATGCCTGGTATCTTGGATCATGTTATCTGTTAGAGCTGAAGTTTTATTTTCTAGCTAAATTCCCCTTCTTAGGTCCTTCTACTGCCTCACCTTTTTTAAGGATAAGAGACCCATGAGAATGCTAAGCCTTTTAGAGGTCAGAGTTGCTGAAGTTATTTTCTATTCTTATATTTGCCAAGAATTGCTGACAATGTAAAAGCTATCATATGAGTGAATACCAGTTGCCTAGATTGTTTGATGATTTTGGACAAGTGTGGATCAGGATTTCCTGTAGTTTTCTTCCTCTTCTGGGGCTGTGTTGCCTCTATCTCTAAGCAATTGTACACTTGAAAAGAAAAAACAAAGCAAGGTCACTGGATCTAAATTACTTTTACTTCTGTGCCAAATGAAACTCTCCTTCTGTTATATGTTGTAGTTTTGGCATCTTTTGGCATCTAGAGAGAAACCACACTTAGGAGGCGGGATATGGAGGTTTTAGGAGAGGAGATTTTTTTGAGTGTAAGCCTCACTTCTTCTGTACTTCATTCAGAGTAGAGATGGCAAGTCCCTGCTCTTCGGCTGAAACATATCTATATGATAAAGCCGAGCATCCCAAGAGAAACTCAGTTTCCCATAGATTGTATAATCCATCAGTTTAGAATCCATTCCTGAATTCTCTGTGTTTTGAGATGTAGCTTAATGGATGTTTTTAAAAGGATACATCAAAGGGAGATGTATTTTAAGATTAGTAGGCATGCTACTTCAAGAATTGTAATTACTTCCTGAATGCAGGGGATAGTTCTAACCATTGCCTTTGGATACTAGGATTACCTGTGGGATAGTCTGGGTATTTTTTTCTGGATCAGAGAATGAACAGCTGGGTTTCAGAAGATAAGAAAAGTATGAACTTCTGAGCAGAGGCAGAACTTTGAATAAAAGGAACCTGTCTTTGAAAACTGCAATTGGGTTTGGGAAATTGTTGAGTGTGTTATTTAGGAATGTGTTTGGCTGCAGATAATAGAAAACTTTACCATGTGGCTTAAAGAGATAGAGGTCTTCCTCCATAAGAAATCTCAATTGAGGTAGTCCAGAGCTGATACTGATGTTCAGCTTATTAATAATGAACCTCCATCATTAGAATGTGGTTCTCATCTTCAAGGTCACCAAATGGCTATTATGCTTTCAGGCATCACTCTGTTTGCTATCCATTGTTGCATAACAAATTATCCTAAAACATATCTTAAAACAATAAACATTTATTATTTCACAGTTTCTGAGGGTTGAGAATTGAGAGTGGTTTAGCTGGGAGGTTCTGGCTCTATCTGGGAGGTTGTGACTCAGGGTCTTTCATGAGGCTGCAGTCAAGATAACACCTGCGGGACCTTGGTCCAATAAAGGCTTGGCTGAGCTGGAGATCTGCTTTGAAGCTAACTTAAGTGACTCTTGGCAGGAAGCTCTAGTTCCTTGCCACATTGACCTCTCCATAGGGCTGCTGATGACATAGCAGTGGGCTTTACCCAGGGAAAATTGTCTGAGAAGGAAGGGGAGTAGTCTTTTATAACCTAGTCTTGGAGATATCACTTCTGCCATATTCTATTGGTCACGCACCCCGAAACAGTACAGTATGAGCAGGAACTACAGAGAGGTGTGAATAACAGGAAACATGTCACTGGGACCATCTTGGAGGCTGCTTAGTACATATAACAAATATGTTCTTGTCAATAAGGAAAGGAAGGAGGCAGTGCTAACAGACGTCTGTTTGTTTCTCACTGGCAAGAACTGTGTAACTTGATCTCTCAAGGAAAGCTTGGAAATCAAGTGTTTAGCTCTTATAGCCTCTGTTGTAGAGACATCCCGGGGAGAAGCAGGTGGGAAATGGAGTGGACTGGCTTACTGTCCATTGTCTGACACTACCAGGGCATTTGAAGACTATAACTACTACTATTAATTTACCTGTATTGCCCATTCTTAAAATTAATGATTAGCTTTCTAGGAGGAGATTTAATTAATAAAAGCATGCATAGGAATTCCTGTTGTAATTCAGTGGGTTAAGAACCCGATTTGTGTCTTTGAGAATGCAGGTTCAATCCCTGGCCTCACTCAGTGGGTAAAAGATCTGACAAGGTGTAGTGTAGGTCTCAGATGCAGTTTGGATCTGGTGTTCCTGTGGCTGCCGCATAGGCCAGCAGCTGCAGCTCCAATTTAACCCCTAGGCTGGGAATTTCCATATGCCTCTGTGGGTGTGGCCCTAGAAAAGACCAAAACAAAACTGTGAATGAGTGGAGCCCTAAAAATTAAAAAGAAAAAAAAAAAAAAAAGGTATATTTGACATATATTTGTTTCAGGGATGCAACATAATGATTCAGAATTTGCATATACTGCAAAATGATTGCTACATTATTTCTAGTTAACATCCATCACTATACATAGTTAAATAACTTTAAAAGTTTCTTTTAAAAGTAGTGATTCCTCTAATTGTTATGGAAATAAAGCTCTTACTGGTGGCTAGCTACCAGAAAATATTGGAAGTGTACTTAATTTTGAATCATAATGAAGTTTATTATGAGGAACTTTTAGGTTATTTTATCCTCTTTGTTCTTTTTGAACAAAATATTCTGACATAGTAGAGATTAAGATGGTGGAATAGAAGGACTGGAGCTCAACCTCTCATAAAAACAACAAAATTAAAACTAAATGCTGAGCAATCTTCAACCAAATGGACTGGGAACTTTCCAAAAGATATCCTACTCCAGAAGACAAAGAGGAGGCCACATCAAGAGGTAGGGGGGCAATTATGTGATATAATCAACCACATACCTCTGGGTAGAAGGCCCCACAAACTAGAAAGTAACTGTATCACAGACACTCACCTATGGGAGTGAGAGTTCTGAGCCCCACATTAGTTCCACACACCTGGGGATCTGGTATTGGGAGAAAGAGCACCCAGAGCATCTGACATTGAAGGCCAGTGGAACTTGCGCACAGGAGCTCCATGGGACTGGGGGAAATGGAGACCCCATTCTTGAAAGGTGCACACAGAATTTCACGTGCACTGGGCCCCAGGGCAAAGCAAAGGCACCATGGGAATCTGGGTTGGACCTGACTAGCAGTTCTTGGAGGATCTCCTGGGAAAACAAGGGTGAATGTGGTTTGTTGTAGGGGAAGGGCATTGGAGTCAAAGCCCTTGGGAATATTCATCAGTGTGTGTTTCTCTGGAGGTGGCCATTTTGGGAAAATCTGGCCCCACCCATCATCACTGAGAAACCCCAGGCCAAACAATAATCCAGGTGGGGTCACAGCCCAACTAATAGTAAACAAGCTGCCTGAGGACCGCCTATGCACAAAGCCACCTCTAATCTCACCCAGAGACAAAGCCCCACCCACCAGAGGGATAGGAATCAGCCTCACCTACCAGTGGGCAGGCATCAGCCCCTCCCATCAGGAAGCCTACAGCAAGCCCCCGTACCAGCTTCAGCCTCAAGGGGGGCAGACACCAGAAGTAAGAGAGGCTACAACTCTATTGTCTGCAAAAAGGAAACCACACCATAAACCTCTAACAATGAAAAGACAGAGAACTATAACTCAGATAAGGGAGAAAGAAAAAAACCCAGAAAAACAGCTAAGTGATCAGGAGATTCTCAGCCTCCAGGAAAAAAACTAACTGTTGATGCCAAAGATAATGCAAGACATTGCAAATAAACTGGAGGCAAAGATTGAGAACTTACAGGAAACACTGAGCAAAGAAATACAAGATATAAAACTTAAGAAGAGATGCAAAATACAATAACAGAAATAAAAATTCATTAGAAGCAGGCAATAGCAGAATACAGGAGGCAGAAGAATGAACAAGCGAGGTGGAGGACAGACTAGTGGAAATCACTGATGCAGAACAAAAAAGAAAAAAGATTGAAAGGAAGTGAAGAGAGTCTCAGAGAACTCTGGGACAATGTTAAATACACAAACATCTGTATTACAGGGTGTCAGAAGAAGAGAGAGAGAAAGAGACAGAAAAAAATATTTGAAGAGATAATAGCCGAAAACTTCCCTAACATGGGAAAGGAACCACCCACTCAAATCCGGGAAGTGCAATGAGTACCATATAAAATAAACCCAAGGAGGAATGTCCCAAGACACATATTAATCAAACTGACCAAAATTAAAGACAAAAGAAAAAATATTGAAAGCTAGGGAAAGGAAACAAATAACGTACATGGGGAACCCTGATAAGGTTATCAGCAGATTTTTCAGTAGAAAAGCTGCAGGCCAGAAGGGAGTGGCATGATATACTTAATGTGATGAAAGGAAAAAACTTCCAGCTAAGATTACGTTATCCAACAAGGCTCTCATTGAAATTTGAAGGAGAAATCAAAAGCTTTACAGATAAGCAAAAGCTAAGAGAATTCAGCAACACTAAGCCAGCTTTACAATAAATACTAAAGGAAATTCTCTAGGCAGAAAAGAAAAGGCTTCAACCAGAAACAAAAATACCGCAAATGACAAGGCCCACCAGTAAAGGCATATATACAGTAAAGTTAAAAAATCATCCATGTGGAATTATGCTACCAAAACAGAAATCGTGAGAAGAAGAGGGTACAAATGCAGGACACTGGAGATGCACTTGCAATTAAGAGACCAACAACTTAAAACAATCTCTTATATATATATAGACTCTTATATCAAAACGTTGGGGCAACCGCAAGCCAAAAATCAACAATTGATACACAAACAAAAAAACCAACTGAAATACAGCACTAAAGATAGTCATCAAGTAATCAAACCACAAGAGGAGAGAACAAGAGAAGAAGGGAAGAAAAAAGAGCAACAAAAACAAATCCAAAGCAATTAATAAAATGGCAATAAGAACATACATATCAATAATTACCTTAAATGTTAATGGACTAAATGCCCCAACTAAAAGACATAGACAGGCTGAATGGATACAAAAACAAGACCCATATATATGCTGTCTTCAAAAGACCCACTTCAGTTCTAGGGACACATACAAATTGAAAGTGAAGGATGGAAGAAAATATTCCTTACAAACAGGAATCAAAAGGAAGCTGGAGTAGCGATACTCCTATTAGACAAAATAGACTTAAAATGAAGAGTATTTTAAGAAACAAGGAAGGGCACCACATAATGATCAAAGGATCAGTCCAAGAAGAAGATATAACAATTTTCAATATCTATGCACCCAACATAGGATCCCCACAATATATAAGGCAACTGCTAACCTTAAAAGGAGAAATCGACAGATCATCCAGATAGAAAATCAATAAGGAAACACAGACCCCGAATGAAGCATTAGACCAGATGGACTTAATAGATATTTAGAGGACATTCCAACAAAAGCAACATGGAACATTCTCTAAGACTGATCACATCCTGGGCTGCAAATCAAACCTTGGTAACTTTAAGAAAATTGAAATCATATCAAGCATCTTTTCCAACCACAATGCTATATGACTGGAAATCAACAAGAAAAAAACTGCAAAAAAATACAAACGTGGAGACTCAACAACATGTTACTAAACAACCAATGGATCACTGAAGAAATCAAAGAGGAAATTAAAAAATACCTAGAAGCAAATGACAACGAAGGTATGATACTCCAAAACCTATGGGATGCAGCAAAAGCCATTCTAAGAGGAAAGTTTATAGCAATACAAGCCTACCTCAGACAACAAAAAAAGTTCAAATAAACAAGCTAACTTTACATCTAAAGCAGCTAGAGAGAGAAGAACAGACAAGACCTTAAGTTAGTACAAAGAAAGAAGTCATAAAGATCAGAGCAGAAATCAATGAAATAGAAACAAAGAAAACCATAGAAAAGATCAATGAAAGTAAAAGCTGGTTCTTTGAAAAGACCAACAAAATTGATAAACCCTTAGCCAGACTTATCAAGAAAAAAAAGAGGACTCAAATCAATAAAATTAGAAATGAAAAAGGAGAAGTAACAAAAGACACCACAGAAATACAAAGGATCATAAGAGACTACTATATGCAACTATATGCCAGTAAAATGGAAAACCCAGAAGAAATGGACACATTCTTAGAAAAGTACAATCTTCTGGAGTTCCCATCGTGGCGCCATGGTTGACAAATATGACTAGGAACCATGGAGTTGTGGGTTCGATCCCTGGCCTTGCTCAGTAGGTTGAGGATCCGGCGTTGCTGTGAGCTGTGGTATAGGTCACAGACTCGGCTCAGATGCCACGTTGCTGTGGCTGTGGTGTAGGCCGGCAGCTATAGCTCCGATTCGACCCCTAGCCTGGGAACCTCCATTTGCCACTGGGGCGGCAAAAAGACAAAAAAAAAAAAAAAAAAAAAAAAAAAAAGAAAGAAAGAAAAGAAAAGTACAATCTTCCAAGAGTAAACCAAGATGAAATAGGAAAGATGAACGGACTAATCACAAGTACTGAAATTGAAACTGTGATTAAAAAAATTCCAACACGAGTTCTCGTCATGGCTCAGTGGTTAACAAATCCTACTAGGAACCATGAGGTTGCAGGTTCAAGCCCTGGCCTTGCTCAGTGGGTTGGGGATCCAGTGTTGCTGTGAGCTGTGGTATAGGTTGCAGACACAGCTTGGACCCCACATTGCTGTGGCTCTGGCATAGGCCAGTGGCTAAAACTCCAATTCAACCCCTAGCCTGGGAACCTCCATAGGCCGTGGGAACAGCCCAAGAAATGGCAAAAAGACACACAAAAAAAAATTCCAACAAACAAAACTCCAAGACCACATGGCTTCACAGGTGAATTCTATTAAACATTTAGAGAAGATATACCCCTGTCCATCTGAAACTATTCCAAAAAATTTTCAAGGAAGGGACACTGCCAAACTCATTCTATGAGGTCACCATCACCCTCATACCAAAACCAGACAAAGATACCACAGGCCAAAAAAAGAAAACTACAGGCCAATTTCACTGATCAACAATGTTGCAAAAATCCTCAACAAAATACTAGCAAACCAAATCCAACAATACTTTAAAAGGATTGTACATTGTGATCAAGTTGGATTTATCTTGGGGATACAAGGATTCTTCAATATCTGTAAATCAATCAGTGTGATACACCACATTAACAAACCCAAGAATAAAAACCATATGATCCTCTCAATAGATGTGGAAAAAGCCTTTGACAAAATCCAACACCCATTTCTGATAATAACCCTTCAGAAAATGGGCATAGAGGGAACCTACCTCAACATAATAAAGGCCATATATGACAAACCCACAGGAACATCATTCTCAATGGTGAAAAGCTGAAAGAATTCCTGCTGAGATCAGGAACAAGACAAGGATGTCTGCTCTCACCACTACTCTTTAACATAGTTTTGGAAGTCCTAGCCACAGCAATCAGAGAAGTAAAAGAAATAGAAAAGAAGAATCCAAATTGGAAAGGAAGAAGTAAAACTATCACTATTTGCAAGTAATATGATACCATACCTAGAGAATCCTAAAGACTCTACCAGAAAACTACTAGAGCTCATCAATGAATGTGGTAAAGTCACAGGATACAAAATGAATACACAGAAATGATGGCATTTCTATACACTAACAATGAAAGATCAGAAAGAGAAATTAGGGGAGCAATCCCATTTAGCAGCATATCAAAAAGAATAAAATACATAGGAGTAAACCTACCTAAAGAGACAAAAGACCTATACTGTGAAAACTATGAGACACTGATGAAAGAAGTCAAAGATGATACAAACAGATGGAAAGACATACCATGCTCTTGGACTGGAAGAGCAATATTGTCAAAATGACTATACTACTACCTAAGGCAATCTACAGATTCAATACAATCCCTATCAAATTACCAAGGACATTTTTCACAGGACCCAAACAAAATATTTTAGAGTTTGTTTGGAAGCACAAAAGACCCAGACTAGCCAAAGACATCCTGAAAAAGAAAAATGGAGCTGGAGGAATCAGGCTCCCAGACTTCAGACTATACTACAAAGAAGCAATCATCAAAACCACATGGTACTGGCACAAAGACAGAAATATAGATCAGTGGAACAGGATAGAAAGCCCAGAATTCAACCCAGGCACCTACAGCCAACTCATCTATGACAAAGGAGGCAAGAATATATAGTGGAGAAAAGACAGCCCGTTCAATAAGTGGTGCTGGGAAAACTGGACAGCCACATGGAAGAGAATGAAATTAGAATACTCCCTAACACCATACACAAAAATAAACTCAACATGGATTAAAGACCTAGATATAAGACCAGACACTATCAAACTCTTAGAGGAAAACATAGGCCAAACACTCTCTGACATAAACCACAGCAACATCTTTGCAGATCCACCTCTTAGAGTATTGACAATAAAAACAAAAATAAACAAATAGGACCTAATTAAACTTAAAGGTTTCTGCACAGCAAAGGAAACCCTAACCAAAACAAAAAGACAACCCGCAGATTGGGAGAAAATATTTGCAAATGAAGTGACTGTCAAGGGATTAATCTCCAAAATTTATAAACTCCTCCTACAGCTCCATACCAAAAAAACAAACCCCATCAAAAAACGGGCAGAAGATCTAAACAGACAGTTCTCCAAAGAAGACATACAGATGGCCAAAAAAAACATAAAAAGATGTTCACTATAACTAATTACTAGAGAAATGCAAATCAAACCCACGATGAGGTGCCACCTTACACCGATCAGAATGGCCATCATCCAAAAGTCTAGAAACAATAAGTGCTGGAGAGGGTGTGGAGAAAAAGGAACCCTAGTACAGGGTTGGTGGGAATGTAAATTGGTGCAACCATTGTGGAAAGCAGTATGGAGATTCCTCAGAAAACGCAAAATAGAACTACCATTTGATCCAGAAATCCCACTCCTGGGCATCTATCCAGAGAAAACCATGACTCGCAAAGACACATGTTCTCCGATGTTCATTGCAGCCTATTTTCAATAGCCAAGACATGGAAACAACCTAAATGTCCATCGATGGAGGAGTGGATCAAGAAGATGTGGTACATATACATAATGGAATATTACTCAGCCATGAAAAGGGGAGAAATACCAGCATTTTTTGCAACATGGATGGACCTAGAAACTATCATGCTAAGTGAAGTCAGCCATACAATGAGACACCAACATCAAACGCTTTCACTGACATGTGGCATCTTAAAAAAGGACAGAATGAACATCTTTGTAGAACAGACACTTACTCATAGACTTTGAAAAGCTTATGGTTTCCAGATGAGACAGGTAGGGGGTTGAGATACACTGAGGGTTTGGGATGGACATGCTGTAAAGTTTGGTTGTGATGATTGTTGTACACCTATAAGTGTAATAGAGTTCATTAAGTAATTTTTAAAAATTTTAAAAATTAAAATTGTGGCTCAGTGGTTAATGAATCTGACTAGGAACCATGAGGTTGTGGGTTTGGTCCCTGCCCTTGCTAAGGGGGTTAAGGATCTGGTTGCCGTGAGCTGTGGTGTAGGTTGCAGATGCAGCTCGGATCTGGTGTTGCTCTGGCTATACCATAGGCAGGTGGCTACAGCTTTGATTAGGCCCCTAGCCTTGGAACCTCCATATGCCATGTGTGTGGCCCTAGAAAAGACAAAAAAAGACCAAAAAAAAAAAAAATCTTACATGAAAAAAAAATTCTGACAGTCAGAATTAAAAATTCTGTAATTTGAAACTATTCCCAATGTCTATATATTTTCAGACCTACAAAGATAAATGTTTTCCTATGGCATTTATTGAAGGCCTATCATATATGATATGCAATTAGATTAGTAACCTCCAAATTTTTTGGAAAATTTGAAATAAGCTCTGCCAGGCACTTTTTCACTTAGTGATCTTTTCCTTTCTATTGAATACTAAATTTGGGCGAACCATATTGTTGATAACTGTGTTTATTTTTCATATATTCTTTAAGTGGTTAATACCAAATCATGTATCTGAAACATGCCCTATAGCTTGAAAACATGGGAGTAGAATCCGAGTTAACCTGAGGACCCAAGAAGAACTGGAGAGAAAGCAGAGGAAGCTGGATACAAAACATAAAGGGAAGTTAGGACCAGAGTTAGCCTATCCTCTTCTACCAGATAGGGAGAACGTTCTCTCTGCAGAAAATAGGCTCAGGAGGAAGGGGCACCACATCCCCCCTGGCAGATAAAGGTGATGATCAGTTCTTGCAGCATCAAAAATGTATCCCACTAAGAGAGAGGTCTTGTTCCATAACTACTGGGACAGATCTTCAACTTCTTGGGAAAAATAGTGGAGTTTGAACCTATCTCATACTAGCAAATAAAACTGATGTTTAATTTCACCTCAAGTTGGGAAATGTCTTTTAAAGCATAAAGACAAAGGAAGGAACTTGTTAAAATGAAGATAGTTTGGATTGCATAATAAGTAAATACTTTCCCAAAGTCATAAAATTATTTAAAGTATAAGCCACTAATTGGAAACAAAAGTTGCATCACGTATGAAAAAAGTTAATATTATTAATGTATTAAAATCTCATAAAAATCAGCAAGAAAAAGCAAAAGACAAAAATAGATAAATTATAAATAAAAAATTGCCAACAAAATATGCAAGAAAGGTTCAAATTCACAACAATAGAAGAAATTTTTGAAGCGATTATTGCCTACAATTTTGGCAGTTACAAAAAAGATAATCATATAAGTCAGGATATACTGCATATAAATTTTTATATCAATTTTTCATATTTTTATTCAGAAATTTTACTTAGCACAAAAATAATATTTCTTCACAATTGATCTATAATGGAATGCTTTAATTGTATTTTTAAGGCTTATAAAAATGAGATAAAAATAATTTAAAATCATATGTTTGATCTTTAGACCGTACTCTCTTCTATTAATCTGAGAAAATTAATGAATTTATCGTACCTTACTTCCTCCCACCTCCTGTCTTTGTTAGATTATTCTTTTAGGAGTTTGCTGATGGCTTAGCAGCTTAAGGATCCAGTGCTATCACTGCTGTGGTGCTGGTTACTGGTTCAGTCCCTGGCCTGGGAACTTCCATATGCTGTGGGCATGGCCAAAAAATTATTCTTTTATATTCTTAAGATCTATATTTAAGTTCTGTTTTATAAGCATAAATTTCAGAGTTAGTTTATATTTAGGTGAATTTGTGGGTCATCATTGATAAGAATAGTCAACAGAAAATTAAATTGACAATAATGTAGAATTTCAGGGAATTTTAGCCAGACCTCCCCCCCGCAAAAAAAAAAAAACCCTAACAAAAAAGAAACATCTTGTTGGGAACATTAAAAATAGAAAAGTTGACAGGTGAAAAGTGGAATAAGAAATAACCCAACATAAAGATGAAAAGTAACAAAACTGTACAAAGTTCATTTACTAATAAAAGCAACTTTTCATAACACTTGAGAAAATAAAACTTGGTAAAAATAATGGTCACAGAAGACAACTGACAATAATAGAATCTATGATGATAGAGTAACAATGATAGATGAGTCAAATCTTCATTGTAAGGGAGTTCCTGATGTGGTTCAGCAGTAACAAACCCACTAGTATTCATGAGGATACAGATTTGATCCCCGGCCTTGCTCAGTGGACCTAAGATCTAGCTTTGCTGTGAGCTGTGGCATAAGTCACAGATGTGTCTTGGATCCTGCATTGCTGTGGCTGTGGTGTAGGCTGGCAACTGCAGCTCTGATTCAGCCCCTAGCCTGGGAACCTCCATGTGCAGTGAGTGCAGGCCTAAAAAAATATTAAAAACAAAATAAAAATCTTCATTGTAAAATTTATGGGAAGGGAATATCTCATTGAAAATAATTTCAGGAAAACTGAAAAAATTGGATAAAATGTAACTGTACTATATAGATAAGTGATCATAGAGTTCAGTTGCTTCTGAAAATATATTCTGGGAATTCTCTGGTGGCCTAGCAGTTAAGAATTTGAAGTTTTCACTGCTGTGGCTTAGATTCAATCCCAGGCCTGGGAACTTCCGCATGCTGTGGGTATGGCGCCCTATATTTGTATATTCTAGATAAAATTCATTATTATTGTTATAATTAATAAAAATTCAGAAATATGGAGTCAAAATATTTTGAACCTATGGGATCCAAAGGACTGCACAAATGAATAAAGCAACTAATCTATGTTAAAAGAGAGATTACAAAAGATTATCCAGGAGTTACATTCATTGACAGTAATGCAGTTTCTACACAACATACAATCTTACTAATATTGTTAGCATAAAGGGAGGATATTTTAAGACCGTATCTTGGAAATACCTTTTACTATAAATTTTGCCTCTATCCTTACCTCCCCAGCCTGATGAAGAGCCCAAGTTTTTCCAACTTATTCTCAATGGTATATTTGTTTCCATTTTTATAACTCAGCTACCATCATTTCTAGACTACTATTAAAGCTGAAATCTCTGTCAACTTTCTTTGCATCTAGCTCAGCTCTGGGCCTCTAAGTGCCTCTGTATTAAATATCAGCTAACTGACCCACACCTGTTACAACCCAGCCCAAAGCCATTTTCTAGTACTCTCTCTTCATGGAGTCCTCTTCTGTAGTTGTACATAAGACGCAGAAGGAAAAAAGCCAAGCCTCTTTTGAATGTATCTACACTAGAGTTTATTTTAAAATGTATTGAAAAGCCTGCTTTTGTTCCTGAAGTAGTCAGACTTATTGATACAGATGTACTAGATCCCAGAAAATATTTTCAAAACTGAGCAGATGCTTGTCCATTACTTGCTTCATTAAATCCAGCCTTTATGAATTTTCTTCCCCTTAAGTTTTTGAATTTCAAATTAAAGGAGTAAAAGTATCTTGCACCTTTTATAGCATTTAGGATTGACGCCAGCATCCTTAATATGGCCCATGAGGGCTTTCACTGCCTGGGTTCTGCCGCTTACTCCAGCTCATCTCCACCTGTGTTCCTGCTTAGTTCACTGGCTTTGTTATTGTTGTTCCCTCTGATTCATTGCAGTTCCTGCTATCTCAGAGCCTTTCCCATGCCTTTCAGTCTGCATAGAATGTTCTCCACCCATGCCACTTCATGCTTTATAAACACCTACTAATCCTTTATATGTCCGTTTAAATGTTCATTATGCTGGGAAGTGGGATGGTGCAAATGACTACAGGCTCTGTCTGAGCTCCCCTCCCAGCTCTTTCTTTACTATCTGTATGGTCTTAAGTTATTTGACTTCTCTCTGAGACTTTACCTGTGAAATGGGAAATAATTCTGATTCATAAGGTACTATGGTTAGTAAATGAGAAAATAATAAGCCACGTAAAGAACCCAATCCAGGGCCTGATTGACACTGAATGTAGTACTCAATAAATGTTGGATAAAATTATTCCCAGTCTACCTCCTACCCCTGATACGTACATACACATTACCAAACAGACAGTCTAGGTCAACTCCTTTGATTAGGTAGAGACACATAACCACCTCTTATTCCTAACACAGTTTACCACCATTATGATTTTTAAGTTTATTTGTTGATTGGTCAGTTAGTCTACCTTCCTTGACTAGTTTATAAACTCTATGGGAGCAGCAACTCTAGTTTCACTCACTCTATCTTCAGCACTTAGCCCATAGTAGGCCAATAATATTTGTTGAGTAGATGAACAAATGAATGAACTAGAGGTATATCCTGTTTCCTCTCAAAACAGTATACTTCTTTTTAAATTTGATTTTACTGGAGTATAGTTGATTTACCATATTGTATTAGTTTCAGCTGTATAGCAAAGTGAATCAGTCGTACGTGTAAATATATCCATTCTTTTTTCTTCCCATATAGGTTATTATAAACTATTGAGTAGATTTTCCTATGCTTTACAGCAAGTTCTCATTAATCATCTATGTTATGCAATAGTGTATATATGTTATTACCCTCCCAATTCTTCACTTCCGCCAATGGTTTCACCTGTGGTAACATTGGTTTTGAAATCTGGGAGTTTGTTTTTGTCAAAATAGCATAATCGATGATAATGTTTCGTATAGGATAGGCTTGCCTTTAAAGATTTAAACCTATAAATGACAAATTCAGGACCAATCTAGTGTTGCCACTAGAATAATCTAGTACCAAACCTGTCACTAAAAACCATTTTCAGGTCTTTCTGAATGTTTGTATATAACATTTTAAAAGTATTAAAGAAGACCCTTGTTTTCAACATTGGAAAAGGCTTACACTAAAAAATCTAAGTGTACAATGAAGGCTAGGTATACTACTTGAACTAATGTTTGACCTCAACCTAAAAATATACATAAGAAAAAGACCTGAAAGTAAATATATCAGTATGTTAGGAGCTTCTGAGTGGTAGAATTGTGATCACTTTTAATCATTTCACATTTAAATTTACGGATACAGATAAATTTCTACTTTTTTTGCAGCGAAACTATTAGGTTTTTTTTGCTTTTTGTTTTTATTTTTGTTGTTTGTTTTTGCTTTTTAGGGCTGTACCCACGGCATATGGAAGTTCCCAGGCTAGGGGTCAAATTGGAGGTACAGCTGCCAGCCTCCACCATAGCCACAGCAACACCAGATCCCTGACCCACTGAGCGAAGCCAGGGATTGAACCCACACCTCATGGATACTGGTTGGATTCATTTCAGCTGCACCGCAACAGGAACTCCCCAAAATATTAGTTTTATATTAATAAAAGTTATCTTTAAATATTCCTGAAATGTATAGAGGAATAATTTTCATTCACTTATTCAACAATTATTTGTTGAGCAGGTGCTAAGTGCAGACACTATTCTAAGCAAAGAAGATGAAGCTGTAATAAAATAAGCAAAAATCCTTTGTGGAATTTCCATTCTGATATATTGCAGCTACCTGTGACTTAGGTTTGAAACTCCTTTTTCACATCTTTCCTAAAAAACTTATAGATGTCACTTTAGTGATTTATCATTATTGTCCTATATTCAGTTATGGTAAAAAAAAGAAACTAATAATTGCAATTTCTAAATTCTTTGCAATTCTTCAACCCTTCTAATGTTTTTCTTACCTTAAAATCCTATCTTTGACATAATAATAGTCCAGTGTAAAGATGATAAGAGGGACCCAATTTAAACATTCCTTAAAGAGTTACATTTTCTCTCTCAAAGAGTCATTTCATGTAATGTTACTCATTAATACACAACGTTGCAGCTTGTCTAACTCCCTTAATGTTAAAAAAGTTAGGTGATGTGTTAACGTTATCACTGAAGTAGTACCATTATAGTCTGACTCGGTTTAAGTGTTCAGTAAATTAAAAAACTATTAAATCGTTCTAATAAAAGATTCTTTGAAACTTCAGGGAACCCTGCTATTTTGGGAAATGAATGACTGGAAAGTGACTGATCCAAATGACTTTTAAACCATTGTGAAACTAATCTCTGAAATGTGTTCCTCTGTTTCTTAACAGGAGTTAGTTTGTAAATTACTTGTTTAGAACTCAATTTATATTTCTGTGTATAAGTACTTGGTGGTTAGCTTCAAGGATCAGCTCACACAACAAAAGTGTTCAGCCCATTCTTACTTGAAAAGTTATGCTAATTGAACAATTTTTACCATAACAAACTATCACTTATAATATTATTCTTACAGAAATGTATGTTTTGTGGGCTACCTCTCCCCTATCTAAGCAGCAGAAGCTGTGCTTTTCCTTCTTGCCTTTCCTTTCTAGACTGGGATCCAGAGACTGGGAAGAGGGTTTGGAAAAGAAGGGAGGGTAGTGGTGAGTGATTATTTATTGGCCCCAGTATTTTGTTTATTCCACATGCTTACTAAAGGAAGATAGCTCTCTTGGGAAGTTACTCTTCCTGTAATCAACCTGGAAGACAGAGCATTTGCCCTTCTGCTTAGAAACCTTGGTTAAGGATTGTGTAAGTCTGGTGGTGCGATTTGGGAGATGAGGCAGAACTACTGCTGTTTGGCCATTTGTAATGATAGGTTATTTGAAAGTTGGAGACTATTTTGGTATTTTCCCCTCTTAGGAAGTGAATTTTATCAATCTTTTAGACCATTCCAGCTGACTTTATTCCTTCTACAATTTAAAGTCTTATTATTTTTTTAATGTTTAAAGACTTGCCATACTGTCTTTATCCTTTAGCAAGATGGTAAATCTATGACTAATTATACTTCAAATGACTTCTTTATGATTAAAAAAAAAAAATTTGTGTCTTTTCTAGGCTGGGGATGTATTCACTGCTACCTAAAGTGCTGCTGCAGACAGACACCACCTCAGCTCATAGCACAGTTGGTCAGTCCTTGAGCAGCTCCCAGCTGGGCCGGTTATTGCTCTATGTGGACACCTTTCGATTTGAAGTTCCTCCCTTCCAATGGCTGTCTCTATCATGTGATTAGAACAAGGTTATGACATGTCATAAAACCTGTTAAAAATTGAAAAAGTAGTTAAGTCAGATGCCCAGTAAGCAGTTTGGCTTTTTCACTGAATTGGCCAATATTTTAATTTCATATATACAGAGTTTAAAAAAAAAAAATCACTTGCTCCTATCCTTACTATCTTTCATTTATTCTTGTCTTTGCACATTGTATCTTCAGAAGTGTTTTATTTATGGATCATAATTTTAAAGTTTTCTTTTAAAGCTGTTACCCATGTTTCACGCCAAAGTCAGACATGTAGTTTTATGTATGTTCTCTTCACTGGATATTTATGTTTGTTTTGACATTTAATTACTATGATGCAATTTTCTTCTTGAAAAAAAGTTTAAAAGTTCTTATGTAAGTTAACTTCCTTTCAGTTCTATGTTATTGAAATGTGCATGTTAATATACTATATAATTGACTTCAGAGTCATATATCAATAAATATCAATATAGAACACATTAAAATAAATAATGAATATCCATTCTCCTCCCTTTTTTGATACCACCTTTTCCTGCTCTGGTGTGCCAAGACGTTCTCCAAATTTTGCAGAGGTTGTGACTATCATTCACTTATTCATTCACTCATAGATTTCACAGATGTTTGTTGAAAGCCAGCTCCATGCAAAGAAGTGTGCTGAGCAAAAGGGATAGAAATCATATGTCCCAGCCCCTGACCTCAAGTGACTTGCTGTTTAGTGGAGGAAATAGAAAAACAAACAATTAAAATTTTTAAAATACTTGCCCTACTTTTTATAGTTCTCAGCTTTACAATTAGAGTATTATTATAGCATGGGATCTGTGGCTATATGTGAGTAGAGGCTATATGTCAGTGGCAATATGTCAGTTCGACAGGTCATAACTTGAATCTATTGCCTTGCCTTTATTACCTGCATGTTTTGAATTATGTGAGCGGTGATTTGGGTTTTATTTTGTATTTACAGTGTTTGCCCTTAATAATTAATGACCCTCTTTTGGTATACTCCTATTTGTACCTCAACAAATGCAAGTTTCCCTCTTGTCTGCTCTATAGCCCTTTTGGGATACTTAGAAGTTGATTTTCTTTTCATTGATATTACTATTCTTAGCATTTTAAGTTGGAACATATCTTGCCTCATGAACCTTTAAATTATTATTTTAAGTTTCTCCCAGATGAAGTGCTCTCATCTAACGTTTGCTTGGAATTGTGCCACTGCCAGTCCTACACCAGCTGTACCATTGTCTCCAGTATGATTTTTCCGTTGCACCTTGTACTATCTATATATCATCTTCCCTACATAGAACAAATACAGCATATCTTCCTGAAATTTAAAATGGAATGAGGGGAATACAGAGGAGACATCTCTTAGTAAGAGATAGTTAATTTAACTGGTAGGTAATTTAAAACATTATTTTAGAATAATAAGAAGCATGGCCAAATTAGGGACTAAGATAGAGAATTTGACACAAATAATTCTGCTGCTTTAGGCCAGCTACTCTTGGGCTGGTCACCACTTTGTTTCCTATGGAAGGAGTTCTCTCCCCTCAAAGATTACAAATGCCTCAAGGAAAATTTTGAGAGGCCCTTCCTATCTGATCTTGTAAGCATGTTAATGTCAAAAGGAGAGGCTAGAGAAGCTGGCTGCCCTTTAAGAGCATAGAGCCTTATTTCTTCTGTTATTGCTGCATTTTAACATCTGTCCTTTAGAAGTAGTGCCACTGCTTTGTTGACTAAATCCAGTGGAGCAATACTGATGGTGCAGATCTCAAGTTGAATGGCAAAGTAAGTGAAGGGATGTCTGTGATAAACTCCTACACTACCTATAAGCAGGACCAGTTAGGTCCTTTGTGGAACTTGGAAGACAAAAGATTAAGGGAGGCCCATTTATGAAGGACAGTCTCCTTGTCACAGTCTCAATGAATTTTAAAAGTACTTCATCAGATACTTTTTAATAAAGTAGTTGACTGACAGTGTTGTGCCAATTTCTGCTATACAGCAAAGTGACTCAATCACTCACACACACACACACACACACACACACTCTCTCTCTCTCTCTCTCTCTCTCCCTTTCTTATATTACATTCCATCATGTTATGTCCCAAGATACTGGATATAGTTCCTTGTGCTATTCAGTAGGACATCATTGCTTATCCATTCTAAATATAATAGTTTGCATGTCTACTAACCCCAAACTCCCAGTTCATCCCACTCCCTCCCCTTCCCCCTTGGCAACCACAAGTCTGTTCTCTATGTCTGTCAGTCTTTTGCTGTTTTGTAGGTAGGTTCATCTGTGCCATATTTCAGATTCCTTATAAGTGATGTCATGTGGTATTTGTATTTCTCTTTCTGATTTATTTCATTTAGTATGATAATCTCTAAGTGCATCCCTGTTGCTGCAAATGGCATTATTTTGCTCTTTTTTATGGCTGAGTAGTATTCTATCGTGTATATGTACCACATTTTCTTAGTCCATTCATCTCTTGATGGACATTGTTGTTTTCACGTCTTGGCTATTGTAAATAATGCTGCAGGGAACACAGGGGTGCATGTATCTTTTTTTTTTTTCTTTTTAGTGTCATATCATGGTATATGGAGGTTCCCAGGCTAGGGGGTCAAATTGGAGCTGTAGCCACCAGCTTACGCCACAGCCACAGCAACGTGGGATTGGAGCTGCATCCACAACCTACACTGCAGCTTGTGGCAATTCCAGATCCTTAACCCACTGAGCGAGGGCAGGGGTCAAACCTATATCTTCATGGATACTAGTCAGGTTCTTAATCTGCTGAGCCACAATGGGAACTCCTGTATCTTTTTGGATTGTAGTTTTGTTGGGAAATATGCCAAGGAGTGAGATTGCTGGATCATATGGTAGTTTTATATTTAGTTTTCTTAGGAACCTACATACTATCTTCCATAGCAGTCTTACCAATTTACATTCCCACCAACAGTGTAGGAGGGTTCCCTTTTCTCTAAACCCTCTCCAGCATTTGTTATTTGTAGACTTATTAATGATGGCCATTCTGACTGGTGTGAAGTGGTATCTCATTGTAGTTTTGATTTGCATTTCTCTAATGGTTAGAGATGTTGAGCATTATTTCATGTGCCTGCTGGCCATCTGTATGTCTTCTTTGGAGAAATGTCTACTTAGGTCTTTTGCCCATTTTTCGATCGGGTTGTTTATTTTTTTGTTGATGATTTGTATGAGTCGTTTGTATATTTTGGAGATTGTATCCTTTGCAACTATTTTCCCCCACTCTGTAGGTTGTCTTTTTGTTGTATTTATGGTTTCCTTTGCTGTGCAAAAGCTTGTAAGTTTGATGAGGTCTGATTTGTTTATTTTTGTTTTTATTTCTATTGCCTTAGAGACTGATCTAAGAAAGAAGCATCAGATTTTTTTTTAAAACAATCTCAACATTTTTTTTGTCTTCATAATAAAAGTATGAAGCTCAGAACTGGATCACTTGGCCTTTTCTCTTTTTATCTCCTCCCAGCTCAAAATGCTTGCATCTCTTAATAGCCAGCATTCTCTTAGATGTGCAGTTGGGCTCAATGCATTCCAGCCTCAGCACAATCTTCTTTGTAGTTTTAGCCTTTATCTGGAAAATCAGCTTAGTCTGCCTACCATAGTCACTCTGCTTCCTGTCATAATGCCACTTTGCCTGGGCACACAGTGAATCCTTGCCCTTCTTGTATTGTGTCACTTTGCAGGGTTGGTGCTTGCCATACTTCTTACTGAAAGTCTGGTGTGTTTTAGGAATATTCACCATGTTTGCAAGAGCACTGTCGGCACAGAAAGAAAGAACAGATTTTTTACACCTTATATTTATAGCATTTTTTTACTTATGTTCCACCGTGAGTGAATTAACTGAATGTTGAGGCATTGGTTTTTCTCTTAGAGCAAGCAATGAGATATACTTTTCTTTTAATACATACAGATTCAAAATCACATTCCTAACATTTAGAGTTCTTCCATATCATGCTTTTGTTTATTTATAAAACACTTATTGAGTATTTACTCTATGCACTGGGGAAACAGATAAGGCAAAGGCTTCACTCTCAGAGAGCTCACAGACAGTTGGGGGAGGTGGGCAGGAGAAAAGCAGTTGTAATGCATAGTGACAGGTGCTCTGAAGGAAGGTCAGCTCATCCAAGAAGATGACCTGATGGGGTAAGGCCTGAGGTTGTATTGTGGTGTGAAGATGTGCTCGACTCTGGAAGTATGTGGGTGGAAGAAGAGGCTTTGGATGGTTGGAAGTGAGGAGACACAGGTAGGGAATGGTCAGGGAAGGCTCTGTAGAAGATTATAGCCTCAACTGGCTCCTGAAGCCTGACTGAAGAGTAGCTAGTTAAGGAAGTGGGAGATCGGGTTCTCTAGTCAGAGAGCTTAGTGTGTTCAAGAACACAGAGTCATGAGAGTTACCATGTTTGAGTTGAACTCAGTATGATTGGAGAGATTCAGAAGGGAATTATATGTCATTTGAAAAATCTGGTTTCTTTTTGAATGTTAAAGGGAACCTATGAAGGCTTATAACATCATCAGACCTGTGATTTAGAAAGACTGCTCCACAGTGTGGAGACTAGGCAGGAAGTTTGCACAGACAATGAGACAAAGAAGAGGCTGTTGCTATAATTCAGAAAAGAAATGGACAGGGACCAAATTAATGGGTTTGGGATTAAGGGTAAGGGGATAGACTTGACAGTTTTTGGGATATGGAATATTCAAGACTTTGCAAGACATTAGCAGAGAGTCAGAGCAGCCTAGGGAAGGACTGGTTGATTTCTGCATAGGAAAATCGGATGTATTGTGAGGCCATCATGGGGATAGAGGTTAGAATATAAGAGGTGGTAGGTAGCACAGAGGGATGGGTGGGGGGAAAGTGATGAATTTGGCTTTTAATTTATTGGGTTGGAGTTGGCCGTAGGATATCAAGGGGTAGCTGGATAAATGGGCCTCACATTCAGGAGAAAGGATGAGATGTAATTACAGCCTTGATTAGCATTCATTGTTGAAATTATGCAGGAGTGAAATCATCCAGGTATACATTAAGAAGGCTGAAAGATGGATGAAACATTGAAGAACATCTATTTATAAGAAAACAGCAGAGGAAGAGGAATCATTAAGGAGATTAATGTCGAGTGGCCAGAAATAGAGGATAGAACCTGAAAGAGGATGTTATATCCCAAATATTAAGGGAGGGGAGATTTCAGAAAAGGATTGGTCAACTTTGTCAATTGTAGAAGAAAGACAAGACCTGTATGATATCAATACCTGAACTGGAGGTAGTAGAAGACAGCAATGAGACAGCGTCTGATAGATCAGAGAAGAGGAAAACCCTGAAATAACCAAAAGATTTTTCATGGAAATTATGGCAGACCAATTTTCAAACAGTAGCTGAAATTAGGAGGAATTTTGCCTATTCCAAAAATGAGTGAATGCAAGATATCCACTGTAAGAAGAACTGAAGAGACTAGAGCAGTACAGCTTTTATGAATTCTTAAAACCAACCTGTGACTTTTTTCTAAAACAGGGTCCATGTTAAGAAACAGTTGCTGGGAGTGGAATAAAAATTGAGCAAAATAGGGACAACAGAGATGAAAGGAAAAGTTTATGAGAGAGGAGAATGGACCCCCAAAAATTTCAGAATGTAAGCTGTCACAGTTTTGAACACTACACAAAAACAATAGAAAAGAGAATTCTGTGAAGTTAGAAAATCTTCCCTGACCTATATTATTCAAAAACTTCAAGAAAGCTAATTTCACATAAAAAAGATCAAGATACAAAATTATAATAGAAGGAGTTCCTGTCATGGCTCAGTGGTAACAAACCCGACTAGTATCCATGAGGATGTGCATTCAGTTCCTGGCCCCGCTCAGTGGGTTAAGGATCCAGCGCTGCCGTGAACTATGGTGTAGGTTGCAGACACAGCTTGGATCTGGTGTTGCTATGGCCACGTAGTGTAGGCTGTGTCTTAGGCTGGCAGCTAAAGTTCCAATTCGTCCACAGCCTGGGCATAACTTCCCTATGCTGTGGGTGCGGCCCTAAAAAGACAAAAAAGGAGGAAAAAACCCCACAAAATTATAATAGAGAATATGGAGTTGAATATTATCTCTATAGACAGTGAAAGCGTGTTTGAAAGAGTCAAATGCTGTAACCTACTATTTAAAAACAAGATACTAGGAAATGATTAATAAAAGAAGGGAAAATAAAAATAATAAAAGTCAAAAGTGAGGTAATTTGGAGTTCCTATTGAGGTGCAGCAGATACAAATCTGACTAGGAACCATGAGGTTGTGAGTTCAATCCCTGGCCTCACTCAGTGGGTTAAGGATCTGGCATCACTGTGAGCTGTGGGGTAGGTCGCAGATAATGGCTCAGATCTGGTGTTGCTATGGATGTGGTGTAGGCTGGCAACTAGAGCTCCAATTAGACCCCTAGCCTGGGAACCTCCATATCCCACAGGTGTGGCCCTAAAAAGACAAAAAAAAAAAAAAAAGGTGAGGTAATTTAACTGCAAAAAGTAGAAGTAAAGAAAAAAAATAATTTTAAGAGATATATTAAACTAGGAGAAACATAAGTCAAAATAAATACTAACCGTAAGAGAAATAGAAGGTGAAAAGTAAGAAAAGTTGTAGAAGAGAAGAAAAAAAATTTTAAGTATTTTTGAAAAGTGATAGATAATAAGGATAAAGAGCCAATATATAGACAATAAAAGCCACTGAAAAATCACAGCAAGGGAACAAAATGAATTCTAAAAATTACAGTTCAAGAAAACTTTCGAAATTAAAAAAAGAAACAAACTACATATTGAAGTAATATATTGCGTGCCTAAGAATATTAGCCCAGAATGACCACTGCCAAGACATTGTCATAGTAACTTAAAAGGGAAAATTAGACTGTCATTAGACTTTTCAATAGCAATACCAGAATAAAATAGAGCAGCATATTTAAAATACTCCAGGAAAGAAAGTGAGCCAGTGATTTTCTAACTTTCAAGTATAAACAACAAACTGTTATCAATATGTCAGAGCTCAGAAAATCTCTTTCTGATGACCACTTCTTATAGAATCTACTTAAGAATGAGCTTCAGACTCGGGATGACCAAAGAGATATCAACGAGGTGTGCATATCACAGTTGGGCCCTCTTAGCAGACAGAGCAAGGAAATATATATGTGTATACTAACCTGTATATATGCAGAGATGTATAAATATTTCTTTATGTAACCATCTCTATCTATGTTAAGCTAAACTTGAGTTTGTAGTGTTGTTTCTAACTCTAATCCTTTACCACCTGAATCATTCTAGATTTCTCCCCAAATCTGTAAATTCTCCCCCTAACAGTAGGAAATCTGGCTCACACCATTCACAATCCATTTACTTCAATTTTAGCATATATGTATAGCAATATAGAGTTGTTAACCCACACCCATGTGGAAAAAAACTTAACCAGCGAGAGTAGAGTGCTCGCATACAATTCCTTTCGCTTTAGTCTTGTAGACTACTCATTTTCAAAGTTACTTAGATCACACAGTTTTCCATTACCCCTTTCAGGTACATTTGTAATTCAAGTTAGATTCTTTTGTCACAGTCTGCATTCTTTCCTGGAACCCACCTCTCAACCCTCTAGATGGTTTTTAAAAACATTGCTTTACTTTTTGTTGTGGAGGTTCTTTGGATTTTCACAAATGCATAATGTCATATATCTACCATTGCAGGGTCATACACGGTAATTTTAGCACCTGAAAAAAATCCCTATGCTTCATCTATCCAATCTTCTCTTCCTCCACATCTTGGCAACCATCGGTCTTTGTAGTGTCTCTATAGTTTTCCCTTTTTATTCCTTTTCTTCTGCTTGCTTCTCAGCTTACATTGATCTTCTTTCTCCAGGTCCTTGAGGTAGTAACTTAAATTATTTTTTGAAAATTTCCTTTGTCGTATTATATATATATAGTGTTATAAGTTTTTCTCTCACCACTGCTTTGGCTGTCTCACAAATTTTGGTAAGTTGTATTTTCATTTTCTTTAATTTCAGTCTATTTTAAAATTTTCTTTGAGGTGTTCTCTTTTACCTAAGAATGCTTTGCAAGTGAATTTGTTTATTTTCCAAGTTTCCATTTTCTTGTTATCTTTGCGATATTTATTCCTAGTTTGATTTTATTGTGATCAGAGGACACACTTGGTATTGTTTCAGTTCTTTTAAATTTGCTCAGATTCATTTTATAGCCATAATATGATTAATTTTGGTTTATATTCCTTGGCATGTGAAAAAAATGTATATTCTATCCTTGGGTGGAATGTTCTGTAAATGTAGATCCTGTTGTTGATGGCAGTGTTGAGTTTGTTCTACTCTGCTGATTTGCTGTCCATCACTTGTTGAGAGAAGGATGTTTATCTCCAGCTACAACTGTGGATTTGTCTATTTTTCCTTTTAGTTCTACCAGGTTTTGCTCTATATATTTTGCATCTCTCTTTAGAGCATGGCATATTTGGATTACTCTCTCTTCGTGCTGAATTGATCCTTTTATGATGAGATGATGTCTCTCTTTATCTCTGGTAATTTTCTCTGTCTCTGGTAATTTGCTCTAAAGTCAATTGTCTTAGGATTATAAATATAGACATTCCTGGGGTTTTTCTTGGATGGGGGAAAATGTGGTAAGGTACACATAAAATTTGCCGTCATAAACATTTTCAAGTGTTCAAGTTCAGCAACATTAAGTACATTCACATTGTTGTGCTACCATAACAGCCATCTATCCGTGGAACTTCTTGCTTTGTTTTGATTGATGTTTACTGATGTGTCTTTTTCTAAACTTCCACTTTCAATTTGCCTATGTTGCTGTATTTGAATAAGTGTCTTGTAGACAGCATATAGTTGGGTCATGTTTCTAAATCCACTCTGCTGATCTCTGTCTTTTAATTGGTATATTAAACCATTTACATCATATAATTATGTATGGGGTTACACCCATGTTATATGTCAGGTCTTAAACCTGCCATTTTATTTTTGTTTTCTGTTTGTTCCTTTTGTTGTTCTTTTTACTTCCTTTTTACTACCTTTGTGTGGGTTTGTTGACTTTTTTTAGAGTTCTATTTTGATTTATCTATAGGGTTTTTTCCTTGAGTGTTTGCTCTATGTAGGCCATTATAGGTTTTATATATATATAGTTTATTGCAGTCTACTGGTGCCATCATTTTACTAGTTTGAATGAATCGTAAAAATTTTACCCCCCTTATATCCTTTTGTTCATATCCATTTATGGTATAATTGTCTCAAATATTCTCTCTGTATCCATTTAGTACCACATCAGACAATGTTAAAATTTTTGCTTCAACTGTCAAACATGATTTAGAAAACTCAGAGAAAGAAGACCTGTTGATTTACCTATATTTTTGCTTACTATATTCTTCTTTCATGATATTCTGGGGTTCTTTTATTGTTTCCTGTCTGTTTAATAATTAATTTATCTATTCTTCGGGTTGGTCTTCTGCCAACAAATTCTTTTGTTGCCTTTTATCTGAGAATATTTTGGTTTTCACCTTCTTTTTTAATATTTATTTATTTATTTATTTTTTGCTTTTTAGGGCCACTCCCACAGCATGTAGAGGTTCCCAGGCCAGGGGTCGAATCAGAGCTACAGCTGCTGGCCACAACAGCACAGGATCTTAGCCACATCTGTGACCTAAACCACAGCCGAAGGCAATGTTGAATCCCCAACCCACTGAGCTAGGCCAGGGATCATACCTGCAACCTCATGGTTACTAGTTGGATTCGTTTCCACTGTACCACAATGGAAACTCCTCCTCTTTTTTTTAAATGGCCACATCTGTGGCATGTAGAAGTTCCCAGGCCAGGGACTGAATCCAAGCCACCACTGCAACTGCCTTACAGCTGCAGCAATGCCAGATTGATAACCCACTGTGCCGGGCCAGGGATCAAATCCACACTGCCTCAGAGATGTTGGATCCCTAACCTTCTGTGCCACAGTGGGAACTCCTCCCCCAATTCTTGATGGATACTTTCACTAGATATAGAATTTGGGGTTGACAGGTTTTTTCTTTCAACACTTGAAAAATGTGCAACTTCCTTCTGGTGTCTGTGGTTTCTAATGAGAAATCTATCCTTCAAATTATTTTTCCCTGCAGGTAAAGTGTCATTTCTCTCTTGGTGCTTTCAAGATTTTTTCCTTTGTCTTTATTTTTCAGAAGGGACTATGATGTGTCTTGGTGTTGGGTTTATCCTGTTGGAGTTTACTCAACTTTAATTTGTAGGCTTATATCTTTTGCCAGTTTGGGAAGTTTTCAGCCATTATTTTTCAGTTGCTTTTTCAGTCCTGCAGTCTTTGCTCTTTCCTTTTGAGATTCCAGTGGCACAAATGTTAGATTTTTGTTATCGACCCCATGGGTCTAGAGGCTGTTTTTTGTCAGTCTCTTTTCTCTCTGTTGCATGATTGTGTAATTTTATTGTTCTGTGTTTTAGTTTACTGATTCCTCTCTCTACTCCATTTTGTGGTTGAATATGTCCCTTGAGTTTTGTATTTCAGTTATATTTTTCAGTCCTAAAATTTCCATTATGTGGTTTTCCTCTATAATATATTTCTCATCTGAGACTATATATATATGTGTGTGTGTGTGTGTGTGTGTGTGTGTGTGTATAGTATTTTTAGGGCCACAGCATATGGAGGCTCCCAGGCTAGGGGTCTGATCAGAGCTACAGCTGCTGGCCTACACAACAGCCACAGCAACATGGGATCTGAATCGCATTTGTGACCTATACCACAGCTCATGGCAACACTGGATCCTTAACTGACTGAGCAAGGCCAGGGATCAAACCTGCATCTTCATGGATACTAGTCAGGTTCATTAACTACTGAGCCACAATGGGAACTCCAAGGCTTTATATATTTCATTTTCAAGTGTATATATTGCTATTGAAGAATTTTTATGATGGCTGCTTTAAAATAATTCTGTCATGGCACAGTGGAAACGAATCCAACTAGGAACCATGAGGTTGCAGGTTTGATCCTTGGCCTTGCTCAGCAGGTTAAGGATCTGGCATTGCTGTGAGCTGTGGTGTAGGTCGCAGACATGGCTTGGATCTGGCTTTGCTGTGCCTGTGGCATAGGCCAGCAGCTATAGCTCTGATTTGACCTCTAGCCTTGGAGCCTCCATATGCCACAGGTATGGCCCTAAAAAGACAAAAATATTCTAATGTTTTTGTCATCTGAGTGTTGACATTTACTGATTGTTTTTTTCATTCCATTTAAGATCTTCATGATCCTTGGTATGAGAAATAATTTTCAATTAAAACCTGTGCATTTGGGTATTATGTTATGATATTCTGGGTCTTATTTAAGTATTCTGTTTTAGTTGGTTTTGTCCAATATTTCTTTAGTAGGAAGAGGAACAAGCACTGCCTTCCCTATAAGGTGGAGATAGAAATAGTTTCCTCATTTGGCTTCCATCAGCACTCAAGCTGAGGGGTGAGAGGAATTCTTTGTTGTACACATTTCAGCTTCTCTGATGGTACCTTCCTGACTGGAAGGAGTAGGAGTGCTTTGCTACTGCTCCCATGACACCACAAGTTAGAGGTGGCCTCATTACCACTGGGCCACGTTAAGTCCTGACTCTTCCCTAGGCTTCCTCTGACACCAACCCAGCAGGGAAGGGGGAATGTTCATTACTTCTGGTGTGAGTGAATGCCCAGGATTTCCGCATGGTATCCTTCACTGACATTGCCAGTCATGAGGAGGGAAGTGCATTATTGCCCAGTGAGGATGAAAGCCCCAGCTCTACCCGCCCTTCTCTCACTACCCTGACAGAGCGTTTAGGGTACCTTGTACATCTGGGCGAGAGTACAAGTCTACTCTCCCCATTTTAGCCTTTGCTGGTGTGGCTGAGAATAGGGCCACAGTTTTGTTGTGGTAGTGGTGGTGGTGGTTGACTGCAGAGGAGTGGTTTTTGTTTAATAATGTTCTGTCTTGCTAGGTGGTCCTTTTCCTGGTCCTTTGGCTATTGAAACCAGACTTTTCTATTTCTCATCTATAATAATTGATCTAAAACATAATTAGATTTAAAAAAAAGTTGTTAGAAAAAATTCTTTCCAAATCGGTCTTAATTTATAGTGTTTATATTTTTCAATTTTTTATAGTAGAAAGACACAGACATATTGAATTCAAATACTTGCAAATATGTAATTTGTGGTAGAAGTCCTATATGTAAGCTTAATAAAGTAGACCTTAAGCATCAGAAATCTTCCCCTTTTTCAGTGATATTTAAGCCAAAAGTACAAATATTTATGCATTTATCCACCTAAATATTCATCTATTCCTTATCAGTGTTCTAAATGGTTTGCATAAGCTCTTGAGCATAAGGATATTAGATTCTTTGAAAATGATCTGCTGTATTGTTTTAATTTGATTAATTTGTACCCCAGGTCTATTGCCTTTGTTTTTTTACTGCTATTTAAAAGACAGTTTTGCAATGCTATGTTGGAATATTTTGTTATGAAATTTTAAAATAGTTCAGCAAATATGATAAGAGTTTTTTAATTTAAAAAATTGTATTGAATTTTTTATTTTTACTTTGCAAAGTTGTGTTAATTCCTGCTTTACAACAACGTGATTCAGTTACACACATACCCATATCCATTCTTTTTCAGGTTCTTTGCCCTATATAGGTTATCACAGAATATTGAGTAGACTATCCTGTGCTATGTAGCAGGTCTCCATTGACCATCCATTCCATATACAAAAGTTTGCATGTGCCAATCCCATACTCCCAATCCATACCCTCCTGATAACCATAAATTTGTTTTTGAAGTATGCGAATCTGTTTTGAGAGAGATTCCAGGATTCTTAGTTAAGCAATCAATTATTTTTTTCCTTTTTTAAAAAAATTGTAGTTGATTTACAACGTGCCAATTTCTGCTGTACAGCGAAGTAACCCAGTTGTATATATATATACATTCCCTTTCTTATCTTCGATCCTATCCCAAGAGACTGAATATAGTTCCCTGTGCTATACAGGAGGACCTCATTGCTTATTCATTCTAAATTTAATAGTTTACGCCTACTAATCCCAACCTCACAGTCCATCCCACACCCTCTCCTTCCCCCTTGGCAGCCACAAGTCTGTTCTCCATGTCTGTGAGTCTGTTTCTGTTCTGTGAGAAGGTTCATCTGTGCTGTATTTTAGATCCACATGTAAGTGATACCATATGGTATTTGTCTTTGTCTTTCTCTTTCTGATGTACTTCGCTTAATATGAGGGTCTCTAATTGCTCCATTATTTCATACCTTTTTATAGCTGAGTAATATTCCATTGTATATATGTACCACATATTCTTAATCCAATCATCCGACGATGGACATTTAGATTGTTTCCATGTCTATCCACTATTGTGGATAGTGCTGCTATGAACATACAGGTCTAGGTATCTTTTTGAATTGTAGTTTTTTCCATATATATGCCCAAGAGTAGCATTGCTGAATCATATGGTAGTTTTTGTTTGTTTGTTTGTTTTGTCTTTTTGCCTTTTCTAGGGCTGCTTCCGCGGCATATGGAGATTCCCAGGCTAAGGGGTCTAATCGGAGCCATAGCCACCAGCCTATGCCAGAGCCACAGCAACGTGGGATCCAAGCCACGTCTGCAACCTACACCACAGTTCACGGCAACGCCAGATCCTTAACCCACTGAGCAAGGCCAGGGATTGAACCCGCAACCTCATGGTTCCTAGTGGGATTCGTTAACCACAGCACCACGACAGGAACTCCACATGGTAGTTCTGTATTTAGTTTTCTGAGGAACACCCATACTATTTTCCATAGTGGCTGTACAAATTTACATTCCCAGCAACAGTGTAGGAGGGTACCCTTTTCTCCACACCCTCTCCAGCATTTGTTGTTTGTTGACTTGTTAATGATGCCCATACTGACAGGTATGAGGTGGTACCTCATAATAGTTTTGATTTGCATTTCTCTGGTAATTGGTGATGTTGAGTATTTTTTCATGTGCTTGTTGACCATCTGTGTGTCTTCTTTGGAGAAATGTCTATCCAGGTCTTTTGCCCATTTTTCCATTGGGTTGTTGGTTTTTTGCTAAGTTGTATGAGTTGTTTGTATATGTTAGAGATTAAGCCCTTGTCAGTTGCATTGTTTGAAACTGTTTTCTCCTGTTCTGTAGGTTGTCTTTTTGTTTTTGTTTTTATGGTTTCCTTTGCTGTGCAAAAGCTTGTAAATTTGATTAGGTCTCATTTTTTGTTTGGTTGGTTGGTTTTTGTCTTTTTTGTCTTTTTAGGGCTGCACCTGCGGCATATGGAGGTTCCCAGGCTAGGGGTGGAATCAGAGCTGTAGTTGCTGGGCTACACCACAGCTCATGGCAACCCAGATCTTAACCCACTGAGCAAGGCCAGGGATTGAACCCACAACCTCATGGTTACTAGTTGGGTTTGTTAACCACTGAGCCATGACAGGAACTCCAGGTCTCATTTATCTATTTTTGTTTTTATTTCTATTCCCTTAGGAGAGTGATCTAAGAAAACATTTGTATGGTTGATGTCAGAGAATGTTTTGCCTCTCTTCTCTTCTAGGAGTTTTATGGTGTCTTGTCTTATGTTTAAGTCTTTAAGCCACTTTGAGTTTATTTTTGTGTATGGTGCAAGGGTGTGTTCTAGTTTCATTGTTTTACATGCAGCTCTCCAGTTTTTCCAGCACCACTTGCTGAAGAGACTGTCTTTTTCCCATTTTTCTGGGTTTATTTCTGGGCTCTCTATTCTGTTCCATTGATCTGTCTGTCTGTTTTTGTAGCACTACCACACTGTCTTGATTACTATAGCTTTGTAGTATTATCTGAAGTCTGGGAGAGTTATGCCTTCTGCTTTTTTTTTTTTTTTTTTTTTTTTTTTTTCCTTCCTCAGTATTAAGCAATAAATCCTGAACTAATCAGTGCTGGATTATTAGACTATTTTATATTATTCACATATTGATTATAAGCCCTATTGTTTTACCATGACTTAAAGGATTTTTGTGATTGAATTGTGATTCTTTATCAAACCCTTCCTTTGGCTCATTAGTTGCTTGTTAGTGGCACAAGTACTTGTATAGGTGAATGCTGAGTTGTCCTTGGAGAGTATAAATGGTAAACTGTTGTCAGCTATTTTTATGTTTCAATTTAAAATGATGAACACTTTGCAAGCTGAGGGTATGTTATTAAAAATTTATACTAGTTTGTCAAATAGGTGGTTAACATTTCATTTGTTTTTAAGAAGTTAAATTCAAGGAAGTGATAGCCAAGGACACCTGTTTTAATTTAATCATTGTAGCAGAACACCTGATGGAATTTGCTGGCATTGCCCCAAGAGTCCTTGGACAAATGTTTATGTGAAGAATAGAGTAGCACAACTAAAATGATAAATCCATAATAACTTTCCCACATTTAACAACCAACTTGACAGAGAAATCAAATGTCTGAACATTAAGTTCAACCCTTTCATCCTTTCTCAATCTCCAGAAAACCCCCTCAAAAAACCTTCAGTTTTGTACTTTTGTGCCTAATCAATTAAAGAAATATAAATATAATAAAAGCAATATCATATAAATAAGAAACCTGTCAAGATAAATTATTTCTTTTGTGAAAAAAGGGAGAGTTGTTGTTGTTGCTTAAATAATTTTCATTAGTGCTGCAGCTGAAATTAACAATTCAAATAATAATTTCTAATCCCATAACTGGGGTTTTCATGCTAAAGATAACAGCTGGTATCAATAGGCCATGTGTTTCTAGCTATCTATCTTCCCAATCATGGTTCCTAAGTGAGCTCAGTCATCTGTATTCTTTCAAAGTCCTCCACTGGGGAGTTCTCTTGTGGCACAGTAGGTTAAGAATCCAGCATTATCACTGCAGCAGCTGATGTTGTTGCTATGGCATGGGTTTGATCCTTGCCCTGGGAACTTCTACATACTGCAGGCATGGGCCAACAAAACAAAATAAATCAAAGTCCTCCGTTGGCCTGATGGTACACACCCATTTGTGAAATCCAGCCATGGACATGGTGTAGTATGTGGCCACAAATGGCTCCAAATGGTGTTGAACGAAATAAACAGCCATTGGCAATTATACTAGGAGATAAAATGTCTGTTTTGAACTTAGTAAGAAGTGGTTTAAGTGTCTTCACTCTAGTACCTTTGAAAGAGTTTTTTGAGCATAATTTTATCTACATGATTTTCACCTTACATGCCAAGGTATAGTTTGAGTTTTCTCTCTTATATGAGTTTTACATTTGCATTTTAACAGAAAGTAATGGAATTAATCAGCTTATGGAATTATAGGAATTAATAAGCTTCAAGTAAATATGTAAAAGAAAGACAACCAGGTATCACATTACTGTTTTCATCTCTGAGGGAAAATTTGGGTGACAAATTTTTATGTGGGGTTTTTTTGTTTTTTTGGTAATAGTGCTTCTAAAATTACACCAAGTAAACAGCCATTTACTCTATCAGATCCTAAGGCCAGCCCTGATTTTACACACAGATGTCCAAGTTTCTCAAAAGTATAATATGGGAGTCCCCATCATGGTGTAGTGGTTAACGAATCCGACTAGGAGGCATGAGGTTGCAGGTTCAATCCCTGGCCTCGCTCAGTGGGTTAAGGATCCAGTGTTGCCATGAGCTATGGTGTAGGTCGCAGACGTGGCTTGGCTCCTGAGTTGCTCTGGCTCTGATGTGGGCCGGTGGCTACAGCTCCGATTCGACCCCTAGCCTGGGAGCCTCCTTATGCCGAGGGAGCAGCCCTAGAAAAGGCAAAAAAAAAAAAAAAAAAAAAAAAACCCACTATAATATAAATAAATATATCAACATAAAACCATGTATTTCTGGAGTTCCCGTCGTGGCTCAGTGGTTAACCCAACTAGTAACCATGAGGATGCAGGTTCAATCCCTGGCCTCTCTCAGTGGATCCAGCGTTGCCATGAGCTATGGTGTAGATTGCAGTCAAGGCTGGGAGCTGGCATTGCTGTGGCTGTGGTATAGGCTGGCAGCTACAGCTCCGATTCAGCCCCTAGCCTGGGAAACTCCATATGCCACGGGTGCAGCCCTAAAAAGACAAAATAAATAAATGAATAAATAAATAAAAATAAAACCATGTATTTCACCTCTGGTCTCAATTTTTTCATTGATAGAATGAAAGTATTGATACTTAGACACTCTCCAAATTCCTATTCTGGCTTTACTCAGTTTATTTTGTAATTATTTTAGCTCCGAAATTCTATGATTATTAAATCAGATGTGGACTAGATGCTGAATATAATTTCATTGTTTAATTACAGGGGATTTTAACATCTTGCATTACTTCAAAGTCACCCCCATAAATTAAGGTTGCCATAACTATTGCTATGCAAAGATACAAATTAATAGAGTTTATATAGTTTCTAGGGCCTAGTGATATTTACTATGTGAATAAAAACATACTTTTTTCTTCCCTAAATCCAGTTTCAAAGAATAAGATGTGAAAAAAACCTAGATTTTTAGGACCTTGCAGTACAACATTTGAGATTTTGATCAATGATTTTGATTGAAAGAATACATTTTCATGGAAAATAGTAGTGTAGTATTGTTGCATCACAGAGTCTTAAATAGCATCGTTTGTAAATGAGGTACTTGATTTTCTGGACTTATGTTCCATTGGAGAGAGAAAGACTGTCTTTACTATTTACAATGTTTTCATGCTTTTTTATGCTAGATCAGGAATATAACAAGTGTTTTGTTTTGGCTACATGTTATGGTCAGAGGCCCTGTAGAAAAAGACAAGGGATCTTGATCAGTAAGAGTTTTCTGACTCAAGAGCTAAACAAAAGCCAAAGAAAGTTTTTAAGCATAGTGTAAGACTTTTTGCTAGTATTGATGGGTCAGTGTTCCTCTTTTTCTCTGTTTCAGATTTATAATTGTTTCATTATTTTACTATAATTATTTGATGTTAATTTTTATATACTATAAAAAATTTTACTAGGTTAGAGCATCTTTATTAGGTTAGAAAGTAAACATATGATACTTTCCTAATGGAGAAATACTGAGAATAATATTGCTCAACTGGAAACAGGAAAGTTAAAACTGTGGTGGCACTTCCTCCAGGTATTTAGCTCAAGCTGAAGCAGAGTTGTCTGAAAGTTAACAGGAAAAGAAACTACTTGTGAAGTGTTAAACCACAATCGAATAAAAAGTTTTTCATAATGTCATATTATATAGTATTAAGAACTAGATGTCATAAACAGGTTTAATAACATTTAATAAATACTCTTTCCCTCTGCTAAGGTAAAAACAACAAAAAGCACCAAAATCCCAATATCAGTAGCTGAGTTGTTTGGGTTTTTTGTTTTTGTTTTTTTGTGTTTCTGGAGCCATGTGTACCAGAGTACCATCTTTATATTTTAGGCAAAGAATTATTTTCAGGTTTTCTGTGTCTCAGAGAGAGATGACAGTCCAAAATTAAAATTCATATTAATTATTTGAAATTTTGAATTTATTTTTTCACTTTGGCAAATCCTAAAGATAACCCATAAAAGCGCATTTTAACTGCTCTCTAGCCCAACAATAGTTTTAGTAGCAAAAATGATGTTTACATGGAGTCCCTGTCTTGGCTCAGTGTTAACAAATCTAACTAGTATCCATGAGGACATGGGTTTGATCCCTGGCCTCTCTCAGTGGATTAACAGTCTGGCATTGCCTTGAGCTATGGTATAAATCTCAGATGTGGCTTGGATCCATTGTTGATGAGGCTGTGGTGTAAGCCAGCAGCTACAGCTCCAATTTGACCCCCAGCCTGAGAACTTCCATATGCTGTGTGTGCAGCCCTTAAAAGTCCCCCCTCCCCAAAAAAGAAGAGATGTTTACATTCTATTTTAGCAATGTTTTAATGAGAAAATCAAACCTGAATTTTGATCAGGGATTTCAATAACACTCCCTCCACATTCTGCTGAATCACCTCTTCCCTCAGAAGACACTGGTAGGAAAAGGTTCCAATGAGAGGTGAGAAGTGGTAGACATTCTAAATGGGGGCTGGGATTGGCAACAGAGGGGAGACTTGAGGGTTTCTGAAGGTCTTTGCTTTTAGCAATGCAAACAGCAGATATAATAATGAGGAGGGCAGTGGCTATGCTGTAAAGGTTCTAGAAGTTTAACAAAAGCTTGTCCCTTTTAATCATTAACACATGAAAGAGATTGTAAGGATATATGAAGCCCCATAAAATTCAGTGAATATGTGTTCCTTTCCCTTCTCCCTCCTTCTTTTGCTATACAGTTAAATCTTTGCCTCTGTCCCTGAGAGTTGTCCTCCACATCTCCTACTCTCTCTCCCTATATAACTGCTTTTTCTCAATCTTTTACATTCACTTCTCTTCCACTTTGACCCCTTAGGAAAATGTGGGACCTTAGAGATATAGTAGACAAATAGTAGAACACAATTCAATCTGCATTTTAAAACATTGCCTGACTTAGCTCTCTAATGTCAGGTCCTGTTTATTCATCATCTTAACAGAGTACCTAGTATACAGTAGGCACTCTACAAAATATTTTGTGTGGGTAATGAATAAATAAATGCTGGTTTTGATGACAGTTCCCTGATGAAGTTGAAAATCCAGGATGAAGAGCAAAATGGGCCCTAGAGTGGGTGGGCTAAAGGATAGGTTAGGAATATGATGACTCTGGTGGTGGTGGAGCAGCTGAATGAACCTACTCCTTCACTCTTCCTCCCTTAATGCCATGGAAATGAATCAAAGGTAATATCTATTGGGGTCCAGGAGTACAATGGGATAAAAAGAAAGGGAGCATAAAAAGACCAGGCATATGTAAGTTGAGAATGAACTTATTAAGAAGACATTCGAGCTTAAATTTTGTCTTTCACTTGGTCCGTATTTTTTAGGATTGGATTGCTCTAGGGTGCTGGTTCAGAAAATCCAATATAAGAGTTCTTATATAGGACAGTTTCTTTCTTTATCATATAATTGAAGATAGTCCTAGGAGTTGCTGTTGTGGCTCAGTGGGTGAAGGACCCAACATTGAGGATGCAGGTTTGCTCCCTGGCCTCACTCAGTGAGTTGAGGATCTGGCATTGCCATAAACTGTGGCATAGGTAGCAGATGCACCTTGGACCCAGTGTTGCTATGGCTGTAGTGTAGGCTGCAGCCACAGCTCCAATTCGACTCCTGACCTGGGAACTTCTGTGTGCCACAGATGTGGCTGTAAAAGGGAAAAAAAAAGAAAAAAGAAAAAAATAATAAATCAAGGTAGTCCAGGACTGACTTAAAAGCTCCATATAATCATCAGGTACCCAAATCCCTTGTTTTTCTGGAAGCCTCAAGATATGGCTTCCACCTCTAAGACAGATGTCCAAGATAGCTGCTCCAGCTCTAGGATCACACCAACATTCCAGACAGAGGAAGAATTTACTGGGAGAATAAGCACGTTCTTTCTCACTTTAGTGACGTGTATTATGCACACTCCATTTCCCTTTATCATCACACTGACCAGAGCCTACCAGCTTGGACACATAGATGTAAGGAAAGCTTCTGGATAACTTATTTTTATTCTTAATGACAATATACCCACTAAATAGTTGGGGTGTTATTAACCATAGAAGAAGCAGAGAATGGACACCAGGGACAACTAGCCACCTCTACCACATTGACCAGTTTTCTTGGAAAAATGTCAGTAATAAAAGGTAGCCAAAGAATTGTTAGAGAAAATATTCAATATTGTATTCCTTTTAAGATATAGATTCTCTTATATAAAATCATTGAGGCTAGGCTATACTTGATATTAAATTATTCACAGATATTGGTAAATATTGTAATTAGAAGAATCATAGCTGAGTTCCTGTTGTGGCTCAGTGGTAACAAACCCAACAAGTATCCATAAGGATGCAGGTTCAATCCCCAGCCTCGCTCAGTGGGTTAAGGAGCCAGCATTGCCGTGAGCTGCAGTGTAGGTCACAGAGGCAGCTCAGATCCAGCATTCCTGTGGCTGTGGGGTAGGCCAGCAGCTGCAATGCCATTTCAACTTCTAGCCTGGGAACTTCCTTGTACCACATGTCTGGCCCTGAAGAAAAAAAAAAAAAAAAGAATCATAGTATTACAAATACTAAATTTTAAAAATTACAGCAGTACCTAATAATTTGAATCTTAAATATGGATTGTTCAAACCTAAAACACCAAAAGGAGGAGTAAATTTTGAGTATTTCACAAATTCTGTGCTAAAGAGTTACTTTATATTCTAAGTAAGACAGAGCTGCTGGTTCACTGTATTGTAGCTTACTGTGTATATCTCAAAGCTAATATTTACTCACCACTTACTATTAGAGTCACTGCGATTTCATGTAATCCTCTGGCCTTCCAAGATCACTATATTATCATTCCCATTATACAGCTGAGGATATCAAGGCTAAAAGAGATTTAAGTTATCCTTTATCCAGGTTGTTAGACTCTAATGTCAATATTTTTAGTCATTATACTTAGTGTTTCTTCTTTTTAAATGTTTGATAGTGTAATCTGATTGTCATCTTTTGTCTTCATAGAAACACAGCTGAAATCAGCTGTGAGAGACAGCGCTACCTAAATGCTAGTTCTTATTTATTGTGACTATTTTTCTTGTCCAGATGGCAACCTGATAGTATGAGGGTGCAAAAATATTGGCACTGTCAATACAGTAATTTACTTGTTTCTAGCAGTTTTCATATTATTACATTTTGTTCTTATAGCTACCCCAAGAAGTGACTAACTCTCATTTTGTAAATGAAAAATCTAAGGCATGGGAAGATAAAATAATGTACTAGGGTTGGGATTCAGATCTTCTCATTTTAAGTTCTGATTCTTTTCACTTAATCATGCTGCTTTGATTTCTAAAGATAATTGCAGAAGGACATTATGGAATTAAAAATAGCTGAAGGTTCCTCTGTATGGCACAGGAAACTATATTCAATATCCTGTGATAAACCATAATGGAAAAGAATATGAAAAAGAATATATATATGTTATACATATATATGTGTGTATGTATGTTTAACTGAATCACTTTGCCATATAGCAGAATTTAACATATTGTAAAACAAATATTTCAATAAAATAAATAAAACTTTAAAAACAAGCTGCATGGTCACAAATAAAATAAATAAATGCTTCAATAAAATAAATAAAACTTTAAAAAACAAACTGGAGGCATCGTCCACAAGTGAACAGTCACAAATAAAAGCAACCTCAATATCCTCTCCATAAGCATCTCATCAAAACTATCTTTGACAACACCATCTTTGCCTTATACACTATTTGTTTAGGTATAAAGTGGAAAGAAGCAAAAAGCTTCTTGGAAAATGAATTTTCTTCTAATTAATAGTCAGTTTTTAAGATTCTGCCTTCTTGAATTTACAGACTATGTCTCCTGGATTCCATTTCTACTGTCATCACTGATTTATACCCCAGTTAACTAGACCATTACCCTGTCTTAAATTCCACCTGCCCTTAGTTTCTCCCCACCACTCAGACCGTCCTAGAGGTTTCTCTTAATCTTCTAAAATCAAAGCTCAGTCACCTCATTTCCTTGCTTGACAATTTTTTAAGCTCCTTGACTTCTTCTGCTTATCTGAATCCATGGCACTGCTTGTACCTTTAATGTAATTCCACCGTATGTGGTTCTTCATTGGATTGTAAAGCTTCCTAGGGCTGAAACTCTGTTTCTTTCATCTTTGTGTACTCTGAAATACCTTGCATGGGTTCTTGCAAAGCACTGTGCTCCCTGTAGAGTTCTTAAATGAAAACTGTTAAATTCTTTGCTCCCTTTAAGGCCAAAATATGGTTTTTTAAAAATTGCAGCCTATTATCCTGAGGCAGTGGTTGTAAAAAGTGTATCTTCTTCCTACCTTTGTCATGACCCTGATCTACTCCTCTCCTCCATTAAGGGCCTTGGGTAGATAGAAGAAAAGAAGGTTTGTAATTATCTCTTTCAGTGAGACTGAGGCCATCTTCCAAATTACATTCTTCCTTATTTTTAAGTATGCCTGTATTTGTATCTGTCTTCTTACCTGTTCATATAATCTTAAGAAAACTAACCCCTAAATCCATTTCCCAATATTATACCCATCCTTACTTCCTCTGACTCACCCATTAGGTGCCAAGGGATTCAGTGCTGGGCAAGATACGTCATTTCTTACCCTCAGAGCTTTCAGTTTATTAAGGAAGACTAGCTAGCCCACTAGGAATTACAATGCAGAGAAATAAGAGCTATAACAAGGGAAGTATACAAGGAGGATATTTAACTCTGGCTTCTCTGAGGCAGTAACTTCTAACTTCAGACTGGAGGTGAGAAGTGGCCTGAGATTAAAGGGAACAGAATTGTAGTCAGAGAGAAGAGCATGTGCACAAGTCCAGGAATGATGCCCGTGGATGGACTATGAAGTTCAGTAAAGTCTTGAGACTGAGAAGAAGGGGAACAGTTAGTCTCACTACCTCTTCCTTAGATGTGCACAGATTTCCTTTTCCTGTGCTCGTTTTGTACACTTGTGAAAGTCACTGCTTTCACCGCTTTATGCCGCTACTCAGAAATCTCTTAGGGCTCCATTATTGCCTTTTGCTCTCTCGCGTCTTCTCTTTCAAAGGCTTTGTATGCTCCCTAAACTGACCCTAACTTATTTCTGACAACTTATTAACTCACATCCCCTGCCAGGGATACAAGAATCTGCTTAGGGTCTCTTGAGTTCACCAAGCTTGTTCTCTCCCCTGTTCCACTCCCCTCTACCCAGCTTTCAAGACTACACTGACTGTCTACTCCTGCATATTTTCAGTTTGCAGCCTATAATTTAACACAAAATTATACATTGCCTAGTATTGTCCTCATTGTTTCTGTGTTCTTTATTCATCAACGGATTATAACCTCCCTGAGGTCTGGCTCAGAAGCTACATTTTAAACTGTAGAGTAGGGGAAAGAAAGGGGCACTGACCTAAAGTCAGATAGACTGTGTTTGACTCGCAGCTCTCTTTACAGGTTGGCTGGTTTCTCCTTGGGTAATACGGGAATAATGAGATCCATCGCACAAGGTTGTTGTGAGAAATTGCCCACGTCACTCCATGTGAAATTCATGAACTGTAAAACTATGTACAGTTTCATTTTGTGCCATTATTGCTGTTTTGTGCCACTGTAAAACTCTATATACAGTTTCATTTTGTGCTATTGTAGAGTTATGTTAATTATATCATGTGAGGTTTTATGGTTCTTTCTAAAACACTGGGATCTTGATAATTTCAGATAGCTATTTTTCCTTTGTGACATATTCCTCTCTAATTCAGGTCTGGGTCATTTTTATTCTTCTTCTATTTCACCTATTTCTACCCTGTCCTCAAACTTAAGGATCAAATCATTTTAGGTAGTCAAAAAAAGAACATTTTAAGACAGGAAAGAGTTCAGTTGCTTAGTTTATTGATCCACTGAAAAAAATCACCCATTGTCTGTTTCCTTAGCATATTCTGCATGCATTACTGAACGAATCACTGGAGCTCTTGCTGTGGCACAGTGGGTTAAGAATCCAACTGCAGGGGCCCTGGTCGCTGCAGAGGCACAGGTCATCCCCAGCCCTGCATTGTGCATTATAAGAAGCAGCCTTGCTGTAGCTGCAGCTAGGTACAGATGTGACTTGGATTCAATCCCTGGCCCAGAAACGTCCATATGCTGTGGGTGCGGCCATTTAAAAAAAAAGAAAAAGAAGAAGAGTGAATTACTTAGCATCCACACTTGACATGAATGCTCTGGATGTAGAGCACTACTCAGGCCTTTGTGGGCATTCATAGTCCTTAGTGATTTTTCTGATTTCCTTGCTTCTCCAGAACTCATTATTTTTGATTTTTATCTCTCTCCTTAGACCAGATTCTCAGATCAAGGGTTCCTATTAATGACTTCTTGTCAGATACTAAATCTCAGATTCTGAGAGTTCCAGACCTAGGGATATTGCTCATGCTACTACAGGACCAAAGAGTAGAAAATCTGAGGAGGCAGGCACATGCCTCTAATCCCAAGTGTCAGGAAAAGCTATGGCCAAGTTTAAATCCCATTTTATTAATTTTTACCTGCCATTTGTACTAGAGGGAGAGAAGGGACCCAGCATACTGATGTTGGTTACCTTAATATCTAAGAGTTTACATGATCTGTCCGTTTTTGATTGTATCTAAGAATTTTACTGAGGGGTTGAAGAAGCTTAGTAAAGTAGACTTTAATTGAATATGCATTTATATAAGAAAATAATGAACATTTCCTTCTTTACTAAGAAAAACAGAGTAGACAAATCTGCTTGTTACTGGGGGAAGGGGTGTTTTGGGGGAAGAGGAAGCAGTAGAAAAACGGCAACATTTTAATTCATACGCAAGAAAAATATTTGATAAAGCAGAATCATCCCTGCTACTCATAATAATTGTTCTGAAAAGAAATGTCATGAATCAAGTCTGTTTATTCTGTAGACCACTTTTTTGGTACAATTACTGTGTTTTGAATCATGGTTTCCATTGTTCCTAATAGTGTCTTTAGTCATTAATGGCTTGGAAGAAATCATTCTAGGACGTGGAGCTCTACAATCTTTAGAAACAGTAGCTCTCTGAAATTCCTTGTAGAACTCAAGACTATTTTTGCTATTTTAGTCCCCCATTTACTGCCTACATTATCACAAATGTTCTGTAATAAATAATTTTCTTAAGCGTAGAAGATACATATCCTGAAATCATCATGTTCATACACTAAATCTCTATTTCAGAGTAGTCATGAAACTAAGTATTTTAGACTCTTATCAAGCAAACAATTTAAACTAAATCTATCTAAGACAGTTAATGTTCATTTTTCAAGGTAATCGTCAAACCTGGTTCAAATATACCTTCTCTCATGCTACCAATAGGCAGCATTGTGTGACTCCAGTACCATTTTTTTGTATCTTCATCTGCAGATTTTTTGGAATGTTTTAAAGGTTGTTATTCTCTGATAAAAATAGCCATGGTTGGGGGAGTTTTTAAATGTACCTCTTTGCTCAGCACACTGCTTACATGGCTCAGTCTTTGTTCTGTGCCAGCTCCTAGGATTGAAGGAATCATTTTTAAGTAGTAGATTCTTTTTATCTCTGTTATGTGTCCCTCAGTTTTCCATGTGACATCAACTAATACTGCTTTTTAAAAAATGCTTTTTTATGACTGAAGTAAAACTGTATTATTTAACCCTGTCTTACTCCAATATCTGCCTTCTCTAGTCTCTGGGAGAAAGACCACTTTACTTTTTTGCTGTATAGAGTTAATATAGTAGAAAATCATCAAAACAGGACATAGATTGGAAGAAAATATTTACAACACATATATTGAGAGAAAGTACTTGTATTCAGAAAAACAGCTCAGTAACAAGACAACCAACCTAATTTTTTTTAATGGACAAAATATTTGAACTGGCACTTCAAGAAGGAAGATATTTACATAATCAATAAGCACATTAAAAGATTTTCTATATCAATAGCTATTCAAGATATGCAAATTAAAACCACAATGTACTATCATACTACCCAAGAGCTTCTCAACTTCAGCGCTTGACATTTTGGACCAAGTAATTATTTGTTATGAGGGCCTGCCCTATTTGACAGAATCCCTAGCCTCTACCAACTACATGCTAGTGGCAGTCCACCTACCTACCAGTTGTGAAAACCAAAAATATCTCCAGACATTGTCAAAGTCCCTTGGTGGGGGTGGGGCAAAAATCAGGTCCAGTTAAAAACCACTGCATTACACCCATTAGACTGACTGAAATTTAAAATCCTAACTAAGGGTTGGCAAAGATGGGAAGCCACTGAAATTCTCATACACTGCTGGTAGAAATGTAAAAATGGTATAACCACTATGGACAACCATTTGCCAGTTACTTAAAAAGTTAAACCTATGCTTATTATATGAGCCAGCCATTCCACTCTAAGCAAAGAGGAATGAACGCATATATTCATGCAAAGCTATTTAAGATCCTTAGGGAATGAACTGTCCTACTTAGCTGAGAATTTTACCTGTGAAATGAAAGTCTTAGGTACAAAGAACCTTTTCTTATTAGTTGATTATAGTATTTTCCCTTCTTTCTTACTAGGATCATATTGCTTCTTCCTGAACTAAAACTCCCTCAGTGAGAATCCATTGGCATATAGTTTTTATATCTTAAACTGTGTTTCTTGCACTCACTTTCTTAAAAGATAGTTTCATTTATTAATGTAATTCAAGAATGGCCATTTTCTCTCAGTCCTTTGAAGACAGTATTCTATGATCTCTGAATTCTATTATTAAAAATGAGACTCTTGGAGTTCCCATCGTGGCTCAGAGGAAACAAATCTGACCAGTAACCATGAGGATGCAGGTTCAATCCCTGGCCTCGCTCCGTGGGTTAAGGATACGGCATTGCTGTGAGCTGTGGTGTAGGTTGCAGACACGGCTCAGACCTGACATTGCTGTGGCTGTGGTATAAGCCAGGCACTACAGCTCTGATTTGCCCCCTAGCCTGGGAACTTATATATGCTGCGGATGCGGCCCTAAAAAAATAAATGAATAAATATTAGGCTCTCAGTTAATTTTTCCTTTGTAAGTAATCTAGCTTTTTTCTCTTTAATAACCATTAAGATCTTCCTTTTTCCTTATAAATTTTCAGTTTTCACTCTATGTCAAGATATGTGTGTGTATATATATATATATATATTTCCATGAAAGGAAATGAATCCCATGCAGAGGGAATTCTGCATGGGATTCATTTCGCTTCCTGGAAAAATGAAGATTGGTGTCTTTAGTCGGTTCTAGAAAATTCTCAACCATCGTCCTTTAGAATATTGCTTTTCTCCTTTTAGAATTCCACTTTGATATACATTAGACCTTCCATTCCATCCTGTTTTTTATTTTTTCTTTCATATTTTCCATCTCTCAGCATTATGTGATATTTCCTCAGATGTGCTTTCTAGTTTATTAATAACTTTCTCTTTGTCTATGCTGAATATCCATTTAATTTTGTTTCAATTATTATAAAATCTTTATTTGATTCATTATCAAATCTGGGGAGGGTTGCTTCTTGTTCCTCACACGTACTTTCTATTTCCTTCAAAAATTTAAGAAACAAATGAAACTGGCATTCTGTATCAATAATTCTAACACCTCAAGTCTATATGTCCGAGTCAGGTGATTATTGTTTCTTCAGACCTCACTAATGATGCTTTTTTTTTTTTTTTTTTTTTTTTTTGTCTTTTTAGGGCCACACTTGCAGCATATGGAGGTTCCCAGGCTAGGGGTCCAATCGGAGCTGTAGCCACTGGCCTACACCACAGTCACGCCAATGCCAGATCCAAGCTGCATCTGTGATCTGCAACACAGCTCATGGCAACACTGGATCCTTAACCCACTGAGCAGGGCCAGGGATCGAACCTGCATCCTCATGGATGCTAGTCAGATTCATTTCCGCTGAGCCAGGATGGGAACTCCTACTGTTGCTTTTTTTTCATGGTGTTTCATTATTGTAATATTATATTCATTGGAATTTTTCCTCCTTCAGAAATAATCTGTATTTCTCACTGGAGCCCCCAGGACATAACCAACCCACCTTAACTGAATTTGTGCCTTGTTTTTTGTTTGTTTGCTTGTTTGAAGACAGATAGGTAGAAGGATTTAAAGCCCCAACTCCTCATATGTGAGCCACTTTGTGTTCATAAATTTTCAGAGATTTCACCCCTTCTACCAAGAACAAAATCTCCTTTTGTAGATGAAGTGTTTTTCCTAGTTCATGCCTTCAATGATTGCTTAGCCCTTTAGGGCTTAGCCTTATGCTGGGGTCTCTTGCCCACCTCCCAGTTTTCCAAGGCCTAGGCCCTGTGTTTCGTTCCCTGTGCTGCTGCTCTAGTATACTGGGGATTCATAGTTACCAGCCTCAGTCAGTCATCACTCCCTCTTTGGATTCCTCTCCTATTGATCATTTTTGACTTCTAAGGATTTCTATTACTTTGGCAGTTCAGTCATACCTTTTTTTTTTTTCTTTTTACAACCGCACCTGTGGCATATGGAAGTTCCCCAGCTAGGGTTCGAATCAGAGCTGCAGCTGCCGGCCTACGCAACAGCCACAGCAACAGCAACGTGGGACCCAAGCTACATCTGTGATCTATGCTGCAGCTTGCAGCAAGGCTGGATCCTTAACCTATTGAATGAGATCGGGAGTTGAACCCACATCCTCATGGATACTAGTTGCGTTCTTAACCTGCTGAGCCACAAGAGGAACTCCCAGTCATACCTTTTAAATTATATTTCTTATAGAAATATTTGTAGGTGTTTTGTACATGAATAAGAATCATTACCATGAGGTTAGTTATTACCCTAATCTATCAGAGAGTGTTGATATCAGGACTCCTTAAAGCCTAGGACAGAGTACCCTTTTATTAATGGCCTACTGCTATACTGTCCCTTTCCTTATTTCTTCTTTCTAGAATTTTTCTGACTCTTCCCTTGTGATCAAATGGTTAACATGCTTTCACTATCATTTTAAACAGTAGTCCCTACTTCCTTCTAAATTACTATGCACTTAGTAAATAAACAAGCTTGTTATAGTTTTACAAAGTAAAAGTAAATTGTGTCTAAGACAGGTAAACTAAAGTTTTTCCTCTGAGGATAGTACATACTCTTGGGTATATAAACTCTGTGGCATCTCTTTTACTTTTTTTTTTTTTTTTTTTTTTGCTTACTTGTTCTAGATTCTATTCTTGAGATTGCCAAAAAAAGTCAATTCAGGTATAATGAGATATTACTATATTGATAGTTTGTAATAACCACCTATTTTGATCAATATTACTGATTTTCAAATATGAAAAAAACATTTTAAGGGGTGTTTGTGTGTAAATAATCATTGGATTTAATCCTACTGTATAAATTACTCTGAATTCTTTCATTTTCTTTCTTTCTCTTTCTTTCTTTCTTTCTGGAGTAGGCAATATGATATTTAGCCACTAAGAAAAACTGCCATTTTTAATTTTTTAAAATTAAAGTGTAGTTGATTTACAATGTTGTACCAATTTCTGCTGTATATAGCAAAGTGACCCAGTCATATACATATGTGTGCATGTATATATATATGTATTTTTTCCCTTTCTTATATTATTTTCTATCAGGGTCTGTCCTAACAGATTGGATATGGTAACCTCATTGCTTATCCATTCTAAATGTAATAGTTTACATCTACTAACCCCAAACTCAGAGTCCATCCCACTCCCTCCCCCTCCCCCTTGGCAACCAGGTCTATTCTCTATGTCTGTGAGTCTGTTTCTGTTTTGCAGATAGGTTCATTTGTGCCATATTTTAGATTCCACATATCAGTGATATCATATGGTATTTGTTTTTCTCTGACTTGAGAATTTGCAGTTGTGTCCATGTTGCTGCAAATGGCATCATTTTGTTCTTTTTATTTTTTAAAATTTTTATTATTTTTTTATTTTTTGCTTTTTTAGGGCCAAACACGTGGCATATGGAGGTTCCCAGACTAGGGTTCTAATTGGAGCTGGATCCACCTGCCTAAACCACAGCCACAGCAACACCACATCCGAGCTGCGTCTATGATCTACACTACAGCTCATGGCAATGCCAGATCCTTAACCCAGTGAGTGAGGCCAGGGATCAAACCTGCAATCTCATAATTCTAGTTGGATTCTTTTCTGCTATGCCACAATGGGAACTCCTCGTTCTTTAAAAAAAAAAAAAAAAATCAATACTCTTTATATTTGTAGTTGTTCTAAAATTAGGTTGTGATGATGGTTGTACATTTCTATCCCAAACCCCAAGTCCATCCCTCCCCCACAACCTGTCTCTTTTGGTAACCATAAGTTTTTAAAAGTCTTTGAGTCTGTTTCTATTCTGTAAGTTCATTGTATCTTTTTTTTAGATTCTTTCTATAAGTGATAGCATGTGATATCTGTATCTCATTGTCTAACTTGACTTAGGATGATAATTTCTAGGTCCATTCATGTTGCTGCAAATGCCATTATTTCATTGCTTTTTATGGCTAAGTAATACTCCATTGTGTATATATGTACCACATCATCTTTATCCACTCCTCTGTCAATGGATATTTAGGTCGCTTCCATGTCCTGGCTAGTGTATGGTGCTGCAATGAACATTGGGGTACATGTTATCTTTTCATGTCATGGTTTTCTCAATACCCAGGTTTTTTTCTCAATACCATGGTTTTCTTAGATTATCTACCCAGGAGAAGGATTGCTGGATTACATGGTAATTATATTTTTAGTTTTTTGAGTTTTGTTTTTTGAGGAATCTTCATACTATTTTCCATAGTGGTTGCACCAGTTTACATTTCCACCAAGAGTGTAAGAGAGTTCCCTTTTCTCTGCACCCTCTCCAGCATTTATTGTTTGTAGACTTTTTTTTTTTTTGTCTTTTTAGGGCCATACCCACAGCGTATGGAAGTTCCCAGGCTAGGGGTCAAATCAGATCTGTAGCTGCCAGCCAGCAACACGAGATCTGAGCTGCATCTGTGACCACAGCTTACAGTAACACCAGATCCTAACCCACTAAGAGGGGCCAGGGATCAAACCCATGTCCTCATGAATACTAGTCTGGTTTGTTACCACTGAGCGATGACAGGAACTATTGTTTGTAGACCTTTTGATGATGGCCATTCTGGCTGGTGTAAGGTGGTGCCTCATACTAGTTTTGATTTATATTTCTCAAATAATTAGTGATGTTGAATATCTTTTCATGTGTTTTTTGGCCATGTGTACATCTTCTATAGACATTTGTCTGGATCTTCTGCCCATTTTTTGATAGGGTTGTTTGTTTTTTGGTATTGAGCTGCAGGAAGTGTTTATATATTTTGGAGATTAATCCCTTGTCAGTTGCTTCATTTGCAAAGATTTCTCCCATTCCGTGGGTTGTCTTTTCATTTTGTTTATGGTTTCCTTTGCTATGCAGAAACTCTTTTTTTTTTCTGTATTTTTGCCTTTTCTAGGGCCGCTCCTGTGGCATATGGAGGTTCCCAGGCTAGGGGTCCAATCAGACCTGTAGCCGCCAGCCTACACCACAGCCACAGCAACATGAGATCCGAGCCAAATCTGCAACCTACACCACAGCTCACGGCAACGCTGGATCCTTTACCAACTGAGCAAGGTCAGGGATTGAACCTGCAACCTCATGGTTCCTAGTCGGATTCGTTAACCACTGAGCCCCGATGGGAACTCCTATGCAAAAACTTTTAAGTTTAATTAGGTCTCATTGGTTTATTTTTGTTTTTATTGTCATTACGCTAGGAGGTGGATCTTAGAAAATATTGCTGTGATTTATGTCTGAGAGTGTTCAGCCTATGTTTTCCTCTAAGAGTTTTATAGTATCCAGTCTTATACTTAGGTCTTTAATCCATTTTGAGTTTATTCTTGTGTATGGTGTTAGGGAGTGTTAATTTCATTCTTTTATATGTAGCTGTCCAGTTTTCCCAGCACCACTTATTGAAGGGACTGTCTTTTCTCCATTGTATATTCTTGCCTCTTTTGTCATAGATTAGTTGGCTGTAGGTGCATGGGTTTAATTCTGGGCTTTCTATCCTGTTCTGCTGATTTATATTTCTGTTTTTGTGCCAGTACCATACGGTTTTGATGAGTATAGGATAGGAATAGGATTAAAAATGTACAAGGTAGGTTCCTAGTAGGTACTTAATTAATATTGGCTGAATGAATGTTGGATAAATAGGCCAATATATCCATATATATAGATATCAGTGAATTTAACAGAAACATGCATATGCAGCCAATTCCTGATGTATAGATACATAAATTTTAAGATATATGTGTTAAGTAATCAGTAAGACTTGAATGGATACCGTTTTAAATTATTAAGGTTTAGGAGCCCAAGGAAAATATGAGCTTGCTGTAGAGTTTCTCTTTCCCAAGTGATGTATTGAAAATACTTTTTTTTTTTCCCTCCATTTAGCCTAGCTTCGTTATCTGTGACAATTGAAGAGAGGAAAAGGATGAAGTAAGGCCATCACCAATAAGTAAAACCTAGAGCTATTCTTCAAACATTTAAAAATTTTCTTCTACCTTCCCGTGGGTATATAGAATACAATGAAATATTGACAGGAAATATACATATATACATTTTTGACAGTACCGTGTGGTATTAGTAGCAAATCTCCTATGTTTTTTAGTGCATGATAAGTTTAGGAGATAATAGGTGATATGGCAAGTCAAACTGATCTTAATTTTTTTTTTTTTTTTTTTTTTAGGGAACTAAAACCAGCAAATGATTTTAAACAGTACTTAAAGAAAAACCAAAAAGGTTGTTTCTGAAGATTTTTACAGAAAATATTGGAAACTGCTTTAGGATACTTTATAAGTTTAGCAAGCCAAAAGCAGAATGAAGAAAGTTATTGTTTCACAGTGTTTTTGTGTCTCTGTTACAAGTAACACTCTGTCAGTTTGAGAAAATATTGAACTTTACACTAAACATTACAATGATGAAATCTGAAGCTCTTTGAAAATCCCTTCTAAGTCCTCTGAAAACTTTCTTCTTTCAAAGAAAGATATGTACTGAGTGGTAGAAGGAGGGGAAATTACATAGAAGGACATTGTGCAATTTGTTGTGTGAGTGCTTGTTTTGAAGGTTGTTATTTTTATGTTGTTGTTTTTAATCATATTTTACATTTAGGGATTTGGACGTAACATTTTCTTATTGGGTACCCCACCATCACTGCAACTTATTCCCCTTAAATTTTGGAAATTGAGTATTAGGGAATTTTAAAAGGGAAGGATCTTTTTTATCCCAACACATTCTTTTTTTCTTATACATATTTCTGCCCTTATCCTCTGTCCAAAGACGAGAAAGAAAATTGCCCACAAAATTCTGTATTTTATTATGAATACACAAATATTTTAAAGGTAACTCTAATATATACAGTAAATGGCATTATATGGTAAAAACAAAATTAACACTATATTATAAAAATCTGATATATTGTGTTAAGGGCTGGTAAAGAAGATTTTATCTTTATGTTACTTTTAACCCAGGTCAGTGTATCCTGTTTTATAACATGTGCTCTGCACTGACACTATATAATTTTAAAAAGAGAGAGAAAGAAAAAAAAAAAAAAAACACTGAAAGTTGGATTTCATGGGTAGCTGGAGCGGTTGAGTCCTTACCTATTTGTCTGCTTTCTTACTGGCTGAAAGCTGTTGCTAAGCTTGTGTTTTTTTTGTGTTCTTAGGGAAAGTCAAAAGTTGAGTTTGACCTATTTGAACTGTATCCTGCTGCTTTTGACTCTGCTTTGCTTTTTCTCCTGATCCACATACTTATTTTTTTCTGATATCTTTTGAAGTTCAGATTTTTCTAAACCCATCAATTTGTAAATGTAGTGTGTAGTGTGCATTTTAAGATTTTAAGGTTTTAATTGTATTCTTGTAATGCATGAATTAGAATACTATGGTTTACTGTTTTTAATTTGGTTGAATACTTGAAAGTTGAATTTTCTGACATTTTAATTTTAAAGAGCAAATAGATTAAAGACTTGCCTGTTACAAACACAAAAGATAATTCGGATATCGATAATATCCTTATTGTTAAAAACAATTCCAAAGTGCATCATTGAAGAATTTACTAGATCAGCTTTTTGTGATTTAGATAAAAGCTTTATGGATCATGCTAGCATGTATGTCACTGAAGGATAAGATTGACTTTGTTTATGTTTTCTAGAGAAGGATTGGCAGTTTTTTCAGTTATAGACCAAATCTAGGACAGCCTACATAAAAGTCCTACTGGAAGGCAAGTTTAATTTGTTATTCAGTAGACCATAATTGAACAGTTGTGATTCTAAGAGCTTTTTCTCTAAGGCTCACTTTAGCATTGATGGGAATGAAACTCTGAATTAGATTTCCCCCAGAACTTGTCTAGAACCAGCAGAAATCCTGGGAACATTCTCTGAACCTTAAAGCCTGACCCAAGCCTTGGGTGAACAACATAGGGAGCTACAGACTAGCATGAATCCTCCACATCTGCTGGGAGTTCTCGTGTGCAGATGAGATGTGGCAGGTATACAAAAGTGATATTCAGATGTTACTGATTTTTTTTTTTTTGGTCAGCATAGTCTTTAGTCAAACAATATTACTAGAATTCTGATTTATATACAGTGTCTAAAACAGGCATTTTGTTAATAAATGATCTCTTTGAAGTTCAAATAAGTAAAGTTAAATTATTTATCAAGCCAATTAGTGAGAACAATGATGCTATTTTATGTTTCAAACAGATTTGAAATTAAGGGGTTGTGAATTATAGTTACAGTATGTCTGTATTTTCCTGTATTCATAATATCAGGGAAATCTGGATTCGCACAGCAAAGTGCCCACATGCTGTAGCAGTCCACTCACTACTGTAGTTTTACTTAAGCAGATGCAGACAGGCATGAATTTTAAAAAGGCCAGAACACACGAATTGTACTTGTCTTTGACACTGAAAATTTTACAGAAATATTCGTACATATACTCACAGAGATGGTGGAAGAAATTTTATTTACTCCAGGAACTAAATTAGTGACAACAAATAATTGTTTTGGTGTTTTCCAATGCATCTAATTTTTATATAGTTGGTAGTTGAGCTTGAAAAAGAAATCCCAAATCTAGTATTTCTTAATACCTCTAAAGTACTTGTAAGGACTGAATCCTAAGAAATACACTTTAAAAAAAATCACTGTAATATACAAAGAAGCCTAGTGTATGTAGAAGGAGGCCAGGTTCTGGTTAGCTTAAAGTATATAATTCTTGATAAAATCAGGAATTATATTAACAGAGTAGAACTTTAGAGCGGAAATAAAGTTTGAGAGATCATGAAGTTCAGTTGCCCTTTGTTTTAAATTTGAGGTGACTAAACCTAGAAGGGTTGTTATGAGATTACCATACCTTCTGTTTTGTTTCGGTGTGGGTTAGTTTTTTTGTTTTTGGTTTTTTTCCAGAATTGGACAGTAGAGTAGATGATTTCCTATTTAATGCTTCCTGACAGAATCTCAAGCTATCTGCCAACCTGTGTAACTTATAAGTGAGAGGTTTAAACCTAAATAAAGTAGATGGTCAGTCTCAAATTAAGATATTTCTGCTATGGGATTTAAGAAATTAAATGTATATAATTGGCATTCAGTGAATATTTATAAATAATGAATGACTGAATACTCTGTGTTTACATATTATTATGATTTTTGTTAATTTGTCAAATGATAGCATTAATATCCATACATAAACCTATGCCAAAACGTATTTCTTAAATTAGAGATGTAACAACTTTAAAAAGGATACTACCTTCCCCAACTTCTAATATCTGAATGAAATCCTATTTTAGTATTCTCAATTATTTGCTAAAAATTAGGAAAATCAGATTTTCTATTACTACAAATGAAATGATCTTAAATTCTTTTCAAAATTGAACTCATGTAAAAAAATTTTTAAGTTGTATTCTTTTTTGAGTATTTTTAGCTAAACAGAAAGATAGTATAAGTGGAAATAAATATACTTGTTGAACTAGAGTGCCCTGAACGTACTCTCATCCTTTGCACAAAAGGGAAAATGGCCCCCAGAGGTGCAGTGCGGTTTCAGAGAGCAGAATAACAACACATGAGAAAGTCCAGTGAATGGCACTTAATTTCTAAAATGCTTAACAATGTGCATGTAGTCTCTAGATGTGGCCTTGTACTTTGCGACCAGGTTAAGGATCTACAACTTAATACCCTCTTGGAAAACAAGAGATCTCAGAAGGAGGCAAAGAAAGAAGGTAATTTAAAGGATTAAAGTACCTACAACTAAAGATTATCACAAAGGAACTGAGTGGGAGTTCTCTGAGCTGTGTAGGAAAAGCACGTAACTGTAGAATATTCACTGTTTGGTGGCACTAATCATGGTGAGGAGGTCAAGATAGCTGTTATTAACAAAAATAATGTGATTAAAAGATTTTAGAATATTGTCACTAGGATTTTCTTTCTTTGAATCAAAATTATCTCCAGTGTGACTGAAACATTCAAAATTCAGACATGATCAAGCTAACGACTTACTAATGCACATTTAGCCTAAACATTTTAACCATGGGTCAATTCAATTTTACAAAGGAAGTAAACAGTTGAGAAATCAGTTCCATCAAGTCTGTGGGCTCAGCGTAAGTTGAAGATACTAGGTCTGATTTTAATCTATTTTGAAAAGATAATTTTTATATTATACCAGACTAATATATTCCTTGTACTTAAAATTATAGGTTACATATTAAAACCAGTTATTGCCTTGTGCCCACATCAGAAGCACTTTCAAAAATTAAAAAATATTTTCACATATGTTTTTTGGTACAGATGAAATCCAGCCCCTCAAAAACTGTCTTAAAAAATTGCACTCCCCTTGGATGATAAAACTATGGTCCACCAGATCCTCAGGGCAGAGCTTCCTTGCATACCTGCTTACATCTCTCACAAGCGTCCTATCCTAATAAATCTGTTTCTTGCCTAAAAATAATAATAATAATTACACAACACAGTATATATGTGCAGCCTGAGAAATATTTTCTACTTGAATATGTCATGTATTTAGTATCCTACATTACTTTTTTTTTTTTTTTAAGTTGGTGTCATTTCCTTTTCTCCTTCTTTAAAACCTTCAGTAAGTCTTACAAACACTTGGGATAAAGTCCTGACTCTCAATTTTGCATTATAATCACCCTTTTCCTGAACCTCATCCTATGCCATATTAAACTCATTCTTAAATTCAGGAACAATGCAAAAAGTAATTAGCCTCTAAAAGTTGTAATGAATGAATTCTCTCATTTAACTTTGATGTCTCAACAGACTCTTTCCTGTCATTTCACTTTAGGTAAGACCGAGGTTGTTTAAAGCCAAACTTAGTTACAAAATGTTTGTGAATTTGTCAAACAGTGGTATATATACAGGCAGTGTCTGATTTGTAAGTACCTGCCTGACTTAACAAGTGAGCCATATATATTAATATACAATTGCCAAATCCTATATCTTGGTATTTCAGGAAATCAAGAACAGGAAAATCAGAGGAGCTTGGGAGTATCTGGGGTTCCCAAGGAGAAGATGGGAAGAGGCTATGAAAAATGGAAGTTACTTGTTAGAACTGGAACCAAGAACAAGCTAATTCCCAAGCAGAGCCTGCCTGCCTGCCTAAATTGTGACCTCAAAGCCTCCAAAAACATTTGTCTAGATGGCCTAAAGCTTTTATAATATGAATATTGAACTTGAAATTCATTACTAAGCTTTCAGTTGAGTCACGCATTTTGGTTTGGTTTTTATGGAAACATCTCTGCGGAGTTCATTCATTCAGTACATTCTTAAGGGTCTACTATGTACTGGGCATTAAGAATTTGGAAATATAGCAGTGAGCAAAAAAGACAAACATTTTTATTCTGTGGAGCTTACATTCTGTTGGGAGAAACAAAGAAATTAGTATGAGTTATCAGCCCCTCATATAATGATGTGTGAATTAAAGAAGCCTGTTTTCTTTTTTTTTTTTTTTTTTTTTTTTTGGTCTTTTTGCCTTTTCTAGGGCCACTCGCGTGGCACATAGAGGTTCCCAGGCTAGGGGTCTAATTGGAGCCCACACCAGAGCCACATCAACTGGGGATCTGAGCAATCTGAACTGCGTCTGCGACTGACACCACCTACACCACAGCTCAGGGCAACGCTGGAACCCTAACCCACTGAGCAAGGCCAGGGATCGAACCTGCAACCTCATGGTTCCTAGTTGGATTTGTTAACCACTGATCCACGACGGGAACTCCCCATAAGAAGCCTGTTTTCTTCCTAATGCCTGCTAGTTACTCTGAGAGAAATAGTGGTAATGTGAGGAACAGGTAGGTTGTTGGGTAGACTCAGATGAGTTACACAGTGAGGGAGCTTTGGATAGCATGAAGGTGCCAAAGTTCTGGGGAGAGACTGAGAGGAAAGACAGGGATAGAGAAACTGAGGTGACAAACTCTCAAATACCAAGACCAAGCATTCCATGTTCTCTTCTTTCTTTTCTTTTTAAACTAGATCTCACTCTCAGTATAAGCAAGGAAGATACTTTTTTCTTTCTTCTTGCCTTTTTTTTTTTCTTTCTTTCTTTCCTTCCTTCTTTTTTTTTTTTTTTTTTTTTTTTTGCCATCAGAATCAAGAACTTAGGCTAATACACAGTTATTGAAAATTTTAAAATACTCATTAAAAGAAGCAGCCCAGCTTCTGCTGCTTTGGATTCAGACAGACCTAGGTTTGAATCTCAGGCTGCATTTTTACTACTTTTACAACCTTGGACAAGTTACCCATACTTGATGAGTTTCTGTTTTACAGATTTGTAAAATAGGAATAATTATATTGCCTTATATGTGTAGAGTTCTTAATGTTTGATATGTTGGCCTCATTATCATTAACCTGGAAAACCTGACCATGATGTAACATGCTTGTTCTTTGAGGGAAAGTGATTTTCTAATTTAAAACCACCAACATTATTTGGAATACTGTTTATTTACAAGTATGAGTGATGGTTTATGTTTTTAAAATCCTGTATAGAAATTTAAAACTGCATTTCTAAAAGAAGAAACTCTAAAGGAGAGAAAGAGAGCAAAGATGTGTCAACATTCTTGCTTCCTTATAAATAATATAGTTCTAAAAATTAAAATGAAAAAGTGAAAAAATAGAGGACAAATAAGAGAATATAAAATTAAAGTGCCATGCTAAAAGGATCTCAGTGTACTTAAAACATGATGTTGAAAGGAAAAAAGTGCTTAGCAGACAAGCTATTTAAAAACAAAACAAAACAAAAAAACAAAACAAAAAAAAAACCAGGAAGATATCAGCTAGAGGAGAAAAATCTGGACAAAATTAGTAAGCAGAAGTAATCTTATAAACCAGCATTCATTTCAAATAAAATGGTTAAGATGACAGCAGGTCTTCCCGCCCCCCCACCAAGAATGCTTAAACCACATAAATCTAACAAATCCCACTCCTGCTCTTAAAGGAGTTTTTTGGTTTTACAGCTAAACCCATTGCCCTGTGTATCTAATCAATTATTTAATATAATTTATATTTGAATGAATATATCTACAAATCTGTAGTATTTTAATTCCTTTAGCTAATAAGAAAGTTCCAGGTTTAATATGTGCTCCATGAAAGTGTGATTATACCTTTTGGCCTGATTAGTATTCTTTCTATTAAAATATACCCATTCTTTTTCATGAATTGACTATATTTTTTAAGGTCTTTAGGGAAGAAGAACTTATAACTTGAGATTTGTCTCCTAAAATTTCAAACACAAGAGTATGAGGCATCACTTCCTTTCTCAAAAACTTATTATCATGTTGGAAAGACAAATCTACCTTCATCCCTATACTCTGCCTCATTCTGTTGTTCTTCCCTTGCCAGAATTGCCCCCAAAACCTGCCTAACTCATCTTTCTGCCTCTAGTTTTGTCCCTTCATTGTTTTTCTAAACCTTAGCTGAAATGCAAGTTTGATGTCATTCTACCCTTTATAATTTTTAGTAATTCTATAGTATTCTTAAGAATGAAATTTATAGTCTTTAAAGAATCTTAAGGTTCCCTCCTTATTGTTTATATTTTACCTAAACTCCATCCTCCACTCTCCATATCCTCTGCTCTAGATCTCGATGAACATCCTTTAGCTTCCCTAATGGGTCACCATTCTTAGTCACTCCCTTGCCTCTGGGCCTTTGCATTTCTTGGTTTCTTTGCTTAGAACTCAGTCTCTACTTCCCCAAACCCTCCCCCAATTTTCTTGCCAAGGCCTAATCCTCTAAGTCCTAACTCAAATATTGCTTCCTTCAGGAAGCTGAACTACCACTCCAAATCTGGACTCTAATGCTTCATAGTTGTCTGCTCAGATCAAGTCATTTGACACCACTCTCCTTTTACATGGGTGTATCATCTTGTTCTTGAGAAAATTAGAGTTGAGAACATTACTGCTAATGACATGCAAAAACCTCAGTTGATGTAGTTGAATAAGTTGCAGAGGGAAGGAAATATTTTAGAATTACTGTTACTTCTTGGGCTAGATTTTTGTAAAGAGCTGCTGGTCTATAATGGTAGCCTTTGCTAAATATCAAAAGCATAGTCCTTTCCAATTACTAAGCTGTGCTCAGGAGGTTTATTACATGCTTAGCATTGGGAGTTCATTAGGAATCTGGCCTCCTGATGCAGTGAAATCTTTGGAAAATATACACTTTTTATTGAATGATTGGAAACAAACCATTTCCAATAGTGAAATGTACACAGTGATATTTGCAGGTTAATACAGTTGCTGGGATTCTTGATTAATAAATTTATTTGGAGGCAACCTTTTTATATTGGAGAAGAGTGACTAATTCATAGTTACTGCTCTGACCAAAAGAAGAAAAAGTAGTACTCTCCGAAGAACTCAAGTCAGCCTTTATGGAAACGATAAAGGAATCTTGACATTTAATGGCTTGATGGTCCTCAGTAAGCCACTGAATTAGAATATATTAAAATTATTTTTCTTTTTAGGTAAGGCAGCATCAAAGTAAGCTGAAACTTTCTGGGAAAAAAAAAGAAATCCTAACTGGAGCTTCCTATACAATTTCAATATATGCTTCAATAAATATTAAGCACTAAGTATCAAATACAAATATATATATACGTGTACATACACAATTTTCAGTTTTAATCTTCATTTAAATATTTAAATATTTTAAACCATTTTTGCATTTAATTCTTTGTCCTTGTCTCTCTTTAAAAAATAGAAAGGTGAACATTCTTCACTTTGTAAATGACATAATTTTGATGTCACAGACGAGGTTATGTCCTACTAGACAACTAATGCCCACTGTTTTATTCTTTCCAGAAAATAAAATCACAGCTCAACCCTTATAGAACCATAGTCACCATTTTTCATATGCTTTCCTCATTAAATAGCTTTATAGCTCTCAACACCTATGTCAAGTGCATTTATGTTTCCAAATTGTTAATCTACAAGCAGTTTATCTTGGGTATGTCATATTGCTGCAAACTGGATGATTTACTGGTTTATTTTTTCCTATTTGTTTACTTGCGGCTGAGTGGGCATTTGTTTATCTGTTTGTTTTCATGGCAATGCTCAGAGGAAGAGAGCTTGGAAGTCTGTAGCCATTCTATGTTAATATTAACTTCAAATTGCTTTTCTTGACCAGCAAAAATATTTGGGGTGATTTAGCAATTTGTAGAAGTGTATGAGAACATACCGCAGTATCTTACTTATCTGGAGAAGGTAAAAGTAACCATTTTAAACTGCTACTTTTAAGAGCTAAAAGAGTAACTTAGTCTTCTCTAAGACATTGTAACTTCATTCCTAGAACAAACTTAGTTTATGAACCCTGGTTCTGTGTCTTAAACTCCACTTGTTTCCTTCAGTCAGAATGTTCTTCTTCCTCTTCTTTTTAAATCTGAGCATGTAAGCTCAGGGCAAACATGCAAAGAGAGATCTAATTCAGGAGTTGATTTTTAAAAAGAAGTTAATGGAACCATGTAAGGAAATGGTGTTGATACAGGATCTGAGAAATTTGTTTTCTAGATCCAACAATGTTAGTTCTTTTTTGTTCCTTTAAAACCTGTTTTCTCAAGTTCCAGATTTCAGAGAGAAAAATTATTTCTTTAGAACCCAGGGTGCTTATGAGGGAATATTAGAAATTTTAAAGCTTTTAAATATACTTAGAAAAAAGAAAATTTAGAGATCTGTTACCAAGGCTTATTATCTGTGTAGGACAGTAGTATTTATATTTCTGCATAGCTTACCGAAAATAATTTTACACTGAATATAGGTCACCGTCTCTTGTTTCTGCATTCTGCAGCCCATTCAGCATTGTTTGGGTATTATTGGAAAGAAAGAAGGGAAATATCAAGTTGTCTATAAAGTGTGAAGCGAGCTTGATTGTTCATGGTGGTGTCAGGGTCAGCTTAGAGGTGGGTTGCTCTTTGGCTCTAGATAAATAGACCCAAGAGGGTGGAGGGAAGGCAGGTTCTCCGCTGCTGATGCTGGCGACCCTGGCACTGAAGCCCGACGGCTCGCGCCGCACCTTCTAGCCACAGCGCACGCTCACCTCCAGGCAGACCGAGCCTGCTCAGGACCTGAGCATTAGCTCGCAGGAGGAGCTCTGCCCCTGGAGGTTGTTTTTCGCCGGGTGGCGTCAGACCGCCTCCCTTCGTCCCCGCACCCCATCCAGTGCCCGCCCCTCTGCGCCAAGGGGGCGGGGCTCCGCGGCGCTGCGGGTCTGCATTGGCGCGCGCGGCCGTCGAGTCGGCAGAGTGATGGTGGGGGCGGGGCCGCGTGCCTTGTTTGTTTGCGCCGCCCGGCAGTCAGAGCAGACTGAGGCGCTTCAGCTCAGAGCTTCCCGGCCTCGCAGCGCTTGCCTCCTCCGCGGCACGGCGGCTGCTCTGCGCGACCGCTGCTGTCCCCGCGCCGACATGCGCCTGGCCACAACCGCGAACGAGGCGTACACGGCCTCACTGACCGTCTCGGAGCTGCTGTGCTGCAAGCAGTGTGGCGGGAGCCGCGGCCAGGAGGAGGTATCCGGGTGAGGGACTGGGCGGGCGGGCGGTACCGGCCGAGCTGCCTGGGCTACAGGGAGGTCTTGCCGCTTCCCCACCTTTGCACCCTAACGGCTTCGGAGAGCGCTCTCCCGGGAGGGCGCCCCTGCAGCCACCTCTGGGTCTGCCGCCCTGCCCGGCGGGGGCGTCGCGGGCTGGCCCGCGCCCCTCAGGTGAAGAGGCGGCCAGTGGTGGGAGGGGGATGTTTGCCACAGAAGGAGCTGCGGCTGCAAGAGACAGCTGTCCCGGTCATTTAAATGCAAGTCTCCAAAGCGTCAATAACGTGGTCTTCTGTACAAGTCTCCACAAGTCAGCGAGTGAACAAAGCTGGAGACTGTGAACAGCCTGTGGATTTTTCTCCTCACTGCCTTGTCAGAATATTATTCGGTGACCCTCACTCTCTGCCTCCTACTGAAAGGAAAAGAATACATTTGAGTCAGTTAAAAGATGATGCTGCCTAGAATAAGTGTGTTCTGCCAGCTCTATGACGTTATGCACAGCGTTCACTCTTGTTTATAAAACTATCTGTTTTGTGTCTGAATTGGCCTTCAGAGAGAGCCGTTTTAACATTTTATATTTTCCTGAGTGGTTGCAAATAGAGCACCGTTTGAAAGTTACTAAAACAACTTTAACTCGAACCCTTAAAGGTTTTGATTTAAAAGGTGACGAGGGAGAAAGAAGAGAAATATTCATTAAATTTTTAATTGAAATCGTTATTTGTAAATATCGACTTCATTCAAGAAACCCGTAAATACAAGGTAATTTCTCTGCAGCATTGCCCACTAAAATGACTCAATGTTAGTATTTATTTATTTTTTGTAAATGGAATCTATGTTATGAGTATTCTGCATATATTCATATAAACATAGACACTTTCTCATGAAGGATATAGAACATCAAATACTTTTTTCCTACATTTTAACATTCATGGATACATACTGTGTTCCTTGTTTCCAGATAATACAACAACCTAAAAAAAAAAAAAAAAAAAAGTCTCATAACTGTTGCTTTGAAACTTTACCAAGGAGAGAAAACTGTGTGAAAGTGTTGAAATAGCATTTATAATTTCTGTTTGCAGGCCATAACAGATCTTTTCAAATTTTGAGTAGGAGTGACCCCCAATCATCTGTTATTTCTGGTGGTATTTGTGTGCAGAATCCTGGTTCTTAGCCAGATCTGCAATCTCTAAACATAGCCATGTAAACTGGTAGATAGATACATTTTAGTTTATTCATTGATTACAGTGCCTATGGGATTGGGTTCAGGAGACCAGGAAGTTTTGTATAGTTGTATTTCATTTTTAAAACAGCCAACATGTGGGAAGATGAATTAGGAAGCAGTGCTTGATAGGAAAACTATTCACTTTACAAAAGAATAACACAGTGCTTTCAAATAGCAAGCTTCCACAGTACCTTTAAATTAAACACTTTCCAGGAATGTGACTAAAGTATGGGACACCCATACGGTGTAAATCAATCTTATAAATCCTGTACTTTGAAGTCTGGAGTTTTAATCTTTCTAGAATGTAGTTCACAGAGGACCAGACACTGGAAAAAGAGATACCTAAACTTCCAATATTCCTAAATTCCATATGAGTCAATGAAAAATTTAGAAGAAGCACTAGAACATGTTGTTACAGTAGGACTCTTTCTTTGTAATGCTTATAGATTTCTTCATTTCTATTTAAAAATTTCAGATGCCAAAAGGCTAGTACCCAGCTATAAGCAGTGATTCTTATAAACAAGGGAGAGTGGGATGGGAATTTTTTACACAGTATATTTTTGCCTTGTTGAAATGTATTTCAAAAAGAACCGCTTTTGTAATTTTTAAAAAAATCAAAATTAGGAGTTCCTGCTGTGGAGGCGTAGTGGGTTAAGGATCCGAGTGCAGCTGCTCGGATCGTTGCAGAGGTGTTGGTTCAGTCCCCAGCCCAGCGCAGTGGGTTAAAAGGATCCAGCATTGCCACAGCTGCGGCACAGGTCACACCTGTATCTGGGATTCAGTCCCTGGAACTGCCATATGCTGTGGATGTGGTCCCCCCCCAAAAAAAATCGAAGTTAATATCAGTGTTCTGCTTATCAGTATTAAAACATCTAGATAGTTTAAAAATGCACCAAATGCAGTGAGAAAAGTAGGATTATTCAAGAGATGATTATTTTTACTTTTCAATTTGTTTTGCAAATGGATAGATACCATAAACCAACAAATGCTTTCATTTAGCATTTGTGGTAAGTTGTTCATTTTTTGCTTAAGCATATTCATATAGATTCTTAAATGTATCTTTGCCAAATTTGAAAAATCTCATTAGAACAGTACGTTCAATAAACACTGATTCATACAGTGATACATGACATACATAGTCGTTCTGTGCTACTGTCAACATGTGCTAAGAATTTTCATACTGTGAAAATAAGTGTGTTTGTATTACACACTGGTGAGGAAGCAGATACCATGTCAGAGATTTGAAGCAATGTTGTGATATCTCTTTCAGAGATTCTGATTAGGAGGATTGCTGAGAGGATAGGACTGTTAGTTCCCATGTTAATTTTCCCAGCCACACCTTCACCAAGAGCCTGTGAGGTTTGGGCTGTGATTAGCATCTACATCTGCTTCTTAAGAAGGCCATTTGCTTAGCAAGTTCTGCTTCCTTGAATCTAGATTGGCCAAAATTTGTTCAAAGTCTATAACTCAATTTTTTACAGCTTCATATGAAAGCATAATTGAAGTAACCTTTAGGAAGTTACAAAATGCACTTTTGGTTACCAACACACCATTAAAGACTTGTAGTGCCTTTTTCTTTTTAAAATCAACGTCTGTTAGAAAATAGGATAACAACTAATTTGTCATGTGACTAGGAAAAGCAGTGTTTCAAAAATGAGTTTTCCAGAAAATTGAAATTCTAAAGGGTTAACCCTTTAGAAACCAAGAATGGTATTATATAATCACAATAGCATCTATCATCTAAAAACGCCTTTAGGTTATTAAAAAACAAAAAACAACCAAAAAACTCTTAAAGAGGCTCAAAAGAATAATTAATTAAAGACATCAGCTCTAGAACCAGACATCCTGGCTGTTTTCAAGAAAATTGTCACCTGTTTACTTTTCCCAGGAGATAGAGCTCATTTTGTATGCAATGGGAGTCTATAAAGAATCAATGATCTGCTTCCTGACATTGTCTGGATTGGGATAAATTGGTATGAAATCTCAGAACTCATTAAGAACACCCTAGATCAACCTTTTTGTCTTCCCTTAGGGATAAGATTAAGCAGAAAAAAAATCATGTCATGTTTTTGTATCCTTCTTATTTATTTAGTCTATTAACTAAGAAAAAACAAAAGACAATTTTTGAGCCTCGCCTCTAAAATGTAGAAGAATAAGTTGATGCGAATCTAAAACACACATCTAGAACAGCAGCAACTGTATTTCCCATCATATCCATCTTTTTTTTTTTTTTTTTTTTTTCTTTTTAGGACTGTACCCATGGCATATGGAAGTTCCCAGGTTAGGGGTTGAATCTGAGATGGAGCTACTGGCCTATGCCATAGCCATAGCAATACTGGATCCTTAACCCACTGAGAAAGGCCAGGGATCGAACCCCGCATCCTCATGGATACTATTCAAGTTCATCACCGCTGAGCCATGAAGGGAACTCCCCATTATGTCCATATTGATCAACCCCTTCTGTTTGGGAAAGACTTGATTTTTAAAAATCTTTTAGTATCCCACCCCTTCCTCCCCCTTCTGTTTCCCTTTCTACTTTTAGGGAATGGAATAAGCACCTCACAACCTCTTCAGCTTAGTAGGAAGTTGACCTGGGTAGTCCAAGTGTGAACTGGGTAAAATTCCATTTTACCTAGAACTAGTCTTAGGTAAAATAATGAAAGTGGAGTCCTGAATGTCAGAGACTTATTTCCATTCCTTTCATTTCTTCAGTTTTTCTATTCTTTTGTCCCTAGCTTTCTTGTCAGACTATTATCTCATCAAGGGATAAATGTGATCTTAACACTAAGAGGTTATTAGCATACTGGGTCTATCATCCATTCCTAAGAATGTTTGCATTTTCTTAACATCCTGTTTTAAAACATAATTTTTAACTCTGAAAGAATGTATTTCTAAAGGAACTCCGAAGGAAAGATTTGACCTTTGAAGGTAAGGAAGAGGAAAGACAATGATACCAATATGGCCAGTAATTTTACCAATATGGCTACTAATTTTAGCTGTTGGGTTGGACTTTAAAAGACTTAAAAATTATATAGGACCATTGCGAAAGACCCCTGGCATGCCTCTAGGAAAGTATTCCATTTTTAAAACATTGATAGCCACTTTCTTGGCATTGTAAAGCTATTGTTTTGTAATAGTTTGATATATAAACTATCTATTTGGTAGAGAAATAAAACCAAAATAATGTACTTCAACCTTTTGTTTTGAGGCCCATATGCTAGCAATCTGGCCTTATTTTTAAAAATACACACACTATACACATGCTGCTGATGTATTTGTAGGATAAAGTCCTAGAAATGGAATTGCTAAGTTTTTTTTTTTTCTCTTCCCTTACAAATAGTAACACAATATATACATATTATGCACTTTGCTTTTTTCTCCTGCAGAGTATATTTTAGAGATCTTTTAAAGCCAACCCATATTGAACTGTTCATTCCTTGTAGGGACTTCATGCTGTTCTAGTCTGTGGTCCTATTAAACTTTTTTGAAACAATCCTCTACTGATGGGCACTCAGGTTGTTTGTTTATGGCCACACCCACAGCATATGGAAATTCCTGGTTCAGGGATCAAATCCGAGCCACAGCTGCAGCAGTGCTAGATCCATTAACCCACTGTGCCAGCTGGGGACTGACCCCAGCTGCTGCAGTTGGATTCTTAACCCACTGTACCACATTGGGTACTCTTAGTGTTTTATATCTTGTACTATTAGAAACAACGTTGGAATGATTATACTTTTACATATTTCAGAAATGTGAGTATAGGTTAATGTTAAACATGGAATTGTTGACTAAAGTATGTAACCTAAATTTCGATCGGTATTTCAAATTGCTCTCTAGAGGTTGCAGTAATTTATACTCCTTATATATATATATTTAAATTTTTGATCTTTTTAGGGCCACACCTGTGGCATATGGAAGTTCCAAGGTTAGGGGTCGAATCAGAGCTGCAGCTGTCAGCCAACACCATAGCCACAGCAATGCCAGTTCTGAGCCGCATCTGTGACCTACACCACAGCTCACGGCAATGCTGGATCCTTTAACCCACTGAGCAAGCCCAAGGAGACCTGCATCCTCATAGATACTAGTTGGTTTCATTACTGCTGAGCCACAAGGGGAACTCCACACTCCTCATATAGTTCTTGATCATTTTTCCTCACACTTCAGAACACTCCCATTAGAAATGTATAAGTGCAGTGGAAATGAAACTGATTAGTACCCATGAGGATGTGGGTTCAAACCCTGGCCTCACTTACTGGGTTAAGTATCTGTGGCTGTGGTGTAGGCCAGCAGCTGTAGCTCTGATTTGACCCCTAGCCTGGGATCTACCATATGCTGTGGGGCCCTAAAAGGCAAAAAAAAAAAAAAAAAGGAAAGAAAAGAAACAAAATGAAATGTATAAGCAATGAATGGCTGTTTCTCTACCTCCTCTCCAACGCAGCCTATCATCAAACTTTTTAAGTTTTACTGAAGTATAGTTAATTTACAAGGGTGATACTTTCTGCTGTACAACAAAGTGATATGTTTAATTTTCCAATATGAAAGTCTTTATGTCATCAATTTATCAATCTGAAATTATTTTATGACTTCTGGGTTTTGTGGCATTCTTGGGCCTAACTCCATGAGTGTTTTTTTTTCTGGTACTATACTGTTGTTTTTTTTTTGGGGGGGGGGGGTTTCACTTACGTCTGATTTATCGTTTAGTAAAGTATGAGTTAGGACTGCAGTTTCACTTTTTCCTGACTGGCTCTCCAGTTGTATCAAGATCATTGTTTGTTTGTTTGTTTGTTTTAGCTTTTTAGGACCCCATCTGTGGCGTATGGAAATTCCCAGGAGCTGTAGCTGCTGGCCTACACCATGGCTTATGGCAGCGCTGGATCCTTAACCCACTGAGTGAGGCCAGAGCTTGAACCTACATCCTTATGGAAACTAGTTGGACTCATTAGTACTGAGCCATGACCGGAACTCCCAAGATCATTTATTTCATAATCCATTTCTCCCCCATTTGAAGCCACCTTTTATATACTAAAGCCATCAAAATGGTGTCTCTTAGGTATAAAATTAATAAAAGCCCATGAAATAGGTGTTTTGATAAAATGCATTTTAAATAAGATAGTAAAGTAAATGAAAAAAAAATTTTAAAGAAATTACTATTACATAAATAGTAATTTTTAGCCTCAAAGTTTATTTTGTTTGATAGGTATATAGTTGAATCAGAAATTCAGCAGTTAGGCTAGGAGTCATCATTTCATATAAACAGCTGCATTTATGCCAAAATGATGTTTTAAATAGCAGGAATGTGGGCTTTTTCCCTTACATTTGTTATAGGATAGACATATACATGGCCTAACCAGTGAATTTAGTGCCTCCCCTATGGTTATTAGACATTCTTGTCTTAGGTATAAGTGTAGAGTTATCAGAGTAAGAAATCACTGGCCTCTGATATAAGATTATTGGAAGCATATATAAAAATTTAGGCTTAGTTGGCAAATAGAGTGTACTTTGAATATGAATATTGAGTTCTCCTAATTAGGATTCTATTCCATTTTGTCCTGCCTGCTTAATTTTTTAAAATGTATTCTGCTCAAAAGGTTTTCATTTACTTGGACCAGATTTCTTGAATTGCTGCCACATGTCCTTCTCTCCCTCCCTCCCCCCCCCGCCCCCATCTTTTTCTTCTTTTAAAAGGAAAGCATCTGGTTATATCACAAAGAACTTTAGGAAGCAGTAGAGAGAGGGTGAAGTAATAGTTGTTTGTAATATATAAGCAAGGATTAATATTTGATTATTAAAGGTCGGGGGGTTGTTTGTTTCGAGACTAAATTGATAGAACATGGACCTGTAAAAAAAAAAATAAGTTGAATTATATTTTGGTTTTGTTTCTATAAGCACACTTACTGAGGGAAAAGATAGAAGCTTTAAGATTAGATTGTCAGTTTTTGTTAACCACACTACACTGTCACATAAAGTATAGAATTCTAGGTTCACTATGTCAAAAGGCAGAAAACCTTATTTTTTAATTAGTTGAGCTCCTCTAAAATATTAGCAAAGTTGATGAGATCCTATAAATTAAAAATTTAAGGAAAACTCAAAATTAATTTCTCATAGAAATTATGTCCTACGTACTTTTGTGGATTTAGAGAAGTTTAATTTTTCATAAAATTTCTGTTCTTTTGAAGTGTTATTATAGATGTAATAATAATTATACTTCTTTCACTTTAAGACATCTAGGTAGAGAATACTGTTTTTTCATTTCCTGACAAGATGAACAGGGATTGATATTTTGGTTGGTTGGGTTTTGGATGTACAAACACATTGGTCTTATTTTGTATCACTGACAATCCACAGAGTTGGCTGCTGTGTGCTGAACTTTCTGTTCTAGACTTTCTGCCAAGTACTTTATGCAAAACTCTGGTTTTAGTGAAACAGGTTTTATTGTTTTTAGTCAGAGTCATAAACTGTTGTCAGCTATGTGATGCAAACAGAGGAATTGGTATGTATATATGGCCCTGAAAACAAACCACCGAAACAAGCCTGTCTCTGTTCAACTGGCTGTTTTTCCCTTCCATTCCTGTAGCCTCAATTCATGTTGTTTACTGCTGGAGGCCTGAGATGGTGTAATTTTCTTTTCTAGGAACTTGGAATTAGAATTCCTCGACCACTAGGACACGGACCAAGTAGATTCATCCCAGAAAAGGAGGTATGTTGTTTGTAAAAGTACATAGTGAACTGTATGCTTTTAAGGAAGAGCTTTCATGACCCACTTCTTGGCATCTGAACAGCTGCTGGTCAACAATATGCAACAGAGCTGATCACAGTTAATCATCATGCTTTGGCAGTGAATCAGTGAGATTAGAAAGCTGTTATAGTCATGTTGATTTCTACTATTTTGTGATGCTTTTCTAACACCCAGATTTAATCGAGGAAAGGCAAGACTTGTTTTTGACCAGTGATGTGCCACCTGCTTATATTCAGATGTTGTTGAGGTGTGCCCATAAGCTGAGTTACTTGGTCTTGGCAAACTTGGTATCAGTGCTAGATTGGATCTTTAATACTAAATATGTAATGCTCCTATGCTTTGTTTTCACAAGAATTGTTTGCTGTTAGTTAATTTTGGTTCTCCTTAAATTAAGGGAGAGTAGGTGTTGTTTAAAGGAGAGGCATTAGTGTCTGTTTGCAGGCTCTGCAAGTTTGATCATCTAAATCTTGCTTCTTTATCTGGATTCTGGCCAAGCCTGCAAAAAGCTTATCTAGATGACCTTTAATGTTTGACATTTGTTGTTTCTCCCCTACTACAAGATATGCGACTGTTTATTCTTCTGTCTTGCTACTAGTTGAGTTAAATTTGTAGAATTATAATCTTCCTTTTTTTCCCCTTTCCTGACCATACCTAGAGTTCATGGAAGTTCCTGGGCAGGGATTGAACCCAGGCCACAGCAGCAATCTGAGCTGCTGCAGTGATGCCAGATCCATAACCCACTAAGCCATAAGAGAACCCCTAACTTCTTTTTCTTAAGCTCATTTTATTTTTTTATGGCCACACCCATATAATATGGAAGATCCCTGGCCAGGGAATTGAATCTGAGCTGTATCTGAGAACTGCCTTGCAGTTGCAGCAACTCCAGATCCTTTAACCTACTGAACTGGGCTGGGTGTCCAACCCACACCTCCACAGAGACCTGAGCAGCTGCAGTCAGAGTCTTATCCCACTGTGCCAAAGTGGAAACTCCTCTTAAGCCAATTTTAATCTGCTTCTACAGTCCTCTGCTCTACCAGCTGAGTTATCAAAGAGCGCTAATCTGCCTCTAAATGACACTTAGAATGCAGTGCATGCATACTTTCTTTCTTCTAACACCAATTTACAATCTCTGTAACCATGGCTTTCCTCTCTTATACAGATTCTCCAAGTGGGGAGTGAAGACGCACAGATGCATACTTTATTTGCAGATTCTTTTGCTGCTTTGGGTCGTCTGGATAATATTACCTTAGTGATGGTTTTTCACCCACAATATTTAGAAAGTTTTTTAAAAACTCAACACTATCTACTGCAAATGGATGGCCCATTACCCCTGCATTATCGGCACTACATTGGAATAATGGTTTGTAAACATTCAGTGAAAATTTATTTCTGCCTGCTTTATTAATCTTTTAAAGAGATGGTTAATACTTAAAACAAAGGAATAAACACTTATATGCTAACTTCTAATTGGATTCCTGTTAGGTAGTATCTGTTTTTCCTCTTTCTAAATAAGTATGCTCTCACGTATAACAGAAAAGGAAATATATATTTATACTCCCTTGAGAACTCTTTTCTATTAAATAAGAGAAAAAGTAGATACTCATGTCGCAACAGAAGAAAGGGTGGGGAAAAAAACTGTAACTGCAATGTATACATCTAAGGATGACCTGACCCCCTTGCTGTACAGTGGGAAAATAATAATAAAAAAAAAAAAAAATCATAGGCTTTGGAAAAAAAAAAAAAAAAAAGAAAAAGTAGAATACAAGATTATTTCACTATTATAAATAGTTGACTGACATAAGTAGAGGTATTTATGTTCAGTTTATAGGTAATATTCCATTGTTTTATGGTTGGCATCTTAATTGAAGTTTTCTTAATCCAAGGTTCTGACAGTAGGTATATAATAAAATTTTCTAAAGTTCAAATAGATATTTTGTTCTTGAGATATTTCTAAGATGCTTTCTATGGTGTATGTGAATTTTTACATGTTTTGTATGAAAACTTCATCTCTCTAGCATATGAAAAACTTGAAACCATACTAATCAAAAACTTAATTAGCTGTTTTACTTATTATAAAGAAAAAAGATTTGTAGTTGTTCAAGATTTTAATATTTATAGAGTAATTTTGTTTGTTTTTTTAAGGCTGCAGCAAGACATCAGTGCTCCTACTTAGTGAATCTCCATGTAAATGATTTCCTTCATGTTGGTGGTGACCCCAAGTGGCTTAATGGTTTAGAGAATGCTCCTCAAAAACTACAGAATTTAGGAGAACTTAACAAAGTGTTAGCCCATAGGCCTTGGCTTATTACCAAAGAACACATTGAGGTAAGTAGAGACTATATCTAGGGTGTCTTTTTTTTTTTTTTTTTTTAAATTAAGACTGTTTCAACAGCAGTTTTAGTTTTACAGAAAAATGGCACAGAAAGTAGAGTTCCCATATTCTACCCACTACCCCACCCCACAGTTTCTCCTATTTAACTTCTAGCCTTGGTATATACATTTGCTGTAACTGATGGATTAATAATGTCTGTAATTTACATGAGGGATCATTCTTTGTGTTGTACAGTTCTATGGGTTTTAACAAATGTATAATGTCATGTTATCCACCATTACGGTATCGTACATAATAGTCTCACTTCTCTAAAAATCTCCTATGCTTCCGCTTTTCATTTCTCTCCCCTTCCTTCTAAAACTACTGTTCTTTTTACTGTCTCTAAATAGAGGTGGAATCATATAGTATATAGCCTTTTCAAAATAGCTCGTTTTATTTATCAGGAAACATTAAGGTTTCTCCATGGCTTTTCATGACTTGATAGCTCATTTCTTTTTATTGCTGAAAAATACTCCAGTGTATGGATATACCACAGTTTGTTTATCCATTCACCTATTGAAGGAAATCTTGGTTACTCCCAGTTTTTGGCAATTATGAATAAAGCCTCTGCAAACATTCACATGCAGGTTTTTTGGTAGACATAAGTTTTCAACTTAATTGGGTAAATAACTAGGAGTGTGATTGCTGGATTGTATGGTAAGCTTGTATTTATTTTTATTGTATTTTATTTTGGTAAGCTTGTATCTAGCTTTGTAAGAGACTGTCTTCCAAAGTGCCTGTACCAGTTTATGTTCCCACTAGCAATGGATGAGTATTCCTATTGCTCCACATCCTTGTCAGCTTCTGCTGTTATCAGTGTTCTGGATTTTAGCCATTCTGATAGATGTCAAGTGATAACTTGTGTAACTTTGTAAAATACCACATTAAACTAGTTTCTTCCAGTTCTGTTTATTAATAAAGAAGATAGAATAAATAGAATAAAAGATTGACATGGTCTAAAAGAATCTGCCATGCAGTAGAAATTCTTAAAAATACAACATATTTTTGACATTGTTTTAGAAAACATTCTAGATACTTTTATATAATTAAAGCATCTTTTATCAAGATTCAGAATTCATATATGATAATGCATTTTCATACTGTCTAGTAATGTAAAATTATACAATATTATAAAATAGATAATGATGCAGAAGGGATGCAGATTTATAAGACCTTAAAGAATTATAGACTTTACCTGGAGCATAATTTTTTACATAAATATAATTTGATGATTTAAGAGTATTTGTAGTCAAGTTGTTTAAATCCCTATCTTAAAAATTCCTTGAGGATGCCTGATAATAAAGAAAAACGCAGGCATATTTTACACTGTAGCTTCTATTTTAACACAAATATATTATATGTGGTTTGAGACTTTGAACTAACAACATAGTTAATGCATTTAAAACTATCATCTGAAATATCACAACTGCTTTTAAACAAAATCTGTTCTATTATGTTTTAATCTTTTTTTTTTCTATTATACAGCATGATCTCTATTACATTTTTAAATCAGGGTTTCATAAAGTCAAAGTAATAATGAATGAATGTGTCATCATCAGTATATTAAGTTCTATTAGTGAATACATATTCATAAAAGTTAAATGAGCAAATTCTGGGTTCTACATGCCTCAAATTGTAATTTTATCCTAAATTGTATATAGTAATTAATCCTGTTTTCAGTAGATTAAACACCAAGATGAACTACATCCTACCAACACCATACCCCACTGTAAAAATATGTTCTCATTTTTTTCCCAAGGGTCTTTTAAAAGCTGAAGAGCACAGCTGGTCCCTTGCAGAACTGGTACATGCAGTAGTTCTACTCACACACTATCATTCTCTTGCCTCATTCACATTTGGCTGTGGAATCAGTCCAGAAATTCATTGTGATGGTGGCCACACGTTCAGACCTCCTTCTGTTAGTAACTACTGCATCTGTGACATTACAAATGGCAATCACAGTGTGGATGAGATGCAGGTCAACTCAGCAGGAAATGTTTCGGTAAGTATCTGTTATAGAACTATCTTAAGACTAATCACAGGAATTGCTGTTGTATTATTTTTTCATTTGACTTCTTAGAAAGTCTAGTCTAAACAAATTAGGTCCCCCTACCTGTTCATTCAGCAAGTATTTATAGAATGCGTCCAAATGCTCAGCACTAGTCTGGTGCTAAGAGACATACAAGATTGTAAGACCGTCTAGGAGGTTACATTTGAATAATTTTAGGATCAGAAGCCACCAGCACGTGCCTCATCAGAGCCCACCAGTACTGAATGGCTACTGCGTGAGATGAGGGGGGACTAAGAACAGTGGAATGTGGTGGTAGAAACTCCCTGAGGCTGATCACGACCTTTTCTTCTCTTCTGCACAAAAGAAATGGTCTGTTTTCTTAATTGTTTATCTTTTAGGAAAGTTAATCCGCCTTGATCTGGAAATTTCTCCTTATAAGACACTTCATGGTTAACTTCTTACAAATACATATAAAGTGAATGTAAATTTATTAAAATGCTTTTACCTCTATTCTTTCTCATCTCTGGCTGTTATATTTTCTCATTGTTATTCCTTTGAAACAGATCAGAATGAGTTGAATTTTCTATAAGCAGATTTTAATTCCTGTATGTGATGAGTTAAAATTCCCTCTGCATTCTTTTGCTGTAGTGAAAGACCAAGGGCTTATATTTCCAAAGAGAAATCACAGAAACATTAAAAACTTCTGAATAATTTGCACAGATTTTCTCAGTTATATTATTCCTTTGAAGCAGATTTGGACAGGTTCAATTTATATATTTGACTTTAATGTATATATTTTACTGCTGACAAGTTATCTAACATCTAAATAAAAGTCAAAAACAAGGTTGTAATAAAGTTTAAAAGAAATGTCTCTAAAGAGGTAAAAGGCCTAGTACATTACTTGGCATTTATCAGATGCTAAATAAGAGGTAGTATTTACATATGTTGAGATAAGCACAGGAAGGAAAATAATTATCCCAAGGTTGAACGCTGTGCTCTGCTGACAAGGCCCAAAATCATCAGTTTCACCCTCTACTGAGCTATCTGGATTCATGTTACAGGCCTGCATCTGACCACTTATTTTCAAAGTTTAGAGGTTATGAGATGGCCTGAGGGAGAGTTTATCAGTTGCTAGGATGCTTAGAGTTGGATTGTTGTCCTTTCCCACCTTTGATTAACAAGGCTAAAGAAAAAGCACTGTTCCTAGTTATCCTTCTATTAAATGAAATAGTGAAATAATAGAACTTTTAGAAATTTCTCTAGTAGGGAGTTCCCGTTGTGGCTCAGGGGAAACGAATCTAATATCCATGAGGAAACCGGTTCCATCCCTGGCCTTGCTCAGTGGGTTAAGGCTCCAGCGTTGTCATGAGCTGTGGTGTAGGTCGCAGATGCGGCTCAGATCTGGCGTTGCTGTGGCTGAGGCATAAACCAAAGGCTGCCTCTCCGATTTGACCCCTAGCCTGGGAACCTCCATATGCCATGGATGCATCCCTAAAAAGACCAAAAAAAAAAAAAAAAAAAAAAAAAAACCAAAAAACAAAACAAAAAAAAAACTTCTCTAGTAGATAAGCTCCCTATCCCCAGGTGTTAAGAATTTTTTAGCAATAAATATTTTTAAATTAGGGTATGTACTTTTTTAAAAAAAGACATAATGTGATTGTACACTTAATATAGTATAAACAAACATAACTTTTATATACACTGGAAAACCAAAAAATTCATGTGACTTGCTTTATTGCAATACTTGCTTTATTGCAGTGGTTTGGAATTGAATCCACGTTATATCTGAGGTATGCCTATATATTGACAATATGCCCTGTGTACAGAGTTGATACAAAACCACTTATACTTTGTGTGTCTTATTTGTTTAAATGATTAAGCAAGTAAAAGTTTAACTCTTAAATGTTCAGTTCTGTTTTAAATTGACATATACTATTAAATTTTAATTTTTAAAACTTAGCATTAACAGTAATGACATTACTAATTTTAAAAGGTAAAACAGTAAAATGTGTTCTTAAAATCATTTTTCTCATTTTAAAATTTTGCGTATCTTTATATATAATAGGCCAAGACAATTTTTGATTCATTTGTGTGCATTAAAATTATAAGATCTACTTTCTTGGACTTTCTCTTTAGGTAAGTGATTCCTTCTTTGAGGTCGAAGCCCTCATGGAAAAGATGAAGCAATTACAGGAATGTCGAGATGAAGAAGAGGCGAGTCAGGAAGAGATGGCTTCACGTTTTGAAATAGAAAAAAGAGAGAGCATGTTTGTCTTCTCTTCAGGTAAAAGTAACCATTACATAGTCAATAGAATGTCTCCTGCTTACATAAAAGAACCCAATCTTTTATTTAAGATAATTTACGTAAAAGTTTTAAAACATCAATCCAAGTAGGTCTTTCCTTTTAGAGAGGCCCCTGTATAGGTATTCCTACTTGTAAATCAGGCCACCTAGAAAAGGAAGTTATAGTGAAAATAGCAAGCACTAGAGTAAGAGGACATTTGATTTGGGTTCTAAAATTCAGTGCTGGGAGTTCCCGTCATGGCTCAGTGGTAACAAACCCGACCAGCATCCACGAGGACGCAGGTTCAATCCCTGGCCTCACTCAGTGAGTAAAGGATCCGGCATTGCCGAGGGCTGTGGTGTAGGTCATAGACATGGCTCGGATCCTGCGTTGCTTTGGCTATGGGGTAGGCCAGCAGCTGTAGCTCTGATTCAACCCCTAGCCTGGGAACTAACTTAGGCTGCGGGGGTGCGGCCCTAAAAATACAATGACAACAACAGTAACAACAATTATAATAATAAATTCACTGCTAATAGGCTTTGTGAATGTAATTTTGTGAATGTTAAACAACATTGAGTGCTCCTTTTTTCCTCTTCTTTAAAATGAGGAAATTCTGTTCATGAAGGCCCGAGCTTGCTTCCAGCTTTAAAATTCTATGATTTGTGAAAAGGAGCTACTTACAGGACCACTAACAGCAACCTAAATCCTTTATGTCTGGCCTTTATCAAATGTAGGCTAAAGAATTTAATATGTACACTAGATAATTTAAAAGAAGAAAGTTAATAAAGGGTCTCGAAATGTATTTTGACAGTAATACAGTGAGAGAAAGAGTATATGTTACAAGCAAATTTCTTAATAGCACAGAAAAAATTGATATTAATGGAGGCTGGATGTTAGCTTGAGATGGATGTTAGCTTGAGATGTTAGCTTTTTCCTTGAGAAGTCTTTGAGTCTGTTTACTTGAAACTATAATCTCATTGACTTGTAAACATGAAGATAATCCAGAAAGGTTTAGAGCAGTGCAGGAAACAATGTAAAAAATGACATACAGAAACTCTTTCCTTTATTCATCATTCTAGAATTGTTTCTAGGACCTTTGAGCTGTTAGATTGTTTTATATACTGTATGACTTAATATTCAACCAAAAATAGCAACCAAAAATAGTCTAAGTGCTAAAGTTCCAAGCACAGTTGATTTGTTACTACCATAAAGATTGTTCAAAAGGGTGTTCATATCAAGTTCATATTTTTAAGTAGAACCTTAATATCTAATAAACTGCAGTGGGGACACAGAGGGAGAGAGGATCTATCAAAGAGAGGAGTGAAAAGCATAGAAAAATTCAACCATGAATATTTTTTTATAACAGAGAATCTACTTTTATTATGTTCCATTTACTAGTAAATTATTTCTCTTTACAGTTTTAAGACTTTTAGTTGATATTGGTTACTCAGCATCAGAGAAAGGGTAATCCTATTTTTACTTGTTATAGGTAAAATGAATTTTAGCTAACAACTTGTTTTTGAAAAGCTTTCAATGGCACTTTTTTTTAAATTATTCAGACGATGAAGAAGTTACACCAGCAAGAGATGTATCTCGTCACTTTGAGGATACTAGTTACGGCTATAAGGATTTCTCTAGACATGGAATGCACGTCCCAACATTTCGAGTCCAGGTAAAATGATAACTTCTTGTATGTATGTCATTGGTTAGAACTGTCTCAATCTGACTTCAAATAAGAGCTGTCTGTGGAGTTCCCATTGTGGCTCAGTGGGTTACGAACCTGACTGGTATCCATGAGGATGTGAGTTCGATCCCTGGCTTCACTTGTTGGGTTAAGGATCCAGTGTTGCCATGATCCCTGGCTGGGATCCCATGTTGCTATGGCTACGGTGTAGGCTGACAGCTGCAGCTCCAATTTGACCCCTAGCCTGGGGACTTCCATATGCCGCAGGTGTGGCCCTAAAAAAAAAAAAAAAAAGAAAACGTTGTCTGGATTTGAGAACTAGAAAGCATTGCAGAAAGAAGTAACTTGTATGTACACACAGTTCCCTTAGATATATTTATTATATTGTTAAAATTCATAAATCAGTTGCTCAGAATTTAAAACACATTCACCCATAAAACAAAATTATAATGGTGGTTAAGTTCCCACGTGGTATGCAAAAACTCAGTTAAAGGTCATAATATAAACAATAAATAATAGTTTCATGTGAACCAGCTAGCATTTATAGCATTGTTCTATTGAGCCCCAATATTAAAGTGAGACTATTTCTGGCCTGACATACACCAAGCCTGAGTGACAAGAGAAATGTCCTCATAGCATCTCGAGTATGTGTGTGGGGGTGGAAGGGAAAAGGATGAGAAAATCAGAGTGAAAGATGTGCTTAAATTAGGACTTTTAGGAACAGTATATTTTTGTTTTCTTTTTAATTTAGATGAGTTCTTATAGATACCATAGAAAATAAATCATGACAATTACAATATCCTAATTCCCTTTAAAATATAAACCAAATGTCATCTGAAGCAGTAGGAATTTTTGAGGGTTTCAAATTTAAACCTTCAAGAAGATTCACAAAAATAAATGTTACTTCAGAATTAACACCTATCTCTTAGAGTTAATAAAGTTAGTGAAGTGGAGAGTAGAATTATTATTGGTAGACCTAATTTCTTTAGCTCCCAAATCATTGACTTTGAAATACACAGTTAAATTTCCCCAGTATAATTCAGTATGTATTGAGTCCATGCAAACTTAGGGACCCAGTTGTCCTCCAGGATACCAGGCTCCTTCTCTATTTTCACTTTGACAAGAGAAACTGTGCTAAGTGCTTTGCAGGCATGTCTCAGGAGCAACAATACCCATGCCTTCTAGTTCCAGAATAAAAATGGAGAATCATCAATTCGCAAATATTTATTCTGTGCAACAGTTTGTAAGACTGCTGCCAGTTTATCAGTAGAAACATAACTGTAGTTTAAGTGTATTTCCTCAACAGTCTGTTATGTATTTGAGATAGGTAAACATATAATTCAGATGAGTTGATATTGTGAAGGGCTAGTATTGTTATAATTATTTTACCAGAATTATGAAAATATTTGAGAACTAAGGTTTTTTTGTCTTTGCTCAAGGAACCAAAATATTATTTAAGGAGATGAAAAATAGGCACAAGGAAGAGTTACAGAATATTTTACTTGATAATGAAGTTGTGTCATGAAGTATAATAATTACAATTGAAGAGATCATGTGGGCTGGAAATTTCATAGAGGGAGATTAGGATTTGAGAGATTTGAATGGTTTAAAAGCATGGGCACTGTGAGCAGAGGAGACTGTAGGCAATAATTGAGCCTAGGTTGAGAGAGTGAAGGAAGGGATCATAAAGAAATTGCCTGGGCTGCTGAGAGCTTCAAGCAAAGATTCTTCTAATTAGTGGAAAGTTAGTTCAAAATTGATCAGGTTTGTAGGTTTTGACCACAGTGATGGCATAGTATCAAAGAGCTGTTTTAGGAAAGTAAGTATGGGAGCAGCGTAGAAATGAGGGCCTAGTAAGTTTGTTTGAGATGGAAAGAAAGGAGGCAGGGAGATGTAATGTAGGAAAACTAATTAGGAGACTCAATTAATAGGTCTGAGCATTGAGGGGGGTAGGAGGAAAAAGAATGAATGATGTTTATTTTGAATTAAAAATTTACAGAATTTGAAGACCATTTGAATACCTGAATCAATAGAAAAGGAGAGAGGCCTCACAAGATGGGTCATTTCTGGAGGCTGACAGGGGAGACAGAAAAAGCTGAAAATGGATGGCCACCATGTAAGGGGAAGAGATTCTACTGGTTTTTAAACTTGCTGAGTTACAAAACATAACTTTGGAACGTTGCAGTATAGAAATTGAAACATCAAACTGAAGTGCAAGTGCAGCTGGGAGCTAGGGATATACTAAGAAAGGCAGTAGATTTCAACTGCCAGTAATCTCACCTCACCACACAGCAATAGACATAGAACTATACTTGGCCACATTTTTAATTATTCACATTTGTTCTGTTCTCTGTATTTAGGACTATTGTTGGGAAGACCATGGCTATTCTTTGGTAAATCGTCTTTATCCAGATGTGGGACAGTTGATCGATGAAAAATTTCACATTGCTTACAATCTTACTTATAATACGATGGCAATGCACAAAGATGTTGATACCTCAATGCTCAGACGGGCTATTTGGAACTATATTCACTGCATGTTTGGAATAAGGTTAGTCAGTTTTCTTATGTTTATAAAGAGATATTTTCCTTTAGGCTAAATTATTCAGGTGCACCAGCATATTAATATACTCAAAACTATCCCCTCCCTAATAGCTTGTTTTTATGCTTCTTATACTTCAAAAATTTGATTTTTTGCAGCTTTGTGTTTCCTCTCTCCTAGCTAGGCAAGAGAGAGAGTTAGGGATATTTCACGAGTTAAATAACAGATGCCTCCAGGAAAGATGGGGGCAACCAAGCTGGTCCAAGAATGTAAAGGAAAAGAGGCAAAGTTTATGAACATTTGTGGGATCTTTTCTCTTTGTATCATTTTTTATCTTCTGACACATTCATACTTCTACCTTTGTGGAAGAACTACAGTGTTCTTCTAAAGAGTAGCTACGCTCCCATCAAAAACAAAACTTTCATATCCTGACTGGTATTCAGCTATATTATTATGCTGTATAGGCAAAAATAGCCATTATATATCATCTTCTAATATAGACAAGCTCCATGCTCTAGTACTTTCTGATTATTTTAGCTGTAAAGTCAGACTTCCTCTTGGTATTCATTTTATCAGCAGCCAGAGTATTGACTTTACCCTCCTGAATGGTTGTAGAGCCAGCTTTGTAAGAGCTTTCTCCAGTTTCCACTAAAAATCAAATAGGAGACTTCATTCCCTGGATGTTCTAGAAACTGTCACCAGTGGGACAGAGCAGACACAGGTTCCTGTGACCATCGGGGCTTAAAGCAGAACAGCCTCTCTTATTTCTTCCCTCTGAAACATGCCCTCCCCTTTTTTTCTCATATGACCCCAGAAATTCCTGGAGACATGAGAAAAATAATTCTAATTTTTATTTACACAAGTAGACTATATATCATGTAATAGTACCAATAATAAATATTGTCTGATTAATTTGTTAATTTCAGCAATACTCATTAACTTTGTTCCCAGAATTTGTTCGTCAGTGTGGCTGCTTATTCATGATTGTAAACATACTGTTACTTGGGCACTGGCAATTTTTTGTTCATCTCCCTATATTCTCTTTTTCTTGCCCCTTTTTGCTCATTCATCCACCCCAAATTAAACATTGTGAAGCTGTTATTTTGGAGGATGACTGCCTACACAAAGAGAGAAAAAGAAGACAGCTTTTACAATTGATGTCTACACTTTAATAAGAAATCCGCCTATACATCAGAAATATAATAATTCTCACTTTGGTTTTTTAACAGATATGATGATTATGACTATGGTGAAATTAACCAGCTATTGGATCGTAGTTTTAAAGTTTATATCAAAACTGTTGTTTGCACTCCTGAAAAGGTTACCAAAAGAATGTATGATAGCTTCTGGAGGCAGTTCAAGCACTCTGAGAAGGTACGTACCTACTGTGTTTACTGTGTAACTTAGCAGTGATCTTTATTCTCCTTTACCTAATCTAAAGGCTCTCAAACCCTTTCTATCATCCCAGCCAGCCCAGAGAAGAACATTACAGAACAGCTGTCTTAGGTACCCCTTAGAAGGGAACCTCATTATGGTTTAAATTAGAAGAGTAAAGTCAGCTGGCCTGTTTTCAAAGTGCTCCATGGCTGACACTGCTTAAGAGAAAGAAGACAGTCTTTGAACCATCTTTATAGAAATTATTGAATGATGACTTGGCAGGGGAAGTTGTTATTCTCACAGACCTTCAAGAAGAAGTTGATCAAATATAAACTTAAAACATCTATCCAAAAAAGATCAGGTAGCTTTTGTTTTGAGAAATTGATGTTCTGTTCAACAAACTCAGGACCTTTAAGTTATTCAGTGGCACATTTAAACATACATAAATGTTTGGTGTTCATTAGATGCACTGAAAAACTGGTGGTGAATGCTTATACTCTGTCTTAAATGATGATGTGTTTTATATTCAGGTTCATGTTAATCTGCTTCTTATAGAAGCTAGGATGCAAGCAGAACTCCTTTATGCTCTGAGAGCCATTACCCGCTATATGACCTGATGCCTTTCCTCCGTTAAGGATGGTGGAACGATCAGCAGATAGAATCTACAAGGGGAAGGTACTAAGCCCCAGGACCAATGGTAGATAATTCAGAAATCCATTGTGCCATGATTCCTTTAGTTTCTGCTATTTTACTGTGGAAATACCACTGCTGGCACGAGCAGTGAGTGCTTGGCAGCTTTAAGTTTAGAGCTGTGAAGAAGGGCTGCTGTTCACAGTATTTTGCTTTTTGAGTACAAGATGCTGTATAACTGTTTTAATACAGCAAATAGTAATTCTCCAAATCCTGTTGCTTTTATGTTAAAAATAAGATAACAAGAATTGGAGCATGCAAAGAATGGGACTTGGATAATGATGTAAGCTTTTATACATAAAGAATTTTAGATATTGGTGCTGCTATTCTTGCTGGTGGAATGAATAGAGTGGCTGTTCCAGTTAAGCTATTAGAATAAAAGTGAACACTGCTACTATCTGAGCCTACATACATAATTTGTGTGGTTTCAAATTAAACTTGCATATGTGTTAAATTTTTTGCATCTAAAATTACTCACAGCTCAGCAAAGACCATTTTGATGGTAACAGTTCATTTCTTTCATTGTAGTTGTTTTTTTTTTTAATTCAGTTATTGGATGACATTAAATTACAGTGGCATAATTAAAGATTTTCTTTAAAAAGCAATCTTAAATCACAGTGTGTAAATTATATAAGAAAAGCTAGATATGCTGACACAGACACTGGAGGGCAGCTGTCTTGTGCAGTATTTTTGTTTCCAGCACCGAAGTTATGGGAAGTGTTGCTATAGACTGCTGCGCAGTCCCAGGTGTATTCTGCCCCTCTGCTCCTGCCCACCTCATGGTCCCCACTTCAAAGGTTGTGCAGCTCCTTAAATAATAAAGCTGGAAAATATTTTTAGTCAGATTATCAAATTTGATTTACAAAAATGCTAACTTTTGAAACGCAAACAGGCTTGAAAAAATGTATTAAGTACTTTGTATTCTGGAAGTGTGAATTGCTTTTGAGGTCTGTCAGTATTATTGGTATTTTTCAATAAAGAATAATTTTTCTCCAATTTTATGTGCTGTCTCAGTCTTAAAAAATCATGACATCAGTAGCAGTTCTCAGTTTCTATTGACTTTCATTAGCCATCACACTTAAATAATTTTGTAAACAGATGAGAGACTGCCATTAAATGGCCATCTCTTAAAGTCATTTTGAAAGATACAAATAAAAGTTTTATCTTAGACATGACTGGTATGGTCTCATTTTGGACTGAGATGTTGTAGAGGTCAAAGAGAATTAGTAAGGCTTATTAGAAGCAAAGGCTAATTAGGGAGTGACTACAGTACAAAAAAAATGACACTGTCAGACAACTAGAAATAGCCCTAATCAAAGCTGTTATTAATAACTGTTAAATGTATATTAAGCTCAATTTAGTGCCTACAAATTTCTAGTGTGGGGTGGTAGTGGGGAAGCACAATTTTGAACATAGGTGTTACCTACCTTCACGGATATATACCCAGTGAGAAGATAAGACTATTGCCTTACATATAAAATATATTGAAGATAATAGAGAGATATAAAAGCCCATTTCTAGTCAGCCTACAATAATATACAAATGGTCTTAACCTGTTGAATTTTCATCACACCGTTGCCCTTTTCTGCCTACTGCTAGGTTAGTTCATCATAGCAGTACAGGTGAACCCAACAAGGCAGGCTGCACTGGATATAGTTACATTTTTACTCTTTCTCTTTCTGCTCTTTGTTCTTTGCACTTCCTCTTCAAAATACAAAATTTCTAATAGAAGTTCTAATCAGTAGTAGTAGGATGATCACAGAATAAGATCAACTGAATTCATTATCTTATTCCACCAAAGCTTATAACTACTTAGAAATCACAAGTCAAAAAGTAACTTAGAAATCATGAATAAAATGAAAATTTTAATGAGTAAAAAAGTGTGCTTATACCTAAAGTAATAAAGGCATGCCTGTGATACAGAGTTGATGTTTCAGCAACTTCCATTTAACAGGTGTTTCCTGTTACTCAATGTTTTTTCAAAACTAAACACACAGGTTTTCTAATGTTACTATAATCTTTAATAGTTTCCAAAATAACTGGAGAGGGTAAAATAGAATACTCCATGGGCTATCAATCTTTTGAGTTTTTGGTAAAAATTGGGGAACTTTTTTATTAGGCCAAACTTAATTCAGTACTTCTTACTATAAGAATGAAATTATACTATAAACACCTATTGACCACAGTTATTTAAGTTTAATTTCACATAAATAGTGGTGATATTTTTAAGTTAAAATTCATTTTTTACTCCAATGGTTTAGCTATTTCAAATTATTTTGATAACAGACCATTTGTAGACAAATAAAACTTGTTGGATAACCATGTTTTCCATCATTAAGGTACTCTAAAAATGTGTTACATATTTGTTCTCGTGAATATCAAGGGGAAAGCAAAAAAGGTGGATAGGGAGTGACATCACCAATGAAGCTCTGGGTCCTTGTTCCCCAAGGAGACACTGAACTAACAATCCAAGGACCAAAACACCTTTGTGAAAACTTGAGAAACGACGTGGGAAACTACAGCTCAGGCAAACGTGAAACCAGGAGGAGTCTGTGCACCAAAAGGTGTAGGAAAAGTTGGAGCATTTTGCTCATCCTAGCCCTTCCCTCTACCTGCAGGACATGGCACAATTAAGAGAGAACTTCCAATTCCTGGCTCCTCCTTTGAGACAGAAATGAAAAAGGTGAAGTTGTATGCAATATTCTGGTTTGGATGGGGGCTGTTTGAGGGACTAACTTCTGTCTCACCTGATTTGGAGCACTAGTGGGAGAGGCGGCATGGCTTGCATGTTGGTTAGAGACCACTGAAAACAGGAGTACAGAGGTTGTTAGAGCAGCAGGGAGTCTACAGTTCCACAGGCAGGTTCAGGGGATCCAAGAGAGTACAGACAGGAATACAGTAGAAATTGAAACAGGAAAAGCTCCTGAGAAGAAATAAATTAGGACAGAATAAAAGCATATACACATGTCCAAAGAAGATACATTCCTAGGTATGGTAGCTAGTTTTCAAATGCCCAAATCTGAAAGAAGTTTACAAATCATATAAAGAAATAGGAGAACATAGCAAGATCTAAGAAATACCCGGAAACAAACCCTAAAGCAGTGAAGATCTCTGAATTACCTGACAATTTTAAACAACTGCCTTAAAATGAAGAAAAGTGAGGAGTGCCTAAGAAGTGGGGAGGGGGCAGAGCTATAAGGAATGGAGTATTTGTATGTAAATCAAGTTGTTATTAGCTTTAAAGAGATTGTTATTAAATTAACATTTTTTAAACATAATCCCCATGATAACCATAAAGAAAATCTCTCTAGAGTTTACACGAAAGGAGGAGATCAAAGCATATCAATACAAAAAGGAAAAAAAAAAAGTCAAACACAAAAGAGGAAGAGGGGAAATGAAGGATAAAAACTACAAAACTTTTAGGAAAGAATGAAAAATTGCAATAGTAATTACATCAAATGTAAATGGATTTAAATTCCTAATCAAAAGACAGATTGACTAAATGGATAAAATTTAGAAAGAGGATCCAACTATATGCTATCTATAAGAGACACATACAGGCTGAAAGTGAAAGGGTGCAAAAAGGTACTCCATGCAAATGGTAACCAAAAGAGAGCACGGATGGCTATACTAATATGAGACAGAAGGGTCAATTCATTAGGGAGCTATGACAACTGTATAGTCACCAAATAATAGAGCTCTTAAATATATGAAGCAAGTGTTAACAGAACTAGAAGAGAGAAATAAGTAGCAACACAATAACAGTAGGAGATTCAACACCCATTTTCAAAAGTGAATAGAACCAAGAGAAGATAAATAAAGAAACAGAGAACTGAAACAAAACTATAGACTAGTTGGATCTATCAGATACAAAACACTTCAACAGTAGAATACACATTCCTCTCAAGTGCACAGGGAACATTCTTGAGGATTGACCACATGTTAAGCCACAAAACAAGACTTAAAATTTAAAAGCCTGAAATCATACAAAGTATCTTTTCCAACAATAATGGAATGAAACTAGAAATCAATAGCGGAAAGAAAAACTGGAAAGCACACATGTACATAGAAACTAAACTGCACATTCTGAAACAACCAGTAGAAAGAAATCACAAATGGAATTAGAAAATATCCTGAGACAAGAGAAAAACACAACACATGGAGTTCCCGTCGTGGCTCAGTGGTTAACGAATCCGACTAGGAACCATGAGGTTGCAGGTTCCATCCCTGCGCTTACTCAGTGGGTTAAGGATCCAGCGTTGCCATGAGCTGGGGTGTAGGTTGCAGACGTGGCTCGGATCCTGCGTTGCTGTGGCTCTGGCGTAGGCTGGTGGCTACAGCTCCGATTGGACCCCTAGCCTGGGAACCTCCATATGCTACAGGAGCAGCCCAAGAAATGGCAAAAAGACAAAAAAAAAAAACACCAAAACTTATGGATCCAGTGGTAAGAGGGAAGTTTAGACCTATAAAAACTTACATTAAAAAAAAAGATCTTAAATCAACAATCTAACTTCATACTTCAAGGAACTAAGCAAAGAACAATCCAAACTCAGGGCTACCAGAAGGAAGAAAACTAAGATTAGAGCACAGATAAATAAAACAGACAATAGAAAACAATAGAAACAAATCAACACAACTAAGAGTTGTTTGAAATGAGCAAAATTGACAAAACTTAAACTAAATTAAGAATAAAAAGAAGAATGAAACATGTAAAATAAAAAATGGGACATTAATGACCAATGTAACAAAAAAGGATAGAAAATATTATGGATAGCTGAATACCAACAAACTGGATAACTTAGAAATACACAACCTACCAAGACAGAATCATGAAGAAATAGAAAATGTGAATAGACATAACAAGAAAGGAGACTGAATCAGTATTCAAAAAAATCTTAACAAAGCCCAGGACCAAATGGTTTCACTGGAGAATTATACGAAACATTCAGAGAAGAATCAACACCAAACTTATCAGACAAAATAGACTTAAAAATAGACTATTACAAATGACAAAAGAATGACAATACATAATAATCATGGAATCAACTAGATAAAGACATAAGAACTGAAAATATATGTGCACCCAACATAAGACCACCTCAAAATATAAGGCAAATGCTAACCACCATGAAAAGAAGTCGACAGTAATATAATAATGGTCGGTGACTTTAATACCCTACTTACAGCAATGGACAGATCATCCAGACAGAAAATCAAGTTCCAATGATGCATTAGACCAGATGGACTTAACAGATATTTATAGAACATTCCACCTGAAAGCAGCAGAATAAACATTCTTCTCAAGCACACATGGAACATTCTCTAGGACGGATCACATTCCGGGCCACAAATCAAGCCTCGGTAAATTTAAGGAAATTGAAATCATATCAAACATCTTTTCTAAATACAAAGCTATAAGACTAGAAATCAAAGACAAGGGAAAAAACTGCAAAAAGCACAACCACATGAAGACTAAACAATATGCTACTAAACAACCAATAGATTACTGAAGAAATCAAAGAGGAAATTAAAAAATACATAGAGAAAAATGACAAGGAAGATCCAAAATCTGTGGAATGCAGCAAAAGCAGTTCTAAGAGGGAAATTTAGAGTAATACAAGCCTACCTCAGGAAATGGGAAGAATCTCAAACAACCTAACCTTACACCTAAAGCAACTAGAGAAAGAAGGACAAAAAAACCCCAAAGTGAGTCAAAGGAAAGAAATCATAAAGATCAGAGCAGAAATAAATGAAATAGAAATGAAGAAAACAACAGAAAATATCAATGAAACAACAAGCTGGTTCCTAGAAACTGTCAACAAAATTGATAAACCCTTAGCCAGAGGGAAGGGAGAGGGCTCAAATCATTAAAATTAGAAATGAAAAAGAAGTTACAGTGGACATCACAGAAATACAAAGGATCATAAGAGATTACTACAAGCAACTGTATAACAATAAAATGAAAAAACCTTGGACAAATTCTTTGAAAGGTACAACCTCCCAAGACTGACGCAGGAAAAAATAGAAAAGATGAACATACCAGTCACAAGTACTGAAAGTGAAACCATGATTGAAAAACTTCCAACAAATAAAACTCCAGGACCAGATGGCTTCACAGGTGAATTCTATCAAATATTTAGAGAAGACTGAACATCTATCCTTCTGAAACACTTCCAAAAACTGCAAAGGAACACTCCCAAACTCATTCTGTGAGGTCACCATCACCCCAATACCAAAACCAGACAAAGATACCAGAAAAAATTACAGGCCAATATCACTGATAAATATAGATGCAAAAATCCTCAAAAAATACTAGCAAACTGAATCCAACAATACATTAAAAGGATTGTACATCATGCCCAAATCAATCAATGTGATACACCACATAAGCAAACGACTCAGTGGGTTAAGGATCACGCATTGCCATGAGCTGTGGTATAAATCACAGATGCAGCTCAGATTCCACGTTGCTGTTGCTGTGGCATTGGCAGCTACAGCTCTGATTTGGCCCCTAGCCTGAGAACCTCCATATGCCATAGGTGCAGCCCTAAAAAGACAGAAGACCCCCCAAAAAAATTACTGATGGTATTTTTCATAGAACTGGAACAAAAAAAAATTTTAATTTGTACAGAAACACTAAGACCCCAAATAGCCAAAGCAATCCTTAGAAAGAAAAATGGAGCTGGAATAATCAAGTTCACTGACTTTAGACTCTACTACAAAGCTAAAGTCATCAAAACAGTGTGGTATTGGCACATTAAAAAAACAGAAATGTAGATCAATGGAACAAGATAGAAAGCCCTAGAAATAAACCCAAGCACCTATGGTCAACTAAACCAAAACAAAGGAGGCAAGAATATATACTTGGGAAAAGAAAGCCTCTTCAATAATTGGTTCTGGGAAAAATGGACAGCTACATGTAAAAGAATGAAATTAGAATACTTAACACTTTTGGGAGAAGGATCAAGATGGCAGAGGAGTAATACATGGTGTTCACCTTCTCCCACAAACACATAAAAAAAAAAACAAAAACCCATCTACATGTAGAACGATTTGCACAGAACATCTACTGAATGCTGGCAGAAGACCTTAAAGGTCCAAAAAGGGCTAGAAACCCTCCACATAACTGGATAGAACAAAAAGGGGAAAAAAAACAAAAACAAAAAACACAGAGAGAAAAGGAATCAGGATGGAACTAGCACTCCTGAGAGGGAGCTGTGAAAGAGGAAAGGAACCCACACCATGGGAAGCCACCTACCTGAAGGGGAGATCAGCCAAGACAGAGAGACCATGAAGTTGTGGAGAAAAGCCCAGCAGCTAGACTGAGGAGAGTAAAACGGAGTGAGAGCTGCACAGACCATCTGCACCACTGCCCCAGACACCACAGCCTGAAATGCTTGGGCAGAGGTTACACACTGAGACTCAGGCTCTGGAGGTCAGTTCCTGGGAGAGGACTAGTGTTGGCTGTGTGGAGACAACCCAAGGGGCTAGGGAGTGGTGCCCCACAGGATGGGGAGCTGAGTGCCACAGCCAAATGAACCTGGGAGGAGGTCTGAGTCCTCAGGAGAAGCAAGGCACCATTGCTGGGGAGGGCAAGAAGAGGAGGGGAGACTGTCATATGAATATCTTTCCCTGCATATGCATGGACTCTCAGAGGGTGGGGCACCTCTGGTGCAGGCTATGGGTGATGTGTGCCACTTGCACCAGCTGTGGGTGACAGGGCACCTTCTTGTGAGGGCTAAGGGCAGCAGGAGGCTGTGTGTGACATGGAGCCTCCTATGTGGTATACAGGGCAAACCACACCAGTTATCTCAGACACCAGAGGTGGGTGTGGCCCACCACCACTAGGGGTTTGTGAACAGGCACCACCAATAGCCCAAGGCACCTCAGAGGTCAGCAAAGAAGAGGACACTGCAACTGAGCACCACTTGTTGTTGCTGCACTCCACAGGGAACACACCCGCCCTGTTGCTGCCACTGCCAGACACACTGGGCACCACCTATACCTGCCTGATTACTGTCACTTCCCAGTGCCCTGCAACTAGGAGCAGCCTGTGCCACCTTCCCATGGGTCCTTGCCACTGTCAAGGGCCCAGCAACCAGGCATTAACTACTAGTCCTGCCCATTGCCTCCATCTCCCTGGAAGCATGCACAGCACCCTAAAAATAAAAAGCTCTCACAAAATACCCAGGAGTGCTCATGCAAATAAATAGCCCTCCAAGACTGCCAGTAGCTGTTTTCCCTAAACTCACAGAATAAGGAAAATATAAGCAAAATGAAGAAGCTCAGGAACCATTCCCAGTTTAAACAACAGGGGAATTCACCTGAAAAAGCAAACAATGAAACAGACTTCTGCATTCTAATGACAATGAGTTCAAAAAGGAGATAGTGAAAATACTAAAGGAATTAAGAGTGAATATGAAGGAATTAAGACTGGATATGAACAGTAATGCAGGTTACTTTAGAAAGGAAATAGAAACTATAAGGAAGAGCCAAGAAAAATTATAAAATTCATTTGCAGAGACACAAGCTGAGTTAAAAGCACTGAAGAGCAGAATGAATAATGCAGAGGAATGAAATTAGTGACTTGGAAAACAGAATAATGGAAATTACCCAATCAGGACAGCAGACAGAAAACCAAATGAAAAAACATGAAAGCAATTATCAGAGATCTATAGGATGATATAAAGTGGGCCAATCTATGCATAATAAGGATTCCAGAAGGAGAAGAAAAAGAAAAGGGGGATTGAAAGTATATTTGAAGAAATTATGGCTGAAAACTTCCTAAATCTAAAGCAAATGATGTCAAAATACAGGAAGCACAGAGGGCCCCAAACAAGTTGAACCCAAACAGGCCCACACTAAGACATTATTATAATAAAAATGGCAAAAGTTAAAGAGAAGATTCTAAAGGCAGCAAGAGAAAAACAAAGTATTACTTATAAGGGAACCCCATAAGGCTATCAGCTGATTCTCTACAAAAACACTACAGGCCAGAAGAGAGTGGCAAGATATATTCAAAGTTCTAAAAGGGAGAATTTGTAACCTAGAATACTCTACCCAGAAGAATATCATTTAAAATAAAAGGAGAAATAAAGATTTTCTCCAACAAACAAAAATTAAAGGCGTACAGCAATAATAAAAGAAATACTGAAAGGGTTCCTCTAAATATATTTTAAAAAGCTAAGAAGAAATAGGATGGAGGAGGAGTTCCCATCGTGGCACAGTGGTTAACGAATCCCACTAGGAACCATAAGGTTGTGGGTTCGATCCCTGGCCTTGCTCAGTGGGCTAAGGATCCGGTGTTGCCGTGAGCTGTGGTGTAGGTTGCAGACATGGCTGGGATCCCGTGTTGCTCTGGCTCTGGTGTAGGCCAGTGGCTACAGCTCCAATTCGACCCCTAGCCTGGGAACCTCCTCATGCCATGGTAGCGGGCCTAGAAAAGGCAAAGAAACAAAAAAGAAAAAGAAAAAAAAAAAGTAATAGGATGGAGGAAATCACAATTGGAAAACAATCACTCAAATAAGCCAGTATACAGATCTAAAGGCCGGGGGAGGGGGGGGGAACCTATTGTAAAAGTGATGATAAACACAAGAAACAACAAAAGAACAAACATGAAAATGTTAAAAAAGGACTTCAAAATCATAAAATATGGGGAAGGAAAGTAAGAAAAATCTAGACTCTTTTTTAGAATGTGTTTGAGCCTATATGACTATCAGGCTAAAGCAAGCAGATATCGGAAGGGGTTAACATACTTGAAAAACATGGCAACCACAAATCAAAACCAAACAGTACATTCACAAAAACTGAAAAGAGGAGGACACAAGCATAAAATAAAAGGAAATCATCAAATCCAAAAAAAAAAAAAAAAGGAACAAAGGAGAAACATAAAATCAACTGGAAAATAAGGTTTAAAATAGCAATAAATACATATTTATCAATAATTACCCTAAATGTCAATGGAATGAATACTCGAATCAAAAGACACAGAATGGCAGACTGGATAAAAAAGTAAGAGCCTACAATATGCTGCCTGCAAGAGAATCACCTTAGGGCAAAGGACACATATAAATTGAAAGTGAGAGGATGGAAAAAGATATTTCATGTGAATGGAAAAGACAGAAAAGCAGGAGTTGCAATATTCATATCAGACAAGGCCATAAAGAAAGACAAAGAAGGACACTAATGTAATGATAAAAGGATCCATTCAAGAAGAAGATATTAGGAGTTCCCTGAGGTGGTGCAGCAGAAATGAATCCAACTAGTATCCATGAGGATGAACATTTGATCCCTGACCTCACTCAGTGGGTTAAGTATCCAGAGTTGCTGTGAGCTGTGGTGCAGGTTGGATCCTATGTTACTGTGTCTGTGGCACAGGCCATCAGCTGCAGCTCTGATCAACCCCTAGCCTAGAAATTTCCATATGCCATTGGTGCAGCCCTAAAAAGAAAAGGATATTATACTCGTCAATATACACGCCCCTAATATAGGAGCACCCAGATACATGAAACAAATACTAATAGACATAAAAGGAGAAATTTATGGAATATAATAATAGCAGGAGACTTTAACACCCCAATCACATCAATGGACAGATCCTCTAGACAGAAAATCAATAAGGCAACAGAGATCCTAAATGGCACAATAGAAAGTTAGACTTAATTGACATTATTAGGACATTACATCCAAAAAAATCAGAACATACATTCTTTTCAAGTGTACATGGAACATTCTCAAGGACTGACCACATACTGGGGCACAAGACTAACCTCAACAAATTTAAGAGTACAGAAATTATTTCAAATATTTTCTCTGTCCACAATGGTATGAAACTAGAAATCAACCACAGGAAAAGAAATGAGAAAAAAATGACTTAAAAAAAAAGCAAAGAAAAAAACTGACTATATGTAGATTGAACAACATGCTACTAAAAAACCAGTGGTTCAATGAGGAAATCAAAAGGGAAATTAAAAAATACCTCAAGACAAATGATAATGAAAACAATCATTCAAAAATCTATGGGATGCCGCAATACAGGCCTTCCTCATAAAAGAAGAAAAATCTCAAATTGACAACTTAACCCACAGCTGAAAGAATTAGAAGAAGAACAAACAGAACCTAAAGTCACCAGAAGGAAGGAAATCATAAAGATCAGAGAGGGTAGAGATTCAAAAAACAATAGAAAAAAAAATCAATAAAACCATGAGCTGGTTCTTTGAAAGGGTAAACAAAATTGACAAACCTCTGGCCAGACTGACCAAGAGGAGAAAAATAACTCAAATAAGCAAAATTAGAAATGAAAAAGGAGAAATTTCAATGGATACTGCAGAAATACAAAAAAACCATAAGAGAGTACTATGAACAATTATATGCCAACAAATCTGACAACCTAGAAGAAACGGACAACTTTCTATAGACTTGCACCCTGCCAAAACTGAATCAAGAAGAAATAGATCAACTGAACAGACTGATCACTAGAAATGAAATTGAGTATGTAATAAAAGCACTCCCCACAAACAAAAGTCCAGAACCAGATGGCTTTATAGGTGAATTCTACCAAACATACAAAGAACTTATACACATCCTTCTTAAATGTTTCCAAAAGGTTGAAGAAGGAACACTCCTAGAGATATTCGATGAAGCCACCATCACCCTAATATCAAAACCAAAGATACTACCAAAAAAAAGAAAATGATAGGCCAATATCTTTGATGAATATAGGTGCAAAAATTCTCAAAAAAATTTTAGCCAACTGAATCCAACAATATATAAAAAAGATCATAAACCATGACCAAGTGGGATTCATCCCAAGTTCACAAGGATGGCTCAACATATGCAAATCAATGTCATACACCACATTAACAAAAGAAAAGTCAAAAACCACATGATCATCTCGATGCAGAAAAACCATTTGACAAAATCCAACTTTTATTCATGATAAAAACTCTTACCAAAGTGGGTATAGAAGGAACATATACCTTAACATAATAAAAGCCACTTATGGCAAACCCACAGCCAATATAATACTCAATGGAGAAAAGCTGAAAGCCTTCCCACTAAAATCTGGAACAAGACAATGATGCCCACACTCACTACTTTTATTCAACATAGTATTGGAAGTCCTAGACACAGCAATCCAACAAGCAATACTCCAATAGAAAATAAAAATATAAAAAGTTTTAAAAGACAATATATGAAAAGCCCGTGGCTAAGAGCTTACTCTCTGAAAGGCTAAAGCTTTTCCTCTAAAATCAGGAACAAGACAAGGATGCCTATTCTTACCACTCATAGTAACAGAAATTCTAGCCAGAGAAATTAGGCAAAAGAAATGCAAAATTATCTGTTTGCAAATGACATGATATTGAATGTAGAAAATCTTAAAGATTCCACACCAAAAAAGGAATGAAGAAAGGAAAGAAGGAAGGAAGGAAAGAAGGGGGAGAAGGAGGGAAGGAGGGAGGGAGGAAGAAAAAGCCTACTGGAAATAAAATTCAACAAAGTTGCAAGATATGAAATCAACATACACTCTCATTCCCTCAGTTGCATTTTTATACACTAGCAATAAACAATCTAAGAAGGCAACTAAGGCAATAATTCCATTTATAATAGCATAAATAAAAATAATACTTAGAAGTAAATTTAATCAAAGGAGTTGAAAGACTTGACACTGAAAACTACAAAACATAACAAAATTAAAGACACAAATATATGGAAAAACATCCTTTGTTCATGGATTGGAAGACTTCATATTGTTAAAATGTCAATACTATCTAAAGCAATCTACAAGTTCAATGAAATCTCTAAACCATGCCATTTTTTTGCAGAAATAGAAAACTCTATCCAAAAATTCACATGGAGTCTCAAACAACCCCAAATAGCCAAAACAAGCTTGAAAAAGAACAAAGTTAGATGTCTCACATATCCTGATTTCAAAATATTTTCCAAAGCTAGAGTAGTCAAAACAGTATGGTACTTACATAAAGTACCATATAGAGTTTTATATAGACCAATAAAATCAAACAAAACACCCAGAAACCCTCATGTTCATGGTCAAATGATCTTTAACAAGGGTGTCAGGACCATTCTATGAGGAAGGGACTATCTTTTCAAAAAGGAGTGCTGGGAAAACTGGATATCCCTACATGCAAATGAATGAAGTTAGACCTTTATCTTGCAACCACATACAAAAATTAACTAAAATGGATTAAAGGCCTAAATAGAAGAACTAAAACTATAAACTTCCTAGAAGAAAACACAAGGGCAAAGCTTCAGAACACTGGATTTGGCAGTGACTTATTGGACACGACACCAAAAGCAAAGGCAAAAGAAAAAACGGACAAATAGAACTATATCAAACTTGAAAATTTATGTACATCAAAGGGTACAATCACCAGTAAAAAGGCAACCTACGGAACGGGAGAAAAATCATGTATCCTATAAAGGCTCAATATCCAGAATATATAAATATAGGTAACTCCTTTAAATCAACAACCACCAGCACAAAAAAAGAGAGAGAGAAAGAAAGAATGAAGGAAGGAAGGAAGGAAGGAGAAAGAAAGAAAGAAAGGAAGGAAGGAAGGGAAGGAAAGGAAAGGAAAGGAAGAAGGAAAGGAAGGAAAGAAAGAAAGAAAGGAGGGAGGAAGGAAAGAGGGAGAGAAGGAGGGAGGGAGGGAGCCAGCCAAGTATCCTGATTTAAAAATTGGCAAAGGACTTGAATAGACATTTTGCCAAGGAGGATATATAAATGGCTAACAAACATATGAAAAGACCCCTCGTCATCACTAATTATTAGAGAATTGCAAATCAAAATCACAACAAGGTATCATTTCATAGTATTGACATTAAAAACACACAACAGAAAATAACAACTGCTGGGGAAGATGTAAAGAAATGGGAACACTTGTGCACTGTTGATGATGTGAAATGGTGCACTCTCTGTGGAAAACAGCATAGAAATTCCTCAAGAAATTAAAAATAGAACTGCTATATGATCCAGTAATTCCATTTCTAGGTATACATTCAAAGGAATTGAAAGCAGGATCTCGGAGAGCTACTTACACACCCATGTTCATAGTAGCATTATTCACAATAACCATGAGGTAGAAGAAACCCAAGTCCTTTGATAGATGAACTGAATAAACAAAATATGGTATAAACACACAAGGAGTATTATTCAGCCTTAAAAAGGCAAGAAATCCCATCACATGCTACATGGATGAACTTTGAGGACATTGTGCTAAGTGAAATAAACCAGTCACAAAAAGACAAATACTGTATGAGGTATTTAGACAAGTCAAAACAAGTTCATGGAAATACAGCAGAATGGTGGTTGCTAGCAGCTGGGGAGAGGAGGAAACAGGGCTGTTTAATAGAGAGCTCCAGTTTTGCAAGATGGAAAAGTTCCAGGGAACCATTGCAGAACAATTTGAATAGAGTCAACACCACTGAACTGTACATTTAAAAATAGTTAAGACAGTAAATTTTATGTGTTTTTCACTGCAATTTTTTTTTTTTAAAGGCAGGTAGATGGTTCCAGATGGTCCAGCTTGCACATGTGTCTGAGGAGGAGGGGTTTAATGGGGTGGGGTATAATGGCATTCCTCATGAGTTTATATTAGCTATAAATACTGAGGGGGATGTTTTGGGGGAAAGAATTTTTTATTTTTCATTAGAAGTAGAATATGTAGCCTGCTATGGATGAAATAAAGATTTAGATCTTTAAAAACTTTTGAAGATTAGCCCCGCAGTCTTTTAAAAATGATTTCATCTGTTGGAGCGCATCTGTGAGCATATACTTATGCATGACAGATGATCATAAGGTTAGGGGTGCTAGAGGATTTTGCTGAGCCCCAACTAGGGATGTGCCCCAAACCAGAGGATCCCTTGGAAAGTCTATTTGTTTCTGGATTATTTAGGGTTTTTGTCCTACAAGGCTTTTAAGAGCCCATCTGGTCCAGGTTGCCTGCCTTTTTCCCATTACTCTTGGTATTTTGTTAGGATGAGAGATGAGCTATAACAGCTTTTCTGTTATTAATGGCTAATTGCTCACCTTACAGAGTAGTAAATCTACTTTTATTTCTAAATCTTCTATGCCTAATATGAGATAACAAGAGTAATCTCAGTTTCTTTGCTTTTGACCATTTATTCAAGGGTCAAACTTATCCTACAAAATGTGGCAAACCAATAAAACTAATTACTAGCATAATTTATTGAGTACCTACTACACATCAGTCACTGTACTGGACAGTTTGCCCACTTAATGTTTTTTGTTTGTTTGTTTTCCCAAACTACACTGTAATAAAATAGCTAGTATTCCCATTATATACCTGAAGTTTAAAAAAAATTAAGTTACTTGCCCCAGGTCCAGCAGGGAAGAGCTAGGATGCAAAATGAGAGCCATCATAACTCTAAAGCCTACACTCTTTCTGGCATATGAGCTCACCTCCCTAGTCACAGAGAGTTATTATGAGGACTATCTGGTCTACTCATTTTATTGCAAACGAAAGTAGAGGTGAAATACTCCCTTTTCCATCTATTTAACTTATTTGATAAAAAATAGATGCCCCCCCCAAAAAATAGATGGCCCACCGCAGTCTTCTCTAAATTTTTCCACTTAACCCCTTCTCTTAATGTGAGAACCAAAAAATATGGGTACCTAACCAGAAAATTCATATTAGATGCCCTAAGAATTAGTGCAGACACTTGTGAAGGAATGTATTCCTAGTAGTTTGACCATCATTCTTTCTACACACAAAAATCTTAAGTCTTCATTGCGTAGTTCATTTACCGAACTGACAAGCACTTGAGTTCTAGACTTGTTGAGTCAGGATTTTAAGGCTAAAACTACATTATTTAATAGAGAATAAGAAGAAAAAGTCAATTACTTAGAAAACCACGTATATATTTTCATCTTACATTTCTTATAGTGGAAAGTACACGTATTTTCATTTTTCCATAATACCTAACAAGAAATGCTTATTTCTTTTAAAACACTATGACTACTCACTAACGTCAGTACCTGAAAAACTTTCAATATTTGTTAATACTGAAAGAAATGTTCATGTTTGTTACCACTTCTTAAGAATGAAGGAGACCTGACTTCCTGTTTCTGTTGTTAATCTGCATCATGTTAGAAAGAAGGAATGGGCAGGGGCTCCAGGAAGGTGTGATGACTCTGAATTCGGTTTAGGAGCTGCTGTGCCACTGGCTTGAATTCTGTTTCCCAATGGAGTTTGTGATAGTGTTTTAGGTCTTGATCAAAACTCCCGTCCAGGGCTAATTCTTCATCTGTATCAGAAAAATTAAAATTACAGCAATTATTTGGAAATGCAATCCTACTGAATAAAGTTTAATTTTTGATGGTATGAGTTAAACTCATCCTGGGTCATCTCTAATTCCAACAAGGCTTTTTTATGAGAGTGGTTCTTTAATTCTCTTCTGACCTTGACCATATAGATATACTTTTTTTTTTTTTTTTTTTTTTTTGGTCTTTTTAGGGCTTGGCATATGGAAGTTCCCAGGCTAGGGGTTGAATCAGAGCTGTAGCCACTGGCTTATGCCACAGCCACAGCCACATAGGATCCGAGCCACGTCTGTGACCTACAGCACAGCTCACGGCAACGCCAGATCCTAAATCCACTGAGTGAGGCCAGGAATCGAACCAGTGTCCTCATGGATGCTAGTTGAGTTCATTAACCACTGAGCCACGACAGAATCCCTGTTCTTAACAAAAATTTTTAAATAAGTATATGTGAGTCTCTTAATTTAAAAAAAGATGATAATCTTAAAAAAAATTCTAGATTGAATTGAGCTCTTATTTCAATTTATCCCTAGTATTTACATGTAAGCCTACATACAAAAGTCGGATCCCAATTTCTCAGAATAAACAAAGTGTTAATAGATTATCTGCACATTGGAAAAAATTACATCAGTGGTCCACAGATATAAAAGGAGTCAGAAATCATTTGGGAAGGTCACACAGTTGAATCTGACACTGCCAATCTGACTGGAAATCAATTCTGCTCATCTGAAAGCAGCCTGGACATACTTCTTTGAAAAGACAACCCCCCACCCCTACGCTCCCACTGATAAAAGTGTCAAAGTGAGAGACTGAGAATCCCAAGGAGTATCAGAGTCCCAAGTGAGGCTGTGGACAATGCAGAAAAGCACTTGTAAAAAAATTCAAAGTTACAACCTTAATTTCCTTTTTTTTTCTTTTTGGCTGCACCTGTAGCATGTATCAAACCTGCACCACAGCAGTGACCCAAGCCACAGCAGTGACAATGCTGGCTCCGTAACTGCTACGCAACCAGAGAATTCCTTAATTTACTTATTAATCCAAAGGCACTCTGAATTCTGTGACTATCATAGGTATTTCCAACCTAAGTAGGAAGACAAATGGCCATGGAGGTTTCTGCAGCAACCTGCCACTGCATTTTTCTTTGTTTACATTGGACTCCACGTGAAGGACTTCAGGAAAATGAACGGGCCTGCCAGTCCCAAGATGGGTTCTGCCACTTCCTAGGTCTGTGGCTGAGGCAGACTTTGTGGTAACCACTAAAGTGACCACAAATATTGCTACTTACACAATCTGCAAACTTTTTTCCTAAGGCCAATTAGAGTCCTATCATAAAATGCTTCATGTGTGTTTACATCAAGTTTTCTACCCTGAATATTTTCATACACTCTGTGTACTTTGGCACTCTTAGTGTTAGTGTCACCACCCAGAAGAAGATAAGTCTGGAATCCCAGTTTGTACCTTCCTTCCCCTCCTCTCCTCCAGCCAAGTGGACAGCTATGCAGCTCTGAGATAAGTTCTGGGCAGACGCAAACACTTCAGCAAGCCTCTCCATGGAGACCCCTGAAAGCAAATCTGGCTCTCCCCACCCATTTGATAACCAGGCTTTGAGAGGAGGAGAAAGAATAAAGAGGGTGTTCCACGCCTTCATAGTCTGTCTTGGGCTCCTGCTAAACAAGAGGAGTCTGTGAGACTCTGAGTGCTTTTGGATTTCTAGATCTTCTTTCAGCTCATTCCTCTATATTTTCTGAGCACTGCCCTTTGGTTAAAAATGAATTCTTTTAAAAGAATGTATGTGTATATGTGTGTGTGTGTATATATATATATATATATATATATATATATGACTAGGTCACTTTGCTGTACAGCAGAAAATGACAACATTGGAAATCAACTATAATAAAAATTTAAAAAAAAAAGAATTCTCTTGTTTCAAGCAGCTTGGGGCTGAGGGCCGCCCAGGCACCCTACACTCCCTTCTTCTGTCCAGGGCTTTGGTTGAACTTGGTGGTTTTAGCAAATGTCTATTTTGGTGTTTTTTGAGTTTTTTGGGGGGTGTTTTTTTGTTTTGTTTTTTTTCATTTTTGGCTGCCCCACAGCATATGGAGTTCCGAGGTCAAGGATCAGATCTGAGCCACAGTCACAACCTAAGCTGCAGCTATGGCAACACCAGATCCCCAACCCACTGGGCTGGGCCAGGGAGCGAACCTGCCACCCAGCACTCCCAAAACACTGCTGATCCTGTTGCACCACAGTGGGAACTCCTTCAGTTTTTAATCTAACATCAAGACTTAACTTTTCTTCAGGCTCAACATATAATTAGTTAATCTATGCTCAGATCCTATCAATTGTAAATTGGGTTAGACAAGATAATGAAAGTGGCCAAATACCTACAGGTAGGAGAAAAGCAGTCTCAAGTTTCAAAGCAAATATAGCAAATGCACAAAATCGGTCAGAGTATTAAATTTTGGAACTTAAAAAAAACAAAATCAAAAAAACGGAGTTCCTGTCGTGGTGCAGCGGAACCAAATCCAACTAGGAGCTATGCGGTTGCGGGTTCAATCCCTAGCCTCGCTCAGTGGGTTAAGGAGCTGGTGTTGCCATGAGCTGTTGTGTAGGTTGCAGACTTGGCTCGGATCCCGAGTTACTGTGGCTCTGGCGCAGGCTGGCAGCAACAGCTCCAATTGGACCCCTAGCCTGGGAACCTCCATATGCCGTGGATGTGGCCCTAAAAAGCAAAATAAATAAATAAATAAATAAATTGTGGAACTTGTACTGCAAAGAATGGCAGAGGATAATCCAAGAGAAAGCTAGACCTATGATTTTCAAACTTTTTTACTGTCACCTAAGGAAAACATATAACATGATGAGTACACACACACTCTTACATATTTACATATAAATAACAAACATTTCACAATAGAATGCTTATTTTTACATGTTACATATTGATATTTTCTTTCTTTGCTATTCATTTTTTTAAAGATGCTGGCCACAGCATCTTTAAAAAAAAAAAACTGATTTAGATAACCAGTCATTCTCAAGCTTTCTTTGTGCACAACACACTTCCAAATATGAAAATATTAGATAAGGTATAGAAGGATTAAAGACTTGGAGTTCCTGTTGTGGCTCAGTGGAAATGAGCCCATCTAATATCCATGAGGATGCAGGTTCACTCCCTGGCTCTGCTCAGTGGGTTAAAGGAGCCAGTGCTGCCTTGAGCTGTGGTGTAGGTCACAGATGTGGCTCAGATCTGGTGTTGCTGTGGCCGCGATACAGGCTGGCAGCTGCACTTCCAATTCAACCCCTAGCCTGGGAACTTCCATATGCAGCACGAGTGCCCCCCATCTTCCCCCCCCCCAAAAAAAAGGAAAAATTAAAGACTCAAATTTGTCAGTGACCATTACAACACAATCTCTATTTGATCCTGCAGCATCTGTAAAAGCTTCCCCTACTCACTGCACCATTGCCTAGCTTGCTGTTCAGCACCAGGTAGCTCCTGAGGATTTGATTACTGTTGTGACTATGATACAGCACAGTCCTTACGTGTTCCAGAAGCACCTGATGGCTCTTTGCCACGGGCTTAAACACTGGGCCCCACTCTACCCCTTGTCACATAACCCAGGTGTGAAGCTGCACTTACCTAAGGTGAACACAAAACAACTTAGTGTCTTTTATGTTTACAGTAATCAACTGCACACCCTAATCACCAGTTGCCAGCAACCCCGAGAGAAGCTCATGGTCGACTAGTGTGCCAGGGCACAACCAACACTTAGGAATGTCAAGTTAAACAGATTGCTAATGAGCTTCTAAGCGGTGGCTGCAGTACATCAGTAAGTTTTAAACAACATTCTTTTAAAGCCACTTTCCAAAAAGACCGTCAACATCCCAACATCCCAACCACACTGAGGACCATTATTCTTTTTATTTTCCAGTTTCCCACTACTAAATCCACTGCCCTGGAATTATTTCAAAAAACAGTGCTCACTCTGCAACGCAGGACTTTTGTGATTTGATAGTGACTCCTGTTTTCAGAATGGCTTTTTTTTTTTTTTTTTTTTTTTGCTATCTTTGTAAAAGAATCCAAATCCAAGTATACTCTCACTCACATATCCATTTCACCTGCTGCCATTCAGCTGGTCAGACACAGTTACAACCCTGCCCAAAGTAAGGGTCTGAGGCCCACACCATGAAAAGAGGAGCCAGGAAGCAGCCTGTCCTCACAGTTCATAAGGAGCAGCTTGTGATCATGTGAGAAATTTATGACACACTGTGCTGGTGACCTGGCTCCTTGATGGACATGCTTTTGTCATCCATGCCTCAGTCCCCTTGCATGGTGGGGTGGGAGTAAGGGTGTAATGGAATGTAAGAAAAACACAGGGCCTACATGGTTCCTTTCTGATCAACAGTCTTGGCTTTACTAAGAATGATCTTAGGCAAGTGATTTAACCCTTCTAGGCCTACCTAACTCATCTGTCACCTGCTGATGACAGATGGTGAGGACAGAATGAACATACTTTTATGTACGTTCTCCCCGCCCCCCCTTTTAGGTCCACATCTGTGGCATATGGAAGTTCCTGGGTTAGGGGTAGAATCAGAGCTGCAGCTGCTGGCCTATGCCCCAGCCACAACCACGCTAAATCCCTAACCCACTGAGCAAGGCCAGGGATCAAACCCGCAACCTCATGGATACTAGTCGGGTTCTTAACCCACTGAGGCACAACAGGAACTCCTGCATGTGCTTTTAAAAGTCTGGAGCACTATTAAAACAATGGTACCACTATTGTGAGTTCATCCACAAGCATCTATCGAGAACTTAACTTTGCACAAGGCAATATCCTCTCCCTAAAGTTGGAGTAGGGAAATAAAAGTTACAAAATAATAATATGGAACAAGTTATGTATCTCGTGATTAACTGCTTTAGTACAGGTTTCCTACCAGCATGGGCTTGTGAGAACCAGACGGGCAGCATCTGGCTGGACAGGTGAGGGATACACACAAGCAAAGGTGAAAGCTTAGGGAAGCATCAGGGAAGGCTGAGGGAGGGGAGTGGCAGGAACAGGCCTCTGTGGTCAAGTGCCCCCAAGCGTGCCACCAGGTGTGCTGCCCCTTCTGGGAAGCTGCCCTTTCTAAGGCGCCATGGGCCCCGCCCCGCCCCCTCCATTTTGTTATATGTGGTCACCTGCCCCAGAGTTAGGTGCCAAATGACGTCACGACCAGCCTGGGGTGGAGGCTGTTGCTGTTGAAGGCTGGAAAGCCCTGCACCTCAGGAGAGCGTCTCATGCAACCAATCACATCTTCTCCCCCCTTGGGAGACAGACAGAAAGTTGTGCCAACATCAGAGGAGACGCAGAGTCCCACTCACTGAGGGCACCCAAAAGCCAGAACCACGCAGGAGCCTGGAGGGAACGCGGGGGAGATAGGACTTTTTCCGGAAGAGCCGAGACAGAGCAGGGCTGGGTTTCCAGCGGGGTGGGGCACCGGGCCGCTCGGGGATTCCGGTTCCTTCTGGAACGACCTCGGGGGTCCTGAGTGCCTGTCCTGCGGGCTCTGGGCAGTGTGTTTGTCGCCCGGCTCCCTCCTTTCCTGGGCATCCTTCCCTTCAACTCTTTCGTTAACCCAGGCAGAGGCTGTCACTGCTGGCAGAACAGCAGACTCACCTGGGCAACGTCAAAGATGCCGCGAATTGGCCTAAGCCAGCGCGCATGCGCCAGAATTCCTGGACTGGGGGGCCCAGGACAAGGGCGGCCTTTTAATTCCACAGTGGATGCCGCTGTTCTGCCACAGTCAGTAGAACTGAATTAAGGCAAGCGGAGCACCTTCTGCTCGGGGAAACCTGAGAGAGCGTCACGTCCACAGAGCAGACGATGAACCTAAATGATTTAAAATCAGCCTTCCTTCCCCTACTCTTACACACAATTTTATTTACCTGGGAAAAAAAAGAATCAAACCTGGTACACCTGATTCTTTCAAATAGCTTCTGGGTCTGGGCTCCTGTTACAATACTTAGAATCTACCCAGCAACCCGCACAAGCGCGGTTTGAGGACGTGCTGTGGGGGTGGGGGGGAATCTGCCTCAGGTGTTTTGTGCCCCTCTGTGCATTTAGCATCAGCAACTCTGCCAAATGGACCTAAACCACCCCCATTTTAGAGAGGAGAAAATACACATTCAGAGGGGTTAACCCAAGGTTTTAACCCTCCTTGTATGTGATAAAGCAAGGATGTAATTCAGAACTCGGACCACAGCCTCTGGTCTTCCCGTAAGCTCTCAGGACGCCTGTTTGATCCTCCTGACGCCCTGCAGCAGGGCGGGAGGTCATGTCCCCTTTTACAGACAGGTTCTGAGGGATTGTCCTGTCGAATCACACCACCCCCACCCAAAAGTGCCAAGAATGGAACCCACAGCCTCTGAGTCACAGTGAGCCGCTCCACACCACCTCGCAGATCCAACACGATGCTGGGCAAAGGTAGGGAGGCTCGCCTCCACTTTGGAAGAGGGATTATTTAAACACTCATTTACTGACCCCAATCGTTGTTGTGAGGCCTGAGGCAGGATGAAAAAAATTATCCTGAAAATAGAAACTTTAAATGTGAGACACAATTACCTTCCCTCTGTTTGTGTCAGGGATTTCCCACTTTACAAGGGAGGACCTCACTGGGATGTCAAATAGTTTCACAGACCCTCCCCCACCTAATTGAGGCAGCTAATTAAAATTCATGACAAGCATGAATTGATTCAGAGTAGATTGTAGTCATGTTTTCTCAATTACAACAACGTCTATAAACTTTTTAAGCAACAGCAGTACATTTATGCTGAGATCTATTTACACAGTCCGTAGAAAGTGCAAAAAAAGGTGGGAAAAGCCACAGAAGAAATCTTGATGTCATCCAATGAGTTCAAAGTCCTTGTGGTCCCCACTGTAAATAAAATTCAGCCTCTTCCACACATCTCTGAATTATAATCATCTTTAACACGTTCTTGTTACTTATGTAACTGAGCAGGGCCCTGTGTTGCTCCTGGACACAAAAGCCTTTCTTTTTCCTTTTTTCCCTTTGTGTGTGTGTGTGTGTGTGTGCTTTTTAGGGCCACACCTGTGGCATATGGAGGTTCCCTGGCTAGGGGTCGAATTGGAGCTGCAACCGATGTCCTCTGCCACAGACACAGCCACAGCCACATGGGAGCCAAGCTGCACCTGTGACCTACACCATAGCTCACGGCAATGCCAGATCCTTAACCCACTGAGCAAGGCCAGGGATAGAGCCTGCTCCTCATGGATGCTAGTCAGGTTCATTAACCACTGCGCTACAACGGGAACTCCCACAAAAGCCTTTCTGTGTCCTCATTTCTTGTTTTTAGGAAATGGTCCTTGTGCAGCCTCCATGACCTTCCCTTAGTTCCAAAGGACAGGTTCAGACAGTTGCTGATCAGGGAAGGAAGGGGATGCAAAGACAAGGGGGGGAACAGTCAAGAAACAACAGTACCTCCTTGGGACAGGATTCTGGTTCCCTCTCAAGGGATACACATAGTGATGTAGTTAAGTTTATTCCTTATGCTTCTTTAAGAAATGAGTACCTTTAGGAGTTCCTGTCGTGGCACCATGGAAACAAATCTGACTAGGAACCATGAGGTTGTGGGTTCGATTCCTAGCCTCACTCAGTGGGTTAAGGATCCAGCATTGCCATGAGTTGTGGTGTAGATTGCAGACGTGCCTCAGATCCTGTGTTGTTGTGGCTGTAGTGTAGCTATAGCTCTGATTTGACCCCTAGCCTGGGGACCTCCATATGCTGTGGGTGTGGCCCTAAAAAGCAAAAAAAAAAAAAAAAAAAAGCGAGAGAGAGAGAGAGAGAGAGAGAGAGAGAGAGAGAGAAATGAATACTTTAAAACTGAACAGCTTAGAGTCCTTCCTTATCTTTCTCCCTAGCTTAATTGCACCCTAAATGCAATCACCCATAAGCTAAATATTAGGCACACTGAGCACAATTGCCCATGGATTAAGGATTATTAGCACATGATGTTTTTCAGGAACTTTCCTAGTTTGTTTTAATCTCTGATCAGTATGTCTTTTTCCTAAATACTGTTATTCTAGGCAATAACCCAGAAGACCACCATCATAATCATGCCAAGATCTCCTGAAGTCAGCTTTGATTCCCCCAAAGAAAGAAGAATGCATGTCAGCCCCAATCCTGATTCCTATCTGAAAACCTGTTTTTCTCCTTTTTACATAAAACTCCCCACAGTTCTTCCCAATGGGGGGCCCGTTCTTTAAGGCATTAGTCTTCTGTGGCCTCCTTTGTCTGGCAAAGCAATAAAAGCTATCTTTTTCTCCTTCACCCAAAACTCTGACTCCGTGTTTCTATTCAGCACCGGTGGATAGAGGCCGAGCTTCGGCAACACTTGCAGAAAATTTAGCCACCCAAACGCCTACCAAACTTTATCTCTGTACAGGTCACAGAAAAAAAAAAATCTCATTCTGATAAAATTCACAGTGTCACAGTCAGCAGTCTTACCTAAAAATGATGACAGCAGAGCTAAAAGTGTGTTCGTGGCTTCATCTCCAAAACAGGACGAAGCATTGGTGATATTTTCACTGAAGTTCCACAAAGTTTTGCACACCAGGCAGGCCAGCTGCCAATCAGTAGGACCAACATCCCTTAAACAATCCACTAACCTAAGTTAGTAAAAGTCAAATTGAGAAGTTATTAGGTGAGAATCTCTTTAATTTTTACATTTTTAACATGACAATTAACTTTCTGTGGTGTTTGATGGGCATTATATATACTTCAGTGTTAAAAAGAATTTCGTATCTACAAATTTAAGTAGCCACAAAGTAGCAATAACCTACTTTTGAATTATTTTAAGCATGCAGTGGAATCCAAATCCCTCTTTAGCCCTAGCTAGGGGCTTGCAAATGCTGAAACAGCTCTGCCCCAGAGAAATTAGGAGATGGGCCCAAGCTCCCTGGAAAACTAGGTCCTCTGAATCCTGACAGAGTCAGGAGTCCATTCCTTCAAACTTACTTTTGAATGCCACCTCCCTCTTTTAGGATGGCACGCTTGTCTTTATCCACAGTGAGATTTAGGAGAACACCACAGGCAGAAAAGCAAATATCCTGGTGCTTAGCGTCCAGCAGTGCGATCATGAACTTGTGAACTGCGAGGGCAGAGAACAAAGGCAGACCCATAAAGCTCAGGGGCCCCAGCTGTATTTCATTTCACAAATGGCAACGGGGAAATGGGGAGCAGCTTGCAAAACTGGAAACTCTGCTGGTGGACTCAGTCTACTCTGGCTAAGCTTTGCCCACTGCCCAGCAATGCTTCACCAACATCCACCTCTTCCAGAACTGCTCCCCGTCCCCAGGCCATCTGTCCCCATATTGCTGTATCTGACACAGGCATCAGCTCCCTCCCTGAGGCAGTGGTAGAGCCCGCCCATGGCAAGGAGGGAGCCAGAAATTTCCAATCACACAGGTGACATTCATCTCCAACTTCCGGTTGTTCTCAAGGGCCTTTTGGAATCTCTAGTAGCAATTTTCCTTAAAAAATGCAACCCTGGGAGTTCCCATTGTGGCTCAGTGGTAACAAACCTGACTAGTATCCATGAGGATGTGGGTTTGATCCCTGGCCTCGCTCAGTGGGTCAAGAAACCAACGTAGTGTCTGTGAGAATTAGGGTTCAATCTCTGGCCTCCCTCAGTAGGTTAAGGATCCAGCATGGCTGAAAGCTGCGGTAGGTCGCAGATGCAGCTTGAATCTGGTGTTGCTGTGGCTGTGGTGTAGGCGGCAGCTGCAGCTTTGATTTGACCCCTAGCCTGGGTACTTCCATATGCCACAGGAGTGGCCATAAAAAAAAATAATGATAAAAAAATGAGTTTATATTAAAAAAAATGAGTTTCCATTGTGGCTAAGTGCTAATAAACCCAACTAGTATCCATGACGACACAGGTTTGATCCCTGGCCTCACTCAGTGGGTTAAGGATCTGGCATTGCCATAAGCTGTGGTGTAGGCTGCAGATGTGGCTCGGATCCTGCATTGCTGTGGCTGTGGCTGCAGGTCCAATTCAAACCCCTAGCCTGGGAACTTCCATATAACAAGGGTGCGGCCCTAAAAAGCAAAAGTAAGTAAATAAATAAATAAAAATAAAAAGATACATAAAAACACAGCCCTGGGGTGAAGGGGCGAGTAGGCTCCAGGTGAGATCTTCCAGGAAGTCCTCCAGGGCCACAGCTTGTAGGAGAAGACGTGCTCAGACCGCTGGAAACCAGCCTGGGGTTAGGGAGGACTTCCAGGACAGGCTCCCTGCCTTCCCTTAGTCCTAGAAATGGAAGTGTTTGTCCTGTTGTCTCAACCTCCCAGCTCCCCAGCAGGGGCCAGGCAAAGGGTTGGTGGGGAATGGGTAAGCTATGTGCTCCTGCTCTACTCCGGGCACACCTGAGAGATGCCCTCCCACACTGTGCAGTCCTGGGCCCTACTGAGCTTGGCAAAGGCTGCATCACGTGTGTGTATTTATGAGTCTAAAGAATGTACACCAAGATGTTATTATCTATCTCTGGGTAGTAGTGAGGTTTTTTTCATCTGTATTATCTCAATTTTCTAGGACAAACATGGATAAATAAGTATTTTTAGTGGTTGTTTTTACATGAAATATCTGAGACACACAGAGTATGTTTAGTATACGCTCTCATGTACCTGCTACCCAGTTCAAGAAATAAAACATTACAGATCCGATATTGCATTTTGGGGGCACCCATTCAAAAGTAACTTTGTCTTCAATGGGGAGTTTATCATTTCCAAATATATTTATACCATATTCCATTATCACATGACCATATTGCATAAACAACCCTTAAGACGGTTTTTGCATGTTTTAAAACTACCTTAATGACATTATTCCACATTAATGCTCCTATTACTAGCTTTGCGCCCCTATGTGTTTGAGGCTGACGCAGGTTGATACATGAACTTCCTTTATTTCAATTGCTGTAGAAGTTTGGTTGCATGAATCTACCACAATGTACTTATCCTCTTGCCTGCTGATGGATACCTAGGTTGTTTCCATTTTTTGCTATTACCTGCAGTGCTGTAATAGACATTCCAGTACATGAAGGAGAATGTCTCTTGAGTCCATTCTCATGGACAGAAATGATGAGTACAGACGGCTTGTTTCCCTTAAACACACACACACACACACACACAGGCGCACGCGTGCACGCCTGCCCCCAGGCCACCTCAGAACTCAGACCACTCACGAGGGAAGGGGAATGCTGAGAACACAGCCTAGATCCGTCTTGGCATCCTGAGCTGAGAGCCTTGCGGATGGACGGAACAGAATGTAAAGCACCACTTGTCCCAAAGCAGAAACAAGTATCATGTTGTCATGACCCCAGCTGCGAAATCGCTCAGCTGTTTACTGGCAAGATGCGCCTGTTTAGGAATGTGAGTGTCATTAACTCACCGTTTTTCTGCACAATGAAATCGCAGATGTCACGGTCCTGGGAGAGATTTCCAAAAACGCGCACAGCCTCCAGGATCCCATCCATGTTGTTACTCACAAGGAGCTTGATAAGCACTGGGTTTGGTGAGCAGAGAAATAAAATGAGTGAGGTTGAGTTTTCATTTGAAGGCTGTTAGAACCCAAGATCCTGCTAAATAGTGATAACCTGAAAAATTTTAATGATAAGAAGATTCAAACTATAAGGGACTTGGGCAAGAACTGAGAAACCAACTTGTCCCCATATTCAACTTTCTTGGAGTTAAATCGGGCTCTTAGATATTTGTACCAGACATCAGAAAATGTTAATGCCTCCAGTTTTGTGTTCAGTCAGTAAAGGCAAAGCCTTAAACGAATATGCATCTCTCCAAATCCAACTCTGAGCCTTACATTCAGCAATATATAGCTTTTTGTCTTGAATTACGGAGTTCTTCACTTGGTAGTAAGATAAGTTGTTGATCGTTGCCATGGTATTGATCACCAGCTCCTCGCACTCATCAATCGATTTGTATTCTGAAATAAAGGGAGGATAAGGGTGTCAAAGAGTCATTGTGGGGCAGACGCCACAACATCCTAACTGCAGCAACAGCAGGGGCAGGGACAAAGTATTGTCCTGGGCAAGGTCTGGCAAGGGCGCTGTTGGTCCTTGCCGTTTGCTTCATGTCCCAGGACTCTTCCTGCAGGGAAACGCACCATCCTAGCCAGGGTTTGGAACACTCTATGCTCAATCCCTCCAGCCAGGAGTCCGGAAAAGTTGGGCTGATCGAGGCCCTGTGTACAAAGATGCCAACACCAGTGAGCAGAGCTGGCTCTAACCCCCTCTTGGTCGGCCCTGACCCAGAGCTCTGCCAGGGCCTCTGCTGCAGGAGTCACCCCTACACACACCCCGCCTCCCAACAGAATGGCCCTTGGGCTCTAATTCATCTGTAACGCCTAGCAACGGCGCCTTCCAAACACAGAGTCGGATGGCCGCTCACCTCCTCTACTACCACCTAGTCCATCTCTCACGTCCTCATTGGCTTCTCTTCTTCCACCTTTGAGTCCATCCTCAGTGTGACGATCCTTTACCAGATAATGCCCTTCATTCCACAGGCCCGAAGGCGCCACCCCAGTCCTCTGCCTTCTCTAGCCCCCAAACCCCCGGTGCCAACCACACCAGTCTTCTTGCCCTTTTTTAACATGGCAGCTTGAGAACATTTGCAACACTAGTCTCCGGGCCTGGAATATTCCTTGGTCCAGTTATCCTGGCTCACTCCTCACCGTATTCAGGCTGCTGCTTAGCTGTCGCCTCATGGGACATACTTTCCTTCACCACCGGTTACAAAGTAGCAATGGTATTCTCTTCCCCCTGCCCCACTGTAATCAGCCCCCTAGCATGTGGCCCCCTGACTTGTTACGTGCTTATTGTCTGTCTTTCAGCTCCATGAGGACAAGGGACTTCATTTTTTGTTGTTCTTGTTGTTGCTGTAGTTTTGGGCCACACCTGCAGCATATGGAAGTTTCCAGGCTAAGGGTCAAATTAGAGCTGCAGTTGTGAGCCTACACCACAGCCACAGCAACACCGGATCCTTAATCCACTGAGCGAGGCCAGGGATCAAACCCGCGTCCTCATGGATACAAGTTGGGTTCGTTACTACTGAGCCACAACAGGAACTCTCACTAGTCTGTTTTATTCATCACTACATTCCCAGCACCTAGAACACTATCTGGCACATGGTGCTCAATAAATAGTTGCTCACAGCAAGAATGAGTGAACAAACGAATGAATGAACCCTTGAGCTGAGCACACAAGCCCCTTAGTGGTTTTGACCCTGCCTTCCACTCAGCTGCCAGACTCACAGATGCAGCCTGGATTCTGCGTTGCTGTGGCTGTGGTGTAGGCCGACAGCTGCAGCTCTGATTCGACCCCTAGCCTGGGAACTTCCATATGCCTCAGGGGCAACCCTAAAAAGAAAGAAAAAAAGTGACCCTGTTCCTCAGTCTGACCTCACCCCGAACCGTGGTTCCTGAGTCTATCTCCTCTCATTTTGGCAAGGGCTTGGCTCCCACTGGTACCAATCATGTATGATATCACTGGTCTGATGGGGGGGCCTGGTGGCAGAATGTTTGAAAAACTCCTCCAGTGACTCTAAAAGTGCTGCTACCAGAGTTCCTGTTGTGGCGCAGCGGAAATGAATCTGACTACGATCCATGAGGACGCAGGTTCGATCCCTGATCTCGCTCAGTGGGTTAAGGATCTGCCATTGACGTGAGCTGTGGTGTAGGTCGCAGGCATGGCTCAGATCCAGCGTTGCTGTGGCTGTGGTGTAGGCCAGCAGCTGCAGTTCCAATTCAACCCCTAGCCTGGGAACCTCCGTATGCCGTGGGTGAGGCCCTAAAAAATAGTAAAATAAAAAAAGGTTATTATAAAATATTGGCTCTATTCTCTGTGCTGTACAACATACCCTTGTTGCTTATCTATTTCACACACAGTAATTTTTACCTCTTAATCCCCTACCCATATCTCGCTCCTCCCTGCTCCACCCTTCCCACTGGTAACCACTAGTTAGTTCTCTGTGAGTCTATTTCTGTTTTGTTTTTATTTTTCAGATTCCACATATAAGTGAATTCATGTAGTAGGTGTCTTTCTCTGATTTATTTCACTTTTTTATATGAGTAAAGAAGTGTCTTTTACCTCTTGTTTGAAACCCAAGCTCCTCAGGGATAAGAGGGAGGCTATGAGCTGAGGAGGAAGGCTGTACCAGCCTTTACATTCTTTGATTTAATTCTCTCTCCCTTTGGCCTTCTTTTCATTAAAGAGAATAACCTTTTTCATAGCTTACTCTATTCACAGGGAAATTCAGTCATTTGCTACGCTATAGAAAACACAATCTGGCCCTTCAGCCAGTGGTCCCTCGGCCCACAGCAGCCAGCACGGGGCCTTACCTGGTAGGCAGTCAAAATTACTTGGAGAAAGAAAGAATAAATGAAGCCCTAATTGCCTGTTTTTTGTGTGTATGTTTTTTTGTTTTTGTTTTTGTTTTTTTTTTAGTACATGGAAAGGGAATAAAGAACTGAATTATCTTGGACTGTGGTATGGCTTTTACAAGGAAATATCCTAGTGGCCTCAGGTTTCTAGGATATCTGTAAAAGGATCCCAGGTGTTTTTGAGGGAGACAAGGTTAAAAAAAATGGGGGGGGGACACGGGACCCCCAAAGTATCTCTGCTTGCTTGGCTGCGACACTGGAGATGGAATTCCAATCTCCTACCTGCTGGCTGTGCGACCTTGTTCAAGTCATTTAACCTTCTTGGGCCTTAGTTTCCTTGTCTGCAGTGTGGGGTGATAAAATTGAGCCTACCTTACAGAGTTGTTGCAAAGTTCACATGCATTAACACTTGTAAGGGGCTTCTGTGAGTGCATGGTACATTGTGGGTGCTAAATAAATGTCTGTTAAATGAACAGATAAGGCATCCAGAATGGTGGCTCATGGGGAACAGCTCACGTGAATGTCTATCACTTAGCAGAGAGGAAGTCTCAGCCCTGGTTCCCTCCACCCCTTGACTGATGAGGACGCATCCTGGGCTGTGTCTAGGGATCTGTTTTTTTCCCTTGCCTTGGTGGGAGAATTCATTAGCTTGCCCAGAAAAAGAAGGGTAGCTCTTACAGGTCATCCCCCCCCCAATAGGACCTCATGTCTAGGCAGTAGTAGTAGCGCCTGGCATCTGGGGCCAGAGGGGAGCCACTCACAGCTACTAAGATGCCTCTTGAGAACAGTACCAAGCACTTTACCTGCGTTGAATGCCACAAAAGTTAATGATGAATAATGCTTTACATGCACTTACGAGCATTTAAACCCGCAAGAGTTGATACTCTAAAGGTGCCTCTGTCTCGGTCAGCTAAAGCTGCCACAGCAAAATGCCATCAATTGGGTGGCTTAAACAACAGGAAATTATTTAAAAGCTCTGGAGGCTGAAAGTCCGGGACCAGGGAGCTGGCATGGCTGCACTCTGGTGGGGGCTCTTCCTGGCTTGCAGATGGCTGCCTTCTCTCTGCGTCGTCATCTAAACCCACTTCTTACCCAAGGGCTCCATCTCCAAATACTGTCACACTGAGGGTCAGTGCTTCAACGTGTGAATTTGGGGGATACAATTCAGCCTAGAGCAGCTTCCTCATTTCCCATTTTCTCATCCCAGAGGAGACCACTGCGGCTTAGGGAAGCTAAAATACTTTGCCTGTCTTCACAGAGCAGACATCTGAATCCAGGTCTGTCTGACTCTACCATCCTGTTGTTCCCATAGCATCTTGCTGAGTGCCCATTAGAGCTAGTTGGGGCAATAATTTGCCTCCAAAGAGCATGGGAGTGCCACAGCCCTCTGTAGCTGACTCATGGGTGTAAGAGAGTCTGGAATTTGGAGTGTCTGCTAAGGCAGCATATCTCTGAATCTGGGGACTTGCTGAGCAGGCTGCTGCTCATTAGAAGTATTTTTGATTTGAAAAGCCCCTCTGCAATGAGACTGGTGTCTGGAGGGGAGTCCTGGGGTACAAGCAACTCCTCTGTGAGGGGAGCAGGGCTGGGGAGAGGTGGGAGACAGTGTCCCAAGAGATGCCTTCTCACAGCCTGGCAGAGGGTGCAGTGCAGCAAGGGTGGGGGCTGGGAGGGGTCCTCATCGCTGAGGACTAAGGGCAGCAGCCACCTCACCATGGGTCAGTGGGTCAGTGGATTCAGCCAGGCCAGTGGGTGAGTGGGGGGGGGGGGGCTTTCTACAGGCAGAGTCGAGCCTAGCAGTGGCCTAGGCCTGCCTTCCACTGTCAGTACCTGGCCTGGCAGAGGGAGGTAGAAACTCTGAAGTCCAGCTCCCCTCTCCTGATCTCGGCACTGGTGCAAAAACCAGGTGGGAACCAGCAGAGACCAGCTGAGGGGGGCTGCATCGGGCCCAGAATATTCAACTTTGCAGCCGAGCTGCTGAGGGTGGAGGCAGATGATCCTCTGTCAGGGTGACTTTACCGCGCTAAAGCTTTTCATGGGGTGCAAATCGATCGGGGGCTAGAACAGACAAAAGATCCTCCTGGTGGCCCAAACAACTGCCCAGCAGGCCGTGGGAGCCAAAGAAGGCTTTCTTCACTTGCGTTTAATTAACTTCAGGGGGCACTGAGTCTAATACGCAGAGACTGGAGCATCTTTGGTGAGACCTCTGACCACATCAGGACTGACCTGGGAGCTTTACTGTTTCACACCTCAACTTGATCAATCACAACTTCTGAGGAGACAGTGTCTTTCATAAGCTCCCTGCATGATTCTTAGGCATAAAGATGTCTGTGAAGTGCCAGATTTGAGTTTCATTGGCTGCTTTAGAGCAAAAGAAAGGAGGCTATTCCCAAGTGCCAGTAACCTCAAGGGTGCGCTGGAGAGACCTCACAGGACGACCACCCCGAGTGATCAAGGCAGAGCATCCAGCCTCCCAGAGGACTTCGTGATGGAGGTCCTGAGCCTCCGCCAGGCAGGCCTCCTTGGTTAGCCCTTTGGGCTCTGGCCAAAGCTGCTTCTCAGCCTCTTTCTTTGCCTCCAAAGCCTCACTTTCTTCAAAATGAAACACAAATTACTCATTGGGCCCTGAGTTCATAGGTGGAAGTGTAATTTCTCTTTTTTTTTTTTTTGTCTTTTTTTTTTTTTTTTTTTTTTGCTATTTCTTGGGCTGCTCCCACGGCATATGGAGATTCCCAGGCTAGGGGTCTAATCAGAGCCGTAGCCACCAGACTACACCAGAGCCACAGCAATGCAGGATCCGAGCCACATCTGCAACCTACATCACAGCTCACGGCAACACCGGATCGTTAACCCATCGAGCAAGGACAGGGACCGAACCTGCAACCTCATGGTTCCTAGTCGGTTTCGTTAACCACTGCGCCACGATGGGAACTCCTGGAAGTGTAATTTCTAAGACCGTAAAAATATATACAAGGCCAGAAATTTTCTCACTTCATACTGACTATTAATAACTGCAAGAAAATGCATTGCGTAGAGCTTGATTTCTTGACTATCCACAGTGATGTGTCTCCAGCCCTGGGGTCAGAGATCAGGTCCTTGGACTCCATCCAGGAAGCTTCAGTCAGGTGAAGGAATTAGGCTGCCCACTGATGAGAGCTCACCTGGTGGGTTTTAGGACCCTGCCAGCTGCTCACTGGCCAGAGAGGCTGAAGGTGGTTCTCAGAGCATTGGGTCTCAATATTTCAGGGACAGAGAGTCACCTGGGGGCAGGGGAAAGGTTGAAATGTGTATTTCAGGACCCTAAGCCCATCTTGGAGGTAGAGCCTACTTTTGGGTACCACCAGGTATTTTAATGAGCCCCAACAGCTGATTCAGAGGCAGTTGGAGCCCTGGCTTCTCTATGGAGAAGGACGGATCCTTCAGCTGCAGGAGGCTCATCAGAAGCTGGGGAGATGTTACAGTCCACATGCTGAAAGAGCAGAGGTTGCCAGAGAAATTGAATTTCTGGGGCAGCTAGATGCCCACGCACACCGATGGTTTAATATGCCGTCAACAGCCCTGGAAGAGCGTTGCAGACTAAGGGTGTAGGTTTTTGAGTTGTCATGTAGAAGTGATACATCCTGGGGACAGCCCTCAGCAGAATTTAAGAATCCTTCCTTAAGACCCGCAACATGTAGAGTGACCCTGCCGCTTACTAACGTTGTGACCTCTCAGAGTCACTTCACCTCACTGAACCTGTTTCCTCTGCTGTAAAATGACTAACAACCTAGTCTCACGTGGCTGCTGTGAGGTAACAAATGTGAGTGTGCTTTTAAAACGGCACAGCCCCAGGGGTGATCGTTTGGTAATATATATACAAATATCGAATCAGTACTATCTGCAACTAACACAGTGTTGAAGGTCAACTGCACTTCGATACAAAATAAATAAAATAAAAACTACACAGCTCCGTACAAGAGAAGGCAATGTCACTTACACCTCGCACACCAGGAGCTCAGCTCTGTGGCTCTGTCCCCTCAGCTTCATGTTCTGTGTACAACCTGCTATCGGATTTGCCTCAGCTTCTTGTCTATACACCTGATATTCCTCTACTGTGTACCCGGAGATCCTTGAAAGCAGATACCAACCTACACTATTCTAAACACTGCAATGGACTTAGTGTTTGTCGGTTGGTGTTCCTCTCCACATTCACATGTTGAAGCCCCAACCCAACATGAATCTATTTGGAGAGAGGACCTGTGAAGGGATACAAGTTAACTGAGGTCATAGGGTGGGGCCCTCGCTCCACAGGGCTGGTGCCCTTATAAGATGAGGACAAGACACACGAGCTCGCGCTCTCTTCACCATGTGAGGACACAGCAAGAAGGTGGCCATCCACAAGCCAGAAAGAGGGTCCCCACCCAGACAGAAACCCAGCTGGCACCTTGACCTCGGATTTCCAGCCTGCAGGCTATGTTGTTTAAGCCACCTGATCTGTGGTATTTTTTTATGGTAGCCTGAGCAGCCTGAGGTCAATGTCTCTGAACACACAGCATAGGACTGATTATGCAGTGAGGACTCAATAAATGAGCAAGCAAAAGGGTGAAGGGCAAAACTTATTCCCAGACATTTTCTTTTTTTTTTTTTTTTTTTTTTTTTTTGTCCTTTTAGGGCTGCACTGGTGACATGTGGAGGTTCCCAGGCTAAGGGTCTAAGCGGAGCTACAGCTGCCAGCCTACGCCACAGCCACAGCAACCCCAGATCCAAGCCACATCTGCGACCCACACCACAGCTCATGGCAATGCCAGATCCTTAACCCACTGAGCGAGGCCAGGGATCGAACTGTAACCTCATGGTTCCTAGTCAGACTCGTCTCCTCTGTACCACAAGAGGAACTCCTCCCCAGACATTTTTATCAGGCATTAAAGTTTCTTCTACAACAACAGAACCTTTCAGAGTCTGGTAAGTAGCTCACCATGGGTGGCAGTTAATTTTCTTGCACACTGGTAGGCAGAGGCACCCGTGGGAAATGACAAGGCCTCAAGAGTGGAAGCGGGGGTGCTGTGGATTGAACTGTGTCTCTCCTGAGTCACAGGCTGAAGCCCTCATCCCCAGTGTGCCTGTACTGGAAATGCAGCTTTTAGGAGATAATTAGGGTTAGATGAGACACTAAGGGCGAGTCTTTATGGATGAGATTGGTGGCATTAGAAGAAGATGGAGGGAGAGGGAGTGAGCAGCTGTCCTTAAGCCAGGAAGAGAGGCCTCACAGAACCCACCACACCGGCACCCTCATCTCAAACATCCCAGTCTCCAGAAGTGTGATAAAATAAGTTTCTGATACTTAAGTCACCCAGCCTGTGTTATTTTGACATGGTGTCCTAGACAGACTGGGACAGATTCAGGGACCTAGCAGTGGGGATGCTGCTGCAACAAATACTGCAAGGTACAGAGGCAGCTTTGGAACTGGGTAATGAGAGGAGGCCGGAGGGGTTGTGAGGTGCGTGCTAGAAACACGAGTGTGAAAGGTGACTCTGGCGAAGGCTCCAAGACAAGAGAGAGCTGGAAGGAAAGCTCCTATCTTCTTAGAGAACAGGGAAATAAGCAGGAATGCCATGTCGTTAGGAAGATGGACATGAAAGGCCACCTTGGCAGGGTCTCAGGCAAGGAGGAACAGGTGATGGGAAACTGCAGGAAAGGGGAGCCTCGTTAACACCTGGCAAAGAACTTGGCTGCTGACTGAACTGTTTGTGTTCTAGTGTTCTGGGGAAGGTCAAACTTGCGGGCAATGATACTGGATGTTGAACCGAGATTTTCAAGCAAAGCGTTTAAGGAGAGGCTTGGCTCCATGTGAGACGAGCGAGCCAAACTGAAGAATGAACTGAAGAATGAAGATGAATTGAGAGAATCAACTGTTGGGCAAAAGGAACTGGAACTTGAAGATGGGGAAAATTCTCAGCCCGTCCATGTGGCAAGAAATAAGAAAACACGTCCTGGAAAGAACACTGAGGCGGTGGTGGGCCTATTTCTCAGTAAAGAGTTTATGGGATTAACCAGCAGAAACACTACAAGTTTGCACTGAAGGGGGTGGAGACAGGACCAAAGGAAGGCAGGCTGTCAGACTCCTTGGACTTGATAGGACAGAGTACAGAGCTATTTGGCTGTGAATATGCACAAGCAGAGGAGAGAATGATCTCATCAGTGTTTGGGAGACCACCCCGGGCCACTGCCTGGGTTTCAACAGGCCAGATGGCCTTCACCCCTAAGCTTGGAGGGCTCCACTGCCCTGCAGAGCCCTGGTGGACTAAGTGACGGAGCTGTGGGGGGCAGGGCCACTGTGTCAGGAAGGCAAAGCATCTGACCCAAGAGGATTATTCTCATGCCTTGAGATAAGATGGAATTCACCTTACTAGATTTTGGACTTGCATGAGACTTGTCACATTTCCTTTTTTTCCTATTTCTCTCTTTTGGAATAGGAATGTCCACACTGTGGGCTCCCCCCCACCCCCGCCCCATTGTATTGTGCATGTCATTTGTCTGGTTTTCACAGGTTCAAGCGGGAAAGACACTGTTCCTCAGGATGTACTGTATCTCAGGATTCACGGTATCTGATTAGATGACATGAAATGCGATTTTGGACTTTAGAGTTGACGCCAGAATGAGTTAAAACTTTGGGGGCTTTTGGGAATGGAATGCATGTATTTTGCATATGAGAAGGGCACGGCTTTGGGGGGCATGAAGGGTGGACGACTATTGATTGAATTGTGTACAACTCTCCCCCCCCGCCCCGCGCCGCCCCCGAGGTCTTCGTTGAAGCCTTAAGTCTTGATGTGATTATTTTTTGGAGATGAGGCTTTTAGAAAGTAAAGTTAAATGAGATCCTAAGAGTGGAGCCCGTCTCTGATAGGACTGGTGGTCCGAGAAGAGAAAGATCATTTTCCTGCCTGGCACATACAGAGGAAAAGCCACAGGAAGACCTAGTGAGAGCACAGCTCGCTTCCAGCCAAGAAAGAGAGCTCCCCCCAGAACAGAGTCAGCTGGCACTTTGGCCAGAGCCGTGAGAAATAAACTTGTGTTGTTTAAGCCACCCAGTCTGCAGTATTTTGTTACGGCCACTGACTGATATGGGGGGAAAAGATGGGGCCTGAAGGACTGGGACTTATCATTATGGATAATGTAAAATGCTGAAAAAATAAAAAGATACATAAACTTTAATCGTGTGGACTGACTCAGGAAAAACTGGGGATTTTAAACTCTGCTAAGTTTGGCCAATTTTTGATAATTTGATTGATAGCCTTTTTTTTTTAATTGTGATATAATTTATACACCATAAAATTCACCCTTTAAAATCGTGCCGTTCAGTGGGTTTTGGTAATAATTCGTATTACTATTTTTTTCCCTGTTTTGCTTTTTCTTCTTTTTGTAAAAATCTGGATTTCTGTCAAGGCAGTTCTGAACAGAAGAGGACTGAATTTTCCTTCACAACTGAGAAGGCTCTGGAAAGCTAGCTAATGGGACTTCCAAAACCCTCAGGGCACCCAGCCCTAGTCCCTCTCGGGGCTATGGGGAGCACTGGCGCTGTGCTTCTTACCCAGCGTGGCAAGAAGGAGCCCCACAATGCGCGGCTGGGTGGCGATGGCCGGGCCCACGCCCGGATGAATGGCCAGGTTGGCGAGCACGCGGGTCAGCTTGATGAGCACGTCCTCCGCCTGGGCCGGCCGCCTGGGCGCCTTGCTCCGCTCCTCTCCTTCCCCCAGGGGCTTCCTGGAATGCAGATCCAGTTCGTGGAACGTATGGAATAGAGACAGCAGCGTTGGGATGCTCCCTTTCACTTTGGAAAACTGCTCCCGGGCCAGGTTATTTTTCGCTGTCAGGTTGCCGAGAATAAAAATGATGCGAACGATTAAATCCTGCAATAAATTAAAGAGGAAGAGTTACAAGGGCAAAGGGCCTGGGACGCGGTGTTGGGAAAAGGATGGTATTTAATTAATACAAGATTTAATGAATTGTAAGATGGCACACGCCTGGCTTTCACTGACTTGTTCAGCATTTGAGTCTCAAGATTGGTGCAAGGTGACAGAGAAGATTAAAAGCATTTGGCAACCATGAAAGAATACAAACTGATTAATGCTGTTAGCAAGGTCTATTAACTTCAGATCCTTCATCTGAAATTCTGGCTGGAGTTTTTTTTTTTTTTTTTTCCTTCAGAGAACAATCAGTTGAGTGGGATGACAGCACTAACAACATGTTATATAAATCTAAGTCTTGACACTAACAGGTTTCTTGAGCATCCAAATCTTTTCCTAAAAGTTCACCTCCTACTGAAGAAGCACTGCATTTCTAAAAAAGAACTATCTGCCCCAGTGTGGCTAATAAGGTTGTGTTACAGAGACTTTCTCAGCCTGGGTACTACTGACCTTGAGGACTGGACAATTCTTTGGTTTTTTTGTTTGTTTTTGTTTTTTCTAGGGCCACTCCCACAGAATATGGAGGTTCCCAGGCTAGGGATCCAATCGGAGCTGTAGCCGCCGTCCTATGCCAGAGTCGCAGCAATGCGGGATCCGAGCCGTGTCTGTGACCTACACCACGGCTCATGGCAACACCGGATCCTTAACCCACTGAGCAAGGCCAGGGATCGAACCCTCAACCTCATGGTTCCTAGTTGGATTCGTTAACCACTGCACCACGACAGGAACTCTGAGAATTCATTAACAGAATTCCTGATCTCTTTTACTACATACCAGGAGCACCTTCCTCAGATGCCACAACCGAAGCTGTTTCAACATCCCCTGGGGGCAAAATCGCCTCCAGGTGAGAACCACTGTTACAAACTTCACCACTTTAAAGCCACACTTGTTTTTCATGACCTGGGTAGTGGTTACATGGGGGACACTTGCATAACTATTTGCTAAATGGTTCACATGTGTTTTGGGTACTTTTCTATACATAAGCCATGTTTCACAATAAATAAACATCTAAAAAACCTCAAGATGTGAACAGGGTACAAATGAATGAGAAACAGAAACAATTATGTCCTCAACTTGACAACAACAAGGGACAGGTATATGGGCTGTTAAAGGAACACTTACCGAGGGGGCTCCAACTGGCCCGCGTGCTAATACCCATTGTACAGGTGCTATGCTGTTTTACAAACAGGACAAGAAGCTGTCCTGTCACAGCCAGTGAGGGGTGGAGTCAGGATTTGAACCCAGGATTACCCAGACCTGGAGTCCTTCCTGCACCCCATGGGCTGTCATTTACTGGTCTCCTCCTTCTTGCTGAGCTGTAAGGAATTATCTCCTTTTAAATGCAAATATGTCACCAGGAGGGATTCCAACAAACCCTACTTTATCAGATCTGTAGTTACCAGCAGCCTTAAGGAACTGGGACAGAGGGCAAAGGGCTGGGCTGGTTTTTCTCCAGGAGCCTGGTGCAGGTGGGACCTGGGGGGATAGGAGCAGCAGGGAGCAGTGTGTGTGGCCTTGAGAGAGTGCGGGAGCCAGGACAAAGGACAAGTACACTGGGATCCGCCTGGGTCTGCTCTGCCAATACCAACTTGTTCTTGCTTGTTCTTGAAAAAGCCTGCCCGGGCCCTGAGGAAGGAGCAGCCAGGCTTGTGCAGCTGGGAATCCTTTGCCTGCGTTAGCAAAGGACAGACTCTAACACGATGGCAAGCACTGGTGCTGGCCCAGGAGAGAGGTCACAATGGCAAAGACAGCTGGGTGGCAGAGATGCCACCGATCACAGCAGGTGGTCTGTCTGGGGAACCCCCTCCTGTCCCCCACCCAGCAAGAAATGTGACTCCTTGGATATATTTTGAATGCCTGGGTCTGGGGGACACATGCATCAACAAGGGTGAGGTGAGGTGCTCTGAAGAGCTTGGAATCGGAGAAGACAAGGCTAATGCATGGGGTGTCAGGGGGAAGAGCAAAGACTGAAAGGGCTAAGGAAGAAGCTAGACACCCAAGGGAATTATGAGTCCCAGCTAGAGAGCCAGGAGGCCTCATACTTCACTTAGCCTCTCTGCGCCTCGATTAACTCTTCTGTGGAATGGGAGAACTACTGTGTTGCAAGATTAAACGAGACATAACAGATAAAGCACAAGTTGTGGTGAGCGATGGATGCTTTTGGCGCTGTCCTCAACTCTTTTCAAGTCCTAAAAATAAAATTTTGGAGCAATGAACTGTGAGAAAGACCCTGGTCTGAGAGTTTAGAGGTGAAGACGTTCGGTGTCATGGGGGCAGCGCAGAGGCGGGAGGGAGAGTCTACAAACTCATGACAATGAATTTGAGTTCAACTTTGGAAAATGAATCAAAGTGGATACTGGAGGGGAGGTTAGGTGTCAGGGGGCAAAGGAGTGAGTCTTGAGAAAGAGTGCCTGGGACAGACCCCTTCCAGGGCCTGGGGCCACCTTCTTTGTGATCCCAGACAGTCCCCTAAAGAAGCTGAAGCCTAAGCACCAGGGTTCACGTGATACCAAATTACTTCAGAATGTAATTCCTGATGGTTCAGGCTCCTCCCCAGACTCTGGAAGGAAAGCACCCCTCCCCACCCCGGGCCATGCCCAGCAGCAAAACAGACCATTTTCCAAACAGGACAGAAGCTATTTCTGAGAATGAGGCTCCTTGAAGGAAAATGCCACCCTATTTTCTAAACTGAGGCTTTTCACGTGAACACTGACATATGATTTGTGATTAAAGACACTCTATGCTAGTGCTACCTTTAAAAATTACAACTACTCTTACTACTAACCGTAGTAGCAACAGCTAATATGAGTTGTAAATACAGGGCGCACCAGGAGCTGCTCAACACCTAGGCACACACAGTAACGAATTCACTAACAACAACATGTAGTTCCTTAATCTAAACTAATTGTTTGCAAGCTCTACAATCCGACAGCCACCTCCCTCGAGCCCTGGACAGCAGTTATGGCCAACATTTTTGGACTTCACACTGTTCCCTGGACTGCACAAAATTTCCACAAAAGCATATTAACCAATACAAGGAAGACTGCTTTTTTTTTTTTTTTGTCTTTTTAGGACTGCACCCACAACATATGAAAGTTCCCAGGCTAGGCATCGAATCAGAGTTGCACAGCCATAGCAACTCCAGATCCACGCCACGTCGGCAACCTACACCACAGCTCACAGCAATGCCAGATCCCTAACCCGCTGAGCGAGGACAGGGATCAAACCCGTGCCCTCATGGATACTAGTCAGGTTCGTTACCACTGAGCCATGTTGGGAACTCCCCAATCAGAGCTTTTAAATGGCTTCTCAAAGAATACAATAGCTGTATTCGGTTAGATAAATCATTACCAGGACTGATCAATTTCCCTCCTAAAATGGCACAGCCATCTTCTGAAGGATGCTAGACTATTCTTTCCTCCATTCTTCCTCTTCCTAGCTCTGGGGCTTCACCTCCACCGCCAATGTTTGTCTTTCTGGCTGGTCCAACCCTGAAGGCTTCTCTGGTCCTGTACCACCTCCATCTCTGACTGTCGATTTGCTGAACGGACACCTGGCTGTGGGGAAAAGCAGGTTTCCTTAGAGGTCCCTATTCTTCTCAATTGAAATGACCTCTATCCACTGTCACACCCTGTCGAATCAGACCGAGTGCTGCTTTTCTTGTCTGAAAAATTCTCTCAGGCGCCCTCCACTTCTTCTTCAAGTATCTCAATGGATCCGAACAGGGCACAGATTACTACACCTGATGGGGGAAGAGGAAACTCTAGGCTTTAGGGCAGGAAGAGTTAACACTGCCGCAATACCTCCCTCCCTGCCTTCAGATGGAAAAAGGAGGGGGTGGTTCCTGGCAGCAGTGGTGCCAACTGAGGGATGGCACGCAGAATCAACAAATGGGCTGGCAGATTGTGCCGTGTGCAGCACCAAACTTCCAGCAACTGCGCTGCTTGCTGTTTTGATCCTCTTAGATCTCAGGGTTGGCTAAGGCATCCCCCGCCCCCCCACCTCCGCTTTCTCAAATACATTCTCTGCGAATCGAGAGAGCATGGAATAGGCCAGAAGAGCAGCGGTCTCACAGGAGGCTGGCGGAGATGGTGTTTCCTGACTCCCATGCCAGTGCTTGTCTGGACTCATCTGGAATCCTGGAAGCAGAGGCTGAGCCGGAGTGCTCCCCAAGGGTGGCCCCTGCGCCAGGCACAGCACTGCCCTGGATGGTATTACGGAGAGGATGTTTATTGTTCCACGGCCCAATTCGTCTCAAGTCTACAAAACACCACTTAATTAAAATCCTAGAGAGATCTAAAAAACTAGATAAAGGCCCAAATCATCGATTGGTAGAGCCCAGCAACGCCCACAGCGGAGGGCGATTTCACCTACGCGCTTTCTACCTCGAGGGAAAAAGCCTCTCCTTCCTTCTTAGACAATATCTGAGAACCACCTATAAATCAATACTTCCCTTTTTATACCCTTTTTATTAAGCTGCACACAGAGCTCCCTATTCATACCACAAGTGTTTTGTTGAAACAGCAAAATAAAGATGAATCAGGGGAGATAACTTTTTTTAAGAAGGCTGTCTAGTATAACCAGTTCATGTCGACTTCCTAATTTTGCTTAAAATGGAATCAACCTAGCAACAGCTCTGGCCAACCAGAGCTCAGGCAGGGACACCTACCTACAGCAGCAGGCCTGACCTCGACCATGCCATCCAGGCAGAGCCTGTGGGGCGATCTCTTTGGCGCAGCATATACTGTGCCATGGGAGCAAGCACGTTACCCAATCAGAAAGGTCTCCACACACCCATAAATAAAACTTCTTTAAATGGAACAAACAAGGAGCAGGACCCTGCTGAACAGAGTGGGCTCTGTCAAGGTCCAGCAGCTGCCGCCGCTGTGTTGACTGTTACTTTCCAAGTAAAAAAGAGAGAGGATGCCCTGAAGTCGGGGGGGGGGGGTGTCCCCCTACTCAGAGGTACAAATGGGCGCTTCAGGAGGCTCCCTGGCCCCAGAGTCCAACGCTGATGTAGGGAAGAGGAAGGACTTGAACAACCATTTCTGAACTCACAGATGGATTCCCAACCACCAGAGCCACCTCTTCACCACATGACCCTCATCCGACCCACACTGCCCAAGAGGCATCTATCATTCCTCCCTTTCTCACTCCTCTCAGCAACCAGGCACCGAGTTGCCTCCCTCTGTCACCTCGGAATCCCCCTGGGCCCCCCCTCCCCATGCCCACTCTGGCTAACTCGTCTGCAGACTCTTGTCAGAGACCCTTGAAGGGCTCCTCCCTCTGCAGCCAAGACTAACACCACTATCTTGAAACACAGCTCTTCTATCAATCCCTTGCTCAAAAACATCCACTGCCTATTAAATGCCAAAGCCAGCATCTCCTGCACCATCTGGGCCCACGTGACCACTTCTGCCTCACCTCTCACCTCCCCCCACCTGTCGCTGACCAATGGGAATGCGTCCCTCTCTGTCTCCACACCCTTCCTACTGTAGCACCTTAAATCAGCCATCTGCATAACATTGACGGTGGGAGAGGAATTCTATCGAGCTGCTGCGTAAGCATCAACCGTGTTCAGCAGACTCCATTGTTAACTTAGCAGAGGACCACTTCTTCTGAGTCAAGGAAAACATTTCAGAAAGTTTCAAGGATGGGTTGAAATTGAAGGGGTTGTAATTGCGCCTAAAATCAGAAATCTCTCTTCACCAGAAAATTAATCAGGATGCCCTGTTTACATTTTGGTTAGAAATCTCTCACACAATATGGATCTTCGAGCTCAATCAGGATTTGCCATTGGCAACATTTATCTGGCTTCCCACTCCCCAAACCAAACATGAAAATTGAGTTTATAGGTGGCTTAAAGAACAGATAACATCTACAAATCGAGAAGGCAGCCTACACTGCTGCAGAAATGCTAATTAACCCTAGGCTACTAAAAGTGGGTCAACAGTTTGCTGAAGTGCTGAGCCATACAGAACAGAAGAATCTGAGATGGTGGAGGCTCAAAACCAGAATCTAAGTAGACAATCATTTTAAAACCAGAAGCACTTCTACTCGATGCCTCTCTCCACCTCTCCATTCCATCAGCAATCACTTACTGGGCGCCCACTGTATGCTTCTGAATGTGGCTATCATTCAAAAGCGCCAGGGCCATGCTAGAATTTCACTGTGCTCCGTTCTTTTTTAAGACAGCAGACATAAGTCAGGCATTTGCACTCGGTGCTGATTGGGGTGGGGTTGGGGGGAGAGCCATTTCCACAAGGGCAAAGCAGCAGGAGACGGAAAGAATGAACAAGCTAAGGACTTATTGTGCCGCCTGCTCGGTCAGGGGTGCAGACCAAGGCCAAGGCTGAAAAAAAGAAGAGAGCTCAGCCAAACGCTCCCGGCACCCACTGGGAATGTGCCTGCCGAGGGGCTGGGAAGACAGCCACAGGGTGCGCTCCCGCCAGGCAGGAGGTGGGGGGCGAGCCAGGAGCCAAGTCGCCATCTAAAGGCGCCAGGGGAAGGGGTGGGGCAGCCTCCCTCTCCAGTCCTCACTGAGCTCCAGGAGGACGGAGGGGGAGAGGGAGGGGGCGCTATCTCTGGCCTGCCGGGCAGCTGGGGTTGCGCTGGAGCCGAACAGCTTGGAAAAGGGCAGATGTTTTTGCTTTCAGCCTCCACTCTCCAGACATGCCAGGTCTTTTCAACACCACGATGCCCGAGCATTCCAAATCAGACAGTGTTCACATGGCTGGAGACAGCCACTTGCCCAGAAAGAAGTCTCAATGGGAGGAGGGAGGCTTGGCTTTCAGAGCAGCACAAGCAAGGACACGTCCAAGGATGCCTCAGACAGTTGTTCTGAGGCTCTGATGACTGCCCTGCATCTGGAAGTTCTGTTAAACAAACAAACAAACAAACAATCAAAAACAAGACAGACTATATCTAGAAGTGGCGAGGGTCAGACAGTTGCTCAACAGACACAGGGAAGGGAATGTAGATAAAGGTCATTCTTTTTGGACTGTGACCTTTGCAAAATATTCCCAGTCTTATAAATCTTTTTTTGCGGCCGTTTACCAGACCTCCTGCCCAGCAGATATTTATAGGAGAAATGGGGGAATATCCCTCCGAGTTCTTCCAAAAAAACAAACCCAAGCGTATTTTGCTGAGCTGCTAAAAGCGGCAGCGCTGACGTCAGAGGCACCTCCGGAGGCTGGCTCTGCCTCGCAAGGCTGTGGCGGACCCGGCTCGGGCCTTCGACACGAGGCCCATCTGTGGGCACATTTGGTTGCTACCAAATGCCGTTTGCACCATGGAGCAGACAATATGTGCACGGTTCTTAAATGAGATTTGTCATTCAATTGAATTTCACTCAGCTTTACCGAATGTGAAAGTTTAGCTTTCAGACTGCACCCAGCTGACTGAAGGGCTGTGTTTCGGTCTCAGTTTTTGTCTCAGTGTATGGGAACTGGGAGTTACTAGTTGGATTGTGGATCTTGGACAAAATGAACCTCATAGACAGACATGAGCCAAAGAAGTTTCCCTTGTTCTCCCTGAGGACGTCTCTGTAAGAGCTGGGAGGAGTGGATTCCTGTTCTCTGAGACTGTTGATGAACTAGAAACGCTTGGCTACCATCACATTCTGACAAGCCCGGTCACCGAAGGGCTGTGTGCAGACAGAGGGGCTGTAAACTAAACCATGTGTTATGTAAAGCGAACAGATCACCCTCAAATTTATCTGTCGCAAATTTACAAAGTTTAGACCTGGGGATGTACTGAACTTCTCAAAGCAGGACATCCGCAGGAATACTGAGTGATTCTTCTAACAATAAAATCTGGTGACTGCTTCACAAAGAAACAAATGGACAACTTGCGGCTTCTTGTCTAGCTAACTGAGCTTAACAAGCCCTCCCTTCGGTGGCCAGTTTGAGGGTCTTGAGGGTCCTGCAGGAGTATCCTCCCAAGTAGCCCACTCTGACCAGTGCCTTGAAACCCCACCAGTGCGATGGTTGACTTATCACACCTGGTTTGGTCTCTGGGTAACTTGTCTTGGCCTAGTCTGGCAGAGAAAATTCCTGGAAGGGTCGAACGACCCATCTCATTTTCTCTGCCTAAGAAAGCGCGCCTTAGTTATTGGTGCAAGAGGCACAAGGCGTGTGGTTGTCACCACTCATTGGGGAAACCTACACAGACACCTGGCATGCCTGTTGATCTGGTTCCTACTTCGTGAGATTCACTTTCAGCCACACGCTTGCAGAGAAAGACTGACCCTGTGTGGCTGCTTTGATTAATCACTTTAAAGTCTCTTGAGGTTTTGTAGAAAACCCTCTGCTGTCAATATTCAGAGAGAAAAAAACTGCTTTAAGGAACCATCTTAATAACTTATACCACAGGTTCTCAAACCCACTCTTTATTTGAATCACCTGAGAAGCCTCTTCTTCAAAATAGACTCTCAGGAAGTTCCCTGGTGGTGCGGCAGGTGCAGGATCCTTTGTTGTCACTGCCGTGGCACAGGTTCAATCCCTGGCCTGGGGAACTTCCACATGCCCTGGGTGTGGCCCCTAAAAACAGGCTCTCAGTTCCCATCAGAGATCTGAATCAGGATGTCCATGGGTGGGGCCTGTATTTTTCAGAGCTTCCCAAGTTTAGGAGACACTGATTCAAATCAAGAATAAGAAATCTCACCAAATTAGTACCTAGTGTCTGTTTTTATAATATCACGTTTAAAATAACATGGAGTGATAAGTCAGAAAGAGAAAGACACATACCATATGATACCACTTATATCTGGAATCTAATATATGGCACAAATGAACCTTTCCACAGAAAAGAAAATCATGGACATGGAGCATAGATCTGTGGTTGCCAAGGGGGAGGGGGAGGGAGTGGGAGGGATGGGGTGCTTGGGGTTAATAGATGCAGATTATTGCCTTTGGAATGGATTAGCAATGAGATCCTGCTGTGTAGCACTGGGAACTGTATCTAGTCACTTATGATGGAGCATGATAATGTGAGAAAAAAGAATGTATACATGTATGTGTAACTGGGTCACCTTGCTGTACAGTAGAAAACTGACAGAACACTGTAAACCAGCTATAATGGAAAAAATAAAAATCATTATATAGAAAATTTTTAAATATAAAATAACATGAATCCACATTCCTTGTAAACAATTCTCACAACACAGACACGGAGGAAATAAAAGTGAAAAGCTCCCTCTTCAACTCTTCATTATCAACTGACTTAATAGAGACACACTAAGGACATTAAAAAAAAAAAGACCTATTCTCATAGGCTGAAGGCAGACTTTACCTTGAAAAGAGATGAATATAAATACTGTAAAAAAAAAAAAAAACACATGAAAAATTTTTTACTTTTGACAGTTTCTCATACAGTTCCTTTTCTTTTTTTCCCTTTTAATGGTAAACAACATCAGATGGGGAAGGAAATATCCTACTTCTCTCAGCAGCCATCAGCTCTGGTGCTACCCGGCTCCAAGCAGGATTTCCCCACGGTGGACTGCGGAAGCCACTGGCCATAGTTTCCTGCAAGCTCCTCTCCCGGTTGACAAAAATCACCTCAAGAGGTGTGTGTAGGTGACAGTTCATTTATTAGTAGAGAGGGCTTTTCTTTTCCTTTTCTTTTTTTCTTAAGATTTTTGTTTCTACATCCTTCAAAAATACAGTTGGCTATAGCATGGTTTAATTTAAAAATGAGTCCCAGGAAAATGAACACCCTGCTGATTGCCCATGCAGCGCTCAGACTTTTAATACAAAGTCAACACTAACCTCTCAGAACAAAGATAGGGTCTATGGTCTAACTGACTGTTTAATCCCCGGGTGAGAGCTATGTACATTAAGAGCGTACAAAGCTTCCACCATAGGTATGTGTCTACAACCCAAGTTAAGTCTTGGAGAATCATTTCCTAGCGCTGACACAAAAATAGTTCTGGGAAGTGATAATTCCATTTTAAAAGCTGCTGGAGGACTGATGTATGTTTCAAAGATCAGTTCAAAGCCTCGGCCTCTGTAAGTAAACCTCAGGCAGAATAAAGCTTGAGCCACCGTAGCTTACTACACCCATGTGAGAACATGGTGTGGGGTTTCTGGAAATCGCTTTTATCCCTAAGCAAAGACAGAAAGCAAAGCCTATCCAACTGGCCACCTGGGCCAAGGGGAACAGGAACGTGAGGTGTTGTGCTGGTCTGAAGTAAGTTAAGATCCTTCCTTTCTGTTTTGCTCTTGTGTGTCACAGCCCACCACTGCGAAAAATGTAGGAAAAATTATTATTATTTCTTCTCCCAAAGTAGGAAGAGGAAAGTAAATACTTCAGGATTTTTTTTCCCGAGGGGACTAGAAAAAATATTGTATAATATTTTACAGATTCCCGAGCATGTCATACACTCAAAATTCATGCTTACATATCATGAGTCTATTATGCCAAGAATCACCTCAGATTTATCAAGACAAGGTCTGCGTCCTTAGGAAATCCCAACTGTGGGTGAGGCAGCTACACCAATGATAACCATGTGGAGAATCACAAAAAGAAATATTTACAAAGACCTATGAGAATTTTTGGTTAATGATTTTAGGAAGTAGCTGGAACACGTAACTACTTCCTTTTAGCCTGAACCGTTTCCTTGATCTTCTACAATCATTTGGCTTTTGAGGAAAATATGTTACCTATTTTTCTTACTTTTAGTAAAAATCAAAGATGGTTCAAAAACCCTGTAACATTTCATTCTTTTGCATAAGTTAAAGACAGTATAGTGTCAAAGTACAATTTTAAAAAAGTGAACGTGGCTCTCATAGAAATACACGATTAGGAGTTCCCATCGTAGCTCAGTAGTTAACGAACCCGACTAGCAACCATAAGAACGTGGGTTTGATCCTTGGCCTCCATCAGTGAGTTAAGGATCTGGCGTTGCCATGAGCTGTGGTGTGGGTCACAGATGCGGCTCAGATCCCGAGTTGCTGTGGCTGTGGCGAAGGCCGGCAGCTACAGCTCCAATTCGACCCCTAGCCTGGCAACCTCCATATGCCTTGGGTGCGGCCCTAAAAAGACAAAAAGACAAAAAAAAAAAAAAAAAAAAAGACAAACATACAGGATTAACACATTAAAAAATTACTCATTTCATTAATGAGGGAAGCCAATACGATGATAAAGTTGGTTCCAAGAATAAAGACCTGGGTATGTATAAGCATTAAAAAGAATGTTAGAATAAGATTACTAGGTTAGATATACACTTTCCTAATAGCCTAAGGGTAATAAACTGTAACTTTAAGGTTATCTGGTCTACCAGAGAGAAATTAATGTGTAACTTTATAGTGTCTGGGTTTTAATCAAATAGTAAACAGCACATTTAAACAAAGATACAGTCTCCTTCAGAATTAAGCCCTGCTTGTTAAACAATGCCACAGTATGACTTTGTCAGGACATGTAGGCTCCCACGCCAAACCCTAGCTCTTTTAAGTTTTAGATAATTTTTCCTAACGATGGTGAAATGGTTAAGATCAGGGACACTGGCTGGGTCCTTAGCTCTGGCTGCACTAGCTGGGTATACTAAGTATGCAGTCTTTAAAATGATGCATACACTATGTAACCTTTTGGGATTGGCTTTTTTCAGCAGCATAATTCTCTGGAGAGTCATCCAGGTTGTGATGTATACAGCTAGTCTAGTACACAAATAGTCCATCCTTTTTATGGATGAATAGTATTCCATGGCATGGATATTTCACAGTTTGTTTAGCCATTTATCCAGTGGAGGACATTTGGTTGTTTCTAGTTTTTCACTATTACAAATAAAGCTGCTATAAAAATTTAAAAAATAAAAATAAAATGAGAACTGGAGTTCTCACTGTGGCTCAGTGGTAAAGAACCTGACTATTATAGATGAGAACACAGGTTTGATCCCTGTCCTTGTTTAGGATCCAGCATTGCCATGAGCCGTGGTGTAGGTCAAAGACAAGGCTCGGATCCCGTGTTGCATAGGCCAGCATATTCTGCTTTGACCCCTAGCCTGGGAACTTCCATAAGCTATGGGTGCGGCCCTAAAAAAGACAAAAAAAAGAAGCACTGATGAAGAAAAAACTGACTAGTCTGGTAGTCTGGGAAGGCTTCACAGAGAAGGGAACACAAGAGCCACATCGTGAAATATGAATTGGCTTTTGAAGATAGAAGGGACAAGAGAAATTACATCAGAGTCCCTCAGGTCCTTCTCACCTAAGAACCTAATCATATTCAATTTTATTTTAGACTTTTTAGGTGTTACTTTTAATAAGTTTGGTTATGAGGTTCCCCTGCTAATTGCAAGTAGCTGCAAAAGACAGGTAACTATTATCAAAGGCAAAGAACAAAAAAGAAAGGGAGGAGAGAGAAATCTATGAAAAGAAGAGACAGACATTTAAAGAACCTTATCAGTGTAGACTCATGCTCCCAATGTGGGACAAATAACCTCAAGAATGACAAGTAATGTTTATAATGTTGACCTCTGGTATCGAGAAGTGGTTAAATTATTTTTAATATCATCTGAAAAGGCAAGGAAATATATATTTAAATATGATTTTTGGAGTTCCCATTGTGGCACAGAGGAAACGAATTCGACTAGGAACCATGAGGTTGCAGATTTGATCCCTGGCCTTGCTCAGTGGGTTAAGGATCCAGTGTTGCCGTGAGCTGTGGTATAGGTTGCAGACGCAGCTCAGATATGATGTGGCTGTGGCTCTGGTGTAGGCTGGTGGCTACAGCTCCGATTGGACCCCTAGCCTGGGAACCTCCATATGCTGCAGGTGTGGCCCTAAAAAGACAAAAGACAAATAAATAAATAAATATGATTTTCATCACAATGATTAAAATAATTTTAGTGATCAAGGGGATAAATTACATATTCCTTGGTTGTTCTGAAAACAATACGTTACTATATTTAGTTTGCAGGGTGCTCTTTATTCTTCTTTGGGCCAAAATAATTTCAATAGGGACAGAAAAATGTAACATAAATCAACAGAGAAAACTATGGCCTCTGAACACCAATTTTGCTTTATAGACAGCTCTTGGTCCAAGGCAAAAAGGAGTTCAGTAAGAAGTGTGTTACACTTTTATGACAATTAAACTTTCAGACATTTAGAGCCTTGAATCAGAAAAAGCATACCCTTAACCACACTGACATCTCAAGTATCTCACATGAGCAAGATACCAGGACTTTTCACTGTTTATTAAAAATGGCCATCGCCTAAGCTACAATCAGAGAAACAAACATTTATGTGCCAGTAATGCTATCTATCAGTACTGAACTGAGGGGTTTTCCCCCTTTAAAAAAAAATTACAGGTTATGATATAACTTAAAATCAAACTGTTAAACAGAAGTGTTTTGTTTTGTTTTGTTTTTTGTCTTTTCTAGAGCTGCACCTGAGGCATGTGGAGGTTCCCAGGCTAGAGGTCTAATCAGACCTGTAGCCACCGGCCTACACCACAGCCACAGCAACTCGGGATCCAAGCTGCGTCTTTGACCTACACCACAGCTCAGGGCAACACCAGATCCTTAACCCACTGAGCGAGGCCAGGGATTGAACTCGCAACCTCATGGTTCCTAGTTGGATTCATTAACCACTGAGCCTCAACAGCAACTCCAGAAGTGGTTTTTTTTTCATCCATATTTAAAAATTCTAGTGGAAAGCAAAGACATCTTCACCAGTTACTGTCATCTAAGTCTCCCATGATCAAACCACCAAAGCAAAAGAGAAATAATGATGGTAAAATAAAATTGCAATTAAAACCCATAAAGTAATCCCATAACACAAAACTACAAAATAAAATCCATAACTAGATTCCTTTTTAAGTATAACATGGAAAAGATTCTTTTAAGGCTATATATCTTTTCTACCATTTTAATTTTTTTCTTAAAAAAGAAAACCAGGAATAGGAATGGCTAAACTCCTACTGGGTTAATTCACTTGTCCAAAGATTAGCATTCTGATAATATGTTGTACCAAAATCTAAATTAATAAATGCTTAATGGACACTTAAATTAGCCATGGACTGTGAATACTTTAAGGCAGTTAATCAAATTCCTTATTCACCTGACATAGCAAATTCTTATACCTTGAAATATTTTGTGCACATTTTTTTTAATGGTTGCAACCACAGCTCATAGACATTCCCAGACCAGGTATTGAAGTGAGCTGGAGCTGCGACCTACACCACAGCTGCAGCAACACAGATCCTTTAAACCACTGCACCGGACCAGGGATTGACCCTGCATCTCGGCATCTCCAAAGCCAAAATATGTAATTTAGAGAAAATACAAAATACAACGGGGAAAGCATTTGTAATCTAAATACTCAGAATCAGGAACTCAAGTGCCTACCTATAAATCAGTTTTTAAAAGTTAAATAGAAATGTATTAACACTTTAAGCAAAGTTTTATCATCTTTGAAATGTAGTAATCATGCATACACATGAGCATAGAAATTTCTCTATCATCTATATAACCAAAAAGAGACTAGTAACCTTTTGATAAATAGCTGATAATAGTGTAAAATCTGACAAATTTGGGCATTCTCAGCAGAAGTACCTGGCTGGGTAAGCATAAATTCAGTGCTCTTTGTGGCAAAAAAGGATTATATTTTGCGGTGGTTTTGATATGGTTGATATAAACAAACAGAGCTTTATATTAAAATGATTCTTAGTATATACAAAAATTATTTGGTTTTAAACTGATGAAACCTACTACGTGATTTTGAAAATGTATTATATTTGAAATGAATATGTATGGTCTTCATGTATAAACTGTTTCCACTAAAGAGTGTCACTTTAATCATTTAAAATGTTGAAAAAAACTAGATTGCATCCAGTGAATATTCAAAAACTTTATAATAAAAATTAATATTTGCGCTAAGTGTTATAATTTTATTAAGGGGAAGTCATTTGTGACCTCTTCCTTTTTAAAAACAGCTACGCAGTGTTGTTCAACCCATTAAAACCAAATGGTTTCCTTGAAATACTTACCTGGAAATGTCATCTTCTAAATACAACACTGTCAGAGAATTAGAGAATTTCAGAGCTAGAAGAATCTTTAGTGTATGCCCAGTGTCAGGGATCCCAAACTTTAGTTTGCAATCATAAGTTCCTGTAATTCTTCTTTTTTTTTTTTTCCCTCTTTTTAGGGCCGCACCCGCAGCAAATGGAACTTCCCAGGCTAGGGGCTGAATCAGAGCTGTAGGTGCCAGCCACAGCCACAGCCACAGCCGCAGCAATGCAGGATCTGAGCTGTGTCTATGACCTACAACACAGCTCATGGCAATGCCGGATCCTCAACCCAATGAGCGAGGCCAGGGATCAACCCAAATCCTTATGCATGCTAGTCGGGTTTGTCACCGCTGAGCCACAATGGGAACGCCCCCTGTAGTACTTATTAAGGTGCAGATGGCTGGATGCATCTGTACCCATCTGGCTCGGCAGGCCCTGGCGGAGGGTCGGGGGGTGGTGCTGGAAATAACCAGTGTAGCCCCATCCCACCTAAAGGTGACTCCCACGTAGACTTCTACAGATCATGGAGAGGAACAGCACCAGGAAGGTCCACCCACCCTGCACCCCAAATCATGAATCCTCCTACTGTATGGACATCCCACTGAGGCCATTTCTGCCTCAAACTACTCCCTCTCCAACTCCTTCAAGGAATCTGCCCCCCGGGGCGGGGGGCGGGGGGCAGCCGATTACACACTGAATGGAAGCTTCTAGTAGAAATCTATACTTTCAATTCATAAAGTCATTCAGCATATGCTTACACAAATACACCAAAGTAAAGACACACTGAAGATTTAAATGTATGAAGAACTGACCTGTTTCTTCTGGTATTTGTTTATCAGATTCAAAAACAAGGCATAACATCTGGAATAGTTGGCCAAGGCTACACAGCAGTCATGGTAAGTAGTAAGTTTGCTGCAGAAATGTCAAATGGAAAAATAAAAATAAACTTTGTTTTTCAGTAAAGTTCAAATACACCTAGGTCACCTTAAATGCAGACCTTCAAAGCATTGTTCTGTGCATGAAAAGGAGTCTAGAAAGATGCTACATAACAGGCCAGAGAAGCCTCAGGGAGGCTTGCTGTCTGCCTAGACACTGGGGACACAAGGTGGGAGTAGGGAAACTGTTTCTTTTAAAGTTCTTTGAAAAAGAGAAACCCAAAGCCTCTAACACATATATAAGGTGTGAATTTACACTGACCCTGTGGTTAAACAAAAAGCTTAGAAATTCACATAAAATCAGTCAATCTCCTGGGACTCCAGCAAAAGCAAACATTAAGCTGCTTGAATACATTAGGCTGTTAGTCATATATTAATATCAGGCAAAACAGCTCTTAAGGAAAAAAGCCTTGAAAAAAAAAGTTCCAAATTTTCAAGAGTAAGCAAGCAAACAAACAAAAATCCACACGGTGGTAACTGACAAACCCACATAAATTGGGAGATGCTCATAAATCTCTCATTAAGTGATAGGTTAATAGGTAAAATACCACCGATATTTTAAAAACTTGATCACATGCCAGGCTGTTCGGTCTCAGTAAATTTTTAGAGAACTGGTGTCTCAGATCACATTCTCTGGGCAAAGGACAATTAAATTAGAAATCAATGAAAAATACACTGTTTAAAAAACAGACTCATGGAAATATGGAAACATATAACTTAGGGGTCAAAGAAAAAAGACATCTGAATAATAACAAAAATACGACAAATCAAAATATGTGAGGCACAGCTGTAGCAGTAGAGGAAACTTCATAATCTTAGGAAGACTGAAAAGAAAGGAACTGAATTTCTAACCAAAACAGAGGAAAAATGCAATATATCCAAAAAGAAGACAGGGATTACTAAGGATAAGAACAGACGGAATAAAACAGAAAATAAACTTACAATAGAATCTGTTGGTTCTTTACAAAAACTAATAAATTGGCAAACCTTTGGCCAGACTGATCAAGAGAAAAAGAGAAACACCATAAACAATCAAAATAAGGAATGCAAGTCAGTATCAAAATGAAGAGGCAGCATAACATAGTGGTTAAATACATGAATTCTAGAGCCAGACTACCTGGTGTGACTCATGGCTGTATGACCTTGTCAAAACTACCAACCCTCTCTAAGCCTCAGTCTCCTTCTACGTACAGTGAAGATAATAATAACAGTACCTACCTTCTCAAATTGTTATAAGGAGTAAGTGTTACTGTATGCATATTTTTTAAACAAATGATATAAACAAAGGGGGCATAATTACAGATGCAACAGAGATTAAAAGGATAACAGACAATTTGGAATGACTTTAGATAGTTTGCAAACTTAAAGAAGTAGGCAAATTCCTATAAAAATATAACTTTTAGGGACTGACCCAAGTAGAAATAGGAAATATGACTAGACATGTAACCAGAAAACAAAGTGAATCAGTAGTCAGTGGTATTTGCTCATGCACACACCCACACATGCGCACAGACACACGCACACATGCACGCATGCGTGCACACACACACCAGGATAAAACTGCTTTTCAAGCAAGTTCTACAGCCTGTTCAAGACATAGATAAGTTTAATTTTCAGAAATTCTTCTAGAAAAGAGAAAATGTTGGAATATATCCCACCTCATTTTCTGAGCTGGTAAAAACTTGACACTAAAACTAGACAAGGACAATATGAGAAAGGAAACAAAGAGGTCAGTCTAATGCATGACCATAGGTGAAAAATCCTAAACAGGAGTTCCTGTTGTGGCGCAGCGGAAACAAATCTGACTAGGAACCATGAAGTTGCGGGTTCGATCCCTGGCCTCGTTCAGTGGGTTAAGGATCTGGCGTTGCCTTGAACTGTGGTGTGGGTCGCAGATGTGACTTGGATCCTGTGTTGCTGTGGCTCTGGCGTAGGCCGGCAGCTACAGCTCTGATTAGATCCCTAGCCTGGGAACTTCCATATGCTGCGGGTGTGGCCCTAAAATGACAAAAAAAGACAATAAATAAATAAATAAATAAAAATAAGAGAAAAATCCTAAACAAAATATTAGTTAAGCAAACCTAGCAAGGTATAGTGGTTTAACATGAGAAAATCTGTTAATGTAATCTATATTAATGAATTAAAGAAAATCCACATTATCAAAATACATTTGGGACAAGCATTCAAGGAAATTTAAAATCCATTAATGGGAGAAAATTGTTCCTTAACTGTTAAAAGGTATCTATAAAAACCTAGAGCAAGAATTAATTTCAACTAGTAAAATCACAAAAATATTTCCTTTAAAGTCAGAAGAAAGTCAGCCAGTCCAATAGTCTCACAGCTTTATACTAACCATCTTAAGAAATGCATCTAAGAAGGTGAGGACAGGGACAAAGAGTTGCAATAATGAGAAGGAAATACAAAATTTCCTTCTTTGTACATAATTTTCACAGAAAATCCAAGTGAATCTGCAGACTATTTCTTAGACCTAGTGTATACAACATGCCCTGGGAGTTCCCGATGTGGCACAGTGAATTAAGAATGACTGCATCGAGAGTTCTCGTAGTGGCGCAGTGGTTAACGAATCCAACTAGGAACCATGAGGTTGCGGGTTCGGTCCCTGCCCTTGCTCAGTGGGTTAACGATCCGGCGTTGCCATGAGCTGCGGTGTAGGTTGCAGATGTGGCTCGGATCCCCGCATTGCTGTGGCTCTGGCGTAGGCTGGTGGCTACAGCTCCGATTGGACCCCTAGCCTGGGAACCTCCATATGCCGCGGAAGTGGCCCAAGAAATAGCAAAAAGACAAAAAAAAAAAAAAAAAAAAAAAAAGAATCTGACTGCATCGGCTTGAGTTGCTACAGAGGCATGGGTTCCACCCGAGACTGGAACAATAGGTTAAAGGATCCCAGTGTCGCTCCAGCTGTGGTGTAGGTTACAGTTGCAACGGATTCAGTCTCCAGTCTGGGAACTTCCACTTGCCACAGGTACAGCCATTACAAACAAAGATGTCCTAAATACAAGATTAATAAGCAAACATCAATACTATTCATATATACTAGCAACACTACTTAGAATTTTTTTTTTTTAAAGACTGCAATCCTAATTGCCCCAAAAGCCATGAAGGCATACGTCTAACAAAAGAGGTATAAAATCTTCTTTTGGAGGAAATCATAAACTTTTATTAAGCTTAAACATCACAAATATTTATGGGTTGAAGATTTGATATCATAAAGACGTCAGTTCTCCCCACCTGCATCCTAGTTACTCTATGTATTCACTTTAGTTTCATGAAAAAAATCCAAAATTCCTAACATGAACTTTAGCTGAGTCTCCAATTCATGGGGAAGAGAAAACAAGAATTTGGATTTTGAGAAAAGAAGTGAAGGACTCATCTTACAGCAAGATTTAAATCCATAATAGTAAAAACAGTGTGGTACTAGTCTAAGGATAGACCAGAAAGAATGCCCAGAAACAGACCTGCAAGCATGTGGAATCTCATGTTGGAACGACCAGGCATTCAAAAGTGGTTAAAAAAAAAAGATGGCATACTCAATAAAATGTGCTGGGAAAACTGTCTATTCAGGTGGAGAAAAAAGTTAAACTACATGCCACTGTACACACAAAGTCTTTATGAATTTACAGTGCTTCAAAATGGGAGCAGCTAAGTGCCCAGAATTAAGTACACAGATAGGAAAGTGCAGTGCTAAGAGATCAAAGCTGGGCTCATACCCTCATCCTGGGGTCAATTACCAAATCAGTCTTTTGGACATTTTGTATTTCATTAAAAAACTACAACATTACAGTTCAAGAAAGGCCCAGGTCTCTTGAGAAGGATCATTATGTAAAAACTGGCAGAGAGCAGTGAGGGAAGAAATATAAATGCATAATTTAAAGACAGTTCTGAAATTTAGTCACATCTTGCTTTGAGGCAATCTGGATTCAGATCGTCGTTTCTGGAGGAGAGTAAGTATAAACATGACTAGTGAATGTGTGAGCCAAAGTTCAGCCAAACAACTGAACTAAAACAACTTTCGATCGCAAATTAAGTCAGCTCAGACTTTCTAAGCAATGGCCTCATTTTTGAGTTAAAACCCATAAGCATCGTTTCCAAGTGTACCAGAGAGCTTGCCATGGTTTGCCAGATAGCTCTTGATCACCCATAAGCTGAGAGGAAGTTTTGTTTGTTTTGTAAAAACACTAGGACAACTCATAACTTTAGTTACAGTAACATACAATCAGTGTGTTTAGAATCACATTCGAAATGCGTAAGAAATGGAGTCATTAGTCTAAATCATTTATTTTAAGCTTGGGCCACTAGATTGAGCTTTTCTTCTAGGTGACATAAAGGGCAAAAACAGGATTCCTCGCCAGTCACATACACAAATATTAAAGATGACCCCCAAATCTAAGCATTAGCATTTTTGTAAGGCTACTTTGTTTTCCTTTACCTACCTGAATATCCTGGCAATATTGGTGCAGACATCCTTGTCACCCATATACTGTCCCATCACTGTGCAGAGCTGGGGAAGGGCACTGATGCTTAAAAACTTACTTCTTGCTAGTGGTGAATCAACCAAGTTTCTCAGTGTAGCAGTTACCTGGGCAAAAAGCATGTTAGTACCTTTTTTTTTTTTTTTTTACTTAAAAATACAGCAACACAAGTCAGCACAGCACAATTCATACCATAAGTTTCATGACATCAGCAGCTAATGCAAAGCCCCATTATGCAGCTCCCGTCTCCCATCACGGGCTAGACTAAGTAGCATAAAACAAAAACCAAGAAATGAATACAAAGAAAGACTACTTTGGTTCAAAAGTAATGAAAGAAATATCCGTGTTAAGAAGCAATTACTATACCAAAACCCCAGGGTTAAACAAATCATTATCTGGGCTTAGTAGCAGTTATAAGATCAGCAACTGACCCTGTGACATGCCACATCAAGTTCCACAGATTCGAAACTTCTTGTTCCCTATTCTTATAAATACCATCAACTAACAATGCTATAGCCAAAGAATACTTAAGACCATTAATCTCATTTTCTTCCAAGAGGCTAGGGTTGATGTCTTACATATTCGTCTTATTTTGTAAAGAATGATCAAGAAAGCTATGTGCTTTGACCCTCATTTAAAAGTGGAGAAGAGAACAATTTACTAAATCCATAAAATGAAAGTTGCTGTTATCTAGTAATTTTAAATATGCAGAGTGATCCTTCCTGGCGGGACAGCAGAAGCTGGCTACTGGTTAAGAGAGTCAGCTTGGGAGCTGAATGGCCTGGTCAAATCCCAGCCCCCACTCACGAGCATAGGTTAGTCAGTCAGTGAACCTCTCAGAGAACATTGTTCTCATCATTTTAAGTGGGGGTGGTGATAACTGCCCTGGAGTGGTTGGGGTTCAATGAAATGGGATGTGTGAATGGAAATGCAGAAGAGAGATGACTGGCCTTAGAGTTAGATGATGGAGTCTCGGGTCATACAATCTCTTCCTAGTTGTGTGACTAAGGCACTCACTCACTCTTCAACTTCCCTGTTTCCTCATCTGTGAAAAGGGGGTTACACTCCCTGCTCACCAGAGCTGTGTATATCAGGTGGAAAAAAATGTAACAATGTTTTTGCACACCGTACAGCACTGTGTAAATATAAGGCATTGGTATAGTCACAAACTTTAAAAACAATTATTATGATGACATGTATCTTTGATTAATTTTCCTTTGTAACAACTGCTACAAAAAGATTTTGTTAAAATATAACCGACTGCCTTGAAAGCAGAGAAAATAAAACTACTCTCTCAAGTAAATCGGTGGGGGTTTTCTGCAGTCAATTCAGCAACTCGGGAAATTCTCCCCTGAAAGTTTCAGTATCTGGAGTTCCCGTCATGGCTCAGTGGAAATGAATCTGACTAGTATCCATGAGGATGCAGGTTCGATCCCTAGCCTCGCTCAGTGGGTTAAGGATCTGGCATTGCCGTAACTTTGGTGTAGGACACAGACACGGCTCAGATCCCACATTACTATGGCTGTGGCGTAGGCCAGAGGCTACAGCTCCAATTCAACCCCCAGTCTGGGAACCACCATATGCCATGGGTGCGGCCCTAAAAAGACTAAAAAAGAAAGAAGGAAAGGAAGGAGGGAGGGAGGGAGGGAAGGAAGGAAGGAAGGAAGGAAGGAAGGAAGGAGAGAGAGAGAGAAAGAAAGGAAAGAAAGAAAGAAAGGAAGAAAGAAAGAAAGAAAGAAAGAAAGAAAGAAAGAAAGAGAGAAAGAAAGAAAGAGAGAAAGACTGATTGATTCAGTATCCAAAACATTGGAGGGGAAACAAACAATTTGAGCATTCCACTTGACCATGGATCTGCAATGTTGTCACCAAAGCTAAGGAATAGGTCTTCTGTGAAGGTTAATAAACCATTCTAGGCATTCCAGGCCATCACCGCCATAAAATGGAAAATTCTCATCATTTGACCCTGGCTCTACCTGTTCTCCTTCTTCAGAGACAGCCCAGGCACTGGAGCACTGCTGGTTTATGTCAATCCAAAGGATGACTCACAAGCTTCCCTACTCCAACACCAAAGAGCACAGATCCCATGAATCCTGGCCTGAACCAGACAGAGACCTTGGGATACCATGGAACACACACTCCACCCACTGTACATGCAAACACTTCCCTTCCCTGGTCCCCGAGGCTTCACAGATTGGGCATCTCAATCTGTTGTCATCTTCTTCTCCCCACACGTGACCTTTGGCAGGGGGTGCTGTCAGCAGGAGGGGCCAGATATTTCTTAGGAGCTTTTATTTTCTTGTTTCAAACTCAGTTTTTTTTTCTCCCTTTCAACATTTCCCCTCACCTCATTAGAAAAAGTTATGACAGCTCAAGATTCTTTTGTCCCCAATATATAACTTTTATAAATGGCCCAAATGAAGAATGGAAGCACTCATTTCTATGTGATGCATCCCCTGATTTATAATCCATCTCTCCTTGTTGCCTATATCACATCATATGGAGGACATGTAGCTGAGTGAGATACCTTTATGTTTCCCAGTCTGTCAGGTGTGATGCTGGTTAAAAAACATACATGAAACAGGAGTTCCCGTCGTGGCGCAGTGGTTAACGAATCCGACTAGGAACCATGAGGTTGTGGGTTCGGTCCCTGCCCTTGCTCAGTGGGTTAACGATCCGGCGTTGCCGTGAGCTGTGGTGTAGGTTGCAGACGCGGCTCGGATCCCGCGTTGCTGTGGCTCTGGCGTAGGCCGGTGGCTACAGCTCCGATTCAACCCCTAGCCTGGGAACCTCCATATGCCGCGGGAGCGGCCCAAGAAATAGCAACAACAACAACAACAAAAGACAAAAAGACAAAACAAAAAACAAAAAACAAAAAAACAAACAAAAAAAACCATACATGAAACATACACCATGCACTAGAAACTGGCATAGTGATGCCCCAGCCATTAACCCAGCTGCTGAAGTCCCCCAACTCGGAGACTTCCAGAATCCTGCCTTTCTGCTTACTGTCACCCTAAGCCCTACTGACTTTTTGTCCAATGCTTCTAGGATGTGATGCAGCTTTCTGACCTTGGTTTACAAGGCCCAGTAGGCTACTCTCACGAACCCCCTCAAACTTCATCTCATACCACCATCACCCCCAACACACGAACTACTTTATGGCAGGTTACTTAATGTTATGTTTTATTGTCTGTCTATTCCTCTATACTAGAAGCTTCAGTGAGCATGTACACTCTGTCTTTTCACCATCGTGTTTGCCCAGGCCCAAATTCAATCCCAGGCACACAGTGGGTCCTCAATGAACATTTGTGGATAGAATGGATGAAACAACCTACACCAGAAACAACAGTATAAACAGTATAAATCATCAGAAAACCATAGATGAATCAGACAGTTTCTCTGAGGTAGACGATTTAAAAGGAGCAAAGGAGGAGTTCCTGTAGTGGCTCAGGGGGTTAAGTGAGGATGTGAGTTTGATTCTTGGCCTCATTCAATAGGTCAAGGATCCTGCATTGCTGTGAGCTGTGGTGTAGGTCATGGACGAGGCTCGGTCCTACATTGCTGTGGTGTAGGCTGGCAGCTGCATGTCCGATTCGACCCCTAGCCAGGGAACTTCCATATGCCATGGGTGAGGCCCTAAAAACCGGGGGCGGGGGGGGGGCAGAGGAATAAAAAAAATAATGAATGAAAGAAAAATGGACCTCCCAGAGGGGGCCTGACCCCTGTGTATTCCCTACTCATCTCATTCATGACAGCAGCTCCTTCCCAGCCTCCTAACTCCCCTCCCCACTTCCTTTCAACACCTGACTGGTCACCTGTTTTACCTCTTTTTCCTATCACTATGGTTGCTGGTTCTGTTTAATCCCACTTCATCTCTTTTCCAAACTCTACAGCCCCCTGAACAGGCTCCTTCTGCATGCCTTCCCCTGTTGGGCTCGCCTCTCCAGGAGTCTCCCTGTTGCTAGAGGGAGCATCTAGAAACCCAGCCTTCCCTGTTCAAAGACTTCCTCTGACTCCCAGTGGCCTACTGGACAACCTCCATATCCTAAAGGCTCCTCACTCTTCAAAGCGAGGTTCAGCCTTCCAGCCTCATTTCCCTCCCTCCCTCCCTCTCCCCACCACGTAGGCCACCTTTCAGACCCTGCACCACACACAACCTCCTCGTCCATCCTTTCTCAATTCCAAGCCTTTGGCCAGACACTGCCTCTGCCCAGAATGTCTTCCTCCACCCCTTCTTCCCCCTGGTCATCTCTGCTCAGGCTTCCAGACCCAGCTCAGGCTCAGGTCTCCTCTGGGAAGAACTTTCAGCAGTTGACTGCTTCCGCTTGCAAGTTAACGGACCTCCCCGTTCATTCCTGTTCTGCAGTTCTGCACCCCTGGCACCTCCAAAGCCCCTGATCTAGGCACCCTCTCTCCCACTGTGAGCTCCTCTGCTGTACAAACCATTTCTTTTTTTTCTTTCTTTCTTTCTTTTTTTTTTTTTTTTGTCTTTTGTCTTTATAGGGTCGCACCCACGGCATATGGAGGTTCCCAGGCTAGGGGATCTAATCGGAGCTACAGCTGCCGGCCTACACCCCAGCCATAGCAACATGGGATAGGAGCTGCACCCGCGACCTACACCACAGCTCACGGCAATGCCAGATCCTTAACCCACTGAGTGAGGCCAGGGATAGAACCCACAACCTCATGGTTCCTAGTCGGATTCGTTTCCATTGCACCACGATGGACACTCCTGTACAAACCATTACTTATGCCTCCTTCTACCCAGAGGCCAAGAAATATGCCCATAAAATGCTGGCTGGATGATACACAGAAGGAGAAGGGAAGGATGAGGGGATGAGGAGGAGAGAGAAAGAAAAGAGAAGGAGGAAGGAGATGAAGGGACAAGGGAGATGGGAGCCGGCAAAGGAGGCTTTTCCCCTTTAAGACGCCACTGGCAGCAAAGTGCCGGGCGGGATTAGCAGGCTTAGCAGGCCGGGTGGTAAACCAGAGCTCAAAGACCCAGGGAGGGGACCAGGAGGAGGTCACCAGGCAGATGCAGCCTGGAAGGGCCCCCATTCTGAGAGGCCGGCTGTGAGCCAACAATCTCACTGCGGGAGAGGCTGGGGCTGAACACTGAGCACAGACAAGTGGCTTTTTCCCGGAAAAATGTAAAGAGATCAGTGGGAGGAGAGCCTAGCTAAATACTGTGGTAACAGTAAGGGCAAATTCCAAGTCAACCCACTTAACTCTCAACCGTGCTCCAACCTTTCACAGAGATGTATTTGCGGAAATTGTTAATGAGCTGTGTGCTCTGCAGCTGAGCCTTTGTTTTCCACCCCCTAGGAGAGCCCACCCACTGGGCCTGCCCCCAAAGCTGGAGTTCAACAGAGTCCCAGCTTCAGGCTTGGAGAAGTGTATCCCTTGCTTTCTTAACTTTCTGTCCTTGTTTATATGCTTCCTAACTCCACTGAGTTACCTACTTTTCTATTTTATCATAAAGTAACTTTTTAAGCTACCTCAAATACTTCATGACAAAAAAAGAAGCAAAAGTTAGATGCATACATAGAGGCTTATTTAGCTTCTATAGGACTTATTGGAACAATTCCTGGCCTTTTAACTGTCGTCTCACCAAGAAATAGCAAACTGAAAAACAAGTTTCAATTCTTCTTTTTCCATCTCTTAATGTACAACCCCTGGGGACAGACAGACTGAGTCAGAAGGCAACCAGCGGGAAGGAGAAAAAGGAGAAGAACATGGAATCAGTAATCCACAAAAAGGATTGACAAAAATCTAAGTGTATACAACTCCACAGCAAAAAAACCCAACAACCCCATTGAAAAATAGGCAGAAGACCTGAATAGACATTTGTCTAAAGAAGACATACAGATGGCCAACAGGCACATGAAAAAATGCTCAACATCACTAATTATTAGAGAAAGGGAAATCAAAACTACAAGGAGGGACCATTGCACACTAGTCAGAATGGCCATCATTAATAAGTCAACAAATTAAAAGTGCTGGAGAGGGTGTGGAAAAAAAGGACCCTCCTACACCGTTGGTGGGAATATAAATTGGTACAACCACTATGGAAAACATATGGAGGTACCTTAGAAAACTAAATATAGAACCACCATATGACCCAGCAACCTCACTCTTGGGCATATATCCAGACAAAACCTTAATTGAAAAAGATACATGCACCCCTATGTTCACTGCAGCACTATGCACATAGCCAAGACATGGAAACAACCAATTGTCCATCAACAGATGAATGGATTAAAAAGATGTGGTACACAATGGAATACTACTCAGTCATAAAAAAGAACAAAATAATGCCATTTGCAGCAACATGGCTGGAACTAAAGACTCTCATACTAAGTGAAATAAGTCAGAAAAAGGAAGACAAATACCATATGACATCACTTATATCTGGAATCTAATATATAGCACAAATGAACCTTTCTACAGAAATGAAACAAACTCATGGACTTGGAGGACAGACTTGTGGTTGCCAAGGGGGAGGGGGAGGGAGTGAGATGGACTGGGAGTTTGGGGTTAGTAGATGCAAACTACTGCATTTGGTGTGGATAAGCTATGACATCCTGCTGTGTAGCACTGGGAACTATATCTAGTCACTTATGATGTAACATGATGGAGGATAATGTGAGAAAAAGAATGGGTCACTTTGCTGTACAGCAGAAATTGACAGAACATTGTAAATCAACCATAACAGAAAAAATTAAAATCTTAAAAAAAATCTAAGTGTCTTCTGGGACAAATGGAGGACCTAAATTTTTGGTATTTATCAGAAAGAAACACTGTGGTGTGATTCTGGTCCCTAGTCTACTGCTGGAAAATGATTGAGCTGCATTCTGCAACTCTCTGGTGCTCACTTTTCCAGGCAGCTTTTTCTCTCCGTCTTTTCCCCAATTCCTTGATCAGAAGTTTGGGCCCCATCCCCAGTCAATCAGCATCTCCAGGTGAAATGCCTGGTGAGTTGGAGAAAGCTGTCGTATTTCATATCAAATTAGTTGGGCCTCAAAGGTCTCACCATGTAGTCAACACTGGGTGATCCATTTTAAAGGGAAAAATTATATTCAGAAGTAATTAGATAATTTATAAAGGTTCAAACAGCATTTCAGTAAGGCAAAATTAGAACTCAAAAGATTTAGTATCTTTTAAAAAATTGATTTCAGGTATTTCGTTATCAATTTCAAATTATGTTTCTGATTATTCATTAACTGAAAAACACATGAAATCTTTGCCTTAAAAATATGAGCCTCCCCCTGATTTGGATCACTGAGCTTAAGAATGACAACACAGGCCCCGAAACTTCGGCCCATCCCCAGCTTTCTGGACTGCGTGGGGGTGCATACACGGTGGGTAGGGTTGGTCAGTCCACCTGAGCCTCCAGATAGTGCTCATTTCCTCAGTGGATGCCCTTCTCTCTTCGCTTTGCACCCTCCCTCCAACAGAGTCCTCAGTCTCCAGGGAGCTCACCAGATTCTGCGCTAGGAGACATTCAGCCATTGGAGCTGCCCCAGATCAGAGGGGCTTGGAGCTCCCAGGCCACCACAGGATTCCTGGTTAGGTACATTAGAAATTTTTGGCTAGCCTGGGAACTTGACCATCAGTCAAGGCCTTGTTCCTGGGAGAAACACTTCCCTAATCAAATAAACAAACAAAAAACATCTTTCAAAGACCTGGAACATAATGGAACTGAAAACGGCACCGGTGGGGTTCCCATCGTGGTTCAGCAAAAACGAATCTGACTAGTATCCATGAGGATGCAGGTTCCATCCCCAGCATCTCTCAGCAGTGGGTTAAGGATCCAGCGTTGCCAAGAACTGTGGTGTAGGTTGTAGATGTATCTAGGATCCTGCATTGCTGTGGTGTAGGCCGGCAACTACAGCTCCAATTCGACCCCTAGCCTGGGAACCTCCATATGCCACGGGTGCAGCCCTAAAAAGACAAAAAAAGAAAAAAAAATGTACCATTAACAGTCTGCAAGTATTTATGTTTCCTCTACCAAAATTAACATCAAGATTTAGAGTTCCCGTCATGGCACAGTGGTTAACGAATCCAACTAGGAACAATGAGGTTGTGGGTTCAATCCCTGGCCCTGCTCAGTGGGTTAAGGATCTGGCGCTGCCGTGAGCTGTGGTGTAGGTCGCAGACGCGGCTCGGATCTGGCGTTGCTGTGGCTGTGGTGTAAGCCGGCAGCTACAGCTCGGATTGGACTCCTAGCCTGGGAACCTCCATATGCTGTGAGTGCAGCCATAGAAAAGACAGAAAAAAAAAAATTAACATCAAGATTCATTTTAATACATTGAATGCTATTATGAAAAAAAATTTGAGCAGCGACTTAATTTTTTATAAAGGTATCTCATGAGCTTGATCTCACTTGCTCCGTAAACACTGTAGGCAGGAAAGGTATTCTGAGCCTCACTTTTTGGATGAGAAAACTGAAGCTCAGAAAGCCCGCCAGCTCCAGGTAGGTGGGTGTCCAGGGCTTCGACTGTTGTCTCCCCTGCTCCATTTGATTGTCTCCTAAAAGGGTTCATTTTATTTCTCAATCATCTGGAATATCCATAACCCCAATCCCTAGAGCTTTATCTCAACTTAACTGCCAACTGCAAAATGGTTCACTTCCCGCTGATGATGTGAAAGAATAAACACAGCCGCCAGAGACCGCAAACAGTGTCAAATGATTTAAGACCAAAGCCACACCAATTTCCAACCTCAGCAAAACCATCTCCCCGTATTAATGAAAGCACATTCATTTTCTGGATTTGCGCCCAAACGAGACCACATATATGCCCAAACCAGAGCCCATGTGGTAACCCAAGAAGTTTCACATTGTCTCACATATGATTCGTATAGCTCTGGATGAGACAAAAGAAACCAATGATAAGATGTCACTATACACATGAAACCACTGGTTCCAAAAATTCCTATGCATGTTATTGGAGTTAAGATACATGCATATGAAAGCAATCTTAACTCACAGTCCTCGGTAATGCTTGGTGCCTGGCTGTGAAGCCTATTTGACACATTCCTATCACGGGTGTCCTACTTAAGCAGGAAATGATCTGCCCTCCTAAAACCCAGTGCCCTACTTTGAGGGATGTGTATTACTGTTTTTCCATCTACGGCCGCTATGTCAGTTATCTTGGTAAAATGAGTAGGTGGCTGATTCCTCCAGTTGTGGCTATTGTATGTAGCAATACAGTTGAAATTTGAATGTCATCTAAACTATACAGAATGCTAGTGCAGTAAAACAAGGAAAATGAGTCTGAAGAAGATGATGCTTTAAGAACTACAACGTAATAACACCGATTTTCAGAATTACACGTTAAAGTTAGTGCCATCTCTTTATTGCCATGGCTAGTATGTCTACAATGAAGAGATGAGACTGAGTAGATTGGACAGCAACTGGAAAGCCAATGGCTCTCCCCAGAAACAGGTGACAATGGAATAACTATTTCCCATGCCTGACGTTCCTTCCTTGTGAGGAGACATCCCTTAGCATAATCTCCCGGTCACTTTCCACCCCTCACCTCCTGCTTGGCCGGCACAGGTGCTCTCCTCGGCTCCTCCTGGGCTAGATGTGGCCTGTGACTGGGTGAGAAAATCTAATTCAGGGCTTCAGGATTACAAAGCACACTCATCTCAGCTATGGGCTACATCCTTCCACTTTCCTCCCCATCCGCCTCAGTCTCTCTCTTGTTTCCAAATTCAGAGCCCAAGGTATTACATGTTTGGGATCTCTGACTCCCCAAGTCTTCAGATATCCTGTCCCAGGGGAATCTGAGGTGAACACAAGCTACCGACATGTAGTCCCTTCCCAAGAAAGGAAAGAGGAGGTTCTGACTGCCCACTCTCTCGTGCCAGTTGGATGAGTGAATGGTCAGTTATTCTATTGGCTACTCCTTTGTAGGACAGAAACCTCACAAGTAGAAAATAGACCTCCCATGGCGGTTCCTCAGAAAACTAAATACAGAACTACTGTATGATCCAGCAATTCCACTCCTGGGCATATATCCCCAAACTTCCATTCAAAAAGATACATGCACCTATATGTTCACTGCAGCACTGTTCACAATAACCAAGACATGGAAACAACCTAAATGTCCATCAACAGATAAAAGGTTCAAGAAGATGTGGTACATATATACAATGGAATACTACTCAGCCATAAAAGAACAAAATAATGCCATTTGCAGCAACATGGATACAACTGGAGATTCTCATACTAAGTGAAGGAAGTCAGAAAGAGAAAGGCAAATCCCATATGATATCACATATACGTGGAATCTAAGATATGGCACAGATGAACATATCTATAGAATAGACAAAGTCTCACGGACACACAGAACAGACTTGTGGTTGCTAAGGGGAGGAGAAAGGAGTGGGATGGACTGGGAGTTTGGGGTTAGTAGTTGCAAACTACTGCATTTAGAATGGATAAGCAATGGGAACATTACTTGTGATGGAACATGATGGATGATAATGTGAGAAAAAGAATGTGTGTATATATATATATATATATGTATGCCGGGGTCACTTTGGTTTACAGCAGAAATTGAAAGAACATTGTAAATCAACTATACTTTAATTTAAAAATTAAAAAAATTAAAATGTAACAAAAAGAAGACAGATGTTCTGTTTCCACTAACAAATGCATCATTAAAAATTTAGCAAACCTAATGACCGAACCAAAGATTGTGACAAAAAAATGGTTTCACCTAATCTCAAAAACAATATGCTAATATATCAACTAAGCTAGATGGACTCTATTAATTGTATTGTCCCCAAGTCAGTTTCCTGGTTTCAGTAATGTCCTATAGTTACGTAAGTGTCACCACTGGGAGAAGCAGGGTGATGGGCACACAGGACCTCTCTGTACTATTTTTGCAACATCTTGTGAATCTACACTTAATTCAAAATACAACTAAAAAAGGGAGAAAGCAACACAAAAAGCACACGCTGGTATTCCATTTATGTTACATTCTAGAATAAGGAGAGCTCATATATGGTGAAAGGAGTCAGACAGTGGGAACAGGACAGTGGGAATAGGGGTAGGACAGTGGGAAATGACTGGGAAGAGGTGGAGAAATTTCTGAGGAGACAGTAATTTTTGGCCTCTTGCTGGGGAGGGGATGAGTCACATGACCGTGTGCTATTGTCAAAACCCATCAAATGCATAAGGTCTGTTCATCTCTCTGTGTTGTAATTTTTCACCTCAACTAAAACAGTAAGAAGATAAACGACCTCATCTGATAGTCAAGTAAAATTTTCAAAGGGGACTCTTTAAAAATATTTTTCTGTTTCATCATCAAATCTCCAGTAAAATTATCTGTAAGAATTTAAGAAATATAATCATGAAAGAGTTCCCATCATGGCTCAGTGGTTAACGAACCCAACTAGCATCCATGAGGATGTGGGTTCAATCCCTGACCTTGCTCAGTGGGTTGAGGATCTGGCATTACCATGAGCTGTTGTGTAGGTCACAGATGTGGCTCAGATCCCACATTGCTGTGCCTGTGGTGTGGGCAGTCAGCTGCAGCTCTGATTCAACTCCTAGTCTGGGAACTTCCATTTGCCATGGGTGTGGCCCTAAAAAGACAAAAAAAAAAAAAAAAAAAAAAAAAAAAAAAAGAAAAGAAATATAATCATTGAGAATACTGGCTTCCACTTTACTCAGGAGTGCAACAACCTGAGCAAGTTTCCATCAGATGGAAGTTCTTGCCTCGGTTCTGATTTCATGGTCGGAAGAGGAAGGCTTCCCATAGGCAGGGTGGGGCCAGAGAAAGAGAGTTAACATAACTTCCTGTGTAAGTATGTGTATTCCTAAGAATTAACTACTTTAAAAAATTTATTAATCTCTACATCTTAAAGCTATTAAATATAACTGAAGCAAAATTTCAAGGACCCCAACCATCTTCATACAATCCTTCATTACCAACATAATTCAAATCAAGAATCCCCCGACTTCAAGTCAAGGTGTCTCTTAAATCCTCCAAATCCTTGAAGCAGAGAATAACTGGTGCTGAGGACCTGAGGGCCACCGTGTACCTAGAATCCCGAGGTGCTGAAATGAATCCCGAAGGGCTGAAATAATTCCCTTCTTCTAATTTCAGTTTCACCTCAGCACTCTCTTCCACATAGCTTGTCAAAGCCAGAAAAACAAAAAAGAACCAAGAGGAGTCCCTATTGTGGCTCAACAGAAACGAATCTGACTAGTATCCATGAGCACTCAGTTCGATTCCTGACTTTGCTCAGTGGGTTAAGGATCCACTGTTGCTGGGAGTTGTGGTGTAGGTCACAGATGTGGCTCAGATCTGGCGTTGCTGTGGCTGTGGCGTAGGCCAGCAGCTGCAGCTCTGATTAGACCCCTAGCCTGGGAATTTTCAGATGCTGCACCTGTGGCCAAAAAAAAAAAAAAAAAAAAAAAAAAAATCCATGACTTGTAATCCATCTTTAACTCCATCATCTTAATTTTTGTGATGAATTATTTTGAAGCTTCAAGTTTGGGTGATTCTGATCTCATTGTATTTAATATATTTTGCGAGTGCCATCCACATGCCATACCTGGGCACATAGATGCTTTCATAGATCATTTTCATCTCATTTAACTCTCCCAACCACCCTTTACACCAGGCACGGCCAGTCCTTGGGAGATGAGGGAAGGGAGGCTCGCAGGGTGTCAACCCTGAACCGCCAGCTCAAGGCTGAGCTCCCATCACTAGGTCACGTGGCAGCCCTGAGCCCTGTGCCCTCCAGGGCACAAAGCCAGATGGACCACCAGATGACAGTCCTGCGTGGTGGGGACATGGAATCCATGATACAGGAGGTAACTCAGTTGAGCCCAAAGTGGGGAGTTTGAGGCTTAGAAATTTTTTTAAAAAATCGACTATATCAAAACATTTTTTCATTTAAAGGGACAGAAATAAAGAAAGCACGTGAGTTGTAAAGAGAAGACCCCAGCCCACCTGCCCACCCCACAGCTCCACACATGGTAGCAGCATTCCTCCTCCCCTGTATTCTCGCTGCAGCATTGGCCAAGGCTCACCAATCCCTACTTTTAAAATCTCTACTCTTTTCAACACTGTCCTTTCTTAATTTTCTGGTCCCTTCTTCTTTCCCTTCCATTCTGCAAATCTGGCCACTTGATGAACTTGGTCCTCAGCCCGCCCCCCGCCTTCAGTCGCGTCATTGTCTTTCCCTCAACTTCAACTATCAGCTCCATGGAGACAACCCCAAGTCTGCTTTTTGGACTTTACTTTTCTTGGCTCAGCACAGGTTCTTATCTCCAGTTGCCCACCAGACAGTCTCACTTGGCTATTCTGTTGGCACCTTTGAGGGCTAATTACATCATTTCCCTTCCTCCTCTCGCCAAATCAGTTCCCTTATATAACTCTCTAATTTCTGGCAATAATATTATCCTTTTCTGAGCCCCCCAGGGTCAAATCTCTTGTTTAATTCACTCTCCTTTTCCCCACACTCTACCATCAAAGCAGAGGAAGTGAACTGGGATTCCTAAGGGGTGGGAGGACCAAGCTTCTCAAGAAACGTCCACTTAGAAAAGGAGGAACAGGACTCTGGAGATGTGCTGAGCAAGGAGGGGGAGAGATGAGGATTGAAGGACCTTCTGGGGAGAAGCTTGCAGGCAGAGAGGCCGGAGAAGAGAAGCAGGTGCAAGAAGAAGGAAAGACACCACATTATCTGGAAGCGCCGGATAGTTCTAACTTCAAAAATGTGAAATCTGAAGCAGGGAAAGATCATATTCCTCTAAGGATTGAACTCAAAATCAAGTGGGTCAGGTTATAAAGAAAAAAAGTCTGGAAATACAAAGGAATTAAAAAAAAAAATAGGAGTGTTAGTTTAAGTCAAGCTGGGTTTAACAGTTACATACCCATAAATTACCTAACTGTAAATGTAAGTATCTGGAGATTTTCTTCAATTACAGTAAAGCAGCTTTGTACACAGTGTCCTCAAGACACAAAAGGACAAATGAGACACCAGGGGAATTGTGACTGTGACACAGAAGACGCTTCTCCGGTCCTCAGAAAGGGGTATGATGGAAACCACAATGGATTTTCTCATGGCGGTGACTTCAGGGATTTTCCTCAGCTCCTGTATTATCCTTCCCTTTGGCCTTTACAAGTCAGAAATGAACCCTAAGACCTTCTGATAATCACCCTGACAAACCCCTATTTTGTCTGTCACCTCCTTAGGTGATGCAATGTACTGCTGGAACCTAGGGGGCCTTCCCTTTTAGCTGGCCTGTATTTCTCTTTTTCTAAGTTTTGGGGAGCTCACCCAGTAGTCTAGCATTCTGGAATTTAGTGAGCATGCACAGACTAACCTTCTTTACGCTTATGATTTTACAAACTCCTGTTTCCAGTTTCGCCAGACTGGGAGCATGAATAATTCCCTTAGTGGAAAGTGGTGGTGGCCTCGCAGAGCCACCTCTGAGCCTCAGCGATCATCCCCTCAACCATCTCAAAATGCTACCAAGTATCTGACAGAACTGAATGTAGTGATGAAGGCATGTGTTTTACAGAAGAATAACACAGTATAATACTGTTATCTGGATGTGGGGATCTCTAAAAAGTCTGCCCCTCCTGGCAGCTATCTTGCCCTCCACCGCCTTGCTCACCACCCAGAACATGCCTGGCACAGAGCAGCCACTTCACAAACACTTGGCAAATCAATGCCTCTTGATGTCAGACGCACAGTGGCAAACATATGTGTGTGCGTACAGGTGTACACATACGTAAGAAACAACTCAAGAAAACCTTCGAAAATCTCAACACTTCAGTATTTTTTCGTCTAAGCAACACTGGCCCCTCTGCTGTGGAGGAGCTTTTCCTTCATGTCCATTCCTTGTTTGTGCTCCTTTAGCTCCATTATAATCAGTCTAAAATCTAATAAGCTGCAGCAATGCCTCTTAACTGGGGCTGCTGTGCGTGAGCTCTTAACTCTCCCATCTGTCCGTACCACTGACACATTCTCCTCCCATCGCATTCCAGCTTTTTGGTCTTTATCAGTTTAATATCTTGAGCACATTCATCTTCCCGCCACTCTGCTCTCATCTCCTCCGCACAACTGCTGTTACTCCAAGTTCGCGCTCAGTAGCCTGGTATCAGAGGCCCATGACCGTAGCCTCTGAACCTCACCTCTCATGCCTCCCCCACAGAACTGTCCACTCTGGATGGACCTACCACTTCTGTGTACTGTGTAATGTTTTCCACATGTGGGGTACCATATCCATGGAATATGGAGGATCGAGCATGGGACCTGCACATCTGTGGATTTTGGTATCTGGGGTGGGTTCTGGATCCAATCTCCTGTGGATACTGAGGGGCAACTATATATATAAAAGCATTTTAAAACCAGACAAGAACTGCAGAATGTTTTATGTAAAAGTTAATAGAAGAATGGTTGAGAATTTGAGGTATATCCTCTTCACAGAACACCATGCTTCCAATAAAAGGAATAAAATAAGTCTATGGTGTTTTTACTATGTACTATTAAATGAGAAAAGAGAAGTGCACAGAATGTTCTATTTTTGAAAACCTATGAATGTATTAAGAGGTGCTGAGTACATCAGTGTGAGCACTATTTGCTACTGACCAGGAGGAGACAAGGAGGAAAGAAGGTGATAGAAAACAAGCAAACACAGGATTTTCCATCATGGCTGCGTGGTTAATGAACCCCACCAGTATCCATGAGGATGTGGATTGGAGCCCTAGCCTTGCTCAGTGGGTTAAGGATCTGGTGTTGCCGTAAGCTGTGGTGTAGGTTGCAGACGTGGCTCAGATCCCGCGTTACTGTGGCTGTGGCACAGGCCTGTGCTACAGCTCCAATTTGAGCTGTAGCCTGGGAACCTCCATATGCCATGGGTGCAGCTCTGAAAAGCCAAAAGACAAAAAAAAAAAAAAAGGAAAAAGAAAAAAAAAAGCAAACAAGCAAAAACTATCAGAAAGAAGTTTATGATAAAAAGAAGGAATTACATGAAATTATACCTATGTAAGTACATATAATTATATACGGATGTAACATGCATGGAATAATGGTTACTAAGATGTTGGAGGTGTGTTATCTTGGGATGAAAATAATCCAGGTGATTTTTATACTCTTCCTTATATATATATTTTCGCATTCAACAAGAAATGTAATAATTGTATAACCAAAGGAACTATTTTCATTGAGGGAAAAATTTGAATAACTTAACACTATCAGCATGAAAATAATGTTTCTTAAGTCTCCCTATCCAAAAGATGGCATGTCCAGTAGAATTCTGAATCATTCATAACTAGAGGAGGTGTTCAGTCTTTTTCAAAATGGAGACAGACCACCGAGTCCAAAATTAATCATCATAAACACTTTAAGCATCTTTAAGGCAGAGCCTAAATCTAATTAACACATTTTCTCTAAGCTTTCGAGTACTCTGAGTCGCCAGTCCCCATTAATTGACAAGCACATTTCAAATCTCATGAATCACTTCATCAAAGATGCTATTATCTGATACACAAATGCTATTAAAGAGTTAAAGCTCATCTAAAGAATAATATGAGAACTGAAGCAGCTCCAATGAAAATAATTTGACTATGAAATTTAATCTGCCACAAAAGAAGTAATAAAACTAAAACATAACACATTTTTTCCTTCCTGCCCTGGTCATCCTAAATGCATCTGGCTTTGCTACCTTTGTTCCTGTAGCCTCTGGCCTGCAGGACCACCTCCTATACAACTGTCCACTCAGTGTCATTAACTTCTGTTTTTTGTTGTAGATCCAAGATTCAGGACATGAGCTACCAACCATCACGAACAATCTCAGGTGAGGTCTGTCTTCAAAACTCTAAAAGTTAAAACTCTGCCTGGTAAAATTCTGAATATGCAGGTTTTTTTTGAAGAGGTGCTAATTTTTCATTCTTCCAGGACTGCTTTCTCTGCAGAATAGCAGAAATGGAGGCTTACATGCTAGAAGCCTGTTCTGTTAAAGAGCCACGGAAGAGCCTTTCCAGAGGCTGCACAAAGACAGCAGAAGTGGGGCGGAAGGTGCTGCCCTGATCCCCAAGGCTGGGCGCCCCCACCTGGTTGTGAATAACAGCCCACCTGTTACCTGTTAAATCCACCTGGTAGGTAAGTGGTATTAGATCACCTAAAAACTAATTTTACATATCTTATCCTTTCAAGTAAAATACTTACTTGGACTAACAAGTGGCCTGAATTAGGCAAACATGTGCCAGATTTCTTGGTGTTCTCATTTATTTGCTTTATCAAATTCATCAATATTTCCACAGCACCTTTGCTGATCATTTCATGAAGAAATCCTGGATTTCCAGAAATGAATTTGATTGTCCCCAGGCAGTATAAAAAAGCTTCAGTGTTCGCTTGCAGGTCTTCACTTCTCAGGACCTCCAATAATGATTCTGTCAAAGAGATGAATTATTACAAATGTATGCAGAGAACAGCAGGAAGGAGAGATATTAAAGCACTTGTATGTGAACATCAAACATAATTGGCAAAATGTTAGTTAGAACCTACATTCAAATGCTTATGAAGAGTTACTCATATGGTATAAAGAGGAAAGCTGGGGGTTTCCATTGTGGTTGAGTGGTAACGAACCCAACTAGTATCCATGAGGATGGGGGTTTGATTTCTGGCCTTGCTCAATGGGTTAAGTTTCAAGAATTGCCGTGATCTGCAGCATAGTTCACAGACAGGGCTCAGATCCCCCTATGGTGTAGGTCAACAGTTGCACTCCAATTCCACCCCTAGCCTGGGAACTTCCTTATGCCATGAGTGTGGCCCTACAAAAAATTAAAAAAAGGAAAGCTTGTTTCCAGCTAAGACAAATCTCTGTAACAGTAATGATAGCAATAGAATGGGGTTATTAATATGTAAATGGGAAATTGTTCTTTTAATTGAATGTCACTCCTTGCCTCTTACTAATATTTGCCAACTTTATTTTTGGTTACAAACAGTTTGAATTATTATAGACTAATTAATCATTAAAGCAACTTAGGAATTAAAAGTCAACAAACCCTTAAGAATAAACTGGTTGCCGTATGAATGGGAAGTTAATCAAGACAGGAACTTAAAAAATATCTCAATCATAGAAAGGGATGCTTCAAATATAACATCTACCCTTTCCCAAGACAACTTAAGAACAGCCATCCAAATAACATACAATGCTAGGTTTTTAAGAGTAATCTAGGCAACTCTGATAAGCTTAATCATGACTCTCTCATGTTTACTAATGTCAATGCATCATTTGTCAGAATCTTTGTTTTTAGTCTATAATTCTCAATGGACTGATTCAGTGTTAAACATTTCTTTCAGTACTGTCTTTGTCAGCTGTGGTTAAAAAAAAAAAGATGAAGATCATTTATCCCATGTTGCAAAAATAGGACTTAAAAGTATTTCCTATGTTGTTGCCGTCCCTTAGATCAACAATACTAATTCATAAAAGATTTCTAACTAGGTAACTATTTAAGCATCCTAATTATTTAAGGGTATATAAAGAATTATCCATTATTAGCTAGGTATTTAGAATGTAATACAATTTCTCTACCTACATACTTGAAACACATTTGACACAATTTGAAGTCAAATTTCTACAACAATTATAGATGTCTTCCAAGTTTTAATCATTTCCACTATATCAAAAGATCAAAAATTTCAATTACGTCAAATGCTATTAAATGCATTTTTTCTAATAGTAAATCCAAGACCAGGAAATGAATTTTTTAAATAGAGGACACTGTAAAGTTACATATTGTTACCACAGACATTTAAAAAAAAAAAAGTAGACTATCATAGGCTCCAAAGGATACATGAATGAAATAGGGAGGAGTTCCTGTGGTGGCTCAGCAAGTTAAGAATCTGACATAGTGTCTGCGAGCTTGCGGGTTTGATTCCAGCCTCACTCAGTAGGTCAAGGATCTGGCATCAGGTTGCAGTTGCGGCTTGGATCTGGCATTGCCGTGGCTGTGGTGCAGGACTGTAGTTGCGGTTTTGATTTGACCCCTAGCCTGGGGCCTTCCATATGCCTCAGGTGTAGCCCTAAAACAGAAAAAATAAAATAAAATAAATTTTAAAGGGTATATGGAAAACATAGAGAAGGACAGAGCAAAAATAGGCATCACCTAACTTCTGCATATTATGAGAAAATAAACTATGTCAGCTATCATTAACTTTGCTCTCCAAACTTCTTATTCATACTCAAGTAGAACATTTGCTTAACGGTAGTGTTCAATAATACTCACCCAGAATGCTGTCATTTTGAATCAGAGAATCATTCTTCTCACTTCTGCTAATTTTAAATATAAGTTTACAGACATTAAGGAGATTTTTTCCACTTACTTTAAGCTGCAGAGAAAGAAAAAACATTTCTCTTATGGAAGGAAATAAAGACTTACCATAATTTTAAAACCACAGACATCTAATTTAAAAAGTACAGCAAGAGTATTTTAAAAAAACACATAAAGAAAAGTTTTAGAGAAATCAATTCCCAAAAGGTCTGGTCACATATCTGTCAACTATGGCATCTAATTAACTCACTTGAGTAAATACAATATAAATGGTATTTAGAGTAGGCTCATTTTAATGATAAGCATTTATATTTTATTTCATAAGTTTTCATGCTTACATGTGAAATTATTAGCTACTTTTTAAAGAATATATGAGGAGAAGGGGGGCTGATGTTGATGAATTTAATTAAATAGAGTAATTGCTTTAAAATACAAAATTAAAGGAAAATGGATACTGAAATTTCAGATTAAGCTAACCTGGAAAAGAGCCCATCATGGAGGTGAAGGAAAGAAATAAAAGGGAGGAAGTACAATTCTATTTGTCATTTGTATAAAACAAAATTAAAAAGTAACATTTATTGATTAGATAAGATATGCATTTATTATTTAAGCCTATTTCTGGCATGCTTTGAAATAACTGCAAGTAACATTCAAAAGTTAAAATTACCTTCTAAGTCACAGAAAGATATTCAAGTAAATTAAGTAATAAATAAGTATACTCTTTTATAAAACACAGCATAGGAGGAGTGAGTCAAATGGATCTAAATTAGCTGCATATTTATCTAAAGCAGTAAAAATTAAAAATAAAAATCCTAAATTCCCATATTTAGGAACAGTTTGATAAACTGTGGAATATCAATACTATTCACATTAAGCAGTCACAAAAGTATAACAGTGAACACTATGTATAAAAAACATGCATAACAATCTGAAAGATGAAATATTATGTGTCTGCATTGTAAGAGTATAAAATACAGTGTGTAGGAATTTATTAAAGATAAATATATCCACGTGAGAAGGATGGTGTGAGGGTCATTATTTTATCAATTAAAAATCCTTAAAGTTATCTTCAATGTTATTAATGAGTTGTCAGCTAGTTAAAAAAAAGGTAATGGAATTCATCAGACATATTTTTAAAAGATTCATTCTGTGTTTGATCCACAAATACCACTGAGCTCCTACTATGTCCCAGGCACTGTACTGTTTGCTGTAGAAGATAACAGGTAAACGTGGTCAGCTCCAGCTGGAGGCAGGTGGAGGGGAGTATTAGCCATGGAGCAGCGTCTCTCTGCCCCCTGCTCTGGCCCTTTTCATATCGCCTCAGAGCAACCCCTGTAATAGGTGTAGTTGTTCCTATTTTGCAATGAGGGGTTTGCTCCTCAGGTCACGTCATTTCATCTTTGCATCACCTGGTGTGTATTAGAAATGCAGAATCTCAGGCCCCGCCAACCCTACTGAACTAGAATCTGCATTTTACAACTTTCCCAGGGGATCGTGTGCATGTTCAAGTCTGAAAAACTGTTGTGGAAGCTTCAGCCACTGTCACACGTGGCAGGATGGAAAGTCCTTCTGTTCTTAGGATGAAAAAAGGAAATGGAAACTTGAAAAAAATTTTTAACAATCAGGTATTTTAAAAATGTTCTTTAAAACCCAGAGAATAAGCTGAGTAGAGAGTGAAAAAAAAATTCTGAACCAATGGAAATATATATTGCCCTTCATATCTGGGAATGTATTTCAGTCTTGGCAATCTTCTACTAACTATACTGTGAGCCTTTGAAGTCAAAGCCATGATTTATTACTCTATGTGTGGAATGTAGCATGTGCTATGTATTTAATGAAACTTGCTGAATAAATGAATGAAGATAAGTAAACTCACCCTCCACCCAAGTCATTTTTTTCAGGGAAAAGTGACAAAGAAAAAAACAACAAACCGGTGTCAGAGCTTTCATTTAAAAAAAGAAACAACACACAACAAAACCCCACCATTTCCAGGTCTGCTATCAGACAGTTTACATTCATAACAAATTCCTATAACTTCTCTTTGGATAACTGTAAAATTATGATGTTGAGACATAAAAAGATAATAAAATATTAAATTACATGCAAGGAATGTAGACCACCCTACATAAGACAGCACTTCCCAAGAGTTCCTGTTGTAGCTCAGTGGGTTAAGAACCTGACTAGTATCCATGAGGACGCCGGTTTGATCCCTGGCCTCACTCAGTGGGTTAAGGATCTGACATTACTGCAGTTGTGGCAAAGGTCACAGATGCAGCTCAGATCCGGCATTGCTGTGGCTGTGGCGTAGTCTGGAAGCTGCAGCTCTGATTCGACCCCTGCCCTAGGAACTTCCATGTGTCATAGGTACGGTCCTAAAAAGGAAAAAAAAAACGAAAGGTAAAAAAGAAAAAAAAAGGGCCAGCCAAGGGGGCATGGCCAGCAAGAAGTTGCAGAAATAGCAACAGAACAAACAAAACAAAAAAACCCCACACTTCCCCCAGAGAGGGCCATTCCCTTTACTCTGCTTTATTTTCTTCCCACAGTGCTCAGCAGTGCCTTTGGCACTTTAAGTGTTTACTGTCTGTCTCTCCCGCTACACTGCCAGCCTAGAGGGCAGGGGTTATTTTATTCACTTGTATTCCCAGTGTCAAGAGTCCTGGCACGAAGTAGGTTCTTGTCATAGGGTAGTTTACCTCTATGTTAAACATAGTAGTTTATTCTATTTAAAGCAAACTTGGAAAATTAAAGAGAAGTTTAAAAATCAGTCATACTGGAGTTCCCGTCATGGCGCAGCAGAAACGAATCTGACTAGGAACCCTGAGATTGTGGATTTGATCCCTGGCCTCACTCAGTGGGTTAAGGATCCGGCATTGCCATGAGTAGGTCGCAGATGCGGCTTGAATCTGGCATTGCTGTGACTGTGGTGTAGGCCAGCGACAACAGCTCCAATTAGACCCCTAGCCTGGGAACCTCCACATACCATGGGTGCAGGGCCCTAAAAAGACAAAAGACAAAAAAAAAAAAAAAAATCACTCACTCATACCATTGCCACTACACATAATCACTGTTGACACACTGGCATTTCTTTTCTGTCCCCCTCCCCATTTGGATGCCAGATTTTCTTCCCCTTCTGAAAAGTGCTGCATTCACACTGCATACATGAGCGTACTTAAAAAAAAAAAAAAAAAAAAAAAAAAAACTTAATATAGGCAAATACGTTTTTGTAAGATTTTTTTGATACAAAGGTTAAAACGAAAACAGTTAAAACAGTTACAATGACAAGTCTGATAAACCCCCACTTAACCAAAGAATGCAAGAAATCAGAACGAACATTATACGTACTGAATTTTTTTAGCTATAAACAATATAAAATGTCTGAATTGTAATATTAAACTGCTAAGTAAAATATTGGTGGAAAGGATATTAAAAATTTTTAGTCCTACATATCTTCAGTTTTTTGTCAAAAGTTTTTTTCTTCGAGCACTTTTTAGGAGGTGCTCTTTTTAAAATTTACATAAAACCCAATTGCCAGGGTCTAAGGGAAACAGTGTCTTGCCCAGAGCATTACAGGAGATTTGGTGGCAGATGGGAAGTTGGGCTTGATGGCCTTGAAGGTTGTTCCTGGCCTCGTGGCTCTATCGTTAATCAGGAGGGACGGCCTGCCCAGCCCTGCACTCTGGATTGCAGCCTAGCGGAGTCTTGCCCCTGATTCAGCAAGGCAGTCAGTGTATCGGAAAGGGCTTTATCTAAACATATGCTTTGTTCAGAATGTGTTCACTGCCTGGCGAATCACTTCGCCTTTTGCCCTAAAATAGTTAAACTGAGCCATGTATATAATTAATTTGAATGGCACCTTTAATAACCAAGACAGTATTTTCTCTGCAGAGCCTTAATGAATTCAGGGCACTTTCCTCCTTTCTCTTTCTCCCTCTCTTTCATTTATTTAATTTTCTGGCTTGATACGGGGCAAAATGTCTAAGATTCAGATGAAAACCACAGGGCCCTTTCTGACCAGCTGGCCGCCTGGGTTACACCAGTAGAACGCTCCAGCCTCAGATTGGGGTTCCCCCAGGGCCAGGAGGCACCCCAAATCGGGGGCTGGAGAAGGAACTGGGCAAGCAGGCAGGTATCGTTTCATTTCTACTTATAACTTCTGACTTTAAATCTTCCCTGTGGTTTATGGTCTTTTTTTCATTAAAGCTAGTTGATCAATTATCATCAGTGAGAAGGGATTAAAATATCAACTGAAATCACTATTTCAAAGAAATGCTGCTTCCAGGGTCACATATAACACCACGATTTTTACAAAAAGGGGAATAGCTCAGGATGGCAGCCAAGTAAGAAGGTACTTCTCCAAAAAATCGCTTAGAATACATAGTCAGAATATCCTGCTTTTACGCAGAACTTCAAAGTAAGAAAGAGTAGGCATCCTTGCTAAACTATTAGTAGGAATGCAAAAGCTCATCTCCGCTGTGTACTTTAAGACTTTAAATTATATGAACTATGGGTGTTAAAACGACAGCTTTTACTTTTATTTCGCACCCAGGTAAACAAAGCTCCATTCATTTGTTTTAGCGGCTCTCTTAGAACTTCTACAATCATTGTGTCTTATCTTTTGGTTCCAACTGTTTATGGCTGTGACAACAAAGGGCTGCACTCACACAATGATATCATTTTGTTTGAGACAGTTTCTACAGACTTCTATTTGGTGTCCGGCCTTTTCTTCTAATACCTCACAGAAGCCTTCTATAAACCACCTTCCCATGACCACTAGGCAGCTGTTTCTCTGTCTCATGCAGGCTCCTAAAGCACCTGGCCATCATGTCCACAGCCCAAGTTATCTGAAGTTATTTATTAAGTCATGGGACAGAGTCAAGCACCCAGCAGAAACCGTAACTCTGATACTGATCTCCAGTTAAGTTACTTGAGCAACGGTTTTGAATGCATTTGTCTATTGTCACTTTTTTTTTTTTTTTTTAAACCTAGCCACAGTCCCTATGTAAGCATTTATTTGAACACTTTCTCTGTACTCTGCCTTAGTTTCTTAGATGGTACTTTCCTGGTCAAATTCTGGGATGTCAGTTTACCACCTTAACTTTCCCTTTAAGGTTCTAAATAAACACACAGCGTCCCCATCTTCTTTGTAATATTTACAAATAAAGCATTAAACAAACCTTTTAGGTGCTAGCGTCTATGAGACCAGAGGCAAGAAAAACTTACTGCCAGAATAATTTTTGCAAGTTTAAGGCTCAGCAAGTCTGAACCAACATCGACTAGTTTATACAAGGTCTTCAGGAGAATGCTTCTTCTCTTAAATTTATTTCCCAGCATGTTTCCTTCCTCTAAGGCGAGATGAAGTTGTGTGCAAGCAGCACAAACCGTTTCAATGTTTTCTTCTGTGGGGGCAAAGAGAGTAAAGCAGAACTTGCTCATCAAGGTCAAGTTTTCAAGTGTGTCAAACACAGATAGTGTAAGTAAACCCCAAAATTATTTCCCCGGACATCTTCAAATCCTGAACTATGCTTTTCCCCTTTTCTCATCATTCCCATCTACCTGATTTTTTTTCCCTCCATGTGGTTGCTCCATCTCCTACCACGCTGACTTCTTCACTAATCAGTTGGCTTATCTAGAACATGGTCTTTCAAAGGGTGAGGTGGAGAGGGGAACAGCACGATCTCAGCTGGTCTCCTTCACTCCAGAGGCCCCCCTCCCTGACCAGGGCTCTGCTCAGCACCAGGGAAGCATTCCACTTGCACCTCTGCCTTTGAGCCTAAACCACACATTTTCACTGGCACGGAATGTTCTCCTTACCCCTGTCCTTACTGACTCTGGTCCTTCCGGGCTCTCTTTAGGTCCTGGCTCCTCCAGAAAACATGTACCATGCCGCATTCAACCATTACCTTGCACTGTTATTTTTCTTATATTTATGCATAAGGTGTTCTATGTCCAGTGCCCCCAAACAGGGGTCATGCTGAGTGAGTAGGAACCATGTCTTACACATCTTTTTATCAATAGTGCATGTACAGTGATGATACTGTACTGAGAGCCTGTAACACAGTTTAATACAGATGCCTCTTCTAATACATCCATTGATGAAAACAATGATCAATCTTTCCCCATGAGAACAATGCTTATTCTCTGAGAAAAGAGGGCTCAAAAATCACATCCACCACTATTTGGAGATGGGTTTCGCCAAGAAGGGATGAAAAAGAAGACTTTAGTTAGGAAAGAGGGGAGGCCTAGAACATTTTATTTTATAATTAGAATTCTGAAGAAAGTGATTTTTGAAAGTGGAAGCCATACTAACAGGCATACCAGAAGAAAAGTGGCACACAACATGGACCATATGGGGAAATATAAGAATCCACGGTTTAAGGAATTAAGTTGAAAATGTTATCTCTGAGAGACTCCATCACACAATTTAAAAGTAGGAAACCAATCTTAAATAAATACCATAATGTGCTCTTGAAAGCCTGCATAGAGGAAGTGTGCGCCTGCAGAAGGAAATGACTCAGGCCATTTTTAGCTCTTTTCAACAATAACATCTAAGAAAAAATTTTAAACCTCAATAGCTAAGTAACCTTCAATGCCTTTTAGTTATGCACTTAAATAAATGAATTGATGGGAAATGACTTAGACTAACGTTAAATAAAGGGAAAAACCTGAGCTCTATTGTAAGAAATACTTTTGTTTTGTTGTTTTATTCTTCTGTTACTGGCAGTTTCTTCATAAACCCCAAGTCCAGGTTGTGGGCCACTCCATGGCAGAGGGTAGACTTCAAGGCAGTTTTCTAATTAATACTTCCCTCCACAAACTCTTCGGCCTGGTGGCCACTCAAGAGTAGCTGTTTGGGCTTAAAAGAAATAAAAAGGACAGGCTCATGGGTCAAATTTTAAACTATCGATCAAATGATCTCTTTCGACCAGTGGTTTTGTTATAATTCCCACAGAGCCTCAAAAGACAATATGAATCTAAGAACGATCAAGATTCTCAAGGGGCAAAAGCTAGTGGGTGAAAATTTAATGAGTAATAGAAAGCAACAGAGTGTCAAAGTAACTTCTCCCCATAAGATACCTAGTAATTACAAAGGAAAAGTAGTAACTTTTTATAGCGGAAAAACTTGGCAGACCCTTCCCCAAGTGTTCAAAGTTCATATCACCCATAATGGACCAAATCAGCATCAGGTGCCTCCCGATGTGATGCAAGACACGGCACCCCTGGTGCTGTACACCTGCCCCAGTGCCTAATCTGCAGCTAATGGTGAGGAAATTCCAGACAAACGCAATCTGTGGGGCAGTCTATAAAATCACTGCCTGTTCTCAAATACGTCACAGTCATGAAAGAGACATGACAAACAATTGTATCAAGGGTTTTCTTTTTCTATAAAGGAAATTACTAGGAAAACTGGCAATATCTGAATAAGGTTTGTTGTATGGTAATTTCCAGATGCATAATAGAATGCCCTTGTTTTTAAAAGACACATGCCAGAATACTTAGGGATATATGGCATTATGATGGCAACTTGTTCTCAAACGGCTCAAAAAAGGGGGGAAAATACAATATGTATATGATGGGGGAGAGAAAAAGAGAACGAGAGGGAGAGAAGGAGGCAGGAACAGACAATGATAAAGCAAGTGAAATAATATGTTAATATTTTGGGAATCTGGGGGAAAAGCAGACAAGATTTCTTTGAACTATTCTTGCAACTTCTCTAAGTCTAAATTTATCTAAAAAGTAAGAGGAATTCCAACCATGGCACACAGGGTTAAGGATCTGGCATTATCACAGCTGTGGCATAGGTTTCAGCTGTGGCTTGGATTCGATCCCTGGCCTAGGAACCTTCAGGTTTGGCAGGTGCAGCCAAAAAAAAAAAAAAAAAAAAAAAGGAAAAAAAAAAGAAAAAAGTATCTTAGGGTTCTTGTTGTGGCTTAGTGGAAAATGAATCCACCTAGTATCCATGAGGACGCAGGTTCAATCCCTGGCCTTACTCATTGGGTTAAGGATCTAGCGCTGTTGTGAGCTGTGGAATAGGTCCCACACATGGCTTGGATCTGGTGTTGCTGTGGCTGTGGTGTAGGCCGGTGGCAACAGCTCTGATTAGACCCCTAGCCTGGGAACCTCCATATAGCACAGGTGAGGCCCTAAAAAGACAAAAAAAAAAAAAAAGTAACCTAGTTCTGCCACCATTTGCTGTTCTTAAAGTTGTCTATGGAAGAGACACCATCTTTCAGTGTTTAATATTCCCCTAAGAATTGAGATTCACCCACATTTCAAATCCCAAACTCTTGCTGCATTGTCTCTGTGGTGGCTATGGTGACAGAGCCCTCAGAACCCTCTTAAAATCCCTCAGGCTGCAGACTTTCTCCAGGACAGGCCTCTGTGCCCCCTACTCTCCCCACTGTGCTCCCCTTGAGATGTTTTCTTCTTTAACCCTTGCCCAAACTGACTGCTCTTTCCGTTAGTTTTCTATGCACATCTCCTAAGAAAAAGAACCCAAAGTTAACCAGGCTCACTAAGAGGAGGGTGAAAATGATGGACTCTCGAAGGGACAAAGTCATTTTGGTCCTGTTCTCAGGGTCTGGAGCTGTGGTGGACTTTGGAGATGGGCTAGCCTCACCTACGCCTCACCTGGCAGGTGAGAATGCTGCCGTGCACAGAGAACAAGAACCCCACTGCCACTTGCTTCCTTAGCAGCATCAGGACCAGAACCTCTATTCCAAGCTCCCACATTAACCACGACCACCACCAAGCGCCACTGAGAGCCCAGGAGGGGTGAGGCTGTTGGAACCTTTAAGGAAATGGGTCTTTTGCACAACTTCCTGGTTGTGTGGTTGGTGGGAAGGATGCATTTACCCTGATTCTCCTAGGGCTTCTTCCTAGGGCTGGGGCCAGAACTGCAGCTCCAGAGGAGCCGGTTTCAACTTTGGAAGTAGAATCCCTGAGGAGCAGCAAAGGGGCAGAAGGCAGCAGTGGTGGCAGTGGCAGTGGCGGCGGTGGTGGTGGCAGTGGTGGTGGCGGCGGTGGCGGCGGCGGCAGCATGGGGGGGTGGGAATTCCTCTGACAAGCTTTTCTTATGTCATCTTTGCAGAGACCCACAGGTTGTGGGCCTTCTTGCTGGGCATTCCAGAATAAAGGACTGGGCACATCCCAGGCCACTTCCTGCTAAGGGGCATCCCTGACATGTGTGCTCAACCTTAGGCAAAAAAGAAAAACAATCCTCCCTGAGGATCCACAGGGGACTGGGTCTAAGACCCCTGAGTGTACCAAAGTCTGCAGATGCGCAAGTCTCTTATATAAAATGGCTTAGTACAGTCGGTCCCCCATATCTGTACGTTCTGCATCTGTGAATTCAACCAACAGCGGATAAAAATTCCACCTGTAGGAGTTTTTGTCGTGGTGCAGTGGAAATGAATCTAACTAGCATCCATGAGGACGCAGGTTCGATCCCTGGCTTTGCTCAGTAGGTTAAAGACCCGGAGCTGCAGTAAACTGTGGTGTGGGTTACAGATGCAGCTCAGCTTTGCTATGGCTGCGGCTTTGCTGTGGCTCTGGTGTAGGCCAGGGTCTACAGCTCTAATTCAATCCCTAGCCTGGGAACCTCCATATGCCATGGGTGTGGTCCTAAAAAGCCAAAAAAAAAAAAAAAAAATTCCACCTGCAGTTGGTTGAGCCTGTGGATGTGGAATCTGCAGCTACGGAGGGCCAGCTATATACATTTGGGGTGAGAAAACCACGGCACACCTGCAAAGGTTGCCGGTCTAGGAGATTTAGTCAAAGTTTTAGAGGCCTGACATCTGTTTTAATTGTTCACTGTTTACATGAACTGCCTTGCCACTCTGGGGAGTTCAAACTGGCATTTCCTTGGGCAGAGGAGGTGCTAATTTATATTTCAAGGGGCATTTTAGAAGTAGGCTTTCTTGCTGCATTTAGAGTATCATTTTACTCACTAAAAATCAGGTTGACATGTCATGTCGAATACATGCATTACTGGGTAGAGAACTTCATTTGTTTTTGAACACATTCACAGAAAAGGTAGTCAAACTGAAAATATCAGGGCAATGGGGAACATAGAAATAACTTCAGATATTTTTGATTTAAAACAAAAACTTTTTTTTACCCTTTTCTAACGCATGCAAAATCGGTACGATCCTTGTATTCCAAAAAGCATCTACTTCTACTTCTGTATCCTTTTCTTGCAACTCGGCTTGTGAGGCTGTAAAAGAGACCCAGAACAGGAGAAAGAGCTGTGAAAAAGGAGTTGTAACTGGACCACCCCCACGAGTCTTTGTTTTCCGTCCCTGAAATTAATAAATCCTAGAATTCCATTATAATTGGCACTCCCGCCCCCCAGCAAGCCCAACTAATTTAAATTAGAACTACATATCTTCTGATCAAATCAACACAAATTAAGCTCAGATAATGTAAAGAAATCACAACTTTAAACTCTGATTGGGACACTGCATAAAGTCTTAAGCTTTGTAAATGTTGAAATCACTGTCAGGGAGGCAAACAGTTTGGAGTTTGGGGGTTTTTGTTTTTTACTTAAATGTATCTCTCTGTAATGTAAGATAAACAGAAAACTATAGTTATGGCAAGTATGGATTTTGAAAATGTTCAGTGAAAATTTTTCTGAGAAGCAGGCCTGCAGGGACTTTCTTTCCTATAGAAAATAATGTCCACGTTATTGCGGGGTCTGTGCCGTTCGCGCCAGCGGTTCTGTGAAGAGCAATGGGAAGAGCCTGAGCTCTGGGCGCTGACAGATCTCAATTCAAATCCCAACTCCATACTGACGCACTGGGTGACGGGGGTCTGGTTTCTTATCCTTTCTGAGCCTCATCAGCAAGACAGAGATTAAAACATTTGCCTTCAGGGTTATGAGAATTCAAAGACATGTCACAGGCAAAGCTCGGGGCCCAGTGCCTAGCATCTAGTAACAATCAGTATGGATTTCACCTCCCTGATTAAAAAGCCCACAAACAGGTCTGCACTGTCTGAAGAGTATCGGGCTGCATAGAACCATCAGGAGGAGATGCCCAAGAACACAGGCGGTAAGAGACCAAAAGCTCCCACAGCCTGGGTACTCCAGATCCAGAGCCCTCTCTAATTTTGTCACAACACTCTGAGGAGGTTTCCACATTGTCACTATTTTCCATATGAAGAAAGTGGGCTCAGGGGTGTTAAGTTACCTGCCCAAGGTCACAGAGTGCCCAAGGTCACAGAGCGCACTTGACCTCTCGAGGGTTATTGTGCCCTGCAACAAAATGGCAAGCTAAAAGGTAACTTTGGGGAGAACTGTCAATCATATTAGAAACTCCAGATCATGATTATATTCCATGCAGGCAAGATCTCAAGATGGAAAATGCTGACAGTCTAGCTGGAGGGGGCACTGCTGTGCTGGGTGCTCAGAAGCAGGGCTGGAGACAAAATCCTCAGCCTTCCTTCTCAGAAGGCACCCCCCCTAGAGCCTTCACCTGGCACCCAGTCAATACGGACTCAAGGAGTCCTGGTAGCAATTGCCTGGTACCCTCAGTGGGTGCCTGGACCCTAAAAATGTCCCATGGAGAGTTACAAATCATATCAGCAATCTGAAGTTTCTGCGGAAAAAGAGGGTATAGTGAAAGGGTGCAGGCTGTATATATTTAGATTGTTTTAAGAAAAGGTAAGACAAGTAGACTAGGGAGGTGTGGTAAGAGCACTGGTTCTAGAGTCGCTGGCTGGGCTGGAGTCCTAGCTCTGCCACCGAGTGGCTGCCTTTGGGCAAGTTGCTTCACTTCTTGCCTGTAAAATGGGGATAACAATGAGAACCTTCAAGTATTGCAATTATGGGTTATTACCTTCTCTTGTGTGCTCCTGTATTTTCCAAATCCTCTCATGTACTTGTATTACTCCTGAAGAGAAAAAAACACACAGCACATACTAAATCACCCAAGCACATGGCAATGGATCACCCAGAGCAGCAGGACAGTCATCCCACCCAGGGCACAGGCCATCCCCGATGCACTCCATGCTGGAAATGGCCACCCCGATGCAATGGGTCTAGGCCTGCCTTTCCTCAAACCTTCCTGATACCACCAGGGGTTGATGCACACAGGGCAGGAAGAGCCCATGGACAGCAAAAGCAGAGAGAAAGGATGTCAACAAAGCCGGAATTAAACATCGTAGGTGCTGTCGACAGGGTTCATAGCAAGGTCGCACAGAATTTGTCTAATCCATGAGCAAGAAGTCACTATGACAGAGAGTTGAATTGTCTCTAGGACAAAGTCAGTCTGTACCAGTTCACTATCCCTTAGCCAAAGCCTTTGGGAACAGATGTGGCTGGGGATTCAGAAAAACCTGAATTTTAGTCAGGCAAGCTGGTGTCCACATTGCATGTTCCATGCTACCGCCAGCAGCGTCTTCTGGGACAGCGTCCTGCAGCAAAGTGTGTGGCTAGTCGTGCTAATGCAATAAAGGCTGTAATTGGCCTCCCAGCAGTACAGGTCAGGCATCGCCATTCAGTGAGTTTGAACATTATTTCAGCTTTCAGAGCTCTGGGGCTTGCAGAACCACTGATAGAGGACTGGAGACCACCACCTCCATCTCTTTGGATCATTACTTTTATGAGCCTGCCCTAATGTTGCTAAGTTACAGGTATGGATTCTAAAGGTGAGCATGACTAGTCAAGCAGTATAAAAAAACAGAGCTGCTGTATTTCCAGGTGTGGGGCATATTCAAATTCCAGAATATGGTGAGTAAAATCGACTTACATAAAGGCCAGGGGAAAGCCAGGAGATCATAAGTCAGATGAATATTTTAATCGACACATATTTATGACACACTTAAATATGTGAGAAATATGGACTTCAAGTCCAATTGGTCCAAATCAGCAGTTTTAACCTCTATGTAACAGGCTCTTTAGTAGGCGCGCTCTATGAGAAAACATGCTTATCAAACCATTTCTCAGGACAAACGCAATGGCTATCATGTGCACCTCAGGAAGAGCTGGATTACAGGGGTGAGCCAGAAATCACAGAGCAGTTTATTTAACCTTTGGAAAGGAAAGGCTCTCGCAGGCCCTCCTGCATGTTTCTAAGACTTGTTTCTTCTCGGAACAGAAGTCAGCCAGACCCTGTGGTGCAAGAGTTTGCTTTCAACCCTCTCCCAGGAACCGCTGTGCGAGCAGTGGTGGCCGGCTCCAGCCTTTCCCCTCACGCACCTCCTTCAACGCTGCTCGCCACAAAAAAATCCCATCTTCGACAAGAACCCGGCTTCTGCCCTAGAAACTGCAGCCCAGGGTCACATGGTTACTTTTTAAGATCCGCAGAAGATAAATAAATAAAGTTTGTCTCAGTCTTGGGCAACAACCTGATATTTTAGAAAGCACTTTCATCTAGGTTCACAGGTTGCTAAATATAAAAATTATGATTCAACAGGAAATTGGGTAAGTCGAGCAGAAATTTCAGCATGTTTTTGAAGATTTTTTTGCTGTCTCAGTGGTTATAGTTCTTAACCGCAGCTTTGAGTTCTGGACACAAAAACTTGACACAATCTTCATTGGCTGCTGTTTTTAGCTTAGACATGTAAAAGGCTTAGCAACAATGCTGACGTGGAAATCAGTCTGTCTAAGATTTTCCTGAGTGCTACAGAAATTCCCACTGGGCACAAAAGTTGTTGTATTGATAAGAAATTAGTCTTGAAGAGAAGAAAATATTTTTTGAACCAAATATTTGTTTGGTTTTGTAAAATTTCATGCACCTCAAAAAGGAATATAATGTATAAGGAATATAACCAAACACCTGTGTTACCCACAGTTTTGTCAAATATTAACTGTATTTTCATTTTTCTCCTTGTTTCAAAGAAATAAACATTATACTTATTACTAATACCCTCTGTGTACCTCCCCCATTCAGCCCCCTCCCCAAGGGTTACCAACACTCAAATTGAACGGTTATTTTTTTTAATCATGCTTGACTTTACATGTTTACCACATAGATCTGAATCCAGAAACAATACACACCATTGTTTTGGGGACTTAATTTTTTCACATAATGTTATATCTGTACTCATTTCATTCAATATTATAAGTGCACTCTAGTTCGTTTTTCTAACTGCTATATTTCATTGCATGAATACATCCCAAGCCCTCCTAGCCTGTAATTTATATTGTTATATAGCAAACAGTTTAAAGCCACAAAGGGCTGACTTCATATAATTAAAACAGTTTCAACTAATTGAGCAATGATTTTGACTCAAGTTTTGAACTTAAGAACTATGTGGAGGCCAGATTTTGCAATCTTTCAAATGCCTTTACACAATAATTTCTGTGCAGGCATTAAGATTGTAATCTCTATATGTTTGAGCCACTAAAGCCGGGTAATGGTAAGAGCGCTAAGGCTGTTGTGAAAATAATGAAAAATTACAAAAAATAAATGCTGATATGTGACCGAGTTGGACAAAGCTCCTGGCACTTTCAAAGAGTGAGCCAACATCAGATCCTTTAGTGCTATGAACTGGAGTTTGGCACTTGGCATCTGCCTCTACATGGATTGAATCATGAGCTGCTGCAGCTGCATGACCCTCAACACCCCTGAAAGGAGCTCAGGATGGAGATCAGGAGTAGGACGCTCTGTGCTCTGGGAAAACTGGCAGAACAGGTCTTCCGGTAGATATTTTCAGGAGAAGCTTTTATGAGTCCAATTCTTGCATCTCCTCCTATCTAGAAAAGCACTAAAATCCTTCACGGTGACATCTGCTCCTTGTGACCAGCAGTGACCTATAAAATGTGTGCTTGGCTGCATGTACCTCCCCCTTCACCAAAAGCATATATATACTGACATTTCCCCCCACCTCTTTGGAGTGGTATTTCAGAGCTCTTTGAAATGTGGCCTCCCCGGCTATAGCCCAGGTTTTGCTCCCAATAAACTAAACTCCCAACTTTTAAGTTTTCCTTTTTTTTTTTTTTTTTTTTTTTTTGCTATTTTAGGGCTGTACCTGCAGCATATGGAGGTTCCTGGGCTAGGGGTCAAAACAGAGCTGTAGCTCCTGGCCTACACCACAGCCACACCAGATCTAGGCTGTGTCTGTGACCTACATCGCAACTCACGGCAACTCCAGATCCTTAAGCCACTAAAGCGAGGTCAGGGATTGAACCCACATCCTCATGGATCCTAGTCAGGTTCCTTAACCACCGAGCCACAAAGGGAACTCCTAAGTTGTGCATATCTTTAAGTCAACAGTGCACATGATTTTCCTGCTCATGGGAATGCGGAAGAGGAGGTTGAGCCCTGGGGACCTCTAAGAAAATGGGGGACTCACCTGCTCTGGTGTCCAGCCTGCTCCAGCCTGAGCTGTTGGGGCATGAGGAGGCTCTCAAATGCCTCCTGCCCTGGTCCCTAGGAGGAAGAGGAGTACACACAATACTCAAAACAAAACCCAGAGCATTTCTCTTTTTGTAAGTGTCAGGAGTCACTGAAAATGAAATTTTTGAAGAACCCAGAGAATTGTTTATGAAATAAGAGTTTGGTGTGCTATATCGCATTTTAATCAACCTCTGATATCCAATGAAGAATTATCTTTTAAAAACAAGTCACAGTTGTGTTTCAGTATGAAATACAGTTACTAGAAACAACAACAAAAAATAAATCCAAAGTTTACTCTGCACAAAAAAAAAAAAAAAAAAAAAAAAAAGAAAGAAAGATTAAGGATCTGCACCACAAGAGGTCACTGTTAGAATAAGAAAGAACTGTATACTTGCCTCACAAAAGCCTAGCATTCAGGAGATAGAAGAAACCGCTCTCACTCAGGGATACATGCTGTGGGCAGGAAAATTGTTTCCAAACCAGTCAGATGTGTCCAGGATCACATAGTGGGGGTCGGATCTGGAACCTAGGTCTCATGATGTCCAACTGCTCTTTTCAACAAATCACTATATCTCCTTTCTTCATTTCAAAATTAATTAATAGGGAGTTCCCATTGTGGCTCAGTGGAAACGAACCCAACTAATATCCACAAGGATGTGGGTTCGATCCCTGGCCTTGCTCAGTGGGTCAAGGATCTGGCATTGCTGTGAGCTGTGGTGTAGGTCGCAGATGTGGCTTGGGTCTGGCATTGCTGTGGCTGTGGTGTAGGCCAGCAGCTACAGCTCTGATTCAACCCCTAGCCTGGGAACTTCCATATGCTGTGGGAGCAACCCTAAAAAGCAAAAATAAATAAATAAAATTAATAGTCTCTAAAATATTTTTTTAAAAAATATTTTGAACGTTAAAAAATTGAAGGTAAATTTAAGCAGGCCCCAGACGACAAATATTTTGTGCTCCAAATGAAAATGTGTGGCTGGCTAACAGCAGGACTATATGCCTGAGTTTTTTGCTTGTTTGTTTTCTGTTGTTTTGAAGGTTATAGACAATGTAGAGATGGTCTATGAAGGATATAACATCTCCTTAGCTAGAGCTGATACTTAAAATACTTTTAAATATCTGTACAGAATTCTAATGTGGAAAAAAAAAAAAGCACTGAAAGAATACTAGTGCAAGTTTTACAACACGATTTCACTTTTACCATGAAATACAATATTTGCTACAAAAAAAATCATAAAGATGCACACATATGCAGACAGGGTCACCCATGAGCATCTGCATGTCTGTCTGTTGCTCCTCCTTCCTGTGTAGTGAGATCCCCAGCAGATGTTCAGTGCTGTGTATTGGCCCTTGGCCTTGACTACTGCCCCCAGGATTAGTTTGTCCAAATATCATTTTTTTTCCCATAAATATGTTCTTTTTTTTTTGGCCATACCCATAGCATATGGAAGTTCCCTGTCTGGGGACTGAATCCGAGCCACAGCTGTGGCAATGCCAGATCCTTAACCCACTGCGCCACTGCAGGAACTCCAATTGCTTTATTTTTACACACTGTAAAAACACAGACCTGGTAGCAAGATGTCTTGGCCAATTAAAGAAAGAAATGGGGATGGGATCCTCTCTGTCAACACTCTCTGAGCAGAGATGCAAATGAAGATCGCAAGACAGAAAGAAAAGTCAACCCTGTGGAAAGGTAAAACACCAAAAGGCTGGCAGGGTGTGAAGAAAGGGAAGTTCCCAGATTTATTACTCCAGAAATAACAAGAAAGTTAGAGAATGATAAGAGGCAAGCCCTTCTTTTCATTATTGTCCTGAAGAGCTACTGGAATCCAGCAAGATAGTTTGCATCGAATGGCCTTCCACCTCCCTGCTCCACCTGCCCTGAGGTCTCAGCCCTGGAGAGGATGTCTCGCTAAATACCACAACTGTGTGTCTCCATTTGGGGGAGGGGGAGGGAAAGAAGGGTCCTTCTTATGAAATATCAGATCCTGATGTGCTAGGTCTCGGGAAGAACACAGGACTGGCATTCACAAATCCCCTGCGTGAACATCATGGTACAATGGCTGATGTCCAGTGTGTAGGCTCTGGACCCAAACTATCTGGGATCAAGTTCTGGGTCCAATTCTCATCATCCATGTGGCCTTGGACAAACTACTTAAACTCTTGGTTTCCTTTACTTAAAACGAGGGCAATGTCTCTACTCAGTACAGTGACAGGTACATCTGAAGAACTTAGTATAACTGTCAATGGTATTTTTCTCTTTTGTTCAGGGTCAACAAGCACCTGTCTGAGCAGCCCAGTGCTAGGTGTTACTGTGATAAAGAACATATAAGGTGTTGCCCAAAAGAAATTTAAAATCTACTTTGAGGAGCTAAGGTCCTCTTTTTTTTTTTTTTTCTTTAATGGAAAATTCTAATGGAATCTTGGACTTCCTGTCATGGCTCAGTGGTTAACAAATCTGATTAGCACCCATGAGGACGCAGGTTCAATCCCTGGCCCCACTCAGTGGGTTAAGGATCCAGCGCTGCCGTGAGCCAAGGTATAGGTTGAAGATGCGGTTCAGATCCTGCGTTGCTGTGGTTGTGGTGTAGGCTGGTAGCTGCAGCTCCGACTCGACCCCTAGCCTGGGAACCTCCATATGCTGAGGGTGCGGTTCTAAAAAGGAAAAAAAGAGAAAAGAAAATTCTAATGGAATCTCTAATCAGGGACTGCAATGTGAAATTCAGCAGGTTACAAAGACTAGAGGGATGCTGAGAAGGAAGTGATGACCCAGAGAGAGATGTGGACCATAAGGTGGGGCTTAAAAGGTTAAAAGTGGAACTGGCAAATGACAGCACTGCTCTCAGGAGTGGAGTGGCATGACTGAAGGTAAAGAAGAGCATGACAAGCCTGGAGGGCAGCACAGGGGCTAATGGTACAAGGCAAGCAATTTAGGAATAGGTTTCTGTTGGGAGGTACTAGGAACTGCTCCCTAAAACTTGGGTTGACTCAATAGACTCAATTTGATGGGCAATAAGGAGTGGTCCTAGGTTCTTACACAAGGAAATGATGACATGTGGAGTTCTGTGATGACAAGAGTATGTAGGCAACCTGAAGGGAGGTAAGAAGGACCAGTTCTCTGAGGGTGACATGAGACTGGAGAAGAAGGAACAAGTTCAAGAGCCCTTGAATTTATTCAAGGTACTCACTGAACCAGAGTTTCCATCATGGCTCAGTGGTTAACAAATCCGACTAGGAACCATGAGGTTGCGGGTTCGGTCCCTGGCCTCACTCAGTGGGTTAAGGATCTGGCGTTGCCATGAGCTGTGGTGTAGGTTGCAGATGCAGCTCGGATCCCGCATTGCTGTGGCTGTGGCGTAGGCCGGTGGCTACAGCTCCAATTAGACCCCTAGCCTGGGAACCTCCATATGCTGAGGGTGCAGCCCTAGAAAAGACAAAAAAAAAAAAGGTACTTACTGTACTGAGTAGAGACACTGCCTTCATTTTAAGAAAAGGAAGCCAAGAGGTTAAGTACTTTGCCCAAGGCCACATGACATAAATGAAAAGTTGATAGGATTTGGGGGTCGATTTCAGGTAGAAGAAAGGAGAAGGTAGACCTGGAAGAATAGGACAACAGGTTGTCAAAACCAAAATGGGAGAATGGGGAAAAGAACAGTTTGAGGGGTGAAGAGTTTTGCCATGTTGAGTTTCTTTTTCTTTTTTTGTCTTTTTGCCTTTTCTTGGGCCGCTCATGTGGCATAGGGAGTTCCCAGGCTAGGGGTCTAATCAGAGCTACAGCTGCCAGCCTATGCCAGAGCCACAGCAACGCAGGATCTGAACTGCGTCTGCGACCTACACCACAGCTCATGGCAATGCCGGAGCCTTCACCCACTGAGCGAGGCCAGGGACCGAACCCCCAACCTCATGGTTCCTAGTCGGATTCGCTAACCACTGCACCACAATGGGAACTCCCCATGTTGAATTTCTGATGAAAAAGGGAGCATTGGCAAAGGAGATGGGACAATCAGTAATGGAGCTCTATTAATGGTCAATGCAGTGCGCTGGGACCAGAGTCATCTGAAGAGTGGCTGGTGGACCAGAATTTCAGGACACAGTTTGCTCTCAGATGGGCATGGGCGCAGGACAGAAAGGGGGAAAGGAGTCCAAAAGCAGAGGAGAGAGAAAATATGCTCTCATGTGGTCCAGCATGTTGAGAAAGTGAGCACGATGAACAGGTCCAAGGAGATGAGGATGGATGAAGAACTGCTCGGGTTGGCCACGGTAAGCCTAACAGGGTTTCTGTGACACAGTGCAGCTCAAGTCCTTCAGAAAGAGAACATCGATGCAGCTCGGATCCCGCGTTGCTGTGGCTGTGGCGTAGGCCAGCAGCTACAGCTCTGATTTGACCCCTAGCCTGGGAACATCCATGTGCTGCAGGTGTGGCCCTAAAAAGAAAGAAGGAAGAAAGGGAGGGAGGAAGGAAGGGAGGAAGGGCAAGGGGAGAGAGGTGTAAGGAAAAGAAAATCCCCCCTTTGCTAAAGAAGGGAAGACGAGATAGCCTTGTACTCAATGCAGAACTTTCTCTAACTTCTCATTGATCTTGGTTCTACTAATGAAACAAATCTTTATCCTTCTTCTTCTTGACAATCTCTCAAATATTTACATCTGCCACAGTCACCACTTAAATTTATCTCCTATGGCTTAAAACGTATGGCCCTGCTACTGATTAGTTGTGTGACCTCAGGTAAGTTTTTTAACCTAAGCTTTGGTTCCCTCATCTGTATACGAGGGAGTAATAAATAACAGTGCCCTTCAATGTAAGACTGTTGGGAATTAAATGACGGAATGTGGCACGCAGTAAGACTCCATAAGTGTTCACTATGACCCTGGCTGTCACCATTGATGGCATTAACAAACTCCACTTCTTCAACTCTCCTCATATGATACAATTTCACATCTCTTCACCAGCCTGTTCAGTTCCTCGGAGTGTCAGTTTGGATTCCTTTTAAAGTTTGGAATTCAGCATTGACCAAAGGATGGCCTGAGAAGCAGAAGATACATTCTAAATGATACAGCTTAAAACTGTATGAGCAGTTTTCACAGTCACATAGCAGTGTTGGTCAGGCTTTGTCTTTTGTTACACTTGCAGGTAAGGCAGATTTCCCACATCCATGCTGGACTCCTTCTTATTAAATTTCACAGTGTCATAGCTGTCAAAGGGTTCCTGCCTCTCGGATATTTCTAGATCTTGATTCAGTCATCCAGTATAATTGTTCTACTCAGCTTTCTATTCCATGCTATTAAAGACCGTACTTAAATTTTTATAGTAATTGTTGATGTACCAAAAATAAAATGATTTCAGCAATGATCCCTTAAAGCTCTTTTGTGAAATCCTTCTTAAAGCCAGAATAACACTAATTTTATTAGAATATCATCATCAACAAAAAGCAAAAACCTAATTCTAACAGACTTAAACAATAAATGGAATTTATCGGCTCACATAAGAGAGAAGTCAAGTGTTAGGGGTGGGTTGTAGGTGTGGTATGATCAGGGCTTTGGCTCCACCTTTCTGCAATTCTCTCAGCTCTGCCCTTCCTCTGGTTCCACCTGCAATTGGATTGGAGTCCTGAGCAAAGTACAACGGGTATGGCATCCTCAGGCCTTTCTTCTGCAGCCCACGTGTTTCAGAGCAAAAACTAGTCTCCTTTTCCCAATCATTAGCAAAAGTCCTACCTTTTACTCTGAACAACCAGAACCAAGCTCTCTAGCTGAGGCAAGGCTACACACGACTGAATGAGTTACTACTGCCCATCCATGCATCAGTCACGTTGGCAACATCTGCTTCCAGATCATTTACCCTCCAAAAAAAAGTATATTTCCTTAAAAGTCTTCTAAAATTCACATTTTGCTGTAATTCACACAGATCTTTCAGTTATAATGACTAAGGTCCTTTAATCGGGTCAGCAAACTTTTTCTTAAAGAGCCAGGCAGTATATATTTTACACTTGGTAGGCTAAGTGGCAAAACAAGGCTATTATGTAGATACTCCTAACTCTTTAAAATGTAATGATTTAAAAATGTATAAAAAAATTCTTAGCTCAAGGGTTGTAAAAGAACAGGTTGTTTGGAGTTGGGGGGGGGTGCTAGTTTGTTGACTCCTCTGGAGTAATAACTAAAAAAATATTAAGAAGTAGACTAAATGGGAAGATTTGGAATTAAGAAAAAGATTGGTTTCCATTTGGGAAAAATCTGTAATTTTCAGATATATTAGCATTCTGTCTTAATAAGTAACACTAAAATAGAATTCTACTTGAAACAGTTACATAGAAACACAATGAAATTAAAGAACATAAAACTTTAGGGGGATGTCTACAAGATTAAAAAAAAAAAAAAAAAGAAAAGGAAAATTTAAAGGCCACATATAATAAAAAGAAATTTGGGAGTTCCTGTTGTGGCTCAGTGGGTTGCAAACCTGACTAGTATCCATGAGGATGTGGGCTCAATCCCTGGCCTCGATTGGTGGGTTAAGGATCCGTTGTTGCTGTGAGCTATGATGTAGGCTGGCAGCTATAGCTCCGATTTGACCCCTAGCCTGGGAACTTCCATATGCCACAAGTGTGGTCCTAAGAAAAGAAAAAGGAAAAAAAAAAAAGAAATCTAGCAAATTTTGAGCTTTTTCTTGGTCTAATAAGAAGACACTTCATTTCTAGAATTAAACTCAAGTTATACAGATGCAAATCAGGCAGTAAGTATCTTAGGCTCTGCGGGGTCACGCAGTCTCTGTCACTACTCAGCTCTGCGGCTGTAGTGTGACGGCAGCCAGTAATAAAAGGGTGAATAAATGGGTGTGGCTGTGTTCCCATAAAACTTTATTTACAAAAACATGTAATAGGCTGCATCTGGCCTATGGGCCATAGTTTGCTGGACCCCTACTTCAGTCTCTTTGATTTTTTGACTGCAATTTGAGAATGCCACCACCAAAAAGGTGGTGGTCCCTTTGGCATGTCTTCATCGTCTGAAACACCAGATACAGTTTCCAGACATATTAGCATTGTCTTAATAACTAACAGTAAAATAGAATTCTACTTAAACAGTTACATAGAAACACAATGAAATTAAAGACCATGACTTTAAAGGAATGTCCATAAGATTGAAATTTTAAGACAGTCCTCCAAAGTAACTATAGCATTGGGTTAGCAGTCCAAGATTTAAAAAATACATTTTTAAAGATTACGCATATACTCTTAGTATCTATTTCAATCATCACTAACTGGTTATTATTCAAGTGCTACATGCATAAACTTGATCAGACACTGCTTTGCTGCCAACCATGTTAACTTAGGCAGCCTTAAATTCCCTTGGCTTAGAGTAAAAGCCCAGAGTTTCACGCTCCCCTCAACTCTCCAGGCTCCAGTTTCAAGGCCCCTCGTGTGAAGAGCCTGTATCTTCTCGCTGTGGCAGCGAGTACTTCAGCACAGGGGAGTGTTGCTGGCACTACCCTCTTGCATAGCGTTGCCGTGGAAATGATGCCACATGAGTATCCGTGCTCTGCTCTCCATCCTAACGTCCAGCTCCAGCTCCCACAAGACCAGCTCCCACCAGAACTGCTACAACTCTTCCTCCTCTCCACCTGTCTGTCACATGGCTGCCAGCACCGCTCTCCTCCTCAAAGCATCTCAGTGCTCCCTGTGGTCTCCAGCCTCAGGACCTGCACTCCTGCTACCTGGGGCCCAGGGCCGTTCTCTGAACCTGTCACCCCCAGGTCAAATCCCCCCTCTGCTTGTGCTGCTGCTTTAGCAAAGAACACAGGGCTCCACCCCTAGTGAAAAGCAGGCTCAAGGGGCATCCATCCCAAACCCCATGGATCTCGGGAAACCTTCCCTGATCTTCACAATAGAGTAAATGTTCTCACCTCTAAACTCCCAGGATGCCTTCTTTCAATTCTTTCATTCCTCCAGCATTAGAGTTAATCATGGAACGGTGCTTCTAAAACTTCTGTGTGCATTCAAACCACGTGGATACCTTATAAACATGCAGATTCCAAATCAGCAGGTCTGGGGTGAGGCCTGAGTTTCCTGTATTTCTAACAAGCTCCTGGGTGATGCTGATGCTGCTGGTCCAGGGACCGCACTTGAGCATCAGAACCTGACGTGTTGGTAAGGCTCTCGTGGACAGGGCCCCTTTCTGTATCTTCCAACCCCGCTAGCACAGGGTTTTCTTATCAGGAAATGCTTATCAAAGGGAAGCTGTCCAATAAGGTGGGATTCTACAAAATCATTCTGGTCAATGCAAACCTTTTACAAATGGAAGCAGTTTCTTAGGCACATTTAGTGAATTTCTTAAAAGAACAATGACTTCATTAATTTTTGGGAAAAAAATATATTTATTATTTTTTAACGCCAGACACTATAAGTACAAAGAAGATTAAAAAAAAAAAATCATTGACATCCCACCACCCAGAAGTGAGTACCGTTGGTGTATGGCAAACATCATTCCAGACATATTTTGCATATACTCAGATGAAAAGATAAAAGAATGAAAGAACAGAAGGGTGACTGGAGGGGAGGGTAGATAAGGGGAGGATACATTGAAATGGGATCATACCATACGTGTCGCTATCATGAAAAAGTGTGAAGTATAAATGTAACTTGAATATGACACAGAAACAGAAATTGAGGTGAAACAGAAGAAACTGTAGAACTTCAGATGAATGGGTCCTCCCAAGAGACATTAGTTTCTAAAAGATCTCTCTAAAGTTAAGAAAAGAAATAATGAAAAATATTAGGATGCTGAAATCACTCCCGTTTTACTTATATTTCAATTTCAGACTGTAGCGACCGACAAATCTATTCCTTAGAAGGGATCAGTGATGAAGTCCTGCTGTACAGCACAGGGAACTATATCCAGTCCGTGTAATAGAACATGATAGAAGATAAACTGAGAAAAAGAACGTATATACACGTATGACTGGGTCACTGTGCAGTACAGCCGACATTGACAAAACATTGTCAATCAACTATATTTAACTCAAAAAAAAAAAAAAAAAAAAAGGAGAGAGAGAGAGACGAGATAAGTTCTCACACTTCTTCCCAAGTACGAGTTTGGGTTATTTACACCAGTATTACATTGACAAGGTTTCTGTTCCATAACTGTCATTTGCAGAGTTGTTTAGCTTTAATTCAGTATGAAAATAAAGTCAATACTCACCACGAATGCATGCTTTTACCATAGCATCTTCATTTCTGAGGTTTTTTTTTCTTTTTCTTTTTGGGGCAGCACCTACGGCATATGGAAGCTCCCAGGCTAGGGGTCAGATCGGAGCTGTAGCTGCCAGCCTACACCACAGCCACAGCAATGCCAGATCCGAGCTTTGTCTGCCACCTATACCACAGCTCATGGCAATGCTGGACCCAATGAGCGAGGCCAGGGATCGAATCTACATCTTTCTGGACACTATGGCAGGTTCTTAACTTGCTGAGCCACAGTGGGAACTCCTAGACTTTACTCTTTTCAGAAAGTTGTCTTCTATTACGTCAATATTTTTCTTGTTCTTATCTCTTGCATTCTCAGTGGGTTGCTGTGACTCTCAAATGAGATAATATATGTAAATCACTTGGAAGAGGGCCTGGCACTTAGTCCAGGAAGACAGTGCCAGGAGGAGTGGGGGAGGGGAGGATTCTCTCCAGGAACACAAGTGTCCTGCCCCCATGCCTCAATCTCTCTAATCATTTTCCTATTTTCTTATTCATTTCCTCATGTATGATTTCCTCTAGCTTGCCCACTACGTCTGACTGCATTTTCAGTTCTTTTTACTCTCACTTTTTCTTTCTTTCTTTCTTTCTTTTGTATTTTTGTCTTTTTAGGGCTACACCCTCAGCATACGGAGGTTCCCAGGCTAGGGTTCTAAGCAGAACTACAGCTGCTGGCCTACGCCACAGCACAGCAACACCAGATTGGAGCCACATCTTCGACCTACACCACAGCTCACAGCAACGCCGGATCCTTAACCCACTGAGCAAGGCCAGGGATTGAACCCGCAACCTCATGGTTCCTAGTCGGATTCGTTTCCACTACACCAAGATGGGAACTCCTCACTTTTTATTTCTAATGTGGCTTTTCTCTCCATATTCATACATTTTTCTTTCATTTCCTTTTTGAGATCTGTGAACAGATTTTCATTTGTTTATGTGGGCTTAAAATCTCTACTTTGAATTCTCCTTATTCAAAGAAGAGCTATTCCCCCCCCCCTTTTATTTTAAAGAGGGTAACAATATTTTGTATAATTTCGACATGATGGACAATTGTTTTAACTCTTTCCATGATCTTGGAGGGTAGTTCTTTTTGTGATCCATGTCCTTCGTCTGTCTTTGTTATGTTCTTTACAAAGCCATGCTCAAGTCCCATGTTAACTCTTGTCCTCGTATTATTTATCTTGAAACAGAGCCATGTATTTGTTGAAGAATGAAAATGGAAATCATACATGAGGAAATGAATAAGAACTAGGATGCTCTGTAGTTTCCACTTGAGTTTTCTTGAACATCCATGCACCCAGTCTGTTACACCTGCAGTGTGTGTTCCCTCGGTTTGTATGTAGCTGGTTTTGTGACTCACAGAAAAGCCCCTTTCCAGGCCAGGTTCCTTGGGTTCTAATCTATCAGGCTCTCCCCATCACACACACAGAGACTGGCTGATACGAGGAGAGCGTGCCACCCTCAGCTCCACTCCCCCTGGGTGGCTTCACACTCTGGATCCTAAACGGGGTCTCTACTGTGGCTTCTCCACTTCTCCTGTGGCCTGCTCACAGCCTGAGACCTGGTTTCTTTAATTAAAGACTACTGGACACACCCTTCTGAACTGGGAGACCCACTTTTAGTGAAATTTGTTTCTGGCTCAAGTCTGAGGAGGTGTCTGATCTCAGATTAACCCTTGTCTGCATCTACATTCATAGAGTCTAGCAGGTTAACTAGATTCTTTTGGTTGCGATATTCCAAGTGACAAAAACCCAGAGTACCATAAGCTGTCCCTGTCAAAATAAATAAATAAAGGAAAGAAGAATAAAAGGAAAGGAAGGAAGGAAAGAAGGGGGAAAGGAAGGAGAATGAGAGAGAGAAAGACAAAGGAACATATTGGCTCATAAACAGGGCTGTCTGCAGAGAGGCTGTGGTGGCCTCAGGCACAGCTGGATCTAGAGGTTTACATATCCTTGAGCTTCATATCTGCATGCCCCGGCTCTGTTTGTACATCACATCTCTCTCAGAGTCGCTCCCCACAGAGCAATGAAATGGCCACTATTGGCTCCAAGATAACATCATCTTCACAGCCTGTGAACTTGGAGAAAGAGGGCTTTCCCCAAAGGCGTTGGCAAAAGTCCCAGAGAAGAATTCGACAGGCCTGGCCTGGATCATGTGCCCACCTCTGGACCAATAACCATGGCTGGTGGGTTGGAGAACCCTGATTAGCCAGCTCTGAGCCTCATAACCACCTCTGGGAGGAAGGGAAGAGAAGACAAGGTCAGGCTCCTTCAAACATGAACTGAGCAGGATTCGTTATACAATGTAAGATAGTTTGCTCTCCAAAGAGAAGTATGCTCCATGGGATGGGGGGGATCAAGCCCACACTTTAGAATAAAGTTTGCTTCATGATTTGTAGTTTGCAGTTGGACCATTTTTTCTGTATCATTGACGACATTTATTTCTCCGTTTTTCATTCTTTGTTGCTTTTTCTTTTCTTTTTTGGCCTCGCCCATGGTGTGCGGAAGTTCCCAGGCTAGGGGTGGAACCCGAGTGACAGTCACCCAAACCACTGCAGTGACAATGCTGGATCCTGAACCTGCTGCACCACCAGGGAACTCCTCATTGGGTTTCGGCAGAAAGCCTTTCCTTTGCCATCTTTAACCGGAAGCCGTCTTTGCTCATGTTTTATTCCAACAATACTAACAGCACTTGACAGTTTATAAATAAGGCTTTCAAGCCTTCTGAATCAGACCACAGCCTACAGTGAGTCTGTATATTCTCAAGTGAAAGAGCACAGTTTTTTCCACTTTACAGATTAGGAAACTGAGCCCCCAGAAGTGTTAAGAGACTTGTCAAAGAACACACAGCTCGGAGTTCCCTTAGTGGCTCAGTGGTTAACGAACCCAACTAGGATCCATGAGGTTGCCGGCTAGATCACTGGCCTTGCTCAGTGGGTTAAGGATCCAGTGTCTTGTGAACTGTGATGTAGGTCGCAGACTTGGCTCAATCTGGTGTTGCTGTGGCTGTGGTGTAGGCGGGCAGCTGTAGCTCCAATTCAACCCCTGGCCTAGGAACTCCCATATGCCACAGGAAAAAAAAAAAAAAAAAAAAAAAAAAGAAAGAAAAAAAAAGGGGAGTTGTTGCTGTCATGGCTCAGTGGTTAACAAATCTGACTAGGAACCCTGAGGTTCCAGGTTCAATCCCTGGTCTTACTCAGTAGGTTAAGTATTCGGCATTACCGTGAGCTGTGGTGTAGGTCACAGACATGGCTCAGATCTGGTGTTGCTGGGGCTGTGGTGTAGGCAGGTGGCTCCAGCTCCAATTAGACCCCTAGCCTGGGAACCTCCATATGCTGCGGGTGCGGCCCTAGAAAAAGACAAAAGACAAAACAAAACAAAACAAAACAAAACAAAAAAACCACACACAGCTCAATCAAGTGGTAGAGAGAGAACCAATCCTAAATCCACAGATTCAGACCCTTAACCAAGTTCTTGACTCTCACAACTGACTGCTCTTGGGCTTTCTCCTAAAAATCACATTTTCAAACCATGAGAGTTTGAACAATATATACACAGGAAGTCTCAAAGGGTTTAACAAAGAAGCAATCCGAAGGGGTTCATCAGATGGGACCCCTGGATGGATGTTGGGTGGAGATACACAAACCTATTCTAATGGAAGCTATTTTCAAAACATATGGCCACACCAAATCAGAGAAAATAGGGTGTTGCTAAGGGGCAGGCCCGCCACACCTTGAATGAGTCCTTGATGGACACGCAGGCTGTTTTAATTGACGTCTGAGGCTGACAGGTCAATAAGTGCTGGAAAGTTATCCAGCGCCTGCCCCTGCCCCCCAAACCTTGTTTGCAAAGATACCTTGTTTAGCAACGCTTTTTTCCATCACAACCAGCATAAAGTTAAACTCCAGTCCATCCCACGTCGGAGTTCATTCTAAATTCAGGGTTTCCCGGAAATCAATGTGGCTTCCCTGAGTTAAACTACTCCTTTCTCTCCAAGGCCCAAGAAGCACTGGCCTGAAGGTAGTGGCTCCGTGCTAGACAAGGACCCTGGGGGAGGAGCCTGACTTCACTTTCTGTCCCCTCTGTGGAGTGTGGAGCTGCTCACACTCCTTCTCAGCCCTCAACCTGTCATCAGTGCCGACCTCCCCCCTTTCTACTTAGGCAATCCCTTCCCGCCCTTTTCCTGCTGGCCCAGTTCACTGACAAGAATCTTCATTTTCCACTTTCTGGTCTAAAGATGAAAACATGTTAACTGAGGGTAGGACTTTTGCATCAAAACTGGGAATACTCCACTGCACTGAGAAGATCATTTCTTGGAATTATTCACTTAAGTGTTTACCAGAAACAATGATCAAGTGTTCCAGATTGATTCACAAATGTAATTAATGAAAGAATGGCTAATAGTTTCCATTTTCTGGTTTGTTTTAATCCTACCAAATAAAAAAAAAAAATTTTTTTTTTTTTTGGCACCACTTCAACAAAAATCCCAGCCCGTGATTCAAGGAGGTAAGAGATTCATAAAGCCAACATGGAAGTTAAACTTGCCAAGGTGTATGGCAAACCCAACTCAGACGCAATCCTTACACAAAGCAAAAGCCATCCTAACAGAGCAAAAAGAAAAGCAATTAGTGCTGCCAGCCAATGCCTCCAAATTTTGGACAGTCATGAAAAAGTGCCTCCAGTCCCTGGGACTTCTCCTCTGCTGTTTGTGGGATAAAAAAATGTAACTAAAAATGCCTGTGCTGTCCCAGACTGGGGAAGACATAACGAACCCTGGCTTGCCATATTATTCTGCAACAGCTGAAAGTTTGCAAAATAAATAAATAAAAGTAAAATACAATACAATACAATAAAACAGCTCTTGTTTGGTTTTTCCTAGTCAACTTTAATTACTGTAAGGATGGGTGCAGCAAGATAAATATTTCCTTTTCAGTTCAGCGCTGAAAGAAACACAAGTTCTTCTGCTGCCTTTTGTGCTGAAGCTCTGAGGTCTGCAGCCTATTCTTATTCACCAACTGGAAAAGATTTGTGGCAATGGCCAGTTTGATGTTTTGTGCTCAACTCCCAAAGTCCCAATTTGAAGTCCTTCTCTTCCACTTAAGGAGACATGTCATTTTTCCTTTAATTTAAAAAATGTTCTGAATGCAAAGAGACTTTACAAGGACTACTAGGTTGCCTAATATAAATTCCGTGTGTGCGATGCTCTTCAGGCGGTGTCAGTGGACAAGGTCAGTTCGGCTAAGCTAACCAACTGCCAAGCAGCCAGTTTGCCGGGGTGGGGGGTGGGGGGGGTAGAGTTTTAAGCATACTACATGTGCAAGAGCCAAAGTCAGACCCGAAATCTAAAGTGAGGGCAATAAGCACTTGGTCTTAAAATGGCCCATGGAATTTAATCTTGTTAAGCAAATTTGAACTGGGCATTTGTCCACAATGACCCAATGGAAAGTTACAGGCAAATATCTCTAAACGACACTGTTCAGTCCAAGACTTTCTGCCTATCTGAGCATCACTATGGGCTGGAACTGGAAAGCATGGCCTGCCCTATTCCCCACCCTGGCCCCCCAGGTATTCCAGGCTTCTTTAGGAAAACCACCAGTGTAAGAATTCACATCGTCCGCACAGTGAACTTTTCTCTACAAGTCCTTCATATGTCAGGAAAATTGCTTCTCAATTTTCCAGGGGAAGCCCTAAAAAACCCTATCAAGGAACATAACATGATGGGTAGGGAGTGAAAATGTCAACATGGACTGGGGTGAAACAAAAGCCTTACCCAGGAACATGGTATGAGATATACAGTAACTCCCAATTGTTCATTTTATGAAGGATTAGTAGTGAGCTATCATAGATAAGAGAAATCCACAGGACTCTCCTGTTTTAACTATTCGTTTGCAAAAGCAGTATTTTAATCTGAGTTTTTTTTTTCTTTCTTTTTTTTCAGTCTTTTTGGGGCTGCACACATGGTGCATGGAAGTTCCCAGGCTAGGGGTCAAATGGGAGCTTTAGCTGCCAGCCTACACCACAGCCACAGCAACGCCAGCTCTGAGCTGCATCTGCAACCTACACCACAGCTCATGGCAAAGCTGGATCCTTAACCCACTGAGCAAGGCCAGGGATCAAACCTGCATCCTCATGGATACTAGTCAGGTTTGTTACCACAAAGCCATGACGGGAACTCCTTAATCCAAGTTTCTACTGGAGAATAAAATCAACCAGGTGTCCACTGTTTGGTGGAGTCGACAACAGTGAAGTGACTTAAAGGGAGGTAGTGAGAAATGTCACGCTGGGCAAGAATCCCAAAGTGACATGAGTAGACTCATCGGTCACGACTCGGGGGCTGGCTGGGCAGCCCAGCTCAGGCAGAGTACCTCACTGACCATCTTGTCAAAGCAGCATTTTGGCAGGTTTGATACACGTTTTCCTGAAGGTTAAAGAGGGAGATGTAAAGTCAACCCTGTTCAGCCACTGAGAAGAAAGCTCTCCTACTCAGGCATCATTCACTTACAACTTTGTTTATATAAAAGGGGGAAATGCAAATCAATCATCTACATAAGACAGAGGACAACTACGGTACATGACACAGTTGTCCTGACCAGAAAATTAAATGGAAAGAATACTGACCCTCCACTTCTGAGATGAGATGGCATGGACGTTGCCCCTTGGAACATTTCTCGCTCCTTGATTTCACTGAAGTCTGCATCATACGGGAGCTTTAATTGGCCAATGGCATTAGATTCGGCTAGATAAAGCCCATTTCTTTTCATCACAGAGTCTCCCATCATAACTGTTTCTTTGGGTTCCACTCTCTTCTTTGCTGTAATTATCAAGGAAACATTTTGTTAAGGCGTTTCTTATTTTAAGAAAAACTGCCTTTGAATACTGTTTCAATCCAAAAATTGAAACAATTTAGAAATTATGTATTACTTAAAATCAAGTCTGGGATTGTATGGAGTAAATCTCCCTGGACATATACAAGACCATATTTCCCTCAGCAGGTGATAAATGAGCATAATCGTAGCTCTATCAGCTCAAGTCTACACACAGATAAACACTCCAATTTAGCTTTATGAACTACCTAAGTCTTTATGGATACTTCTGTGTCCCATAGCAATTCTTCTTTCTGAGTCTGATCACATTAGTAACTTTTCATTTAGAAGTATTTATTGAGTGCCTTCCTGATGTCAGGCTCCGTCCTAAGCACTTGGGATGTACTAGTGACAAAACAAAGATCCCTGCACTTACAGGGCTGACATCCTAACAGTGCACCTGTTTATACAACAGACAATAATAAATGAGGGGTATAAGATAAGATAGCGTTATGGAAAAAAGCAAAAGTCGAAAAGGGGAGAAGGGTCAAAGGGGACTGGGAACAGGGGCAGGTAGGAATTTTAAATACTTAATGGAGGTGAGGCACCAAGGTGTCCCATGACAAGGGATGGTATTTTCAGCAGAGAGAAGAGCTGGTACAGAAGCTCAAAGACACAAGTGTGCCTGGCATGCTCAGGCAACAGCAGAGTGAAATGTATGATGGGGAAGAGCAAGGGGCTGGATCATGGAGGCCCAATGGACCACTCGCAGGAGTGGACAGATGAGGGCATTTAAACACTCAAAAGGCTTTTTTTTTTTTTTTTTTTTTTTTTTTTTTGCCTTTTCCTACAGCCGCTCCTGCGGCATATGGAGGTTCCCAGGCTAGGGGTCTAATCGGAGCTGTAGCCACCAGCCTACACCAGAGCCACAGCAACGCGGAATCTGAGCCGCGTCTGCAACCTACACCACAGCTCACGGCAATGCCCGATCCTTAACCCACTGAGCGAGGCCAGGGATCAAACATGCAACCTCATGGATATTAGTCGGATTTATTAACCACTGGGCCATGATGGGAACTCCTCAAAAGGCTTTTTAAAGGGGACTAAGAGAGAATTGCAAAAGAGAGGTCCAATCTCTGAACTGAAACACCTATTGTGTTTATGGCTGCAGATCCTTAGACTTAAAATACAACAGTTTCTTCTTGGGCAAACTGACATCAGGAGTAGCTTACCCATGCTGCTGCTTCTATACTCTAGCCCACAATAAAGTTAAGTTTTTTCAAAGGGGAAAAGGGAATGAGCTTCATATAGAGAGATAGTTTTGCAAGCTTTTCCAACATGACTCAAGGTTTCCTTTTCTGCACTTGAACCATCAAACTAATAAAAACCAACCATAACAAAACCACTGAGTCTGTTCCTCTGACTAAGCTCTGTGCTTTCAAAACACTGAATTTTACACCAGAGAGGAAGCTTAGAGATTGGCTAGTCTAACCTTCGTTTTTCAGATGAGAAAACTGAGAACCCTAAAGGTTAGGTAGCTAGTTTAAGGTCACATAGGAGGTTCGGGGAGAGCTGGGGTTTGGTATTCTGTCAGACATGGGGCCACGGACAGCTGTGGATGCAGGCAGGTCACTCAGCTTCTTTCCCCTTCCTCAGTGGTCCCCACTTCTTGGGGACATGGTAAGAATTAAGTGATATGGCCTGGTAAAGGGACTCCCCTGGTGCCAGTGTGCTCAAAACCGAGAAGTTATTGTCACTATTATTAACAGAACCCAGGAGTTCTGACTTCTGGTCCAGGGCTCTCTCCATAGCTCCATGTAACCTCAAATATCTTTAGGACTGAATTATAAAGCACATACTTCATTTCAGATTACAAAGCATTTTGAGCCTGTTTCTGTATCTTAGCATTCATTTCTTTCACTCATTCATCCCATAAATATTTATGAAGCATCCACTGCCATGTGCCAGATGCTGTTCCAGGGGCTGGTGGGTCCAGTGGTGAAGGAAACGGTCTAGAAGTCATGGAGCTTCTGTTCTAGAGAAAAAAACACATCCCTACTCATAGGCAGAGGAGCCACAGCCCCTCAGGCTTCAGTCTACCAGAGTGAGCTGTCAGTTGTCAATACAGTGACAAGCTACCTGGGGCCCACTCTTACCCCTGCTGGATGTCCACCATTCCTCTGAGCGTAAGTAGCAGTGCTCTGGGTTCTTCTGGCAAATACGTGCAGCAAGGTGCAGTAATTTTGTAGTGGATCCTGGGTAAATTCCAAAAAGATGCTACAAGCAGTAGCATTACCATATAGCAACTGTCCTGTTTCACAAATATTTCTTTGGCATCTACTATAGACTACACCCTTTTTCAGGCTCTTGGGTTTATAAGACAGAAAACTTCTTTTCCTACTAAAGTTGCTCCATTTATGGAGTTCCGGTTTGTAGCTCAGTGGCTTAAGAACCTGACATGGTGTCTGTGAGGATACAGGCTTGATCCCTGGCCTCACGCAGTGGCTTAAGGATCCAGCTTTGCCACAAGCTGAGGTTTAGGTTGTGGATGTGGCTCAGATCCATTGTGGCTGTGGCTGTGGCTGTGGTGGAGGCCAGCAGCTGCAGCTCCGATTCAAGCCCTAGCCTGGGAACTTCCATATGCTGCAGGTGCAGCTGTAAAAATAAAGTTGCTCAGTCTAGTAGGGGAAACAGAGAGATGCATCCAGAGAGAAATTCAGGAGCACAGGGTCTGCAGCAGATAAGGAGGAGTACAGAGAATGGAGGCATCCTCAGCGGTTGGAAAGATTCATAGGGGGAGGCGGAGCCAGAGAAGCAATTTGAAGGGTTAATAGGAGGCAAAAAAAAAAAAAAAAAAAAAAAAAAAACCCTCTCAGAAAAAGGAACTAAAGTCTGGAGTGAAAGCCAGCTTCAGGTATGTCCAAGCTATGCAGCCAAGCAGGGGCTCATGCTAAAAAGGCCCTTCACTTGGTTTAATGCTTTGCTGTTGCCATCTTGAAATTCTAAATAATTTTTGAACAAAGAGCTCCACATTCTCATTTTGCACTGGGTCCAGCAAAGTATATAGTAGATCCAGCATGAGGCCTGAAACAGCAAGATGGGTGTGGGGAACTGCAAGGGTTCCATATTGCTGGCGCACAGATGGCAAGGGGGGCGGGTGAACAGACAAAGGAGAGTGGAGAGAAGGGCCTGGACTTATTAGGCTGGGGTCAGATCACAGCAGAGCTGTGCACACTGGAGAATGGAGACTTCCTCTCCTGGAGCAGAAGTCAACAAACTGTAGCCCCACCAATGCCCTGCCACCTGTTCTGTACAGCCTACAAGCTAAGAATGATTTTTCTATTTTTCAATGGTTGAGGGCAAAAAAATCAAAAGAACAAGATTTTGTAATGTGAAAATTACATGAAATACAAATTTCAGTGGCCCTGGTCAGTCTACAGTTGCTTTCCTGCTGCAACAGCAGAGTTGAGTAGGTTGAACAGAGACTCCATGGCCCACAAGGTCTAAAATAGTCATTCTCTGGCCCTTTAGAAGAAAAGTCTGCCAACTTCTGTGCTAGGTGGGTGCTTCCCAAACTGTGTTCCCCAAAAGACAGAGTCTGAAGTTAAATAGGTTTGGGAAATGCTGGGATGATTAAACAAATGACTTTACCAGATGGCCTTCCCTACCCTTTAATACAGTCACGTGAATTGTGACTCTCCAAGCGGGAAAGCAAGTAGGCTCACTTCTTGAGCATGGGATCCTTGATCCAAGGAAAAATTCCTATATCTTGTCAAAAGCAGTCCCTGGAACTTAGTTTGGCAAACAGCCCTTCAGGCACAGAGGTCCCTCTGAAGGGTTTGCAGCAAGAAGATGATGCCATCTGATTCTTGTTTGCTTTCTGATTTCTTGTCCCTTACAGCACCCCAAGAGAAAAGGATCATTTTTCTGGTTTCCTGGGGTAAAGGGACAAGGCTGCAGCTCACAGCCCTGTCTGGGTGGGCACTCGGCTTCCCCAGGCTCTCCTGGCTGCTCCAAGGGCCAAGGGTCCTTGTGTTGACCCACCTGTAGCCCCCCAGTGACCTGAGCATAGAGCAAGACCTGAGCACTGGATGACCAGGGCCAGGAAAGAGGTGATCGAAGCAGGGGGCGGTGGTGGGGAGGAGGACGCAGACCCGAGGATATTCAGGAAGCCCACGCAGGCAGCCCGTGGAGGGCCCTGTGGTGGCTAAGGTGACAGGGACTGTGAGAAGGAAGAGCCTGCTCTGAAGTCTCTGTCCAGATGACGTTAACGGGGGGGGGGGGGGGGGGCATTAGCAACAATGCCACCTCCAGCCAAAAACCCTGTCTGAACACAGTGATTAAACTCCTGGCCCTACAAACATGACCGCACACATCTCGTCCCCTTTCATCTCCTTCAACCAGGATTCCAAACCTGCCTCCACACCCCTAGCCCTGCCTGGGGAGGTGTCAGCTACTAATGACTTCACACCGTGGGAAGGGACGAACCCTCTGTCTCCAAGCACAGTGGCCCTCACTGCCTGTTACCCAACAAAGGGCCCCTTTACTCAGAGAGGCTCTGAAACTAGTCCAGGGAGCTCCTGGACAATGGATCCAAGGCTGGATCATTAGAACATTTTTTTGAAATTGGGCAATGTGTGCTTTTGAAAGGACAATGACTTTTTACTGCCATTGTTTCCTGGGTGCTGCTGCAGCCTGCAGGGATGATGAGGGCAGTGAGGATGGCAACTGACAACCATGTGGATGGAAGAACGGAAACAGAGCTGAACTTCAGTCGGTTGCTTGGGAGTGGAGGGGTCGGCCTTCCCATACCCGGGAACACTGCAGCCAGTAGCAGGGTTTTCAAATGGCAGCTCCCAAGACTTAAACGCCTGCAGCATTCAGGCTCAGAAGTAGAAACATTTAATAAACAAGAGCTCCCCCACTGCCACCCTGCTTATAAGTGACCCTGTTCCTGGGAGTTCCCGCTGTGGCTCAGCAGTAACAAACCCGACTAGTATCCATGAGGATGCCTCGCTCAGTGGGTTAAGGATCCAGTGTTGCCATGAGCTGTGGTGTGGGTTGCAGATGTGGCTCGGATCCCACATTGCTGTGGCTGTGGTGCAGGCCGGCAGCTGCAGCTCTGATTCAACCCCCAGCCTGGGAATTTCTATATGCCTCAAGTGCAGCCCTAAAAAGAAAAAAAAAGAAAAAAAAAAAAAGTGACCCTGTTCCTCAGTCTGACCTCACCCTGAACCATGGTTCCTGAGTCCATCCCCTTTCATCTTGGCAAGGACTTAGCTCCCGTGGGTACCAATCGTGTCTGGTATCACTGGTCTGATGGGGGCCCTGGTGGCAGAATGTTTGAAAAACTCCTCCAGTGATTCTAAAAGTGCAGCTACCAGAGTTCCCACTGTGGTGCAGTAGAAACAAATCTGATAGATCCATGAGGATGCAGGTTCGATCCCTGGCCTTGCTCAGTGGGTTAAGGATCCTGCGTTGCCGTGAGCTGTGGTGTAGGTCACAGACGGGGCTCAGATCTGGTGTTGCTGTGGCTGTGGTGTAGGCCTGCAGCTAAAGCTGATTCAACCCCTAGCCTGGGAACCTCCATATGCTGCGAGCACGGCCCTAAAAAGCAAAAAAAAAAAAAAAAACAAAAAAACAAAAAAACAAAAAAACTCCAGCTACCATTAAGAAACAGAAGTGGATGATGCCTCTCCCTTGCTTAAACCCTGCGCTGGCTTTCCACTGCAGGAGGAATAAAGTCCTGACCATGTCTGCCCTCTCCTCGCTCCAGCCCTGAATGGCCCTGTGGCCTCAGTTCCCTCCACCTTCCAGCCACAGGGGCCCTCGGGTCCACTGGCCGAGCTCGGGTCCATCTCTGGCTTCAGCTTCGCTGTCCTTTCAGCCTGGGCACCATGTTTACGGATTTCTACCCGGTTGCCTTCTTCTCATGATACACACTCCCACTCAGACGCCACCTCTGCCAGGACACCTTCCAGAGCTGACAGTTCCTCCTGCCACTCACTCCCTGTCCCATTATCTAGCTTCTCTTCTTCAGAGCACTCACCAGAACCTAATTATCTCATTGCCTGGTTTTCCTGTTTATTGCCTATCTCCCCTCACAGGGCAGGACTCGGTTAGATTGGACCCTGGCAGTTAGTGGGGGCTCAATAAATAACGAATTGACTGCCTGTCAAGAAAGAAACAAGTAGGGCGTTGGAGGTAAAGCAGACGGCCTGATGACATACTCCTTTACGGGACCGGGGTGTGGCACACATGTCCTGTGCTGCCTCTTTTCTCCTTTCCCCTCAATCCTACCTCTTCAGCCATGTCAGGGATCACAGGGACCAGAAAGGACAACAAGCGCAAAGCGGGCGGGGCCTGGGAAGTGCAGCTGATGGGGGTGGGGACCACTCAGCTCCATCGTTCCCTGTGGGGGCCACATGGAAACTGGGCCCAGGGCTTCCAGATCTTCCAATGGGCCACAAGAAGTCATACATTTGATGCTTCCACATTTAAATCATGCTGACTAATTAAAAGAAGAGATTTGTTTGCCAAATAAGTGAGATACTCAGGCGGTGGCTTGTAACTCCTGGGACAGTCTTCAGACCATCTCCTCTGTGTGAGTGTAAACCTAGCCCTCTTCATCACTCCTTGAGGGCTGAAGGAGGGCCAGGTCTGCCAGCACCAATTATTATTATAGTAATCATAAATTTATAATGGGGTTTAATGAAAATATAATGCATAACAAATAATACATACAATGTGTAATAATATATGTAATACATGTATCATAATGTATAGTATGACCCTGAACACACATGTATGTGACCGAAGTAAAGTCCTTCAGCCAAGACTTACCCTGATGGCAACGTACCCTGATGTTTTCCACTCTATTCTGTTTTGCTTCATTGTTTTAAATGCTGATGGGATCCGCTAAATTGAGTGTCACCCCACTAGTGGGACATTCCCTACAGTTTGGAAAACTCTTAGCATGCTCTGGACAGGAGGTGATTTCAATTGCTGGGGTCATTCTTTAGAATTTGAGATTTTTAGTCTCTGTGTTTCTAGGTTTAGAGACCTGCTGGCAGTTCTGTGGCTAAAGGAAAAGCCCTGTTCGACTTCTGTTTACATTTTCACATGGGATCAGAAAGGCGCTTTCAAAGACTAACCTTTTTAGTACATTACATAAATTTTAAATACACCTAATGAAATTAACAATTTTTTAAACTCCAATTTAGAAATTATTTCCAATATAGGTGAACCCTTTCATTAGAAAACACTTAACCTAATTTTTTTTTCTAGCAAGTAACTTTTCTTTAAAAAAAGCGATATTTAAGTGTTCTTTATAAACACCCGGAAAAATAGATGAACAATGTTTCTTAACCAGTTTTCACGCAATATTAACCAAGTCTTAATGTAAAAAAATCAGGTGGGGTTTGAAAAAAATTATATAAAATAGCTCTTAGGCGCCAATTCAAGAAACATGCAAAAACAAACAAACAAAAACAAAAACCCTAAGAGTTCCCATCATGGCTCAGAGGAAATGAATCTGACTAGTATCCATGAGGACACAGGTTCGATCCCTAGACTCTATCAGTGGGTTAAGGATCCAGCATTACTGTGAGCTGTGGTGCAGGTTGCAGACAAGGCTTGCATCCCGTGTTGCTGTGGCTGTGGCGTAGGCCAGCAGCTATAGTTCCCATCTGACTCCTAGCCTGGGAACCTCCATGTGCTACAGGTGCAGCCCTAAAAATACCAAAAAAAAAAAAAAAAAAAAAAAAAAGAAAGAAAGAAAGAAAGAAACATGCTTGTCACTTCCCACCCCCCAGCTGTAAAGGATGTTACATGGCCTTACACTGAGCAGGAGGAAGGGTCCTGTCTGGCAGAAGAGCCCCCTGGGAGGCCGCCCTGAATAAGCGCGCCCGGGCACTGCTTATCCTTCTAATCTTCACGGGGTCCACTGGGGGTTTAGGAAAGGAAGGGCAGGGATCCTCCTCTGTGGCAGGAGATGCTGGAGCTTTAGGTTTCTGGAAAGAGAATTTTGAAATGATTGGCCTGAGTTTCTATGTCTTGAATAAGCCTCATCCCCACTCCACGCTGGTCCTGACACCTGCAGACAACACGGGGCTTCCTGCCTGGCTTCTCCCCAGTCCCCTGGTCCTAGTCCCACTGGCCGACCTTGCTTCATGCATTAGGTAAGTAACACTTTTTCACTGTTTTTGTCAATTATATTGTATTAAATACTCTGCTGTTCTGCTTAGTATATTCGAAAAAAAGGTTTACCCATGCCAGCAAACCGATCTGAACAAGAGACTATAAAACATGGTATAGTACATTCAACATGCTTTGCCAACTCTTGTATTCGATTCAGCTCAGAAAGCATTTACTGGGCACCCATATGGGCCAAGAACCATGTGGATATAAATACCACCTTTATATGTTTCGGACTCCACAAAAGTCTTTTTTAAATGATATAAAAATGCTTTAATAACTTAAATTAAAACATCACAAAATAAGAGCAAGAAGTAGTCTTGGACTTAACGACATAAAAATGTGTTATTTTCTATATCTCAAGAAGTCTATGCTGATACCTTCAGAAAAGGAACACTACTGGCCAAAGTCCAATTCCTTAAAGACTTAAAAACACCTGCTTTGAGCACTGTGCCACCCCAAACACCCTCTGGACTAACCTCCAGACGGCAGTGGCCTCTGACCCAATGGAGGGGGCCACGCCTCACAGGGGCCTAAACCCCCACTTTTAGTGTTGCCTGCTGATCTATCCTTCCTCCAACTCCGGTGCAATTATTTGTTGTTTATTCATTAAGGAGCGATCTTACGGCACCAAGTGTTCTAGCTCTCTAACCAAAAATAATCAAGTTAAAAAGTTCCTAAAGTCACTTACATAATAATTTGTGAAAAAAGGTGACTCTTAATACAAAAGGTTAATCAACATTAAAAAAAAAAAACAAACTCTGGTATGAAATTCAAGTCAGATAATTTGGAAAAATGGCTGAGGTCATCTATTATACATGATACATAATCTCAGCCACTCATAATCCCTAACAGAACATGGGCATCTATATATAGTAACGTTCCCCTCTCAAAAAGTTGGTTATTCCAATAATGATGACATTTTTCAAGATACTTTTTATATCCTCTTGTTCATTTGCATCTAGAATCAGTTCATAAATCAGCCCCCCCCCCAAAATGAGTTTTAGACTTTAGATACATATTTTTCTAAATATGGTTAGAAAAAGCATAAATAAATCAATCAGCATAACAGAAAGAGTCAATGATTCTGGGATCAAACTGATGTAGAGCGGAATCCACTTACTAGTCTGTGAGCCTGGGCAGGTCACTTGCTTCTCTGAACTTGCCCAGACATCAGATGAAGACAGCGGTCCCGCTTCCCTGCAGGGACACTGACTTACATACAGTTCCTACTACGGAGGCTGGAGAAATGCTAGCTCCCTCCCTACATAAGCTGTTTACCCTTAGGTATTTACCAGATTTGGTTTCAAGTTACTTTTAAGTCTCAAAAGCTAAGACCCTACCTCCTGACATAATCTTGCTGGAAAAAAGATCCTGAATTCAGAGGGGTCTATTGCAAAGGAGACAACACTTATGTGCCTATATATATTATGCTATATTTGTTTAATAAATAGTCACCTTAGTAATCCAGAAAAAGAAAGACAAATACCATACACTATTACTTATATGTGGAATCTAAAATATGGTACAAATGAACCTATTTACAAAACAGAAACAAACAAACAAAAAAAGGAGCACCTGTCATGTGCAGCAGAAACAAATCTGACTAGGTACCATGAGGTTTTGGGTTCAATCCCTGGCCTTGCTCAGTGGGTTAAGGATCTGGTGTTGCTATAAGCTGTGGTGTAAGTCGCAGATGTGGCTCGGACCCTGCGTTGCTGTGGCTGTGGTATAGGCCGGCAGCTATAGCTCTGATTCAACCCCTAGCCTGGGAACCTCCATATCCCACAGGTGTGGCTCTAAAAAGCAAACAAACAAACAAACAAAAAATAAAACAAAACACAGACTCACAGACATGGAGAAAAGACTTGTGGTTACCAAAGGGGAGGGGGAGGGAGTGGGATGAACTGGGAGTTTGGGGTTAGAAGATGCAAACTATTACATTTAGAATAGATAAGCTATGAGGCCCTGCTGTATGGCATAGGGAACTATATCTGATCACTTGTGATAAAAAGTAATCGAAGATAATATGAGAAGAATGTGTGTGTGTGTGTGTGTGTGTGTGTGTGTGTGTGTGTGTGTGTATGACTGGGTCGCTTTGCTTGTACAGCGGAAGTTGGCACAACATTGCAAATCAACTATACTTTAAAAAAATTAATAGTATCCTTAATTTGTTGCAAAATATTCATAAGAATGTGACTTAAGCCATGGAACTAATAGTAATAAAAAAGCTAAGAGTATGATACAGGAAAATAAGTGCCTTACATATAATTATGAAAGATGAAATACATAAGGATAATCTCAGTATTGAATGTGGATTTGAGGTTTTCTTATCTCAGAATGTCTGTGCTCTGCAGGTACTTTAAATCTGAAACAAAGATTGAGAGGTCTTCCAAATAATAATAATGCAGATAAGAGTAGATGGTTGCTTTTACAGATGGCTTAACTATTGTAAATGTTCTGGATATTAAACAAAAGAGACTAAGTGAATTATCTCTGGGTGGCAAGATAAATCCCCTAAACTGCTCTTTGATAAAAGGTATTATTTTCCTGGTGCAAAATTAGTCATTGTTTGTATAATAAAAAATTAGCTCCATTTTACTATTGATCTCTACTAAATCATTTATCCCATTTAAGCATATACTTCATTGAACTATTTCACATATAAAGTGATACGTGTGAAGCATTTTTAATTCTTCAAGGGTGAATGAAACATGCCATTAATTTCTATCACACCAGATTCTACAAAATGCTCTCTCACTTTATGGAGCAAAATAGCTTTTAGGAAGCACAACAGTAAAATTTTTTCTTATGAAATTCACTGCATTTTAGAATTCAGAGAATGCTGCAAGTGGGTTTAAATCTTCATTTGAGAAGCCTCCCTCCCTCAAGTTTTGTGTCCTGATGCTCACCAGTGACTGCGGTACCACCAAGGACACTGGGAAAGTCAGATTTTAGTATCTGTCCTGGACAACAAAACTGCTAGAGCATGCTGAAGACTGAAGGACTATTTTCATAGGACAACCCAATCAAAGAAAACCGAAATCCCTAGAACATTTGAGGATCTGTCTGACCAGGACAGCCAGGACACTTTCACAGAACAACCCCATCAGAGAAAACAAAATCCCTAGAAGATATGAGGATCTGGCTGGCCAGGACAGTGGCCCTTGACCAATTTCTGACCTGGCTCCTCTGGATCGCCAGCTGGGAAGCTGGGGTGGAGGCTGGGGGGTGGGGTGGGGGAGGGTGGACAGCATTCTACATGAAGACTGGCAAAGGGGATCCAAGGACTCCCTAAGTTGCCATGATTTAATGTGTAAAGCAACAGAACACACACACACACACACACACACATCTTAAAAGTTCAAAAGCAAATGCATATTAAAAATTCCCCCAAGCAGGCAACCTCTGGATGTGGCAATTGTATGTGCATTTCCATTGCTATGATTTTCTCCACAGGTACTCTGGGCTCCTCTGTCACTCTCAGCATGGGACTCACTGCTATAATGTCACCATTCATTTCGGAAACAGTGAAAGGAAAAAAACATTGCTCTGACATTCTCATTCTGCTTTTTCTTACCTTGGATCTGCTCCAGCCCCAAGGTGTAGATGGGCTTCTTAGTCCCTTTCTTTTTAAAATAGATTCCATTTTTTTGTTTTACTTGTCAAATATTTGGAGCTCAGTTCCTACAAAATATAAAAACCGACGGAAGCTAATCTACACTGTGAGAAGTCAGGACAGTGGTCACCCTGGGAAGGTGGCATCTAGGGTGCTGGTAATAAAGTAGCTCTTCTTTTTCAAGGCTGGTTACCGAGGCTGTTGAGTTTGTGTAAACTTATAAAACTGCACTCTTTTCTGTATGTCAATATAAAGTTTAATAAAAATACTTGGGGTTTAAATAATTAGGCTTTATAAGTTTCAGAAACAAGGGGAGAAGATGAAAGACAAAATTTCCTATTTCCCCCATCTCTTTTCCTACTTTATACAACCCAAAGTACAAGAACAGCTGCTCCTGTGCATATAAATCAGAACATCAGCTAACCAGAGAAGCAGAACGGAAATGGGAATAACTACCGCCACAGGACTAGCCCACATTCTCAGAGCTGTGGTGGAAACAGGGAGAGCTGCTGAGAGATAGGAAGCAGTGCAGGGGGATAGGAATGCCCATGGCAGTACTGCCCCCCACCCCTTAAGATTATAGGTGCTGGAGTTTCTTTTGTAGCTCATAGGGTTAAGAATCGACATAGTACCCACGAGGATGTGGGTTCAATCCCTGGTCTTGCACAGTGGGTTAAGGAGCCAGTGTTGCTGTAACCTGCAGCATAGGTAGCAGATGTGGCTCAGATCCAGCACTGCTGAGGCTGTGGCACAGGCCGGCTGCTGCTGCTCTGATTAGGCCCCCATGGAACATCCATATGCCGCAGGTGCGGCCTTAAAACAAAAAAAGCTTACAGGTGCTGTGGGAACCCTGATGAGCCAGCGTGGGCAGGACCAGTAGCATCATTCTCTGAAGATGCATTCATTCCTGAAAGCAGGCTGCCCTTCCCTGCTGGGGGGTGTAGGGGGAGCCCAGGCCAGATGAGGGGGGAGAAACAAAGACATACAAGTGCGAAGAGCTGGGCTGGGGTCAACATACAAGTGCAAAGAGCTGGGCGGATTTGTTAAATGGAGGAGCTGGAATGGGCTGCTCTCTGGGTCCCTCTTCCCTGTCTGACTGCTGGTTGAGGAATTATCAAAAGGCAAACTAGCCTGAGAACAAGCTCCAGATCCAAAAAAGTGCTGAAATTCAACTGGTTAGGTCTTCACAAATTCTTTCAGCAACTGAGTTCCCTTAAGTATGTCCCCCCTCCCCCTCGCCCCCAGGGGTCTCTATCCCAGGCCCTCTTCTCTGGCCCCCATTTCCTTTTGTCGCTTTAGTGGTTATCAGAGTCAAGGGGCTCTTCAAAAGGTGAGGTGCAAAGAAGAAGGCAGAAGGGGAGGTAGTATGAGGCCACCTCCAGATTTTTTTGGTTTGGGAGCTCCAAACATTAATTATGGTTTCAATCAAATTATACCTGAGACTCTTACAGAATCCACTCCAACAAAAAAATTTCAGGCAAACGGAGTTATTCTTACTGAGCTTGCTTTGACTTTTGCACACAGCACCCAATCATTCTGCAGTAAAGAAATTTAATTGCAGTGACCCTAAACAGAGGCAAAATGCCAACTTTATCTCTGCCTCACACCTATCCCTGCAGTCCAAGAACTATAGTTTGGCTGGGCCCAGGTAAACTCTAGAAATTGAGATTTTTTTTTTTTTTTTTTTTTTTTTTAAGGAAAGAGTAGGCCCAAACTGAGTGGGTTCCCCAAATCACAGCAACAGTAAAAACAATTCATAGAAGCCACATGTCAGAACTGTAGAACGAAGAGCCACTCTATTAGGCAGACCCACTGAGCTGCCAAATCAGGGGTCCCTATTGCTGTAGCTAGCTCAAAACCCAAATGCTTTTCAAGGTTGTAGGTGCAAGAAGCCATGTGTCAACAACGGCTGACAAAGTAGTTATTGCACATTGGCTCACACTATTTTGGAATCTTCTTTTTGACATCTGCAATATAAGAACAAGTGTAATCTTCCTCACAGAGGCATTCTGATGAGTCATTTGGGAATCTAAGTTGCATTCTGAAATAAGCAGGGTTATCTGGACATGGACTGTACTCTAAATGATACTGGGTAATGTTAGCTTTCTGAGCTGTGATGACAGGATTGTGATTGTGTAGGAGATTATCCCTATTCATATGAGATCATACTTAAATGTTTGTGGATGAAGTCTCATAAGGTCTGCATAAACTTACTTTAAGATAGTTTATCAAAGACAAACATGCATGCAATCATGCACACACATAAACAATAATAAAGAGTGAGGAGCACCTTAACTGACACCCCAATTCCATACAAATCTAAGGAACTGGTGTAACAGATATTTGTGGTTGCAGGGCATAAAGGGAGGGGAGCCTAAAATAAGGAGGACTGTTGAAAGTCTGTAACTCCTCCCCTCCTAGCTCATGCAGTCAGGCCACTGAACCCAGGATTAGAAGGGAAGTTTGTTCCCTGAACAGAGGGCCTCTGAATCACGCTGACCAGGCACAGTTGAGGGTCAGGGTGCTTCATGTAAACATAGATATCAACTGAATATTTCTGTGCTGAATGTTAGGCATGCGTACCTTCTTCCTCTTGGCTCCTGCAAGCCAGCAGTCCTCCAGGAAAAATTCTATAGAGAACTGACTAGCCCACAAAGAAAGCCCTAAAGATACCGCTATTGGGGGGTTTCACAAACAACAGAGCCCAGAGAAACCGCCTATATGTAGATTTGTGTAGGTGTCACACAAATGACCCATTCATTCCAAATGCTTCCACTCTCAAATACAAAGAGCCAAACAAGCAGCATGAACTATCAGAGAATCTCTGATATGAAAAAAGAGAGCCCAAGACAAATATAAAACTGCGGCAGAGATACAGAGGACAGACCATGTAAAGACACAGGAAAAAGATGGCTACCTATACATAAGCCAAGGAGAATGGTCTCAGAAGAAATCAACCCTGTGCCACCTTGATCTTGGACTTCTAATCTTCAGAACTATGAGAAAATTTTCTGTTGTTTAAGACGCACACACATGGACACACAGACATACACACACAAGCAACAGAGATTTTAAAAGAAGAAAACAATAAAAAATCAAAACTACCACTGATATACACAGATAAGATGTCATAACCATGAAACAAGAGCAGAATACTATATATAGGAAAAAAGATAATTCAGAGGGGGGAAAAGCTTTTGGAAATCAAAAATATTATAGCAAAAATGAAAAGGATTCAATAAAAGGGATTAGAAGAGAAAGTCTCTTCCCCAAAACATATGGGAAACAGAAAAGAGAAAATAAGAAAACTGAAGTGCCAGTCTAGGGGGTCCTACATCTCAATAATAAATTCCAGAAAGGGCAAACATTAGAAAAGAGGGAAAGACACATCAAAATAATTCAAAGACATTTCTCACAGCTGAAGGGCATGAGATTCCACATTGACAGTGCCTGAAATTGTGACATTTCAGAACACTGGGAACAAAAAGAAAAATCCTGCAAACTTCCAGAGAGGAAAAAAAATAGCAATCAAGGTCTCAATTTATTTCCCATACATTCTTTCTCAAGAAGCTACAGCAGCGAGTACTCTGCTGACACAAGGGTAAATCCAGAAAGAGGAGGACTTGGGGTACAGGAAATAGGAAAGCCAGCATGGGAAGGAGCAGTGAGCTGTGCGCCAGATGCCCAAGGCAAGTAGTCAAGGAGAGAGTGGAAAGTTCTCCAAGGAGATGAATCAATAGAACATTTCATGGGCCTGAATATCCTAAGGAAATTTAAATCCACTGGCAAAGAGTTTGGAGTTGAAACAACACTAATAAAAAAGAAGAAGAAGAAAAAAAAAGCAAGGCAATTATTAATACCAGGAAAAACAAAAGGTGGTGCAGGGAGGGGAAGTAGTCATCATTAATCATCATTAGATCAAGGCTCAGATATAAACAGGATTTATATCATCACACTCAGAGGAAAGAGATCTAACTAAAATTGTGCTATACCTATACTGGGAGTAGCAGAGGGTTCAGGAAGGGTGAATGTGTTGGGAGGACGTGTGGGAAGGCAGACAAGAGTTAAATCTTCATTCCTCAGTGGGAAGTCAGGAGATAATTCCTCAAGCTCACAAGTCAGGAGCAGCAAGACAGGAAGTTATTGAAAATTTTGGATGTAAATACCCAAAGAATATGCCACAAGAGTTGAAAGTGAGAGCCACTGGGGAGTGAAGACTGAAAAACAAGGGGACAGGAGACAGCTGAAAGATTTTTTTGCTAACAGATCTGTAACTCTATCTACATGCATCTATAATTGACTTGTATATATAACTATTTAAAATATATGGGCATAACTTTTAAAAAGACAAAAAAATTACAGAACATTCTGTCTACCAAGTTACTATATATTTCTGAAATTCCTCTTGGAGTTCCCATCGTGGCACAGCGGAAACAAATCTGACTAGGAACCACTGAGGTTGCAGGTTCAATCTCTGACCTCGCTCAGTGGGTTAAGGATCCAGAGCTGCTGTGAGCTGTGGTGTAGCTCACAGATGCGGCTCAGATTTGGAGTTGCTGTAGCTGTAGTGTAGGCTGGTGGCTACAGCTCTGATTCGACCCCTAGCTTGGGAACCTCCATGTGCTGCGGGTGCGGCCCTAAAAAGACAAAAAATAAAATAAAATTCCTCTTTATTATCAAATTATAGGTGAATAATAAAAGTGTTTCATTAGATATGAACCATTATATTTGAAAAAGTATAAAAGAGTTTGCTTTCATATTAAATGATTAATACTTTTAGGTCTTTGTGATCATCTACTTAGCAATTATTGGGGCCAATTCCATGCCACAGCACCTGTGGCAAAATAAAATACTCACAAGTTCTAGTGGACTGAGACGTGTGCCAGAGATGGGCCTGGAATCAGAGGACTCAAAACTGGATGCATGGACGCTAGCACAGGAGACGGAACAGAAATGTTAACTGGTTAAGACTCACATCTTTTATTGCTGGTATACATTAGTTAACTCCAGCTCCCTAACAAGAGAAAGCAGTCAATGCAGAAGTCTTGAGGAGAAGCAATTTTTAAAAAATTGTAATACTTTAAACATTTAATTCATGACCCTTTTCTTGCTCTTAGGGAGATTAAAAATATTGAATAATGGAACTATGTTTATCTAGTCACTTATGATGGAGCGTGATAATTTAAGAAAAAAGAACTGGGTCACCTTGTACAGTAGAAAAAAAATAATGTATTGGGGAAATAAAAAACTGAATAATGAAAAGAAGGAAGGCATATAGTGATTTAAAAAAATTGGTGTTTATCACTATATTGTTAATATTACTTTATAAAGTTGGTATGACAATCACTATTAACCATTCCCAACCAAAGCAACTTCTTGGACCCAAGGTCTGGAATTATCTTTAGAAACCTTGTTTCAAAGGGTCTCATCAGCAGAAGTCAAACTTAGAAAGCAACTATCCATACTGTGAATGAAGAGAAAAATGTCAGAGGGTGACATAAACATATTTGAGAAATGTCAGGTACCTGAAGGAGGATGGAGGTCTACTTTCTGGTGTCCTGGAAGATGCAGGTCCAAAGAGTTTCCTTTGCTCTTCCCGTGGTGTAAAGGGTCTTTGGGTCCTAACAGTTCTTAAGGCATTTCGTGCTTCACTTATAATCTCTGCACTGGTCTTCTGCTTGGACACTGGAGATCGGTAAAACGGATCCAGCTTTTCTAACTTCCTATCATTTGGAGACAGCATCTTTCCTTTTAAAGTGCAAGTGTCTTCAAGTAATCACCCGACCCTGCAAATACAGGGCACGAAATCTCAACTATTTACATCCACTCATTTTGAAAGGAGTGCTCAACCCGCCCCCCATGCATGCTTAAACCATTCCTCTGTATTAAACTTGAAAAACATGACAACTCTTCATTAAAAATCTACCAGGCAGTTACACTTAGAAGATTCGGATGGGAGAAGAGCTTTCAAAAAAGCATGGTTGATGTGCACAGCTCTGCCTTTGGGAATATATGCCATTGAGAGAAATGATGGGCAGGGAACAGACCCAGAGTGAAAGCCAAACCTGGAGGGAGAGGATAATCACGAAAAAAAGACTCACTAGGAAGAGAAAAAAACCTCATGGTCTACACTCTACAAAAAACACAGTGGGGGTGGGGGTGGGGTTCTGTTAAAATTTGTAACTGAGGTTTCTCTTTCTTTCCCACTGCCCTCCCCACAAAATGCTAGTATAAGGTTTAAGGTAGCAGGTTAAGGTTTAAGGTTTAAGCTGTAACTAGCTTTTATAAATGTAGCTGGTAAGCTTAGAGAAAGGTTAAGCCTTACACTTGCCTATGACACAGTGAATGAGTTAATTCAAAGCACCTTTGATTAAAAATGGTGGGCTTCCTGAATGAATACCAAACTTTGATGTCACACGATCCTCTCCCAGGCCACTGCCCTCAGAGTTAAGTTGCGGACTCGGCCCTAGAACGCACATCCTCTGCCCTCCCATGGAGGCCTGGCTAACTTGGCAACATGCCTCTGACAGCTCTACACTTTCAAAGAGTCACCGTTTCAAAACCTTAATTCTCATGAGTACATGGTATTAGGGGTTTATTTTAAAAACCCAACAACTCTAGTCTTCTGAAAATGCTGCATCTCCAGGGAGACAGAAGTCTGAAAATTATTCTTATGTTTCAGCTGCCCATTTTTAGAATAACTACTGCCAAAAAGAAAAAAGTTTTTTGGAGTTCCCATTGTCACCCAGTGGAAAAGGAACCTGACTAGAGCCCATGAGGATGTGGATTCGATCCCTGACCTCGCTCAGTAGGTTAAGGATCTGGAGTTGCCATAAGCTGTGGTGTAGGTCACTGATGCGGCTCAGATCCCACATGGCTGTGGCTGTGGCGTAGGCTGGTAGCTGCTGCTCTGATTCGATTCCCTAGCCTGGGAACTTCGGTATGCTGCAGGGTCAGCCCTAAAAAGCAAAAACAAAACAAACAAGCAAATAAATAAATGGACTGAGGTTGGAAAAATATTAAAAAGAAAAAAGTTTTTGTGACATATGCCCAAGGAAACTAAAATGACTCCATTTCTGTAAGTAGAATCAGTAGTGATTCCTTAGACAACTAAAGAGGTCTTACAATATTTGCTTCTATACATTAAGTTGTTATTTAACAACAGACAAGATCATCTGTTTAGTCTACCCACCCCAAGAGTTTCTGAGGCCAAGAATATGATGATAACTACAAACAATATGCTATTCCTTTCATATTGAAAGGCCACAGGTTGAAGTAAAACAGCAAAAAATTACTGGGTAAGCAATACTATTCTAGGAGTTTTTGATATAGGAGTTTGAAAAGTCTCCAGAATTACATACATGAGAACAACTAACAAAAACCAGGGCAGGTCTGGTACAGTTACTTCTAATAGGATATGACAGGCTCTTTACTAAAAAATATTCAATGCCAGTTACTAAAACTATGAACACAGTGTTTCATTCATACCTCATATATCATTTTTGATGTATAATAATATAGATTCAGAACCACAACATCTAACCTCAGTGTTCATGACAAGTTTTGCTTGCTGGTTCATTTTTAAAAGGTTTACTGAAGTAAGAAATTATACCCCTTAGTAAGAAGACATTTCAGTACAATGAACAAGTTTCATCCAAAGTCCAAATCAGGTTTGTGACTCCTTAGCCCCACAAGGCACTGTTAAGTTTATCGATGTCCAAAGGTCACCTAGCAAAACTAAAAAAGACTAGAGAATGTGCTTTAAATGAGTGACAATGGACCATTATTCCTGACTAAGGTTCTCCTTGGCTGTATTTTAGTTTACATTGAAAACTATACTCTTTCATAGTGAAAACAAGCAGGCCAAATTCTAAGCCCTCTCTAATTTATTTGGTCATACAAGAATTTAGACTGGTCAAATGCTGGTGGAAACGATGTAGATAATGGGTTTTAAAATCTTTCTTCGGTAGATTTTTAACACAATTTCTAACACAATTTTCTCTCTCCCTTCTCCTCTCTCTTCCTCTCAAATCTCACTTTAGCAGTTACATTGTGAGAAACTATTTCAATAATGCTGTACCTGCACAGTTAAGCTATTTACATCAATATTAATAGATTATCAACTAAATCAAACATGGGAATGTTCACTAACGCAAGTGAAATGAGTTAGAGTTACAAGTGGGTTTTTTGGGGGTGGGGGAAACTATTTTCTTCATATTTGTTAAATTCCAAATGCTTGCTGGTGATGGTTTTTGTCAACTTAATAAATAATGACTCAGTTTGAAAGCTTGTCTATTTATAGTAAAGTATGCCTGAACCATAACACAATAGTATCCCAGAAATTTTAACTTTGCAAAAATTCTCTTGACAACCGGAACAAATCCATTCAGCTTGTACAGATGAACTGTTTCCTCTGCTTGGATCTCTGGGAACACAGACAGGAATAAACACTGTACTCATTCTCAGGCAAGGATCACTGATGCTAGTTCAACATTTACTTTAATGCCAAGGACTGAGGTAAGTACTCTCAAATCCATCATCTCAATTAATTTTGTGATGTGGATAAAGTCTTAAGCAATAGCAACCCCCCCAAAAAAAACCTAAGACATATACCCAGAGCTGATATTCAAACTAGATGGGTTGGTGGAAGGAGGGACACTCAGAGGCTTTGGGGCTACAGCTATTTACACACCAACATAGAAACATGCCAGTATTCTCACGACCGCATCAGCCTTCTTGGTGTGAACCAGAACAACCAGCCCTGCTTGTACCCATATGCTTTTTAAAATAAATTTTATTTTTTTAGGGCTGAACCCATGGCATGTGGAAGATCCCCCACTAGGGATTGAATCGGAGCTGTAGCAGCTGGCTTATGCCATAGCCACAACACTGCTAGATCCGAGCCATTTCTGTGACCTATGCCACAGCTCACGGCAACACTGGTTCCTTATATCCCAACAAGAGAGGCCAGGGATTGAACCCGTGTCCTCATGGATACTGGTCGGGTTCATTACCACTGAGCCACAACAGGAACTCCCCACATGCTTTTAATACAAGGTAGAAACTGAGGGGGGCAATACAGAAATAGAGATAAACCGCCAGGTTATTATGAAAAAGGAAGGGATTTCGAGCAAATGACAATGACTGATATTGGCAGTAGAGTAGACAAGGAATTTCCAACCAAGCCAGTGAGTGAGCTAAGGCAGAGTATCAAAAACACACTGGGTGTGTTTTGAACAAGAAGGAGCTCTAGAACAAAGACTGCAGTTGCAGAAGAGAGAACTGAATGGTCAAGAACTTAAATAAGAGCTGATAAGTAGGAGTTCCCGTCGTGGAGCAGTGGTTAACGAATCCAACTAGGAACCACGAGGTTGCAGATTCAATCCCTGGCCTTGCTCAATGGGTTAAGGATCCAGCATTGCTGTGAGCTGTGGTGTAGATTGCAGACAAGGCTCAGATCCAGCGTTGCTGTGGCTCTGGCCACACCCCTAGCCTGGGAACCTCCATATGCCGTGGGAAGCGGCCCTAGAAAAGGCAAAAAGACCAAAAAAAATAAACAAATAAAGAGCTGATGAGTAAATTAAAAGATGTGAAAGCATGATGTGATAGCAGAGAGGGCAGGATGGAAAAAACTAGAAGGGACAAAATCAGGCAGTTCTTATACACCCACCCAGCTAACTCTTGGAGATCCTCAAGAAAGCTTTTCTGGACCTGCCTCTCTGACCCTCCCAACCTCAGTCAGATGTCCCTCCCAGTTACTCCACAGGGCCCCACTGGCTCAGAATTGCTTGGGCACCTGGTGTTGCTCCACCAGATTCTTGGCCTCAGCGCTTCACATGAAGCACAGCTGAAAATCAGCACCTACGTAATCGCTGGCTCCATTTTCAAATACAAACCTGAGTTAGAAAATACCCAGAGGAAGGCTGTATGGTTTCTTAATTGGAGGCCTTTGCTACATAGATTAAGAAACCATATGGGACTTTATTTGAAATGGCATCTCATTCTTGATGCCATGTGGTACTACGAGATCAAATGCAGCCCCCTTTCCTTTCTTGCTTTCACTTCTAGTTGCCTCGCCTCAAAGAAGACTCAAATGTTGTGATCAGTGGATGGGGTACTGAAAGCCTGAAATATAGGAGTGAAGGTGAAATAGAGGTAAGAAGAGAGATGAGAACAAGTAAGCTGTACTAAGGAACAAAGGACCAGCAGGATCAGACATCTGAGAGGACAGGAAAGGGCCAGAAGTGACACGGGGTATGCAAACCTAGGGAGGCTGGGAGGCAAGGTGGCCTTTTGGAATAGGAGGAAATATGAACTTTGAAGGTAAGAGCAAAGTAGCTGAGTTTTGTTTTGAGTTTATGATGTTTACAGGACCTCTAGAGGATGAACAACATCAGGAGTATGAAATTTTAAACTGGAGACCTTATTGAACAAAATAGTTCTTATTGGTTGGGGGGAAAGTTACAAGTCATCGTTTACAGTTTATACCCACTTACAAAGACCCATCTTTAATGCTGCTGCTAAGTCACCTGCAACAGAGTCTTCTTGCTAAATACAACACTGCACTATCAGGATATTTGCAACAAAGGAAAGACCAGCCATCTCCATACTCTTTCCTGCCATCAAATATTCAAGCCCCTTACCATGATTCTGAATGACTTTTGTGTTAATATGAACATCCAAAGAAGCAACGGTTAAATGCTCAGATGCTAGAGTAAAGCTTCAAATATTCTTGAGAATTCACTATGTAACCTTAGGCAAGGCTTTGAACATCTCTAAGCCTTAGTTTCCTCACCTGTAAAATGTGTGTTGTAACAGTAATTATCATAGGATTGTTTTGAGAAGTAAATGGCATAATTCATGTAAACTGCTTTAGTATGGTGCCTGGCCCCTTAAAAATGTTAACTACTGTACAAGCACTATGTGATAAAAGGATGCAACAAAAATTTTCTTATGAATGAAAAATTGCATCAAAAAAAAACTGCAAAAGAAAAGAAATGGCATTTATACAGTGTTTTCATACATTTTATAAAAGATTAAACCAAAGTGTTTTGTTTTATGAAAACAATTTTTTAAAAATTTTTTATCTTTTTGCTATTTCTTAGGCCGCTCCCGCGGCATATGGAGATTCCCAGGCTAGGGGTCGAATTGGAGCCGTAGCCACCGGCCTACGCCACAGCCACAGCAACGCGGGATCCAAGCCACTTCTGCAACCTACACCACAGCTCACGGCAACGCCGGATCGTCAACCCACTGAGCAAGGGCAGGGACCGAACCCGCAACCTCATGGTTCCTAGTCGGATTCGTTAACCACTGCGCCACGACGGGAACTCCTGAAAACAATTTTTATTAAGTATTTTACTGACTATCAGCTATTGTCAAAACAATTAATCAGAATTCAATAAGATACCCAAAAAGAGTGGTATTTGCTTTTCTCCCAAATAAAATAGTTCTAAATCAAGGTGAGATGGAAGATCTGCTGTGATACTCACAGGAATGGATAATAAAAGGCATTATGTGTACATAGGATATACGTTAATGTATATCGCTGCATACACCTATTTATTAAGACCGTATCTGTGGCCTACCCGAACCCAGATAGAATTTGTGTGACCCTGGCTGGGTCAGTGTCTGCCTAGACAAAGCTCCTCAGTCTATCAGTCTCACTCAACAAATACTCCTGAGTTTCTAATAAGCACTACGCGCTTGCTAAACGCTCAGTGTATAGACCTAAAGACAGCCACCGCTGACCCCAGAGTATGAACAGGGAACTCATCACCTCTCTCCCCAGAAAGGCCAACAGAAAGGCCGACTGCGGGAAAGGGGCAGTCGCCAGGACGCCTCACCTCCCGATCAGCGGACAGCGGCTCCCCCATTCCCAGCAAAGCCCCCTCCTCCACCGGTCCAGGCCAGCTTGCCAGTCTGCTGGCCCGCCCGCTTAGCCTGGCAGGCTAGCGTCTCCATGGTAACCGTACACAAACTACCTACCCTGGCCGCCCGGGGCCGCCTCTCTGCATAGCCAGGTAGCTGCTGGGAGGGAGAAGCCAGGGGGTGGGGGTGGGAGCAGGGAAGGGGGCTTCCGGCAAGACCCAAAGCACCTGTAATTAGCGCCGGGGAGAGTAACAACCGCGGAGATTCAGCTCATCCTCCAGGCTTCCCGAGGCAGCAGCAGCAGCCAAGAAGAGCAGGCGGGGCATGACCGGGCAAGGAGGTGCGAGGAGGTCCCTCCGCGCCACTTGCCCACTGGGCCTGCGCAGGTCTCTCCAACGCATGCGTAGAAACGCTGAGCGGGGGCGCTGGCAGGTGGGAGAGTAGGAAGAGCTTGCGGAAGGCTATTGGCTGGATGTTGGAGCTTCAGGTGCAGCGAGAAAGGGCGAGGGATGCTCAGGGAAGAGCTGGGATGGGAAAGGTGTCACCTTTCAAATTAGCAATTTACGGAATCACGGTTATTGAATCCGTGTGAGATCTCAGCGCCCCTATTAAATAGGAGGATGGCAGCTTAGTGTTTAGGAGTTTCAGGATTTAATGGTTCAAATTGTGGTTATGTATAATCCTGAACTAGTTGCTTAATGTCTGTCTCCTCTGTAAAATAGAAGGAAATAATAAAATCTAGCTAGGTCTTGTGGTGTTGTGAAGCTTGAATGAGAAAATAGATTTAAAGTGCTATGCACGTTGCATTTGTGAAGCACTATAGAGTTTACAAAGGGTGTTTCACTCTATATTATCTTTGTGAGCGTTCTGACACCCTGAGGTAGCCGCTTGGCATCCCCATTAACAGAAGACAGCATGCAGGCCTGTGGTCTAGTGGGTGACAGTGGTAGATTCAAGTCTAGGCCTTTCATCAGCAGTCGTTTTTTGTTCTTACTGAGTTATCACAGTTGACTGGTGAAAAGAACCCCGTTTATATGTTTCTGGTTTAAATTCTGTTCTCTCCTATTAGACATTCAGCAACACTTCACAGTGTTAAATACAAGTGAGACCATAATCACTCTCCATTCAAGTTTGCACCACGTTTTATATATATGGGGATTTTTCAGCTGAAGTGTTGTTGTCAACATTGGAAAAATGCCACATCCCTTGGTGCTAAGTATCTTGTAAAGAATAATTACATTGACAATATTTTTGAGTACATAGTATGCATAAGACATTGCGCTAGGTGGGAAATGATATTAAGCAGAGCTAAAGGAATCTAAGTATTCTTCAAAGTACCCAATAGGATGATGGGAATGTAAACTGGTGTGACCACTTTGGAAAACAGTAAGGAGGTTCCTTAAAAAACTAAATATAGAACTACCATATGATCCAGCAATTCCACTCCTGGGCATCTATCCAGAGAAAACCATATTTTGAAAAGATACATGCACCCCAGTGCTCACTGAAGCACTATTTACAACTGCCAAGACATGGAAGCAAACTAAACGTCCATCAAAAGAGGAATGGATAAAGAAGATGTAGTACAGGAGTTCCCGTCATGGCGCAGTGGTTAACAAATCCGACTAGGAACCATGAGGTTGCAGGTTCGATCCCTGCCCTTGCTCACTGGGTTAAGGATCCGACATTGCTGTGAGCTGTGGTGTAGGTTGCAGAAGTGGCTCGGATCCCGAGTTGCTGTGGCTCCGGTGTAGGCTGGCGGCTACAGCTCCGATTAGACCCCTAGCCTGGGAACCTCCGTATGCTGCATAAGTGGCCCTAGAAATGGCCAAAAAAAAAAAAAAAAAGAAAAAGAAAAAAAGATGTAGTACATACATACAATGGGATATTATTCAGCCGTAAAAGAAGGAAGTAATGCCATTTGCAGCAACATGGATGGACCTAGAAATTATCACACTAAGTGAAGTAAGTCATCCAGAGAAAGAAAAATATCATATGAGATCATTAATCTGTGGAATCTAATAGAAGTGATACAATAGGACTTACAAAACAGAAACAGACTCAAAGATTTTGAAACCAAACTTTTGTTTACCAAAGGGACAATGTGGAGGAAGGAGGGATAAATTATGGGGTTGGGATTGATATATACACACTACTATGTATAGAATAAACAGATAACAGGGACCTGCTGTATAGGACAGGGAAATTTACTTAGTACTGTATGGTAACCTATATAGGAAAAGAATCTGAAAAGGAATGGATATATGTATATGTATAACTAGTTTACTTTGCTGTATACCTGAAATTAACACAACTTTGTAAGTCAACTGTATTCCCGTAAAGTTAAAAAAAAAACAACCCAAGTACCCAACAGGATTTTGATACAACATACAATAAATATTTGTTAGTTGATTGGATAATTTTAGGGCTTGAAACAAAGCATATGTATTCTTCAGGGTTAAAATCTTTTCCAGTGACTGAGTGGACTTAAATTATCATATCATTAAGTCCCTTTCACTGGCCACTGGATGCCATTGTGCAAAGAGACCTTTGTCTGTTTAATATAAAACCATACCTAGTATTTTGAGTTCACTACTTGTGAGATGTGATCCCAAAATGCAACTCTGTTTTTGTCTCTCACTGCCATTTAAAAATATATTCAGTGTTGGTTATCATCCTCTGCTTCTGGATGAAAAGTTGGATAGGGCTGTAGTTTCTTTTCATTTTAGATAACTGATAGTCCTCCAGTAACTACATCTCGACTACAGCTTTGTTCTAGAATTCTAATGTTGGGTACAAGGTGTAAACAAATGCCTCAAACTTAATTTGGAAGTAAAGCTCTGTCCCCTTCTTCCCTTCTCGGGCTTAAGGTCTGGAATTGACTTTCCCAACAGGGATGCAGTTGGCTTAGGGTCACTACTTCCCCATTTCCTAGAGTCTCCTTAAGACCCAACTTGGGTGGAAGTGGAGAATGGAGAAGCCAGAAGGTGGAGCACTTCCTCCTGGAGATAATGGCTTTGAGCTTGCTGTGCCTGACCTATGGTTAAAGCAACCCATGTGGGTCTTTCCCAGGTCCTTTGGAGTTTCCCATTAATGGGGACATCTCTCCCTGGGACTCTAGGTGGATGCAGTGCCATTCCACTAGTCACTTGCAACTCCTTCCCCTCCTCTAGAAATTCAGGGTTCATTTCAGCCCCTTTAGATGGGTCCCAGGATGACCCCACATTTGTCCAAGGAAAACCCCATACCGTCTCCTGCCCAAGTGACTCAGAGAGTGATGGCTCATGCAGCCCCCTCCATGCTGTCCCAGGATGGAGCTTTAGCTCTCCCTGGACCACCCTGGGACTTCCCAGGGTTTTCACAGACCCTGGGAAGCCCCTCTCACTGAGTTTGAGATGAGGGAGGTAGCACTTCCACATTCCTCTCCAAAGAAATTTTCTCATACATCCTCCCCCTCCACACTCTGACTCCTGATTTTCAGCCTCAGGCTGCACCTTTTAGGTCCAGGGAGTTTGTATGTTTCTTTGTAACTTCCCTTATGCAGACTGTGCCACACCTTCATTTTGGAGCTGACGATTCTACAATTACCATCTCCGTTGAAGCTTCACTTTAAAAACTTGCTGGATTAACTGTGGTCTTTGCACTCTAGGAGCTTGGGCTAAAATAGACCTCGTAAGCACAGTACTGGAACATGGAGCTAGCCGGCTCAGTCAGCCAGGAAATGTCTGCCAGGCAAGTCAGAACAATTGAAAAGAATGACAGGGGCAGAATTATAGGAAGCAATTATTGAAAAGCAATAAAGCTGCCCAGCTTACCTCACTGAAGGACACTATGTGGGAAAATACTGAGGATGTCATTGCAATGGCCTATTATACCGACCCGGCTGTTCCTCCATGGTTACCTGATGGTAATTTAACAGAATTTGACATAGTTAAATTTATAAGTGGAATTATTTTAGAGACAAAATTGTTGACATTTTTTATACCTTAGAAGATTAAAGAGGAAAAAATACTGTTTGTATCTGACATTTATGAAGCACTTTATAGTTTCCAAACTGCTTTCATTTAGAGCATTTCATTTTCATTGTTTTATTTGAGGTTTACATTTAAGCTTGAGAGGTAGCTGGTTTGGGGATTATCTCACTTTGAGAGTGGACAAAACTGAGATTCAGAGAGGGTCAGCAATCTGCCCATAGTCACACAACAAGTAAAGTGATCTGAGACCTGGTGTTTTTGATGTCCAGGTCCCGTGTGCCATTCACCATTGTACATGCACAAATGTAATTTTTCAGGCTGAGGCCTCTTATTCACAGCACTGAATAAGATATACTCTTAAGATATACTCTTAATTTTCTCCCCTCACTTACTCAAAGTATATCCTGTACAGATATACAGGGAGCAAGAGGAAGTTAAGCTTCTTCACGTTCACCTGAAAAACGTCGGTTGGGTTTTTGGGTTTTTAGTTAAGGTGAGAATTATATAGGTGGGAGCATGGTAGTTATATAATTTTACATACCATCTAAGACGCAAAAGTACAACAGAATGATGAACTAATAGCTACTTTTAACCACAAACAACCAGTAGGTTTTATAGTTTATATTAGTTTACATCGCACTTCATATTTAATATCTATAGCTTATCTTTATTTATACATTAGATATATTTTGGAAGAGCTACAAGTTAGATAAATACCTCTTTAATCCTCACAATTCCCTCAATGACTTTTATGACCATAACAGGGACGTGACTCACAGAGGAAAAAAAAAAAAAATGCTTCAGGCATGGAATGAAAATCACCAATTTAGAATTTTAATATTCACTTCAAGACACTTTCTGCTTTTGTCAGTATAGAATCTTAGTGCTTTAATTATATTTATCACATAATCCCTGTGAGGAGCTCATCAAATTGATAGCCTCTGTAGTCTTTGCATACAAATTTAAGGGTACAAATACATTAGAATGCAACTTGGTGAAAATTTACAATGCAATAAAAATTAACTAATTTCATGGAACTGGATAGACACAAGACTCTGGAACAGTCCTAAAATGTATTCCCTAAAAAAAAAAAATTGCATGACAAGTCTCTCTTTAATGGAGCTCAGCTGTTACCTGTGCACCCTCGGTGTTGCTTTGCTTTAAATGCTTGTCTTACCACAGCAACGACACCTCCCCGGCCATGTTCTTCTGCAGGAGGAATCAAGTGTTGCTGACAGTGCTAACAAGGAGGCTCCATTTAATTACCAGTTGATTACAAAGAGGATTTACTACCTAGTATTTCATTGGACGGGAGAGGGTTGTCGTTTTCAAGGACTGTGTCAGGAGTCTTAACTAGGAATTGCTTCATCTTAAACAACTGTGGAGGTACCTCTGATTCTGGCAGTGAAAAGCTGGAAGAAGGACCTCGGTTCTTGTCTTCTTTGAAAAAAGAATTCAGCAAAGAGACCAAGATTGTGAAAGAGATAAAAGTACTTATTAGAGGCAGAGTACGTGTGGAAGAAGTGAAGTGCCTGTGGAAGAGCACCCGGTCAAGCTAGGAGTGAGTTGCAGGCAACAGGGATAACTAAGGGTTGCTCAGATGGGGCAGTTTTTCTCAGTTATCTCCATATTTGGTCCTGGCGTGGGCACCCAGCACCCAGCCAAGATGGATTCCAGCTGGCGTCATCTCCCGCTCTTTGTCTTTCCCTTCGACTGAGAGCCTTCTCTGCGCATGCGTCAGGCTGGGACCTCCGCAAAAATGCACCCAATCAGGGACCAGGGCTCCGGGTGATGCCGCATCTTGAAGGGTCAGCCGGAGACCAGCTGCCGCTGCTCAGCCTGGGGCAACGAGTTGCAGCTGTGCAGCCCGGGGCCTGTCCATCTCCTACCGCATCTCCTGTAGAAGAGACCCTCAGAAAGTCCCTATTCGTCAGCCTCATCTGTCAGGCATTGCTAAGTGAGAGTCCCAATATCATTTGGAAGCTTTCTGCTGGGAATAACAGGATACCCCATCAAAAATAGCTTAAATAGCAAGGGCATTTATTATTTATTATCTATTAACAATATATCTCGAAGCGGGCTCTTTCAAAGGTTGGTCCTGCCGCTCAGGGATGGCATTGAGGAGTGGCATTCATGCCGCCCCCACGGTCATAAGATGTTGGTGGCAGCATGAAGCTGTGCGTTCTCACAGGTTGGGGGTCTCAGAGCAGGGAGGAGAGAAAGGCAGAGCCCCCTCTGTACACTCTTTACAGGGAGAAGGAAAAACCTCCTAGAAGTGTCTCGGCTGTGTTCGCCTTACATCTCCTTGGCCGGAACTGTGTCACATGTCCACCCAGCAGTCGCTGGCAGAGATGAAGTGGATTACTATTTTTATGACTGATTTAGACCAATCAGGTTTCACTCCCCAGGGTTTGCGGGAGGAGCTCATCTTCTCTGAGTACTTTGCTGCCACAGCCTGAACCAAACAGGAGTCTGTTCAGCTGGAAGAAGGGCCAACGGCTGGCTGTTAGGGAGATGCTGACAACGTGTGCCATGATGTCTGGGTGAACTAATGAAGAGTGTCTCCTGAGAAGCAAGAGGTTTTGAGTGTTGGTCATCCTGACTGGAATGAGAGAACCAAAGGCAAATGCCTGGGCAGGATGCTCTGGTGCTAAGTCCTGAAGTGAGGTCTCACTGCTGCCTGATCGCGAGGGCCATTAGAGTCACCCAGAGACTAGTTCTTGTTGTGGCTCAGCAGTAATGAACCCAGATGGTGTCCATGAGGACAGGGGGTCAATCCCTGGCTCCGTCAGTTAAGGATCTGGTGTTGCCATGAGCTGTGGTATAGGTCACAGATTCAGCTCAGATCTGGTGTTGCTGTGGCTCTGGTGCAGGCCAGCAGCTACAGCTCGGATTCAACCCCTAGCTTGGGAACTTCCATATGCCATGGGTGCAGCCCTAAAAAGACAGAAAAGAAGAGAGAGAGAGAGACAGACAGAGAGAGAGAGAGAGAGAAGAAAGAAAGAAAGGAAAGAAAGAATCACCCAGAAAGCTTTAAAAAGCATCTCTCTCCAGCACCCACCCCAATGCTGGTCTAGTTGCTGGAGGAGGGGAGCACAGGGGAAAGGGTTCGGCATTTTTCAGAGCTGTAACAGGCAAAAGCCAGCATGGAGAACCCCAGCCCAAATCCAGGTCAGAGCTCCCCTGTCTGAGGGCCTCAGCTAGGATCCAGCAGGAAGAAGAGATGTCACCAGAGTCCTGGGCTTCAGAGCAGAAGGAAAAGAGGACTCTGATGATGCATGACCCAGAGACAGGTCTCAGAGACTCAGGGTGCTATCTTTGATGCCCCCCTCCTGTTACCATGCCATTTGGGTCCCTTTTTATATCTGCTCTCCCCCTGGCCCCTCTGACCCCACTCCATTCTCCTCCTGCCCCCAGTCTATCCAACACACAACAACCAAGGTGACTGTCACAGACCACAGTCCAAGATGTGCCTACCTCTGCTCACAAGGTGTCAATGTCATGCCCACTGACTACCACATTACAGCCCAGATCCTCCTGGTTCTGTACTGCAGCCTCTGCTTCTAGCTTATTATAATAACTAGGATTTATTTGGGGGTTATAACAGGTCCAGCACTAAGTGCTTTGATGACTTTTCATCAGCAAGCCCTTCAATCTGAAAGTATTACAGTTACCCTCATTTTACACGCCAGGATACTGAGGTTTCGTTTCTTCACTTGCCCGGGTCACACAGGCAGTAAAAATGGAGGATCTAGGGTTCGAGCCCCACTGGTGTGCGTCTGGAGGCCACGTTCCTACATACACCATGTATTCAGCCAAATAGGACTGCCCCCATTCCCTGGACACTCCTTACATCTCCCTGACTCCTTGCCTTGGCTTTGCATGGCTCCTTGCCCTTAGAAAGCCAAGGAACTTGGCAAAGATGTTAGTATAGCACTGGGTGCTCCTCTGGCAGGACTGCAAGGTGGACCTACCTCAGGGTTGTCTGAAGGAGGGGGAAAGAAGATGAAATGTGTCTGCCCATTCCCTCCTGCCTTCTCTTTTCCCCTGGTCAAGTTCATGGTGGATCTTGTCAGGACCCTTTTGTGGCTTTCTGTACAAGGACCTATGGTCCAGGAGGAAGAGCAGAAATAGCATGTGGGGGATGACAGGGACTGGGGATGGTCCAGAGGTTGAAGTCTGAAGGGATGGCTACAGGCCCAGGCCGAATGGGGAGGTAAAAGAAGGGGAGGCTGCGCTGGTTTGGGAGAGGCTGGAGGACAGAGGTCACTCGAGGGCACAAAGCAGATAAGGGGTTTAAGGAGGGAAGTGAGAAGCGTCCTATGGTAGAAAGAGTCCCCGGACTAGAAATCAGGGGACCTTGCTTCAAATGCTGCCTCTGTCACTCTTTTTTAAAATTTATTTATATTTTCGTCTTTTGTCTTTTTAGGGCTGAACCTGCGGCATATGGAGGTTCCCAGATTAGGGGTCAAATCGGAGCTGTAGCTGCCGGCCTGCACCAGAGCCACAGCAACACCAGATCTGAGCCACGCCTGCGATCTACACCACAGCTCATGGCAACACTGGATCCTTAACCCACTGAGCGAGGCCAGGGGTTACCCGCAACCTCGTGGTTCCTAGTCAGATTCGTTTCCACTGAGCCACGATGGGAACTCCTGCCTCTATCACTCTTTAGCTGCGTGCCTGTAAGCACGTCACTGAATAGTCGTGGCTTTCTTGTCTCTGAGATGTGAAGAGTGAACTACATGGTCCGCAACATACAGCCAAGCCCTAGCCTTCCACGGCAGGAGATTGTGGTCAGAGAGGGGGCTGAGGGTTAGACCTTTTGGAGGTGGCTCAGTTGCAAGAGCCAGATGATGAGGTCCAAGATATGGCCTGGCTGGCTGGCCACTGCCCTCGAGAAAGTCAGGGTGGTTGGAGGCCTCAGGGGGCCAGAGGAAGTACAGTTGAGGAGGGAGAGGGGGAGAAGAAGTGACCTGTCAAGTTGTTTGTTCCTCAAACCCTTGTGCTGTGCCAGTGACACCTGTGTACAGGTGTCTCCCCACAGAACCTGGCAGCCCAGAGAAGGCTGTGACCCTGGGGCTTGAGGCTCTAGGAGAGAGAGAGAGGCTTCTCAGCTTTCTTGGGTGATGACAGCAGTGAGTTCTTCTGAGTCTGGAGACCCATGGCTTAGAGGGGGTCACCCAGGAGGCTTTGCCACTTCTCGAGGCTCTCACATCAGTTTGTTTGATTTTCAAAACAGTGTACTTCTGTACTATTGAGTTATCAGCCTAAGGATATATTACCTTGGCAGTATAAGAAACAAGTTAAATAGAAGAAAAGAAAGTTTAATTTAGCTATGAGAATTCAAGTGTTCAAGGAAATGTAGAGTCCAGCTTTAGGTTTCAGTATTCAGACAGAATCCTAGCAGGTCCCAAATCTAGCTGACAGTATCTGCTCTTCTAATAGCAATATCTTGAAGAGCTAAAGATGCTAAGCTCCTCGGTTCATTGAGATGAGAAGAGTCATACAATGCTTTATGCTCTTCACATAAAAGATATGACATAAATAGGGTTCACAGCATTATCTACCAAGGCCACAAGCAATGGAAACTTTAGAATAATCATGGTGCACTTACAAAGCACTTTGCGTTAGAGCCCCAAACACTTTACATTTCATAGAGCTAAATACACACATAATAAGCACACAGCACAGTGCCTATGAAACAAGAAGTCTGATGATGATGGCTGGTGTCAGTGTCACTGTCCTGGCTGTGATGTCGTGCATAGTCCTGCAAGATGTTATCGCTGGGCAACTGAGCAAAGGACACATAGGGCCTCTCAGGACTTCTCTCATTTCTTACAACTGCATATGAATCTCTAGGACCTTAAAATCAAAAGTTTAAAATAAACCACTTCACTTTCTCACTTCCTACTTCATCTCTGCCTGGTTCATAGAATGAAAAGCTATGATGAGAGTACAGAGGAAATACAAATTCGGAAACAAACAGGATGATTATCCTGTGATGCAATGTGGATAAGACACTTTCGTCTGAAACTTGAAAACCAGTGGACCAGCCTTGACTGATAAGAAATGTGAAGTTTCAGCACTGAAAATCACAATGAAATTATTCTTTCTGGATGTTTTCTAAGTTCATACCCAGAGATTATCGCAATAAATGGTGTGTCAATCAGGGTTGTTTTTTTTTTGTTTGTTTGTTTTTAAACTTCATTGTGACAGTTCTTATTAGGGTATGGTTAGAAACAGCAGCTTTTCAATTTTTGAACCATTTTGATTTTGAGAGGTCAAATGCAAATGAAGAGAAGAAATTTTAGGCAGAGATGGCTATGTCTGCCTGAAGGAGCGGAGATCCCCTGGCTTCTCCAGGCCCCTGCTACTCTCAGCTGCAGCTGCTTCAGAAGCCCCACAGGTCCTACCTCCCCTGCCCTCTAATTAAGCTGCAGGAGCCAAGCCCCCAGCCTACCACTGCTCACCATACAATATGGCACCTCATTTCAGCCTAGCACCCGACCCTATAGATCTGCCAGGCTTTGCACTAAGTGGCTTAAGTTCTTTGGAAGCCATGTGATTGCATCTGGTACCAGCTGGTTTCCTAGGACAACTCCAGGCAGAGTGCACTGTAGTTCTCCAGCTGGGCCCCACCCTGAAGTCATGATTTGCCACAAGGAAAGCTTATCCCACATGGAACAGCATCATTTCATGTTCCCTGAACCCAGATAGTCCTTGCTCTCAAGAATTTCATCAAAAAGATTAATGCCTCTGTAAAAAGTTTTTAGAGATGCTCCAAACCATTTTTTTTTTTTTTTTTTTTGTCTTTTTGCCTTTTGCAATTTCCTTGGGCCGCTCCGCGGCACGTGGAGGTTCCCAGGCTAGGGGTCAAATTGGAGTTGTAGCCGCCGGCCTACACCAGAGCCACAGCATCATGAGATCCAAGCCTCGTCTGCAACCTACACCACAGCTCACGGCAACGCTGGATCCTTAACCCACTGAGCAAGGCCAGGGATCGAATCCACAGCCTCATGGTTCCTAGTCGGATTCGTTAACCACTGAGCCACGACGGGAACTCCAAACTATCTCTTTTTGATTATAGTTTTTCTTGCTCACTTTATATTACATTTCTTGTTCATTTGGGTCCCAGAGAGGAGAACCCTGAGAAGAGCTTGGAATTGTGTAGCTAAATGGGACGGCAAGCTGCTTGTGAACAGAGGGCTTGTCTCCCTTGCACACTTTGGGTGTACAAGATACACCTTTTCCATATAAGCATAGTAGCCAGTCAGTGGGTTACCAACCCAACTAGTATCCACGAGGATGCACTTTCAATCCCTGGCCTCACTCAGCAGGTTAAGGATCCAGCGTTGCTGTCAGCTGTGGTATAGGTTGCAGTCACAGCTCAGATCTGGTGTTGCTGTGACTGTGGTGTAGGCTGACAGCTGTAGCTCCGATTCCACGATTCCTCTGCTAGCCTGGGAACGTCCATATGCCACAGGTGCAGCCCTAAAAAGCAAAAAAAAAAAAAAAAAAAAAAAAGAATAGTAGCCAGAACATATAGATCTTCAACAAATATTTGTCGAATAAATGAATGAGGGCTTGAGAACACGATGTTCAGGGTCAGTGTCACCATGTGTCACCCATATGTACCAGGGTATCCATCCCCTGACAGGCACTTCCAGCCCCCTCTAGTCCTGCCCACCACCAGTCTCTTGCCAGCTGTGTCTGGGAGTTCTTGCAGCTGTGCTGCTATCTCACCCGTGCTCAGGAACAAGTCCCATCATCGCCCTCCTGGCTCCTGCCATCTCAAGGGCCCTTCGCTGTCCTAGCCTCAGAGCCCTTCCTCTGGGAGAGTGTAGTCTGCCCTCCCACCCACTGGTGCCACCCGGAGTGGGAGTGCTGGGGTGGGCACTGCTTCCGCCCAGAGTCTCACACAGCCATTCATCCTCGCGTCTCACTTGCTCCTCCCTCGGGGCCTCAAAACCAGCCCACAGGCCTAAGGGGCAGATTCCCCTCCATCCTTCCCATTTCCTTCTTTCCACCACTTTTGGCACAAACCACCTGAGCCAAAAGTTCTCCTGCAAATCAGCTCCTGCAGACAGGCATCAGCAGGGGTCACCACCCTCCCAGATCCAGGCAGCAGAGGCTCCACGTGAACTACCCAGGAAAGAGCCCTCGGCTTAGGGCCTCGAGTCTGAGGTCAAGCCTCACATCTTTCTCTGAGCGCTTTGTAAGGTGGGAAAAAGCAATCATGGGAGCTCCTTGGACCTCCTTTTCTGGGTCTGTGAAGGAATGTGGGTTCTAGCGGTCTATGGTACCATGAGATATTTGAGGGAGAAGAAAGTGAGGATAAGAGGCCCAGGAAGGAGACGGAGGCTTGGGAAGTCAATGGAAAGGCCCCTAAGGGGGTGTTCCTCTGGGCCCTGGGAGGAGATAGCCCATCCCCGGAGCTAACAGGGGTAGCTTCTGTAGCAAGTGTGGAAATAAAAGATACCTCTTAGGTAGGGTCACCTCTTAGGTTCTAGGAGCTTCTGCAAGATAAAGAACAGATGTGGCCCTTTTGTGCAGTCATACAGGATGGCTGGCCACACTCCTCCTAGCCAAGACTTTTCCTTCTTTCTTTTGTTGCTTGTGCTTTTGGTGTCATAGCGAAGAATCCATTGCCAAATCCAAGGTCATGAAGATTTTATCCTGTTTTCTTCTAAGCATTTCATAGTTTTACCTCATATTTCAAAGTCCTCAACCCATTTTGAGTTATTTCTTGGATGGTGTTGGTAAGAGCCAAGCTTCATTCTTCGGCATGTTGAAGAGGGGTGAGAGACTTTGGTGAGTCAGCACCGCATGGTGTTACTTAAATGTCCTTTGATCTAGGGTCAGGGGGACCTGTAGTTTCTCAGGAAAAGGGGCTATAAGATCCTGAGGGTATGAGCTTATCAGAGAGTGACTGCATGGTACTTGCCATAATGGGTTGAGGAAACAAATCCCTCTTCTCTGCAGAACAGCTTCTGCAGAACAGCTTCAGCAGACACCTGAGGCTGGCTTGAAGGTGCAGGCAGGGACAAAGGGCAAGTAGCTTTGGGGCAGTCACAAAGTCAGACTATGTGGAGGCAGCAGCAATGGTAGCCCTGGGCCACCAGGGGGCAGAGCAGAGGAGGGTACCAAGTGGGAGCACATGAAATGGCTACTCTGACGCTGGTGTTACCCAGAGGGTCATCTGCCAGGGGAAGAAAAGAACTCAGAGGACCTGGATTTCAGCCTTTCCATTGGTGGGCACTTGGAGCCAAAAACTATTTTTGTTAGGTTTTGCTTTTCCTCCCCCAGGATGGCACATCCTGGAAAAGCAAGAGTTACAATTAATTTCCCTTTTCAAAATGGAATTCAAAAAAGAACACGCTATTTTCCAGGACCCCAGCTTTCTGCAAGAAATTCTAACCAGCATTCAGAATTAAGCAATGTTTGCCAAAATGTAAATTTCTTTTAAGGACTAATTTTTTTTTAAAGTTACTTAATGTTCGCAGCAGAGAAAATAAGAGAAAAAGAGGACTCATTTATCTAAAAAAGAGCAGTTTTATTTGGGGGATGGGATGCTCACAGAGAACCAATGTAATTCTGTAATATTAATCTATTTCAATTTTTTTCAAAGGTCAAAAACACAGTTTACATTTACTGTCACAAATTCAGTGAACATTTTTCATTATGCACCAAGCAAAAATTTGAAATGAAATGTTCAGCAGTGTTCAAACAAATGAAGAAATCCCCTCCCCCAGGCCATCCTTTGACATAACTAGGACAATCCAATATAATAACCCTCTAAAAGGATTAATTCTGCCTAAAACCAGCTCCTGCAAAAAACCACATGGCACTTTCTGAAACATTCTTAATAATATGCACCTCATTATTACATTTACAACCCGTGAGCCCGGTGCTGACTCTGTCTTGGAATATTCTATGATAATGCTGCACAAGGGAGTCCTCGCAATCAGAATTGTGGGAAAACCTCAATAATAATTAAAATATAGAAAATAAAAGAGCAATAAGGTTCCATGTTGCTTTAATCAAATTATTAAAATATTTAAAACTTACTCATTGCTAGCAATGATAGTGTAGCACAACAGGTCCACACTTACACGGCTGATGGCAACGCAAAACAGCAGTGCCAGGCAAAGCCGTGCAAAATGTTGATCTCATTCAGTGATTTGCATTATTCAGAGAAAGGGCAATGTTTTACACCTGCTTAATGCAACATTAATATAAGAACATGTGTAAGCTGGAAGCTTCCTGGGTATCTAGTGTGGGGGGGTGCTTGGTGGTTAAGTAAAATATGTGGTACCCACTTAATGAAAGACATTGAGACATGCAAATAAGACAATGTTAAGAGGCACAAAAGCTCTGTCAACGGCAGGGGGAGGGGCAGAATCGTAAGTGCAGTTTTACCGCCTGTTATTGAAAATTTCATTTCATTAATTTGTTTAATTAAAAAGTTAAATACATCACAGGGAGGGTTCATTACCTTTTAGTTATCTGTAAGAGGATATAGAATCACGCATATACAGCATCTCATTTTTTTTTCTTTTCACCTTTTTATTTATGTTTGAAGTGACTTAGCTAGACCGGTCTGTGATTTCTTCCACACAGTATTAAGTTACACCTACCCATTAGGCTGGGGGTGGGAGGGTGTGATTCTCAGAGTATGAAGCCATTTGGAAATGCTACAAATGAGAGACAGTAAGAGCAGATTTCCAGGGAATGGTAGTAATCCTGGAGCCATCCCACGGAAGACAGGAGCAAAAGGAAGCCAAAGGTACATCTTCTGGGGCATCGTTGGCAGGTCACTCTCTGTAAGTGGGTGCAGCTCACAGAATCCAGACCCTGGTGTTCTGCAAGGCCGACCACCTACTGATTCCCTACTGCAGTAGACACCGCTTGGCCTCCCCAACAGCCATCCACTTCAGGAACTGAGTTCTTGGTAATGGGTAACAGCACCAACTCAAGCTAGTTTAAGCTAGAAAAGAGTTTATTTAAGGATACAGGCAGCTCACAGAATGCCCAGGAGGGCTAGAAAATCAGGCTTGAAGGCTATCTAACCTGGAACCATATCCAAGTTATACCACTAAACAGCTCCAGTGGAGACCCGTGACACAGCCCCCTGCAACACAGATGCAACGCACGGGATGTTACCATTCAGCTGTTTCTAAAAACCACACCATCTTTCTGAAATGCTCCTCCAGCTTCACTGGAAAAAAGAATCTGCCTGGCCCCTAATTCCTCATTTTGCTCAGTTCTAAATTCAAGTTGTGTGCAAGTGTATCTGATGGATGGAGTCCAGGTAACTTACCTGATCCCAAACTCACCTGCTGACTGGGAAGGTGAATTTTGCTTCCATCTTGGGGATCATAATGTGGGCAATTTCTCAAAAACAGGGAGCCACAAAGGTGGCAGATGTCTACAAAATGACACCCAATTCTGTCCAGTTGTCCTCTTTACTCTTTGTGGCCATGAGCTTTCAGGAAGCCTGGCCCAGTCCCCAGCTATCTTGATTAAGCCAGTTGTGGAAATGCCATTTTCTGTCATGGTAACTGGCCCCAAAAGGCATGTGAGACCAATGATGCATGAAAAGACATCTGCTGAGGGACTTCTGAGAAAAGTTTCTTAGCTCTTAAAGAGAGACACAAGGACACAATAATCCCTTTGTTCTGCCTCTGGATGGTGGTGTGTGGGGATTTGAACCTTGGAGCTGCCAAAGCCATCCAGTGACTGGCGCACTGAAAACGGCAGAGCAGAAAGATGGAATTTTTCTGGATCCTTGATAACATTACTTAGCCACTGCCTCAACCGACCCATCCTATTTCAGGATCACTTGCTGTGTGAAACAATACCTTTTGCAATATTTGAACTAGCCCAGTTGAGGTTTTCATGCAGCCCAAAGAATCCTGACCTCCCCACTCTGTGTCCAGTATTGCAAGGATGATTGAGAATAAGTAGAAACTTAAAGCATGGTCATCTGCTTGAACTGGAGGAGCCTGAGGATGTATCAGAGAAAATGAACTGGATGGGTAACGTGTGGCCATATTAGGAAAGTCCCTTCTAAACATCTTTCTTTGTCTGAAGTGGACCCATCCATCAAGGACACCCTATTTCCTTTTGTGAATTTCATTTCCTCCATTATGTTCAGTAATTGGAGACGCTCTGTCCTGCCACTGAAAAGGCTGAAGGAGTTCCTGGAGGTTCTTTCTGGCAGAAACTTCCTGTCACCACCCCTTACCCCTAACCCCCATAACCCCCAGCAGCCAGGGGCAGGCTCAAGACCTAAGTTCGGTCAATCAGACTCTTTCAAGATTAACCTCTCCAACCAAATGACTCCACGACAGGAAATAGGAGTAGGTGTTCATTCATTCCAGAAATTCTCACTCCAGCCCTACGACCTGGCCAGGACTGCTGAGTCATTCCTGCTGTCTGGTTGCCCAAACCTGCCCTGGAGAAATACCTGTTCTGTTTCTTAAACCACCATGCCCCCAGGAAACCGTGATTTCAAAACCACCCCAGCAGCCTAGCCAGAGACATTGCAGTGTGAAGAAAATCCAATTAAAACATTAAGAGGAATTCCTGTTGTGGCTCAGCGGAAACAAATCGGACTAGTATCCATGAGGATGCAGGTTTGATCCCTGGTCTCGCTCGGTGGGTTAAGGATCCAGAGTTTCCATGAGCTGTGGTGTAGGTTGCAGATGCAGCTCGGATCCCACGTCACTATGGCTGTGGTATAGGCCAGTGGCTACGGCTCTGATTCAACCCCTAACCTGGGAACTGTGGGTGCAGCCCTAAAACTAAAAAAAAAAAAGTCTGTTCTACAATCCACCTCTTTCTCTAAGGACTGCTTCAGTGAATTTATTCTGAAATATTCTTTATAAGAAAGCCATGCTCTTTCTTCTTCGTCTGGACCCTCACCCCAAAATGGGGGTTTTAAATTGTGAAATACAAAGGCTGATATAAAACAAGCTGCTAAAATTAAACTCATCAAGAAGTTTATAGATGAAGAATGTCTATATATGTATGACTGGATCATTTTGATGTACAGCAGAAATTGGCCCAACATTGTAAATTACCTATCCTTTAGTTTAAAAAAGGAAGTTTATAGATGAAGACACGGTTCATGAAGAATTTATGCTTATTAATTTCAGGGGCTATTGGTATCCTGGATCTTTGCTTGTTGGAAACTTGAGGACAATTATTAGAAGTACTTTTTAAAGTATTTTATTTCCAGGAACTATAATAATGAGTACTATGCGACATGCAAAAGCCAGAGAAATACATATTGAGTATGTGGAAGAAAAGGAAAACCATTTCATCTCTTCATTTGGCACTTGTTTGCTTATATAAATGTTTTAAATTGAAGTAAAATACACATAACATCCCATTTTTAAGTGTAGAGGTCAGTGGAATTTAAAAAATTAGACAATTTAGGGAGTCCCATTGTGGGGCAGCAGAAACAAATCCGGCTAGTATCCATGAGGAGGCAGATTCGATCCCTGGCCTTGCTCAGTGGGTCTGGGATCCTGTGTTTCTGTGAGCTGTGGTGTAGGTCACAGACGAGGCTCAGATCTAGAGTTGCTGTGGCTCTGGCATAGGCTGGCAGCTGTAGCTCCAATTCGACCTCTAGCCTGGGAACTTCCATAGGCCACAGGTGTGGCCCTAAAAAGCAAAAAAAAAAAAAAAAAAAAAAAAGGCAATTTAAAGTTTTAGGTTTATCAAATATATTCCTGTACAATTTGCTAACATGAATGCTTGCAAATTTTCTAATAAAATTAGTATTCTTTAGTCTGTTATCTGAGGAAATGTTAGTTATAAAGTTTAATACTGAGAGCACATTACAGCAATGACCTCCCCTCTATTTTTGAACTTTGAAGCAAATGAAAATGATCTAAGAAATAAAGAGAAACACATTCATGAGGGAAGCCACTTAATTTTTCATTTTAAACCTCCAGCTAATTAAAAATACTAGATAATGTTCAGTGGGCCTTGCTATAGTCAAACGGAATTATATATTAACAATTATATTTTAAAAACTTTTATCATGGAAAATTTCCAATGCATACAAAATGAACCCCTGTGCACCCACACTCCTGCTTCAACAGTTATTAATATTCTGCCATTCTTGTTTCATCTGTATCTCCACTCCCCACACACATACTCAATTATAATTGCCATCATTAGTTCTTTTAGTTAATTTCTACACATTAAAATACTCAAATCTTAACTGTACACCTTTGACAAATGAATACTTCCATGAAACCTGCACCCCTCGCACAAAATAGAACATTTCCATCTCCCCAGAGTGTTCCCTCCTGCCTCCTCTTACTCATCCCCCAGTCAAAGATAAGCCATTGTTTTTGAGGGGTTTTGGGGTTGTTTTTTGCTTTTTAGGCCTGCACCTGTGGCACATGGGAGTCACATCAGAGCTATAGCTGCCGGCCTGCGCCACAGCCATAGCCACTCAGAATCTGGGCCACATTTGGGACCTACACCACAGCTCCTGGCAACGCCGGATCCTTAACCCACTGAGTGAGGCCAAGGATTGAACCCGAGTCCTCATGAATACTAGTCCAGTTCATTACCCACTGATCCACGACGGGAACTCCTCTTTCAGCTTTTGGCTGATCTTCAGTGCTTGCTCGCTTTCTCTTTTTACTTTTTCTTTCTTTCTTTCTTTTGCTTTTTAGGACTTGACTTGTAGCTTATGGAAGTTCCCAGGCTAGGGGTCAAATCAGAGCTGCAGCTGCTGCCTGCACCACAGCCACAGCAACTCAGGGTCCGAGCCGTGCCTGGCAACCTATCCTTAACCCACTGAATGGGGCCAGATCCTTAACAATGGCAATGCCGGATCCTTAACCCACTGAATGGGGCCAGGGATAGAACCCATGTCCTTAAGGATACTAGTCAGGTTCGTTACCACTGAACCACAATGGGAACTCCATCAATGCTTTCTAATAGTCATTTTTATTTAAAAAATTTCCCCAAATATCATAGTTAGTATTTGGGAAGGCTTATCTAACCAAAGTACTCTGTCACTATTGGCTATTCTTTTTTATTTATTTATTTATTTTGTCTTTTTGCCTTTTCTAGGGCCACTCCTGAGGCATATGAAGGTTCCAAGGCTAGGGGTCAAATTGGAGCTGTAGCCGCCAGCCTATGCCAGAACCACAGCAACGCGGGATCCAAGCCGCATCTGTGACCCACACCACAGCTCACGGCAACACCGGATCCTCAACCCACTGAGCAAGGCCAGGGATGGAACCCGAAATCTTCATGGTTCCTAGTTGGATTCGTTAACCACTGAGCCGCCACGATGGGAACTCCTTGGCTATTCTTTTAAAATGTGTTCCAAATATAGGAACTTGTTTATTGAGAAGCTCAAAATTACCCAAGTACCCATATCTGGAACCTAGCTATACATTGGGCAAGTAGAGCACAGTTTGTGTCTCAGTACAAAAAACTGCACCAAATGAACATATGATATGTATCCACAAGGTGCTGTCCTTTGATGATCACTGCTGACAATTCCGCTCCCACTGGCAACAGATGCAGGACAACGCCGTTTGGGGTACGTGGTGAGCAGTGAGTCTTCCACATCTAATCCCTTGGCACAACTAGCCAACCATCAGGCTTATAGCCTTGATGAGGAGACCACACCAATAGGAAAGATTTCTGTGGAAGTTGGACAGTGGAATGAAGATACATGAGCAGAGCCAGTATATTGTCAGGAAATAGCAACTTCAGGCAGGGTGGGAAGAACAGTGCTTTTGAGGACATAGAATTTCAAGCATGAAACCAGGTGTTTACCAGGTTTACATCTGACAAAAGAGTGAAGGAGGGAGGCTGAGTGATAGGAAAGAAGGAATAGAAAGTACTTCTATTTCTTTCATGTCCAGATTCCCTAAAGCAACTTCCGTTACTATTCCCCCTTATAAATGAAGACTGAGGCATAGTGAGGTAACTACTTAAGTGACTCCAGTATGTTTCACATATCACTAGGGCAACAGGAGTAAATTTTTAGAAGTTGGAGGTCAAGTTGCTAAATCCTTTGCCTTTGATGGATGATGAAATGGTCACTAAAGGCATGCAAGACATACAAAGAAGGTGCCATTGTTTTAAAATCTCTAACTCGGCTCTACAGACATAATCTATTAATCAATCAACCCTCTAGTCAGTTAATTAGAGTTTTAAGTGGGTTTAAAAGCTACTCTTAAAAAATACAGTCTATTCCTGGATGGCCTATATATCAGTCATACACATCATTGTATTAATTATTTTACTTACATGGCTTTCCTCCTAATGGCTCTCCGTGAGAAATGTGTCATCTTTCTTTTTTCCCTTTGAAAAAGGAAGAGAGGCAACTCTGGAGCCAGGGCACTTGGCAGCGGACTCTGGGGAAAGCAGCCAGGGGTCTTAGGTGCCAGAGAATATCATGGCTTCCAGAGGGGCAAAAAGAGGAAAGATGTTTATTGTCAAGAATATGTTAAAAAAAACTCTTTTGCCTCTTTGGACCTTTCTAGGGTCTTTTTGGAGGCAACTCTCATGACTGTGACCACTGCTGAAAACCCTGCTGTGATGTTGGTGTGGAAAATGAGTTCTCCTTCTGATCTGTCTCTCTCACAAAGCTGCCCTCATTGGGTTGACTCTTGTAAAGAATGGATGTTGTTCTTACAGATGGCTGGTCCACAAACTAAACCAAGGACCTCCCTCTCCAGCCTATGGTTTCAAACACATGAGGCTCATCATGGCAGACACCAGAGACACTAACCCAAGTGAGGATTCCACTGAGGGGCAGGGGGTACCGTGTCTGGCAGGCAGACAGTAAAGAACTAGGCTTTGATTTTAAACACACTGTGAAATTTGTAGTCACTAGTGTTCCATTCTTTGCTTTGGTCCCTGGGAAACTTAGATTCTAACTCAAAAGTTCCAGAATTTCTGACATACATTCCTTTTTTTTTTTTTTTTTTTTTTTTTTTGTCTTTTTGCCATTTTCTTGGGCCGCTCCCGTGACATATGGAGGTTCCCAGGCTAGGGGTCAAATTGGAGCTGTAGCCACCAGCCTACACCACAGCCACAGCAATGCAGGATCCAAGCCGTGTCTGCGACCTACATCACAGCTCACGGCAACACTGGATCCTTAACCCACTGAGCAAGGCCAGGGATCGAACCCACAACCTCATGGTTCCTAGTTGGATTTGTTAACCACTGAGCCACGATGGGAACTCCTGTTTGTTCTTAGTTTGATATATTGTGGGCATTTGTATAAAGCTGACTCAATTCCTTTTGGGAATGAGGGAAGTAAATAAGGCTTCTTTAGATTGTCTTTTATGCATCATTATTTGGCAAGAAGAACTGGAGCTGTTTGGTATTCTTTGTCAAATGAGGTATTGAGCAAGCCATGAACCTTGCTTTTAAGGAAGACGCAATTTTTAAATGTGTCCATTGCAAAACCAAGTCATCATTTTTTCTCCTTTGACTCCTTTTTATTCAGACCAAATTGCTCTACTAGCCTTTTTAAAATTTCTGATTTCATCTCTTGCTCTAAGTTTATAAAGGGTCTACTAGCTTTTCCCTAACTTTATGAAAGTTGAAATTAGAAACAATTTTTTTTTTTTTAGTTTGCAAAAGCATTGTCCTCTAGTTCATTCAAATAATGAAAGCTTTGTTTTAAAAGTGATTCAAAGAAAAAGTGGGTTTACCTGGTAGGTTGTAGAATTCCTATGGTCTCTGGTTCAAACAATTAACACAGATAACTCCCATGAATTCTTCAGGTGCAACTATCTTCACAATGGTTTTTTTGTTTGTTTGTTTGTTTGTTTGTTTTTTTAGGGCCACACTGGCAGCATATGGAATTTCCCACGCTAGGGGTCGAATCAGAGCTATAGCTGCCGACCTACACCACAGCTCACAGCAACACCAGATCCCTGACCCACTGAGCAAGGCCAAGGATCAAACCCACATCCTCATGGATCCAAGTCAGGTTCATTAACCACAGAGCCACAAAGGGAACTCCTCTTCATAATGTTCTTATGAAAAAATTCTGAGCTACTATCATCCAACATATATTTATCGAGTGTTAACTACATTCAAGATATTCTCAGCACCCCAGTATACAACAAAGATAAGTAACCCCAATTCTTGCCCTCTGAGATCCTATGACATGGGACTTGGGAGATGATGTGTGTAAAGAAACAGAAAGATAAGTAAATGCATATACTGCAAGACAAATTGAGAGCAATATCAGGACAAGGGAGAAGCATTGTGAATACAGAGGAGGAGAAAGTCTGGTTTGGGGGGCCAAGGTGGACACTGGCTTCATGGAAGTGTCCATGGAAGTGGTTGTTTCCATGTGGAGAGCAGCAAGAAGGAACAGTGAGGCCCACTGAGGGCCACCATGGAGATCCTGGAACTCAGGGTTGGGGTGTTGATCTTCAGTGTTGTAGTAAAAGGGACGGGGTGTGGGCACTGAAGAATTTGCAACTGGGGACTCTGACAGCAAGGACATGTTTATGTCATTTAATTTGGTTTTGTTTTTTTTAATTCCGTTGAAATTTACTTTTTGGCTCCTCTTCTTTGCAGGGAAGAGAAACATTCAACAGTTAGATTCTTCACCAGCTCAAAAACTGCTCAAGCTTCAGCCACAAGAACAACCAACAGCATATTGCTCTAAATCTTGTCAGTGACCTTATGAAGCTTTATAGCCACAAGGTCCTCTAGAGGAGAGAAATGGGAAGAGTGGCCCAGTGCTCAACAACTGGATGGCAGGCTGAGCTATGACATTTGCCCGTTGCCTTTGAAGATAACTGGCTGATGGTGAAGCACTTTGACTTTTTTATTTCATGTAATTTGAATACCTCCTACCTCCTGATTAGATTTTGTAATGACGAAAACATAAAACTTTTTTTTTTTTTTTTTTTGTCTTTTTGCCTTATCTAGGGCCGCTCCTGTGGCATATGGAGGTTCCCAGGCTAGGGGTTGAATCGGAGATGTAGCCGCTGGCTTACACCAGAGCCACAGCAATGCAGGATCCAAGCCGTGTCTGCGACCTACACCACAGCTCATGGCATCGATGGATCCTTAACCCACTGAGCAAGGCCAGGGATCGAACCCACAACCTCATGGTTCTTAGTCGGATTCATTAACCACTGAGCCATGATGGGAACTCCTAAAACTATTTTGTTTAAAAAAGAAGTGGAATGAAAAAGCCCCCACTTACACTCCTGCACACTGATAACAAACCAGCCAGTTCTTGAGTTTCCATGGCCTCTTTTGGATTCTACAAGGTGCATATATAACTTGAAGTGTGGAGAGAAGAAACCAGAAGTCAAACAACATGTTTGGGAGGGCAGTTCCCCGTAGCTCAGCAACCTGACATTTTAACCTGTCTGCTCTCCTTTCAATTGCCTGGGTTTAGCTCCAAGAGGAGTGAAGACATTTTAATAGTGTGGTTGCACAACAAACTTCCTCTGATTTTACCACCTCTTCTGACCTGCAGCTTTCCTGACACAACCAAATCCCCCATCAGAAAGAGCCCTCCAATTAAACTGCTTCCTTCATTTCTCCAGTTTCTGAAGTTAAGGAAACAGTATGTTCCTAACTTCTCTTTTGGGTTCTTATTCTCACGTCAACCCTCCTGCTCTAGTTATATTATTGATATGGCATTTTATGTCCCCAACATGCCTCAAGGCTTTCCTATAAAATAATACCTTTATTAGCAAAAAGAATGTGGTTCAAATGACATTTTTTGGACAGACTTTTTTTTTTTTTTTTTTTGTCTTTCTGCCTTTTCTAGGGCTGCACCCAAGGAATATGGAGGTTCCCAGGCTAGGGGATCTAGGAGCCGCGTCTGCAACCTACACCACAGCTCACGGCAACGCCGGATCCCTCACCCACTGAGTGAGACCAGGGATCGAACCCACAACCCCATGGTTCCTTGTCGGACAGACATTTTATTAATAGAGGGGAAACTAAATTAGGAGGAGAGGGGAGGTAAGGTACAGGAAGATTGATACAAAGAAATCATTAACTATGATCTAAAATGCTGTCATTTTATGATAATGTATGTATCTAGGAGCCTTGGGGTCAAAGCTGGAGAGGAAGGGGTAGATGTGAGGAGACAGGAGGAAGTAGGCTTGTCTTGAGATAGGAAAGTGACCATGAGAGGCTCACACAAGGAGGCTCAGTTTCCCCTTGCATTGGCTCTCTTGGCATCAGGCTCCATCCTGTTGGACCCCCTTAGTTGGAGGAAGCAGAGGCCTCTTAGGCTCTGGCTCACAACCCAGGGTTCCCTAAGGATAAACCTACCACCGCAAGGCCTGGGCCCATTCCAAAACACCTATGGGCCTAGGGCCACCACACTGAGAATGGAACATCTCCTCCCTTAGCTATAATTCTGAAACTCTGTTAAGGAGAGAAAAAGCCTTTCATTCCTGTTGATGACAGAAGGCTTGAAATGCAAAGTCTGGAAGGGTTAACACTTTTTTGTGAAAAACCTGGTTACCTTACATTTCCCTACAGCCAAAAGCAGTGACAAGGAACCCCAGTTCTATCAACAGAGAGGAAGGAGCTTGGAAAATGAAGAGTTTGCGACACAAGAGGGACCTGGGAGTTACCCTGTTAGTGTCAGAGGACCCAAGACAGAATATGCTGTGCCTGAGGTTGGCACAAGGAAGCAGTGCTGGGTCACATGATCCTTCTTTTCTTATTTATGTAAATTCACCCATTCATTACAGTTGGTGATGTTTCCAGTGGGGGAGAGTCTACTGGTCCTTCCATCCCTTCAGGTGTCTGATGGCTGACTTTATAGTGGAAGGGATGGTGTTGGTCCAGGCACCACAGTGCCAGAGCCCAGGCAGCTCATCTCTTCATTTCATTTTTGCCACAGAAAGAGCACATGTACTTACTTGGCGTGCAGGTTGATCTCAAATTTCTTCACCATTTTCCTGAGAGAGACTCCATAACCAGTTCTGTATTTGCTGACATTGATGTGAACCTGCCTGGTGCATTCAGCCATGCCTCCACACACTGCCTCTGAGCCCAGAAAGGAAGCAACCCCCTTCCCTGGAATGTCAACAGATCATTGTACACATCGACTTCATCCCCAGTAGAGGTGATGATTGAGGGAATATGAAATTTTCTATTTTAAAAATGACTTATTGGCCAAATCCAAGGGTGGTATTTCAGTCACTGAAACATTAATTGGCACATGCTGCATGGGGATGGGGCAAGGTCACGAGGAGAATTCTTCGGGGGGAGTCCTATCACCCCCCTGCTTCTCTAGCAGAGGATACTTCTTTCCTCTATAACACTAGTTTTCCTGCCTCAAAAAGGAATTGCATGGTGGAAAGATACACCATATTCTTAGACTGGAAGAATCAAAATTGTCAGAATGACTATACTAGCCAAGGCATGCTGCTCCCTATCAAATTATCAATGACATGTTTCACAGAACTAGAACAAAAATTTTTAAACTTGTATGGAAATATGAAAGACTCGCAATAGCCAAAGCAGTCTTAAGAAAGAGAAACAGAGCTAGAAGAATCAGGTTCCCTGACTTCAGACTATACCACAAAGGCCCAGGCATCAAAACGGTATGGTACTGGCAAAAAAAAAACCCCATAAATTTAGATCAATGGAACAGGATAGCCCAGAAGTAAACCCAGGCACCTATGGTCAAGTATTCTACGATAAAGAAGGCAAGAAAACATGATGGAGAAAAGAGAATCTCTTCAATAAGTGGTGCTGTGAAAACTAGACAGCTGCATGTAAAAGAATGAAATTAGGACTTCCTGCCATGGTAAAGTGGGTTAAGAATCTGATTACAGTGGTTTGGATTGCTGCAGAGGTGCCAGTTCAATCCCTGGCCTGGTGAGGTAGGTTCAAGGATCCAGCATTTCTGCAGCTGTGGCTCAGATTCAATCCCTGGCCTAAGAACTTGCACATGCTGTGGGTGTGGCCATAAAAATGAAGAATGAAATTAGAACATTCTCTAACACAATGCACAAAAATTAACTTAAAATAGATTAAAGACCTAAATGTAAGACCCAATACAGAAAACTCTTAGAGGAAAACATAGGAGAACACTCTTTGACATAAGTCACAGCAATATCTTTTTTGCTCCACCTTCAAGAATAGTGAAAATAAAAATAAACAAATGGAACCTAATTAAACTTAAAAGATTTTGCACATCAAAAGGCAACCATCAACAAAACAAAAAGACAACTTAAATGGAAGAAAATATTTGCAAATGATAGGAACAACAAGGGACTGATCTTCAAAACATACAAACAGCTTATACAGCTCCATATCAAAAATTTAAACAACCCAATAAAAAAAATGGGCAGAAGATTTAAATAGACATTTCTCCAAAGAAGATGAAAAGCACATGAAAAGATGCTAACATCACTAATTATTAGAGAAATTCAAATCAAAACTACAGTCAGAATGATCATTATCAAAAAGTCTACAAACACTAAATGCTGGAGAGGGTGTGGAGGAAAGGGAACCCTCCTACACTATTGGTGGGAATGTAGGTTGATACAAGCACTATAGAGAACAGTATGTAGGTTCCTTAAAAAACTAAATATAAAGTTACTATATGATCCAGTAATCCTACTCCTGGGCATATATCCAGAGAAAACTATAATTTGAAAAAATACATGCACCCCAGTGTTCTTAACAGTACTATTTACAATAGCCAAGACATGGAAGCAACATAAATGTCCTTCAACAGATGAATGGATAAAGAAGATGTGGTACATATATACAATGGAATATTACTCAGCTATAAAAAAGAATGAAATAATGCCATATGCAGCAACATGGATGGACCTAGAGATTATCACACTATGCAAAGTCAGTCAAAGAAAAACATCATATGCTATTACTTATATGTGGAATCTTAAAAAAATAACACAAATGAACTTACTTATAAAACAGACAAGATTCATAGGCTTAGAAAACAAACTTATGGGGGAAGTTGGTGGGAGGGATAAATTAGGAGTCTGGTATTAGCACATATACACTACTATATCTCAAATAGATAACCAACAAGGACCTACTGAAGAACACAGGGAACTCTATTCAATATTCTGTAATAACCTATATGGGAAAAGAATCTGGAAATATATATCATTGTATCACTGAATCACTTTGCTATGTACCTGAAACTAATACAACATTGTAAATAAACTCTACTCCAATATAAAATAAAATTAATTTTTAAAAAAGGAGCTGTTTGCTTTATAGAAAATCTCATTGACTATCACTACATCCTACAAGGTGTATATCCTTCTCCTGGTTAGGCAGCAGTCAAGGCTCTGGCCTGAAGCCACATCACTGCTAAGTGAAAGCTGGGGCTGGGAATTCCTGTTGTGGCACAGTAGGTTGAGAACCCGACTAGTATCCATGAGGATTTGGGTTCGATCCCTGGCCTTGCCGAGTGGGTTAAGGATCCATTGTTGCCATGAGCTGTGGTGTAGGTGGCAGATGCAGCTTAGATTCTGAGTTGTCATGGCTGTGGTACGGGCTGGCAATTGGACCCCTAGCCTGGAAACTTCCATATGCTGCAGGTGCGGCCCTAAAAAGACAAACAAAACAACAACAAAAAAAAACCACCTGGGGCTGTGAGACTGTGGAACCCGCACTCCTGGCCCTGGTGCACACCCCCGGGACCTCGCCTGTTCCCCCAGGGCCTGAGGAGGCAGTACGCCATCTCCAAGGCAAGTCTACTGTCTTACCCTACCTCCAAGATGTTTAGGGCACAGGCAGAGAGAGGGTCTAGCTTGCATTTGGAGCACCCTTCTGCCCCTGCCCACACCCTGCTCCCTGAACAAGGACACCTGTCAGGGCTTGTCTGAGGCTGGGGACAAAGTAACCCTGCAGCCCAGGCTGTGGGTGGTAGCCTGGCCAGGGTCTGGGGGAAAGGGTGGCAGTGATGACAGGGAGAGGCCAGAGGACCCCAGATGAGCTGAGAATGAACACACCAGCAATTTATAGGCAGCTGAGACCAGTAAAACACCAAACCAGCCTGACCACAGCTTAGTGATCACAGAGAGTGTTCACACATGTGGACCAGCGTGAGCACAGGGGGCCCTTCCCACCCCCAGCTGCCATGACCTCTGGAAGGCCTCTGCTGCTCCTCCACTGGGCAGCTTCTAAGAGGTGGGTAGAGGAAAGCAGGAAGGAGCTTGGAAGATGGAGCTGCATGGAGACCCCAGTCACCCTAAAGACAGAGGGGTAATCATTGCACAGAAGTCTTAAATTGACCGGACCCCATCTGGCTTCTCTTATCACCATCCGGTGGGGAGGAGCCTCATGAGGACTAGAACAGATGTCATCTTTGCACGTGTAAGGCAGCGAGGCCATCAGAAGCCCCGCCCCTCATTGCCGTCACTCACCAGGCACCACCAAGGCTACACTTGGCCACCTCGGCTTGTTTATCTTTTCCATTATTTTTTAAAATTTTTGTCTTTTTAGGGCTGCACCTGCAGCATATGGAAGTTCCCAGGCTAGGGGTAGAAGCCATCAGCCTATACCACAGCCACAGCAATGTGGGATCCAAGCTGCATCTGCGACCTACACCATAGTTCGGGGCAATGCTGGATCCTTTAGCCCACTGAGCAAGGCCAGGGATCAAACCTGCATCCTCATGGATCCTAGTTATGTTCCTTAGCACTTAGCCATGACAGGAACTCCTCAGCTTGTTTATTTTGCATGAAGTATGTCACATGCCTCTGCTAGAGGATGCTTGGCTGACACCTGGGATCCAGGCAGGTTAGCAGGTCTCTCCAGGTGCCCTCTTCAGGATGGGGGCGTTGGGGGCAGCAGCAGGGGTGGGGGATGCTGGACTCTCCCAGGGTCCTAAGGCCCCCCACTTAGCAAGTTATATTTTCAACATGCACTCCCGCCTTGAGGCAGAGGGGCCCTGTGTGTCCCCTGGGCTTGATAGGCCAAGGGTAGAGGGTGTGGGATCTCCGGGTTGCAAGGTAGCTGGTTGTTGGAGGCCCAAAGCACCAAGAACTCCAGGCCTGGGAGGCTCATCCACTCCAACCCCATCACTTGCATAGACTGGGAAACTGAAGCTGACTAAAGTGTAAAGCCAAGACCGAAAGCATGTGTGGGGACGCCCTGACCTTTGCAGCATCCCCCCCACCCCCAGGGGCCCAGACAGGGTGTGCTTGGAGGCCTCACAGAATAGCTGGTGAGGCAGACCAGTTCTGCTCATCTTTCCTTTTCCTTCAGCCCAGCCTTGACCATGAGCCACACATACAGTTCCAGTTTGTTCTTGTTTTCTTAAACAAAAGTTTAAATGAACTTTCCAATATTAATTAACCTTTTCCACTGTTTGGCACCATCCCGGTCTCTGGGCTCTGTATCCCCCCAGCAACAAATCATACTGTTTGCCGATCGATCGGCTGTAAGTCAAACCTTTTACAGCCTATTAAATCAACGGGATCGACTGGGTCTTTTTTGCAAAGTCAGTGGTTTGGACAAGCAAGGTTATTCCTTCTTCTCTCCCAGCCTCAGAGATGGGGGAGAGTTCTCTCTCGGGGGTATAGGGAGCTGTTGGCTTCAGAGCTGACCAGTGTTTAAGGTTCCAAGCTAAATTTAGCAGGAACCTCCCAGCTGGTTGTTATTCCAGCAGCTAAGTGTGGGCTTGCCCAGCTGGATTTTAAGCCGAGCCCCATGTTTCCCTCTGTTTGCTTTTATTATGTTCTGCAAGAGTTTGGTTTAGTTACCAAAAATATAAAGGGTTTTCTTGTGGGCTTTGACAGTGAATAAGTTCACCATAGAGAGCAAGAACAAGCCAGTGTGGCACTGACATGGGAGGTTGTGATTTAAAGGGACGTGTCCAGCTGGTGTCGAAGATTCTTCGACCCTGCTCCCCTCACCTCTTCAAGTTAATTGTCTGAGGCCAGGCAAGAAGGAAGAGCATGATTGCTAAGTTGCATATGCAGAAAACTTACTGGTTTTTATGTCAATTATACCTCAATAAAACTGAAATTGAAAAAAAAAAAAAAAGAAATCTTACTGGTAAGATGCACTTCCAAAATGTTCAAAACCCCCTGCTTAAGTACCAAACTGTATACATAGTATGCTACCATCTGTGTAGGAAAATAGAAAATGGATGTTTGCATATGCAAATACTATTTCTGGAAACATTCACAAGGAACTGGCAATGCTGGTTGTGTCTGGAGAGAAAAATTGAAGGACTATAGGCCAGAAGGGTTGAGTTAGAATTTTTTCCTGTGTGTACAGATTACTTACAGTTTTGATGTTTAAAAATGTATTATTTGGAGTTCCGTTCGTGGCTCCATGGAAATGGATCTGACCAGCACCTCCATGAGGATGCAAGTTCGATCCCTAGCCTTGCTCAGTGGGTTGAGGACCCGGCGTCGCTGTGAGCTGTGGTGTAGGTCGCAAACACGGCTCAGATCTGGCGTTGGTGTGGCTGTGGCGTAGTAGGCCAGCATCTGTAGCTCTGATTCAACCCCTAGCCTGGGAACCTCCATACGCCACGGGGGGCGGCCCTAAAAAGACACAGGCAAAAAAGAATGTATTCTTTGGCTAGTGCGCTCTGTACACTGAGAAGTACAGTCACAGCTTCATGATTCCATTACTGCCAAAGCAGAATCTGTAACACACAACTTCCAACTCAGAAACTCCACGAAAGAGCAAGACAAAGCCACACATGTATGAGCAAGTTATGTACATGTGAGTTCACAAAGCGCACACACACACACACACACACTGACATATGTCATTTTTCAGCATGCAATTGCACAGTGTAGGTTTTAAAAACAGAGCACTGAATGAAAAATATCTGAGAATAAACAGGCCCAGTGTGAACAGTCCTTAATTCTGTCTGGCGGGAACATAGGTCATTGCTATTTTCTTCTATGTGTGTGCTCTTAAAAAATTTCAACCCAAAGTTTTTACACAAAAATAAATCTTGGTCCTTTGTCTCTAAAAAGCAGCATCATATATAAAGGAGTCCCCAGAGCTGCAAATCTCCAAGTGTAAATACTCAGTCTCTTATAAGAAGTATCAGGATTTCTTCTCATTTCACTTATTTGACTTCGTTCGGGGTGACTCATATTTGCTCATGTCTTATTTCTGCTCAACAAATGCTTATCGGACAGGTATGACGGACCAGGAGGTAGGAGTGTACAAACCTCTGCCACTTTTCCCATCTTAAAAAAGCAGAAAAAGAAAGAAAATACTTTCTTGGGCTCATCTCTCTCTCTAGCTCCTTGCCTCACCGCTTGCCTTTGCAAGAAAAATTTCTCAAACAGTTGTTTAAACTGCCTCAGATTCTTCTCTTTGAATTCTCTCTTGCACTTTCTTCAGTCACCTTACATCCACCCCCACTCCACCACGATGCTCCAGGTCACCTCCGGCTGGAAACACTCGGGGACACAGTTCTCTGCTTTTCCTCCTCTCCTGCCCACCACTCATTCATTCTCCTTTTTCTCCCCTGCTCTAAAGGGTTGGGGGAGGAGGAGCTCCAGAGCTCAGTCCCCAGATGCCTTTTCTCTCTGCATTTTTTCCTAGGTGATCTCATCCATTCTCACAATCAAATACTACTGATCTGCCAAGAACTCTCTCTTGTGTGTATTCAGCCTGGATCACTCCCCTGAACTCTAGGCTCACATAGCCAACCACCTGCTCGCCATTTCCACTTGGACATCTAAGGGCATCTCAAAGCGATCATGTCTAACACCCACCTTCTAAATTCCTACCCCAAACTGCTCTCCATGACGTCCTCCCCTTTCAGCAGCGCCATTCTTCCTGTCGCTCCTGCTAAAAGCCACGGAGTTATCCTTGTTTCCTTCTTTGTCTCATATGCCACATCAAATCCATGGGCATACTGTGTTGGCTGCCCTTGCAAAATATATCCAGGATCTGGCCTCTTCTCATGTCCTCCACTGCCTCCACCCCAGCCCAAGCTCCCATCACTGTTACGGCAATAACTTCCTTAATGTTCTCCCAGCTTCTCCCTTGCCCTTTAACCATCCATTATGAATGGAGGAAACAGACAGTCAGTTTAAAACACAAATCAGGAGTTCCCGTTGTGGCGCAGTAGTTAACGAATCCGACTAGGGACCATGAGACTACAGGTTTGATCCCTGGCCTTGCTCATTGGGTTGAGAATCTGGCATTGCCATGAGCTGTGGTGAGGTTGCCGACGCTGCTCAGTTTTGGCGTTGCTGTGGCTCTGGCATAGGCTGGCAGCTGTAGCTCTGATTAGACCCATAGCCTGGGAACCTCCATATGCTGCAGGAGCGGCCCTAGAAAAGGCAAAAAGACAAAAAACAAACAAACAGGCCCCCCCCCCACACACACAGATCAGAGTATATTACTTACTCCTTTAAACAAACTTCAGGAGTTTCCCAAGTCACTTAGAATAAAAGTCAAAGTTCCTCCAATGGTCTGCTGATGAGATCTTATGTGATCTGTCCACCACCTCCCTCCTACCTCTCATTACCTCTCTGACCTCTTCTACCACTGACCCCCTCACTCGTCCCGCCACACTGACCTCGTTACTGCTCCTCTGAACACAAGTATGGTCCCACCTCAAGGCCTCTGCCCTTTCTGTTCCCTCCATCTGGATGGTTCCCCCCGAGGAGTCACAGTCATCTGGAGCCTCCCGAAGGTCCTTTGCTCAAATATTAGGTCCTCAGCAAGGCCTACCTTGACTTACTCCTGTTGTGAAAATTGGAACACCCAGCATTCCCTCTCCCCTTCCATGTTTTTCCTCTCAATCACCACAGGGCACACTCGATATATGACATTTGTTTCACTCTTGATTCTTGTCTACCTCTCACCATGAAACATAAACTGCTTGAGGGCAGAGACGTTTGAACATTTCTTGTTCAGTCCTGTACCATTAGTGCCTTGTATGGGGTAGGTATTCAATAAATAGTTGTGGAATGAGTGTTGCTGAAAAGGACTTGGACTTGGTCTTGCAGGGATGAGAGGGGACCAGAAGGAACCCAAAAGCTCAGGCTCCCACTCTTTGCCCACCTATGTGGCTAACCACCTCTATCTGGATGAGCTTCACATCTACATAGTGATCTGATCTCCAAATGCGTTTCCCCAGCGCCCAATTAACACATCGATGAGAAACTCGGAGGCACATACTGTGAGTTCATACTCCATGCATTATGTACTTTTTGGCGTTTCTCCTCTCAGAAATAGTAGATTATTACCTGCCATCTGCCCAGCTATCCAGATGAGGAACAGTGACAAATTGCATTTGTGTAAATGTGTCTTGAGCACCTATCTTGTGCCACCTGCTAGGCCAGACTGGAGTCACACATGTCAGTTCTTGTAGGTAGCCTTTCCTCGAAGAAGCCAGTTTTGCTGCAATAATCACTGTGACAGAAAAATGTACAGAGCCCTGTTTTTTCATTTTTTCAAAGTGGAAATATCTATTTTTATTTGTGGAGTTTTTTTTTTGTTTGTTTTTTGGTCTTTTTAAGGCTGCACCCATGGCATGTGGAGGTTCCCAGGCTAGGGGTCAAATTCTAGCTGAAGCCACCAGCCTACCCCACAGCCATAGTGACGGGGGATCTGAGCTGAGTCTGTGACCTACACTGCAGCTCATAGCAATGCTGGATCCTTAACCCACTGAGTGAGGCCAGGGATCGAACCCGCATATTCATGGATACTAGCCGGGTTCATTGACCACTGTGCCATGACAGGAACTCCTCTATCTTTATGACTACTAAAATAACATATGCTCATTATAAATAATTAAATAAGTGAAATAAAAAAATGAACGGCACCTGTAATCTCAGATTCAAGAGAGAACTGTTGTTAATAGTTTGGGGCATATACCTCCAGACATTTTTTTCTCTACATATTTAAAGGTAACTAACACTAAATTCTTATTATGAACTAAATACCACACAATGTGCTTTAAAATTAACTTAACCTTGATGCACTAAGGTAGGTGTATTATTATTCCCATTTTATAGACAGGGAAACCGAGGTTTAAAGAGGCTAATAAGATCCCATTGATTGTCAGGTGCCTATCAGTTGACCCAGACTGAGTAAGGCCATAGTCACAGCATCTCAGACATTCCAGTGGCCAGCACTATCGAAGGTTTGTTTCTTGCTTATGCTAATGGGCCACGCTGACCGTGGTTGGCCCTGTTCCATGTTGTCTTCATTCCAGGACCCAGGCTGAAGCCCGAGCAGCACCTCTGTGTGGGGCGCCGCTGATTATCAGACTACAGAGAAATGAGAACACAACGGAAGCAACTGAGGGTCTTAAAGTGTCTGCTCAGGAGGCCCATACCTCCCTCTGCTCTCATCTCATTAGCCAAGGCAGGTCACAGGACTAGCCTGGGACCAATGAGCAACAGAGAATAACCTTCCCCCGGGGAGGGAGAGAAAATATTCTCAACTATAACACAATCCACTGAAAGTACTGAGCTTCATGTGTAATCTAATCTGCACTTAGAGTTTCCTATGCATATGCACATACATATATACATATATATACACACATATATATTCATATATATATATACATGTATACTCTAATTGTACACACACTGAACTTAGAGCTTCAAAGCTCAACACCCATGCATATATGTTTGTGTGTGTATATATATATATATACAGTCCAATTGCACACACGTTGCTGAGCGGCTTCCTTTTACATGGTCCATATTGGACAGTGTGCTCTATTCATTCATATAGACTCGGAGTATGAAGTATTCTTTATTGAAGGCTGCAGGGTTTCACATATGCTATCCACCATCCTGCCTGTTGAAATCCTCCTCATCCTTAAAGGCTCACTCAGAGGCCTCACCCCTGGAGTGAATCATTGCTTCTTCAGCTCTCTTGTTGCACGTGGCTTATGCTTTACTTTGGTCAATGTATGCGCTTGTCTTCCAGTTATTTGTATACCATGTCTGTTTCCTTCACTAGCTTTCAAGCACCTGGAAGCAGGAATTGTGTTTATCTAAAGATTTTTATCTCTCTGTGCCTGGGCATGCTTGACAGAGATGAGATATTATCTGTCGATTTTGCAATATCGTGGAATTATGTTCTTTTCTATGTCCCATATCTATACTGGATCTTTTGTAACATCATTTAAATGCATGACCTCTTCAGAGTTCATGCAGAATTTGTTGGTTAAAGGGGTCCTCAAATAGTTTGCCTTCCCATAAATGTTAAAATTACAGCAGCAATAACAACATTAGAGAAACCAAATGGCAAATAGATGTTAATACCTCCCAGCTTACTCCTTAAAGGAAGAGCATTGTAGGAGAAACCCAAAGCAAATATAATAATTGCTCTAAATTCATATTATCACAAAGTTTTCCCCTCCCCTCTCTACAGCAAAAGTTACTACATGAATGGTGGTTAATCTTTAAGAACAGAGCTGTGGGAACAACGCTGGGGACGGAAGCATGGAATAAAGCCGAAGTGCCAGGAGCACTTGCTAATTATCTAAGAGAGGGTCTTGCCATATGTACTCAAACATGCAGAACGCTCTCAGGGTTGAAAAGCTCCTTTTCTTGTGCCAAGAATGTTTATTTTGTAAGAGTGGCAAGTAAAAATGGATCCCTGATCTGCATTGTAACTGCGGAGCACCAGACTTTGAAGGAAAGCCCTTCCCTGACACAAAGGCCATGGCCATCTGGAAGAAAAGCCACCCTCCTAAGCAGATCAGCTGGAGGTCCCATCACACTGGGCAGATTTGCCCGGAAACAGACATCTTGCCGTTATTAACTTACCCCATCATTAGCAGTAATCAGTGTGTCCTCTGCATCAAATTCTTATCGAGCACCTGTGTAAGTGGCATTGTGAGGCCCCTCCCTCCCTGAGAGACCCTAAGGAAAAATGTGCCCTCTTGTCCCCAAGCCAGCATTGTCTACAGGAGGTGCTTTGGAAAAAGTAGGAGTGACCAGGGCCCAGAACAGCTAAAACCGACACAATTTTAAAACATGATGTGTGTATAGTGGATTGTCAAGTCCTGGCTGATAAGATGGTGCTTTCAGGGGCCTCACCCTCCTTCTCAAGGCCTGTACCCTGCTCAGGCCCCCTAGGGCATGGCCAGATTTCCGAACGAGCCTCCCAGGCTCCTGATGCCCCTGGGGGCTCAGGCTGGGGTGTGAAACCAGCCCCCGCCTGGCCCCGAGGAGCTGTTATCACCACTCACCACGCAGTTTCCGTCGTGTATCCTGTGCCAGCCGCTGTCAGGCCCATCTTACATTTTTCAAAATGTCTTTAGCATCATTTCCTGAGCTTGAACAATTTTGCTCCGGCTGCAAAACAGCATCTAAGCTGAGCACCCTTTTTGCAAGTTTCACGCAGGCTTATTGGGACCACAGACTTCCAGACTTCTCTTATCAGCAAGTGAGAGTCAGCCCAGCTTTCCCAATGTAAATCCCCAGCAACTTGCAAACCAGAGCTGGTTTGTGTGTTTTTATCTATGTAGAGACCAGTTCTTCTAGTTTAAACAAAAAAAAAAATCGTGTAAGAATTAAATTCTTCCCATATCATTTAGCATCCCGAGGCTGGGAGGAGAGAGCTCGGAGGCACTAGGAGTTTGGCTCAAAGCACAGGTGGTGGGTGTGTTAGAGTCTCTGCTTAGACTGCTTAGGCTCAGCCCAGCTCTCTGTAAATAATGCAGCCTGACAAGATTTCTCCTTTCCTTTAGCCTTTCTCCTAACCCTTTCAGCCCCGCTTGCTGACATCATCCTGGTTGGATTTAAATAGCAAACTGTGCCATGTTCTCCTGGATACAAACCGCCCGATTGGCCACCTCCCCAGCTGGCCTCTACCTACTGAAAGGCAGGAGGTAGAGCTTTGGGGCCAATGGCTGCCAGAGCTCAGCTGCTGCTGGAGTCCAATGGGTTTTCTGTCACTAAGGGAGGAAGAAATGCAGAAACGCAAGAGGACTGTCCTGTGCCTGGCAATACTTGCATGCCTGGGCAATGAATTGTATTCTGCTATTCTTGCTGCGTCCTGGGCATAAAGTGAAAAGATGGTGCACGTCCTTTGCTCCCTCTTGTTGAACTGCAAACAGATAATAAAATCAAATTCAGTGGTTCACTGAAGAAATCATTTCAGTTCGGAGAGAAAGAGAAAGAAAAACTGGATAGGAAATCTCATGAAACGGCAGCCTTTCCCTTCTAATTTTGAGGATAAGTTAGCTACATCCTTGGGATGGAGAGATGTTGCATAAATACCAAGCTGAATTTACCCCATTGTGCTTAACAACGGATGCTTTTAATTCCTTTAGTGGTTTGTGTTTTTTTAAGTAATGAATTATGAGTTAAGCAGTCTGCTAAGCTGTAGTTGTCTCCAACGATTCTTGCAAAGAAAAAGGCTAGAAGAGAAAACTGACTGAGGAAGGTAAGAGAGTAAGACTAACGCAACCTGCTGGAATCATATCATTCTAGAATTTTAATTAACTAAATGTAAAGGCACTAGAGAGCCATTCACACAAATAATGGGCTGTATTGAATACCACAATCGTTGTTCAAAGGAAAACTGAAAAATCTTAACCCTACACATGCAACAAAGAAAGTGAATATGACAAGAGCAGGGGATGGGGCACAGAGAAAAACCTGGCTTCCTCGTCGGAAAAGCATTATTAAAATCCCTGCAGACTGGATGAGGCCTAAGATAAAGTCTAATGGAAATTATTCATACACATATACACACATATGCCTTTACAAAGAGATTAAGCCACGATCAATTTAAAAGATAAGAATAAAATGGAAATTTCATTCCATTGTATAAGGAATAAAATTAATCCCTGTAAAGTCACTTACTCGTATGGCTGGATGCAGGGGGTGGACTCCGCGTGGTGCCAGCCATCACCTTTGAGCTAAGTCAGATCTCTTGCCAGCCCCCGCTCCTTATCAGGCCATGCCTCTGTCCTCTCACTAATTAGGGGCGAGGGCATGGAAGAATTTTATTCAGGAACCCAGGCGATGGGTTAGTAAAACAATCCACTTTGGACATTGGTGAGGCCACTAGATGGAACACATTTACAATCCTAGCAGCATTTGAATTCAGATCATATGGCTTCTAGATCACAAAGCAAAATCAGATAACCTCCTTATTCTAAATCACTAATACATAACCCATTAATTAGCGACTTTACACTCCACTACTCCCCAAAGGAAATGTGATTTTCCTTGTTGAGATGTCATAACGTTGGGTAGCATGTTAGCTACATTATTCTTTATTCTTTTTGTATATTTAGATTAGTTCATTGCTTTGAAAGCATATGTATCATTTGACCCCATAATTCTACTTATAGGAATTTATTCTACAGATATGCTTATATCTAAACATTGTTTAAAAACAAAAGATGGCCAACAATCTAAAAGTTCTTTAAGAAGAACCGATATGGTGGTGTTGCCGTGAGCTGCGGTGTAGGTTGCAGACGCGGCTTGGATCCCGCGTTGCTGTGGCTGTGGTGTAGGCCGGCAGCTACAGCTCCAATTTGACCCCTAGCCTGGGAACCTCCATACGCCGTGGGAGCAGCCCTAGAAAAGGCAAAAAGACAAAAAAAAAAAAAAAAAAAAAAAAAAAAAAAGAAGAAGAAGAGAAGAACCAATATGGATACTGTGCTATGTCCACACAGGGCAAACTGGGGAAAACTATTCTGCCCATCAAAATAATGAGGTCGGACCCACTGTAGTGACATGGAATCTTCTCCACAACACTATTAAGAGACAAAAACAAGACCCCCTCTGTTCTTGGACAAATGCTGCCACATGGATTTTTTTTCCTTTAACATTATTTTTATTTTTTGCTTTTTAGGGCTATACCTGTGGCATATGGAGGTTCCCAGGCTAGGAGTCGAATCAGAGCTATAGCTGCCAGCATACACAGCACCCTCAGCAATGCAGGATCCAAGCCGCATCTACAACATACACCACAGCTCACAGCAATGCCAGATCCTTAAGCTACTGAACAAGGCCAGGGATTGAACCCTCAACCTCATGGTTCCCAGTCGAATTTGTTTCTGCTGAGCCACAAAGGGAACTCCTGGAATTTTTTTTCTTAAAGATGACAAGGGCATGCAGGAAATCATGTCTGGAAGACTCTCTAGCCCCCTCCCTAACAGCAGGGGCCTCCAGGGAGCGTTAGGGTGGCTCGGGACAGGAAAGGGAGAGGAACTGGCTTTTAATATCATAACCAGTCCCCCTCCCCCCATTTTAAGTCAGCTTTATTGGGATATACCATTTAATGAGTTTTGAAGAACAAATCCTCTTTTGTATGCTTTGATTTTGCATATGCATTACAAAAATTAATTTTAAGGTAAGGGTTTGACCTGGATTCTTTACAAGTTCTAGGGAATAAGTATTTACACAAGATATCTTCTTTGGTCTGTGAGCTAGTGGTAGAAGGCAGCCACTTTGGGAAGATCAGTTATTCTGACCTTACAGGTAAGGGTCCCACATGGTAGCCAATCACCTGGGAAATGTGTGAAGGTCCAGCCCACTGTTCGGGGGCAGGGGCTAGGAGGTCAGAGGAGAAGGGAGGTGACCAGGAGAAAAGAGAGCGTGGGGGGAGTTCCTGTCATGGCTCAGTGGTTAACGAACCCGACTTGTATTCATGAGCACGCAGGTTCAATCCCTGGCCTCACTGGGTGGGTTGAGGATCTGGCGTTGCTGTGAGCTGTGGTGTATGTGGCTGTGGTGTAGGCAACTGTAGCTCCGATTTGACCCCTAGCCTGGGAACTTCCATATGTAGCAGGTACAGTCCTAAAAAGACAAAAGCCAAAAAAGAGAGAGAGAGAGAATGAGCCTGGGGGCTGCTCTTATTTTGAAGAGCTAAAAGCACCTCAACCTATGTTATAATCTGAACACTGAGTAACTGCTCCCACCCCCACCCCAGCAACCAAGATTCATATATTGAAGCCCAAACCCTTAATGTGATGGTATTAGGAGGCGGGGTCTTTGGCGAGTGATTAGGTTGAGATGAGGGCATGGGGTGGTAGCCTCAGGATGGGATTAGTGGCCTTGTAAGAAGAGGAGGAGATCCAGTGAGAACTTGGCCAAGTGCAAGCCAGGAGGAGGACTCTCACCAGGACCCAATGATGCTGGCACCCTGGTCTCAGACTTCCCAGCCTTTGACACCATGAGAAACATGTTTCTGTTGTTTAAGACACCATTCTATGGTATTTTATTGTGGCAGCCCAGACTGACTGACACCACCTAGTACAGGGTATGAGACTTGAAATCTACTTTATAATCATGATATCAAAATTTAAGGAGGTCCTTCTCAAATGCCAGCTTATAGCCCAGAGTTTCCAGAAATACCAAAATTATTCTGTGTGCTAACTCCAGTTTGATGGGTGTTTTTGTTTATTCCCTTTACATCTGCACCTGCGGTGTATGGAAGTTCCCAGGGTAGGGGTCAAATTGGAGTTTCAGCTGCCGGCCTACCCCACAGCCACAGCAATGCTGGATCCTTAACCCCCTGAACGAGGCCAGGGATCAAACCTGCATCTACACGGACACTACATTGGGGTCTTAACTTCCTGAACCACAATGGGAACTCCCAATTTAATGTTCTAATTGGATCTTCCATCAGCTTAGGAGGTGGAAGTCCATTTTACTTCAAGTGGTTTGAAATTTATAGTGTCAAAACATGGATGGGTATTTTGGCTCCTGCTTTATCAAGAAGGCCCTGTGAGGTACCAGCAGCAAAGTAGGGGACAAGCAGAGTCAAGGCCATGTGCTGGGAAGGCCATAACACAGGAACTTGGTGCGGGAACTCTACCAAATGCATGTGAGGATGAGGCTGGAGATACTGAGAAGGTCCTACCTGTGCTGCCTATGGTGTCATCAGCTTATGGCCACACTGTCATGTCCTTCTCTAGTTGTTTCATGTTTGTGCAGCTGGTTTCCTGACCTAGCACACAAGCTTCCCAAGCAGAATTTTCCCCCTCCTCTTCCTTTCCTTTTTTTTTTTTTTTTTTTTTTTTTTTGTCTTTTTCCCTTTTCTAGGGCCGCCCCCGTGGTATATGGAGGTTCCCAGGCTAGGGGTCTAATCAGAGCTGTAGCCGCTGGCCTACACCAGAGCCATAGCAACACGGGATCTGAGCCACATCTTCGACCTACACCACAGGTCATGGCAACGCCGGATTGTTAACCCCCTGAGCAAAGCCAGGGATTGAACCCGCAACCTCATGGTTCCTAGTCAGATTCGTTAACCACTGCACCATGACGGGAACTCCCTTCTTTTGCTTTTTATGCCTGAGCCCTTAGCAAACATGAAGAAAAAAAAGGAAGGAAGGAAGGAAGGGCAGAGTGAGAAGAACTATTGCCTAAATGCCAGTGGAGTTAAGGCAAATAAAAAGTAAGGTAAGTATATAATTTAAACTAGGCAGAGCTAAAATTTCTGAATTTCCATTTTTTGACAGTATATGTGGAGGTGTTACATGGTTCAGAAGCAAGGCTTGTGCTCATCAGCTGAGCCCAGGAACCACTGAGCTAAGAGACGGCAACTCTGCACCTTCGAATCTCACCATATTCACATGGTGAAGGTAAGATGACCTTCTTGGTGCCTGCAGCTCCATTGCTGCCTAAACATGCAAGCTTGAGCATCTAACTCTGGGCTTTATTTTTCTCATCTATAAAATGGGGCTAATTGTACCTTCCTCACAGAGTTACGATGAAGACTAAATATAACATATATTCTATACATACGAATACATATTAATATATGTGTGAGCTCAACATAATATCAGGCACACAAGACCAAATAATAAATATTGACTCTTATAATTATCATTATTTTTTCTTTTTATACCCATACAGAATTCTGCCACAACGAGAATGGAGATGCTCGTGGAATTTTTTAGTATCTTTGGCACTAAAAGTAGTGGTGGTTTTTTGTTTTTGTTTTCTTTAAAAGCCACAGGTGCAGCATATAGAAGTTCCCAGGCTAGGGGTCAAATTGGAGCTGCAGCCGCCAGCCTTCACCACAGCCACAGCAACACCAGATCCGAGCTGCATTTGCAACCTATGCCACAGCTCACAGCAACACCGGATCCTTAACCCACTGAGCAAGGCCAGGAATCAAACTGGCATCCTCACAGACACTATGTCAGCTTCTTAACCCATTGGGCCACAATGAGAACTCCAACTATTACAATTACTAGCATCACTAAAGTAGGTTTTCCCCACCTTAAATAGTTTCATGCCCTTAACAGTAGGATCACCATTTGGCCAGTGGCTCAAGCATTCCCTGAGCTCTGAGTAATGATGACATGTGGATTAGTGGGTTGCAGATAATAGGGTAATTGATGTTGTTTAGTAAAGATGAGATTTATTCTACATTCCAGTAGCTGTACAATCAAGGTCCATGAAAGGAACTGAATATACTACACATAGAGGGATGTTAGTCACTAAAAAGTGATTATAGGAAAAATCCCATTTCCTGTCATAATTACGGCTAGAGAAAGAATTCCATAGAATAGCCTCATGAAAGCAATATTTGCCACTGCACCCTGAGTGCAAGGCAGCCTCACCTTTTGGAGACACCGAGTACCCCCACCAAAGGCAGAGTAATTCCTGCATCAATATATAATATTCGTCAAATGGACTCATCTATCTAATGTGAATTCAATTTAGAGGACACTGCCAGACAGAATTAAACATATTAGCTTGAAAAATTACAGGAAAGTGTGTATATAGCAGTTCCATTTTGATTGAATCAATTTTCTAAGTGTTTATCGTTTAAGAGTCCTAGAAATCTTGCTTATAGAGTGTGCTTCCAAGATAGACTTTACATTACACCACCTGCTGCAAGAAAGGATCCCAGAATGTTTTATTTTTGGCCTTCAATAGCTGTCCAAGGGGATTGCTGCAGGAGAAAAGTACGTGAAATATCACTTACCAGAGACATTTCCACAAGCAATTATTTCATTCCTTACCTAGATTAATTATTAATCTGAGTATTTTAGGGAGATCAAAGTTACAGCAAAGGGGTTATGACAGGACATGACTAATGAGAAGATCTCAGATACTAAATGGAAATAATTCACATCATGGCACCAGTTCTGATTAAGATTTTTATGAAAGAAATAATACAATCCTTTATGAAGCACCTGCCATTGGCCAGACCTTGCACAAAGCACTTCACATACACCTTATCATTGGCTCCTCATGTCAGTGCTGAATGTTTACTTTATAGATGATGAGATTAGGATTCGGAGAGCCTCAGTAAGGCTACGATAAGTTGCCCAAGTTCCATAACTAGTTAATGGCAAAGCTGGCATTGGAACACAAGTCTGATTGACCCCAAAGTGTATGCTCCCTTACAACCTATGATCTGTCAGATTCAACAAGTAAAAGCATGAAATATGTGCTCTTCCCTACCAATGTTTTCAGAGATATTTCCTTAACATAAATCCAATCATTTAACAAATATTGATGTTTTTAAAATCGTAGCCACCTTAGGACAGACAGTTCTCTATAGGGTATGATTGGAGAAGGCATAGAGTCTTCTTTATGGAAAAATTTCCCCCCTCAGACGAAACTCTAGTCCTCCTTTTAAGATGTAATATTCTTTTTTTTTTTTTTAGATGTAATATTCTTTTTGAGGAGAATTTACTCCTTTGGTTTGTATTAAATAAGAAATAATACAGAGAACCAGAATATAGATCTGAGAAGTATTCAAAATACAATTTGGAGTGAGATTTTTCATAACGAAAATAAAGACAATGGAGAATAAAATGAGAAAATATATTTGAGTTGATAATAGCTGAAAATATTCTTGAATTAATTTAAAAACCAAAAATCCTCACACTGAAGAAGCACAGCAAACATTGAATAGAATAAATAAGTAAAATAAACCTCACTTAGATACACAGAGTAAAAATATGGAACGTCAAAAAAACCTTAGAAAAACTTAAAACAACCACTAAAAAGGGCACGTTGTCTGGCAAAGAACAACAATTCAACTGGGATTTGACATATCAGCAGGAAAAATTGAGGCAAAAATAAAATAGGAAAATATTTTAAGAACTGCTGCTCTAAAATTCTATACCCAGTTAAATTATTATCTAAGACTGAGGGTGAAAAAAAAAATAATGCCCTTTGCAGCAACATGAATGGAAACAGAGACTCTCATACTAAGTGAAGTAAGTCAGAAAGAGAAAGACAAATATCATATGATATCACTTATATCTGGAATCTAATATATGGCACAAATGGACTTTTCCACAGAAAAGAAAATCATGGACTTGGAGAATGGACTTGTGGTTGCCGAGGGGGAGGGGGAGGGAGTGGACTAGACTGGGAATTTGGGGTTCACAGATGCAAACTATTGCCTTTGGAATGGATAAGCAATGAGATCCTGTGTATAGCACTGGGAACTATATCTATTCACTTACAATGGAGCATGATAATGTGAGAAAAAAGAATGCATATCTGTATGTGTAACTGGGTCACCTTACTGTACAGTAGAAAATTGACAGAACATTGTAAACCAGCTATAATGGAAAAAATAAAAATCATTATTTAAAAAAAAGAGTGAGGGTGAAATAAAGACATTTTCACAAAGGGACTCAGTTTTCCATTCACAGACTCTTTATGAAAGAACTACATTAAAATGTACATCAGTGAACAGGAAAAATGAACCAAAGAGAAAGGATTCAAGAAGCACTAAGTAAGCAATGAACAACCTGAAAACAACATTAAGAAACAATTCCATTTATACTGGCATCAAAAAGAATAAACCACTTAGGGAGTTCCCTTCCTGGCTCAGCAGTTAATGAACCCAACTAGGATCCATGAGGATGCAGGTTAGATCCTTGGCCTTGCTCAGTGGTTTAAGAATCTGGCGTTGCTGTGAGCTGTGGTGTAGGTCGGTGGCTGCAGCCCCAATTCAACCCCTAGCCTGGGAACTTTCATATGCAGTGGGTGCAGCCAAAAAAAAAAAAAAAGAGAGAGAGAGAAAAAGAAGAAGAATAAACCACTTAGGAATAAATTTTTAAAGAGTACAAAAAAGTGTAAAAGTTGTACTCTGAAAAATATATAACATTTTTAAAGGAAAGTCCTAAATAAATGGAAAGACATCTTATGTTTATGGATTGAAAGATTTATAATTGTTAAGATGACAATATTTCCATAGTCATCTATAGATTCATTGCAATACCTATCAAAACACCAGCTAGCTTTTTGTGCAAAAATTGAGAAAATGGTACTAAAATTCATATGTAAATCCAAGGGATCCAGAATAGCAATCTCAAACAAGAAGAATAAAGTTGGAGGACTCATACTCTCAGATTTCAAAACTTATTACATAGTTACAGGAATAAACAGGGTGTGATCCTAGATTAAGATTAGACATTGAAGGAATTCCCACTGTTGCACAGTGGGTTAAGGATCCGGCATTGTCTCTGAGGTGGCACAGTTTGTTTGATCTCTGGACTGAAGCAGTGGGTTAAAGGATCTGGTGTTGCCTCATCTGTGGCATAGACTGCAGCTGAGGCTCGGATTTGATTCCTGGCCTGGGAACTTCTAAATGCCACAGGTGCAGCCAAAAAAGAAAGAAAGAAAGAAAGAAAAAAAAAAAGAATAAATATGTAGATCAATGGCAAAGAGTCCAAAAATAAACCCTAAATTTATAGTCAACTGATTTCTGACAAGGATACCAGACATTTAATGGGGAAAGAATAATCTTTTTCAACAAACAGTACTTGGATAACTGGTTAGCTACCTGCAAAAGAAAGAAGCTGGACCTCTTCCTCACTCGATACATAAAAATTTAATTCAAAATTATCATAGGAGTTCCCGTTGTGGCTTAGCAGTAACAAACCTGTCTAGTATCCATGAGGATGCAGGTTTGATCCCTGGCCTCACTCAGTGGGTTAAGGATCTGGCATTGCTGTGAGCTGTGGTGTAGGTCACAGACGTTGTTCGGACCCCATGTTGCTGTGGCTGTGGTGTAGGCTGGCAGCTGCAGCTTTGATTTGACCCCTAGCTTAGGAACTTCCATATGCTGTGGTGTGGCCCTAAAAAAGACAAAAAACAAACAAATAAACAAAACCACAAAATTATCATAGACCTAAATGTAAGAGCTAAAACTATAAAATTCTTAGAAGAAACATAGGGATAAATCTTCATGACCTTCTTAGACGTAATAACAACAAAAACAAAATATATAAATTGGGTTATCCAAATTAAAAACTTTTGGGCTTCAAAGAATACTATCAAGAAATTGAAAAGACAACCCACAGAATGGGAAAAAATATTGTAAATCATAGATAAGAGATTTATATCTATATTATATGAAGAATTCTCACAACTTAATGATAATAGCCCAGTTTTAAAATGGACTAAGGATCTGAATCTCCAAAAGAAAAATACAAACAGCCAAAAATATATTGAGCTGCTTAACATTAGGGAAATGCAAATCAAAACCATGGGATACCACTTGAAAACATGATGTTAAATCAAAGATGCCAGTCACAAAGGACCATATACTATATAATGCCATTTCAATGACTGTCAAGAGTAGGCAAATCTAGGGATGCAGAAAGCAGATTAGTGATGGCTTAGGGCTTGGAGGGTTGGAAGAAAATGAGATGTGACTGCTCATGGGTATGAGGTTTCTTTTGGAGGTCATGAAAGTGTTCCACAGTTGATTCTGCTGGTTGTCGTGCAACTCTGTGAATGCACTAAAAACCCCTGAGATGTAAACTTTAAGTGGGTGAATAATCTCTCAAGTAAAGGTGTTTTAAAAAGAAACAACAGAGAGTAAAAAAAAACAAAAAAAAAACAAAAAACAAAAAAAAAAACTTGATAGGTATATAATATGTGAGGAGAGGAAGAAAGAGATGAAACATCCTAAGGTCAATATTTTGTTTGAAAGGAAAGTGAGGTGTATTGACTGACCTACACGATTGTTTATCGGTATGCTTGCTAAATTTAAAAGTAAATAGGAATAAAATATACAAACAGTTTATACTACTTAATAACAAAAAAAAACCTCCAAACAATCCAAACGAAAAATGGGCAGAAGATCTAAATAGATTTTTCTCCAAAGGAGACATGCAGATGGTCAACAGGCACAGGAAAAAATGCTAAACATCACAAATTGTTAGAGAAATGCAAACCAAAACCACAATGAGGTACCACCTCACACCAGTCAGAATGGCTATCATTAAAAAGTCTACAAATAACAAATGCTAGAGAAGGTGTGGAGAAAAGGGAACCTTCCTACAGTGTTGGTGGGAATGTAAATTGGTACAACTCCACTACGGAGAACAGTATGGAGTTTCCTTAAAAAACTAAAAATAGAGTCACTATATCATCTAGCAATCTCACTCCTGGGCATACACCCAGAGAAAAGTCTAATTCAGAAAGATACATGCACCCCTATGTTCACAGCAGCACAGTTTACAATAGCCAATACATGGAAACAACATAAGTATTCATTGACAAATGAATAGATAAAGAAGATGTGTGTGTGTGTGTGTGTACACATGTGATGTGTATATATATATGATGCGGTATTGCTCAGCCATAATAAAGAATGAAAAAAATGCCATCTGTAGCAACATGGAGATTATCATATTAGGCAAAGTAAGAGAGAAAGACAAATACTATATAATATCACTTATATGTGGAATCTTAAAAAAAGTACAAATGAACTTATTTATAAAACAGAAACAGGAGTTCCCGTTGTGGTGCAGTGGTTAACGAATCCGACTAGGAACCAGGAGGTTGCAGGTTCGATCCCTGGCCTTGCCCAGTGGGTTAAGGATCTGGCATTGCCATGAGCTGTGTTTTAGGTTGCAGACGTGGCTCAGATTCCGCGTTGCTGTGGCCCTGGCGTAGGCCGGTGGTTACAGCTCCAATCCAACTCCTGGCCTGGGAACCTCCATATGCCGCAGAAGCAGCCCTAGAAAAGGCAAAAAGACAACAACAACAACAACAAAAAAAAAAAAGAAACAGGCCCATAGGCATAGAAAACAAACTTATGGTTACCAAAGAGAAAGGTTGGGAGGGATAAATTGGGAGTATGGGAATAACAGATGTACACCACCATACATAAAACAGATAAAGACAAGGATTTACTGTAAGGCACAGGGAAGTATATTCAATATCTTTTACTAAAATATAGTAGAAAAGAATTTAAAAAAGAATATATATATATAAACTGAATCAATTCGCTGTACACCTGAAACTAACACAATATTGTACATCAATTATACTTCAAGAAAAAAGAAAAAAGTAAATAGGAAAAAGTAGAAATATCATCACTTGAAAGAAAAAAAGGATCACCTCTACAGAAGTACGAAAAAGATAAAAAGAACAACATGGTGAATGGAAAGCCCCAAATAAGATTAAAGAATAAATTCATTACAGCATATAATCATAATAATGTAATAGAGTGCTTAAAAACTGAAGTTCAGATTTCATTTGAATAGATCCAACTATATGTAGTGATTTTTTTAAAAATTGCATTTCTGCTTGTTTCTGGTAATTACGATGAGATTGCATCTGAATATGTTTTCTTGTCTTGTTCCTGACTTTAAGTAGGATGCTCTTAGCATTTTGCCATAAAGAATAATATTTGTTTAGGATTATGGTAGATACTTTTCTCCAGGTTAAGGAATTTTTCTTCTATTCCTAGTTCACCAAGAGAAATTATATTCAGAATGTTGAGAGAAAATACCTGCCAATTTAGAATTCCACACACAGTTAAACTGTCATTCAAGAAGGAGGGTAAAATAAAAGGGTATACCATTTACAACACTATTAAAAAACTATCAGGTACAAGGGAGTACATCTTTAGAAAGATGTGAAAATCTTTTATGGAGAACACTAAAGCTTTATCGAAATACAATGAATAAATGGAGCGATATAGTATATTCATGTATGGGAAGACAAGATCCTGTCAGTAGTAGTTCTCCTAAATTTACACTACAACTTAATAAACTCTATTATAAGTCCAGGGAAATGTTTGTTTAGGGACCTATATAAGCAGATCATAAAACCCACTCAGAAGCGTAAAGGGCCAAGAACAGCCAAAACAATGTTGAAACAGACAAAGGACTCACCCTAGCAGATAAACAAGATTTATCATTAAGTTATAGTAATTAAAGTACTCTGATATCAGCATTTGGATAAAAAGACCAATGGAAGAGCTTTTCTGAAAAACCTAGAAACACTAACATATACATAGAAATGTGAAATATGACAGAGGTGACGTTACAGATCAGTGAGGAAAGGATGATTATTTCATAAATGACACTGGGACTATTTGGTAATAGTATTTTCAAGGAGAAAAATTAGATTCATACTTCAGAGTATGCACAAAAGTAGTAAATTTCCGATATGTTACAGAGAGAGCTGTAAACATTTAGACAGACTATAGGAAAATACATACAACATCCGAGAAGGTCACAGAGCAAAAATCATTACGGAAAAGTGAGAAATTGAACTACAAAATTTTTTAAAATGAGCCCATGACAAATGACATCAATAACAAAGTAAAAAGACAAGCACAGACTCTGGGAAAATATTAACAATCTACCTTTCCGATCAGAGATAACTATCCAAACTATAAAATAAGTTCTTTGAAAGAAGCAAGAAAAAAAAAGGGAAACCACCAAACAGCAAAAAGACAAAGAATATGAAGGAACAATTAGCAGCACAGGACATTTTATGGTCAATAGACTCATGAAAATACTTTGACATCACTAGCAGTCAAGAAGATGCAAATTGAAAACAGAAGATATTATTGCATTCCTATTAGTGAAAAAATTTAAAACTCTGACAATAGCAACAATACCAGTTGTGAGAATGGAGAAATGAAAACTTTCATCCACTGCTAGTGGAAATATAATATGATCTAACCACTGCAGAAAGCAATCAGCCAATGCCTGGTAAAGTTAATGCATAACCTATGACCAACGATTCCATCTTTATGGGCCTAGAAGTTCTTGAGCGATACATGGGCCCAAGCAAATACAAACAAAAGAGTGTTCTTTTCAGCATTCCATGTAGTAGTTAAAAAGTGGAAACAAGCTACCTGATCTTTAGGAGTCAAATTGGCAAATAAAACGGGAATTATTTATACAATGCAACACTGCACAGCAGATAACATGAGTGAATTAGATCTGTATCATCCACATGGATAAGTCTAAAATACGTAAAGCTAAGCTAAAAAGATGCAAGGTAAATATTTATAGGTGATATCTATACAAAATGTTGAATAAATGAAACAATTGTACGTATTTTTCACCAATACACTAAAGATACCAAATTCTTCCTGGTTATGATTCACATCTATAAAGCAGAGAGGGATGTGCCTCCTAATCCAGGGGTCCTAATACTACAAAGTCTAGACAGATCCTTGCCTTTACACATCATGAAATGTAACAAGAATGACTAAGCCATTGCTGAGAATTTAGCACTATGTATGCGCTTATGTACAAAGAACACTAAAGGACATCACTTGGTTTTGGTATCAATAGCCAGTTTCTCTTTCCTAAGGAACTGATGATAATAACCCTCAACAGGTGGGGCTAAGAGAGTGGTTCTGGTCCAGATTCTTGTCTTCCTCTGCAGGTCCTGGGCTGTTCTCCCTCACCTAGCCTGGTGTGCGCTGGGAAGTCTCTTTCCTGCTTCAGATGGATTCACTCATTCCTGTGTTTCCTTAGGCACTCACCAGAAGTATAGACCTGACACCTCGGGTCACTTTCACCTGCTGACTTCTGTGGACATTCTATAGCCTACCTCTGTCTCTCTGATCCATCCCCAGGGCCTGAACTTGAGCCTACTCAGGGGTTGCTGCTCCTCCTGGTGGGCTTAGCTTTTCTTCAGGAGCTGCAATGCTGTGCATCAGGCCTTTAAATCCCCTTTGGCTTGGAGTTACAGAACTATATTCCCTCCCGAGTTATTCCATTAAATACACATGCACTTTCATATATACACAAACATGTTTCTATACACACGCATAAACTCATATACGCAAAGAAACACACACCTATACCACTCCCTTCTCTGCATCAGAGGTCAGGTTATGTTCCATCAGTCAAAATCCAACATTGTAGGAGTTCTCATCGTGGTGCAGTGGAAACGAATCTGACTAGAAACCAGGAGGTTGCGTGTTTGATCCCTGGCCTCTCTCAGTGGGTTAAGGATCCGGTGTTGCTGCAGCTGTGGCGTAGGCTGGCAGGTATAGCTCCAATTAGATCCCTAGCCTGGGAACCTCATATGCTGTGGGTACGGCCCTGAAAAGGAAAAAAAAAAAAAAAAAAAAAAAAAAATCCAACATTGTGTATGTATTGTACAACAAATCTGATTTTACAATGGCATGGGAACAATATAATCTGCTATTCATGGACCATCAAATATCAAAAGACCACTGGAACCACTATAACACAGTAGATCCCCCCTCATACAAGCTCAAATTTTGTTAATTTTTTCTTTCTCACAAGGGGTGCAGAGTTGATTCAATTATACTCTTCCATTCTAATCCCATCACCATTACCACGGGGGAGGCCCCTTCTACTTTTATTTCACTTCATCATCTCCTTTGTGCCCCATTCCACTCTCCTTTCGGCACCCTCTGTAATGTGTTTGATATTTGCCCAATGGTTCTTATCCTATGGCTTTTCTGCTGGGATGGCACATCAAGACGATGCTTGTCTCAGATTCATTGTGCCGATTCATTTTTATTAAGCAGCCATAAATTTTTAGGTGTTGTGCGGGAGTCATGTCTGCTGTGGCACCGGGCAGCCAAAGGATGTGAACAGCTATTTCATGTAGGGGTGCATCCAGACGCGTCTATTATTTTCTTTACACCCAGAACTCAGCTCGCGAGATCAGGTTCTTGAGGGGAGAGAAAAAAAGAAGTGTTCTTTAAATCAGGAAAACGCTTGTTTGTTGTGAATGAGCTGAGAGTGTTTTTGTCTGTGAGCCGAGGGTGCAGCGACTGAGTGTTCCCCGAAAACGCCTCTGTGTGGAGTTTTCCACTCTCCCGCCAAACCCCATGTGTGGGCTCCCCTGGAAGCTGGCCCATAGGTGGCAGTCTCTCGTCATCATTCCTGGACCGCGGACCTCTGGAGGGGAGGGCACACTCCCCTACCAGGCTCTTTTGCTTTTTCCTTCGGGTTTCCCACTGTTTAACGATCCCTCTGCTCACCCTGCCCTCCTCCCCACACAAAGGGTAGAGACTAGATGATAGCAGTGGAACTGATAGCAAAAGAAATTGCATCAGGAACCAGCCACAGTCAGAAGACCTGGCTGATGCCTCGTTCTTGGCAGGTGTTTTGGAGTTGCCTTGAAGCCCTTTTGCAGAACTGCTCTGTAAATGACAAGAAGGAGGGCCTTTTGCTCTAGACACAGAGTAACGCCTTCGCAAATTATCATTTCTTAAAAAGCAGTCGTGTTGATGCAACTCTTCATCCTCTCTGTCTTGCTCCACCTCTCCACCGACACACACACACCAATTTGGGCTTCATCTTTCAGAGTGGGGCACAATCAGACATTCTCCCCCAGATATGCCCCAGCCTTGGCCCAGCGCCTCCCAGAGCCTCTGTGACATAGTCACAGGCAGAGATGTGGAGTGTGCCTGCGTGAATCCTCTTCCCCTCCTGCTCAGAGAATTCTGGACGGAGAGTTAGAAGAAAACACAGAGACCGAGAAAATGCACCTTCTCATTCTCCTACCACAGCAATCACCCTGCACCCAAGAACACAGGCAGGTGGAGAACCACACCAGTCCCAGGCCCTTTGGGGGAAGCCTGCCCAAGGGGCTTCTAATCAGCCAGCACTGCCAGGTCTGGCCCCACTGTTTATGGAGCCAAAGGGAAATTTCAATCATTAGCAAGTGTCAAATCGCCTGAGGATTGTGTCTGTCTCCCTTGCCAAATGGAGTGGTTCATTAGCATTTGTAAAAACTGCCTCAACAAAAAATGTAGAACCCAGTGCTGGGGTGGGTTTTGTGAATTCCACTTGAATTAGCAAGAAGAATACCTTTTTCATCATATCAACACCTGGGTTCTGAAAAAGATGCCTGCTCAGGAAAGAGTTCTTTTTTCTTTTTCTTTTTTTTTAAATGATTTTTTTCCATTATAGTTGATTTACAGTGTGCTGTCAATTTCGACTATACAGCAAAGTGACCCAGTCATACACACATATATATCATTCTTTTTCTCACATTATTTTCCATCATGTTCCATCACAAATGACTGGATATAGTTCCCTGTGCTATACAGCAGGATCTCATTGCTTATCCACACCAAATGCAATAGTTTGCATCTATTAACCCCAGACTCCCAGTCCATTCCCCTCACTCTCCCTCCCCCTCGGCAACCACAAGTCTATTCTCCAAGTCCATGAGTTTCTTTTCTGTGGAAAGGTTCATTTGTGCCTATATTAGCTTCCAGATATAAGTGATATCATATGATATTTGTCTTTCCCTTTCTGACTTACTTCACTTAGTATGAGAGTCTCTAGTTCCATCCATGTTGCTGCAAGTGGTATTATTTTGTTCTTTTTATGGCTGAGTAGTATTCCACTGTGTATATATATAACATCTTAATCCCTTCATCCGCCAATGGACACTTAGGTTGTTTCCGTGTCTTGGCTATTGTGAATAGCGCTTCAATGAATGTACAGGTGCATGTATCTCTTTCTTTTTCTTTCTTTTTTTTTTTTTTTGTTTTACAAAAAGACTGGAAACTGCATACATTTATTCAACAAATTGAGTGCTTACTATGTATTGAGCTCTGTTCTCTTGCTGGGGATATAGCAGTGAATACATCAGTCTTTTCCTTCCTGGAGCTTTTATTTTAGTAAAGGGAAAAGGACAATACACTAACATGCAAGTACTGGGTCATATGTTATAAATAGGGAGACAAAATATGGAAGAAAAGTAGACTATGTAAGCAACAGAAATTGTTGATACTTTGTAGAGTCAATGGGGAAGGCTTCATTGGTAAGGAGACTTCAGCAGAGACTGAAAAGGGCAAAGGAGAAAACCATGTGGACACTGAAGAAAAAAGTTTTCCAAGAAGATGAAACGGTGAGTGCAAGTACTCTGAAAAAGGGAGGATGCCTGCATGTTCAAAAACAGCCAGATGGCCAGTGTGAAGCAAAGACATGAGAGAAAGCCTCACAGGAGACAAAGTCAGAGACCTAAGAAGGGGCTGACTCAGATAGGACTATATTGGCTATTGCAGGATTTGGGTTTTTACTCCAAGTAAGGTTGGAAGCCATTGGATGATTTCAAGTGGAGGAGTGCCTTGATCTGATTTTTTCTTACCACCATCAGTTTGGCTGCTACTTCAGAATAGACTTCAGGGAGAGATATTAGTTATCTATTGCTGCGTAGCAGATTGTCTTAAAATGTAGCAACTTAAAACACACATTTGTTATCACAGATTCTGTGGGTCAGGAATTCCGGCCCATCTTAGCTGGGGCCTCTGCTTCAGGGTCTCCTAATGCTTTCAGTCAAGGTGTTGTTTGGGACCTCAGTGATCTCAAGGTCAACTGAGTCAGCATCTGTCTCCAAACTCACTCAGTGGTTATGGAGAGAGTTCAGTTCCGTAAGTGAGTGAAATGAGTGCCTTGGTTACTTGCTGGCTGATGGCCAGAGGCCATCCTCAGTTCCTTGCCAGGTAGTCCTCTCCAGCAGAGCAAGCAAGCATGAATCCACATGTATCTTTTTCAGTGAAAGTTTTGTCCAGATATATGCCCAAGGGTGGGACAGTTGGGTCATAATGGTAGTCCTATATTTAGTTTTCTGAGGTACCTCCATACTGTTTTCCATAGTGGTTGTACCAATTTACATTCCCACCAGCAGTGAAGGAGGGTTCCCTTTTCTCCATACCCTCTCCAGCATTTGTTATTTGTTGACTTGTTATTGATGGCCATTTTGACAGGTGTGGGGTGCCAGGCACCTCATAGTAGTTTTGATTTGCATTTCTCTAATAATTAGTAATGTTGAGCATTTTTTCATGTGCTTGTTGGCCACCTGTATATCTTTGCAGAAATGTCTGTTCAGGTCTTTGCCCATTTTTCAATATGGTTGTTGGTTTTTTTGCTGTTGAGTTGTATAAGTCGTATATTTTAGAGATCAAGCCCTTGTCAGTTGCATCATTTGAAACTATTTTCTCCCATTCCATAGGTTTTTTGTTTTTTTTTTAATTTTTTTTTTATTTTTCATTTTTATGGCTTCCTTTGCTGTGCAAAAGCTTGTCAGTTCGATTAGGACCCAATAGTTTATTTTTGCTTTTGTTTCTGTTGCCTTGGGAGACTGACCTAAGAAAACATTTGTATGGTTGATGCCAGAGAATATTTTGCCTATCTGTATTCTCTTCTAGTAGTTTGATGGTTTCTTGTCTTATGTTTAAGTCTTTAAGCCATTTTGAGTTTATTTTTGTGCGTGGTGTGAGGGTGTGTTCCAGTTTCATTGATTTAAATGTGACTGTCCTGTTTCCCCAAGCACCCCTTGCTGAAAAGACCCATTTTATATTCTTGCCTCCTTTGTTGAAGATTAATTGACTGTAGGTGTCTGGGTTTATTTCTGGGTTCTCTATTCTGTTCCATTAGTCTGTATGTCTGTTTTGGTACCAGTACCACACTGTCTTGATGACTGTGTCTTTGCAGTATTGCCTGAAGTCTGGGAGAGTTATGCCTCCTGCTTGGTTTTTGTTCCTCAGGATTGCTTTGGAAATTCTGGGTCTTTTATGGTTCCATATAAATTTTTGGATTGTTTGTTGTAGTTCTGTGAAAAAATCTCATGGGTAATTTGATAGGGATTGCATTGAATCTGTAGATTTCTTTGGGTAGTATGGCCATTTTTACAATATTAATTCCTCCAACCCAGGAGCAGGGAATATCTTTCTACTTCTTTGAATCCTCTTTAATTTCCTTGATTAATGTTTTATAGTTCTCTTTATATAAGTCTTTCACCTCCTTGATAAGGTTTATTCCCAGGTATTTAATTTTGGGAGGTGTGATTTTAAAAGGTATTGTATTTTTATATTCAAATCAATCAGCATCATATACCACATTAACAAAAGAAAGGTCAAAAACCACATGATCATATCAACAGATGCATAAAAAGCTTTTGACAAAATCCAACACCCATTCATGACAAAAACTCTCACCAAAGTGGGTATAGAAGGAACATACCTTAACATAAATAAGCCATTTATGACAAACCCACAGCAAATATAATACTCAATGGAGCAAAGCTGAAAGTCTTCCCACTAAAATCTGGAACAAGACAGAGTGTCCATGCTCATCACTTTTATTCAACATAGTGTTGGAAGTCCTAGCCACAGCAGTCAGACAAACAAAAGAAATACAAGGTATCCAAATTGGAAGAGAAGAGGTAAAACTGTCACTGTATCAGATGACATGGTACTATGTATAGAAAACCCTAAGGACTCCACACAAAAACTATTCAAACTGATCGATGAATTCAGCAAAGTAGCAGAATACAAGATTAACATTCAGAAATCGGTTGCATTTCTGTATATTAACAATTAAATATTAGAAAAGGAAAGGGCTTTCTTGTCTATGCTGAAAGGAGGATTTCCCTGCTTCTAGGTGCTTCTCTGCCCTAGTCTCGAGACCTAGATAGATGTGCTGTCCACTCCTTCCCCAGAGGCAAGTAGGGCTGAGAGACTGTTGCTTAGGCTTTGGGATAATGAAGATGCAGGAAGTCTTGAGTGTTAGAGGCAGCTTTCCTGAATCAGAGGCAGCTAGTTGTTGGCCTAGTCCAAAAGGGGCCAAATTCATGTTCCTCCAAAGGATTAGATCCTAGTGCAGGTGGGGTGGCAGGGTTGGTGGAGGGGGTGGAGGTTGAGGGCAGAGGGGCTGGTTGGTGTAGGAGTGGTAGAGGGGTTGGAGGAGGGGTAGAAGCCAGCTCAAGCTGGAACTTGACTGAGCAGTGGTCATGACAGGCAAGCCTCTGCCATCACAAGGAGCCTTCTTTTGTGACACTATCTTAGATGTTTGGCCAATCTGCAGTATGTACCTAGACTCACTGGGTATGTTTCTAGGGGACTAAGCCAGTCTCTTCTTGCCAGGCTGACTTCAAGGGAGCCAGTCCTCCAGGCTAGCTGGATGGTGTTCAGATGTGCCTGCTGGCTGGGAGCTTGCGAGGGGGCCAGCCTGTCAGGGGTGTTGTCCCCTGGGTACATATCCAAAGGGAGCTGAGGCCACCTCACTTCCAGCCCTAGTTATTTTTGAGGTAGAAAGATCTGGTCATTTAAGAAACAGAACCATTGGAAAGGTCCATTGTCTCAGCAACCACATTCATTTGTGACACAGGATGTCATTAGTTGAAACCAATTTGTAAAGATGCTGTGGATGAAAGTATTGTAAAGAAACAGAATTTCAGATGAATTTCAGGTTAATTTCTTCTATCTGAATCAGACTTTAGTTGATTATAATTCCACGTTGCTCTATCATTCTGCATCTGCCGCTGACCTTGGGGGTACCTACCAACATGGGAAATGAATGCAGAAGATCTGAGAACATACAATCTTTCCTCTCCTTAGACCCTTTCCCTTGAAAATTTAGCTCTGTGAATTCAGATTTTCTTTTCTCATATGAAAAAAGAACAGCTTAACAGCTCCATCGATCCTCAAAGTCTATAAAAATAAAGCCTTAGCAATTTAAATTCTGCTGGAACCTGAGCCCAGCAGCCCTTCCCACTTCATATCCCACCACTGATATTTTATCAGATTCACCCCAGTTCTCCCAGAAATACCAGGAGTGTTTCCACACCTCAATTGCCCCTTCCCGTCTCTCAGCCCAGGTGCCTCTCTCATCCTGCTGCACTTGATGGGATTCTACTTATTCCTACTTATTCTTCTAGGCTTGTCTCAAATCTGACTTCCTTCATGACACCTGGTCTATCTGGAGTAAGTTAACCAGACCCACTCTGCACTCTCATGAGCCTTTGGAACCTCCATCCCACCTGTGCAACAGCCTGGCAGGTCAGCAGGCTGGCACATGCCCAGTGCTCTCCTTCCCAAGCCTGAGCCTCCCATGACTGTCTCCCTGTATCTCCTCTAGTACCCAGCCCAACACCACCCAAGGAGTAAAACTTGACAATTGTTGGTGCAACCTGCAGTCAAACCAGGTTATCTTGTAAAAATAAACATCAATGTCAGGCTTAATCCTACCCCATTCAAGCTAAGACGCCCCATGGATTCACTTTTAACAGAAAAAAAAATGAGTCATTTAAAACTAGAAATGAATTAGCTCATGAAGAAAGAGACAAAGGATGCTCAGCCTCTCTGGGATTCCAAGACTTGTTTGTGAAAATGAGGAAAGGCCAAATTTGGCCAATCCAATTAATAAATTTAGAAGAAACTACAATGGTCATTGTTGCCAGGATTGCAGTAAAACATACACTTCAGGGCTGCTGGTGATGCAGTGAGTACAATCATTTTAGGAAATGGCTCAAGAGCCTTAAAAATCTTCATTCATTTTGGACCAGTGGCTCCAACAGGGATGCACCTTAAGGTGACAAGCTGTGATGCAGATGAAAAGCTGTGTTTATTAAAAGTTCATTGCAGCCAGCATGATTTATATACTTGGAAGTTAATAATACCCTAAATATCTATAGTATGTAAATGGTTCAATAAATAATACTAGATCTGTGCAACAGTATGCTCTGCATTAAGATGATTTTTAAAAATATTTACTACCATGGGAAAATGCATGTGATAAAAATGTTAACTGAAAAAATAAGACATGAAAGTGAATATGCATTAAGATCTCAAGTGTGATGATATATGTGTATATATGTGTGTGTGTGTCTGTAACCTGTCCTATCTAACACAATAGACCTTAGCCACACATGCGCATTGAGCATTTGAAATGTAGCTGGTCCAAAAGGAGATGTATTCTAAGTGTGAAATACATATGGGATTTCAAAGACTTTGTGATAAAAAATAATGTGAACTACCTCATTAATAATTTTTATATTGATCACAGATGGAATGATAGTATTTTAGACATATTAGGTTAAATAAACTATATTATTAAAGTTAATCACACCCATGTCTTTTTACTTATTTTATTTTGTTATTTTATTTTTTTTATTTTTTTAGAAAGTGGCTTCTGGAAAATTTAAAATTATACATGTGACTCACATTCTATTTCTATTGGGCAATGCTGTGTTTTGCAACTGCATTTTAAAAAAAGATGAAGAAAATTGCTGGTTGAGATGATCTCTGGGTTTTAGAATTATAGGTGATTTTTAGTTCTGCTCTTTAAACTCTTCTGTACTGTTTTCTCCATGAGCATAAACTTGCAGTGTCTCACTTTGGGGGAACCTTCTCCAGTCTTCTAGACTGGTGTTTAATGCATGCACAGCTCTCTACGCTTTCTCTATAGGACTTATCAGAGTTTGAAATGATATGCTGTCTGTCCATAAACCATTTGATGCACGTCAGCCTGTTTAGCAGACTAGAAGGTCCGCAAGTCTGAGACCCATGTCTGTTTAGTTCATCTCTGTGTCCCAGGCTCAAATGCATAGTATATATGAAGTATTTAATAAATACTGGTTGGATGAATGAATGAATGAATGAGTGAATGATTCAAGAAGAAAAATGTTAGTATTTATAAACAGCAAAGTCCAAATCATTACAATTGTAAAATCAAAGTAAATCATCATAGAAGAGAAGTATCTACAAATGTCAGTAAAGAAACGGTCAGAACAGATTCTGGAGTTGCTGCAGCCAGGAGAGATCTGCTGCCAGGAGGGCAGCTGATCAAGGGCCCCATATGCTGCGCTCTGAGTCCATTAAGAGTTCTGAGGTGGCCTTTCCAGTCATGACTATGTAGGTCAGGGAGACTAAGGCACACCCATTCCTGTGGGAGGTGGGACTCTTCCCACTGGTGGTTTTGGCTCAAGTACTCCCACTGGCCTTGTCAGAACTTCCTTCCTTCTCTCTCTCTCTCGTCTCAGGGGTCAGACCTTCATCACCAACTAAGGGCTTTCATTGCTGCCTCCTGCTTTCTCCCCGTTTTTTCCAATAAGCCACTTGCTTGTGTGATCTCATCTTGCACTTTTGTTTCTCAGAGGACCCAAATAATGCATTTACTTCCAAAATTTAAAAATATATATTAATTACTTTTTTCCCAATGGGCAATGCATGCACACTGTACAAAATTCAAGGAGCCCAAAATTTAAAAAGTGGGTATTTTATAAAAGGAATTTTTTTTTCACATCCTTTTCCCTCTGGCCACCTGTTTACCTTCTAAATTCCCATTCAAAAGTCAGTCTGCTTTTCCATGCATTTGTTAAAAACAAAGCAACATTCCCCAAATGGAGGCACTTAAGCTAAGCTACATGTCACCAAACCTAGACTTAACAGTTTCAGCCTCTCCTGGAAATGGAATCTTAAACCAGTCCACCAGGAATCACCTGAAAAGCAGTAGTGAAGTCGTCTGCCTGAGAGACCCCTGCAATCCCCTAAAGAAGTGACCTTGCCACAACTAATCGGATTTTTGCTAGTATAACTTCCTTGTTCCTGCCTCTTTCTACCTATAAAATCTTCACATTTTGTACAGTTCCGCAGAGCTCCTTTCTATCTGCTAGACTTGACGCTGCCCAATTCATGAATCACTGAATAAAGACAACAGATCTTGGAGTTCCTGTTGTGGCTCAGTGGTTAACGAATCCAAGTACCATGAGATTGCAGGTTCAATCCCTGGCCTCACTCCGTGGGTTAAGGATCGGGCGTTGCTGTGACCTGTGGTGTAGGTTGCAGATGCAGCTCAGATCCCGCGTTGCTGTGCCTGTGGTGTAGGCTGGTGGCTACATCTCTGATTAGACCCCTAGCCTGGGAACCTCCATATGCCACAGGTGCGGCCTTGAAAAGGACAAAGGACAAAAAAAAAAAAAAAAAAAAAGACAACAGATCTTTAAAATATACTTGGATGTGGGCGTTCCCATCATGGATCAGCGCTTAACGAACCCGACTAGCATCCATGAGGATGCAGGTTAGATCCCTGGCTTCTCTCAGTGGGTTGAGGATCTGGCGTTGCTGTGAGCTATGGTGTAGGTTGCAGACAAGGCTCAGACCCCATGTTGCTGTGGCTCTGGCTCTGGCACAGGCTGGTGGCCACAGCTCTGATTGGACCCCTAGCCTAGGAACCTCCATATGCCATGGGTGTGGCCCTAAAAAAAATAAAATAAAATTTACTTGAATGAATTTTGGTTTTTTTTAACACTTTTGTTGCTTAAGAGTATACCTTGACTAGTTTTCCATGACTCTATGTATTACTCCTCAGTTTTTATGGCTCCAGGGTGCTCCATTGTATTTCCCCACTGATGAACAGGTATCTCCCATCTTTTTACCATGACTATTGTACTATTGTATATCTACTGTCTTTTCAATCATGTAGAAATATCTGTACATAAATTCCTATAGATAAATTCCTAGAAGTAGACTTACTGGATCAAAGGGTAAAGATAGGCTGAATTTCACTGCTGAATTGCTCTCTAGAGAGATTAGACCAATCTATGTGCCCACCAGTGTGACTTCATGTGTTTGCCAACCCAATGTGTTAGCCATCTTTTCTTTTTTTTTTTTTTTTTTTCTTTTGCTTTTGAGTGCCACACACAAGCCATACAGAGATTCTCAGGCTAGGGGTCCAATAGGAGCTACAGCTGCCAGCCTGTGCCACAGCTATGGCAACGCCAGATCCTCAACCCACTGAGCAAGGCCAGGGATTGAAACTGCATCCTCATGTATCCTAGTTGGGTTCATTAACCGCTGAGCCATGATAGGAACTCTGTTATCCATCTTTTCATCTTTGGCAATCTGATGGGTTAAAAATGTAGCTTTGCATTACTCTTATGATATAAATGAGGTCAAGAATCTTTTCATACTTTTAAGTACCATTTTATTCCTTTTCTGTGAACTGTCTGCATCCTTTCTCATTATTCTATTGGGTGTTTTCACTCTTTTAATACATTTTGGTTGAGATACCAGCATGCTAGATTTTTCCCAATTAGAATTTGACTTGTCTTTCCTTTATTGTGGTTTGTTTTGTCAGGAAGAATGTTTTAAATTTTAAAATTAGTTAAATTTGTCATTCTTTTATAGCTGCTACATGTTGAATCATATTTAGAAAGGCCTTCTTTCTGAAATGTTTAAATAATTTTTCTGAAAATAATTTTTAAAACTTAAAAATATTATCCTGTATTTTCTTCTTTCCCTCCTTCTCTTCTTTTAACTATTTTACTCTTTCATTCCTCTGTGATTAATTCTGGTGTAAGGTGTGAGTTAGGGATTTGTGGAAGAGACACCTAGTTGTTAACCGAATCTATTTCCTTATCCTCTTGGGCACACCACTAGGCTACCTTTCTCCTCTTCCCTTGACTTAGGCTTGGACAGAGGACAGAGTTCTATCCAAAGGAATGTGAGGAGAAGTCGTGTGACCCTCCTACCTTCTCTCTTTCTCTCTTTGCCACGTTTATTCACTGTGGAGAAGGCTTTGACGCTGGAGGGGGCTATGTGGCCAGGAATATGGGAGGCTTCCAGGAACTAATAGCTCCTGGATGACAGCCAGGGAGGAAGTGGGGTCCTCAATCCTACAACCACAAGGAACTAAATTTGGCCAACAACCTGAATGAGATTGGAGACAGGTTCTTCCCCAGTCCATCCTCTAGAAGGAAATGCAGCCTGGTCAACACCTGAATTTCAGTTTCCCTAGACCCTGAGCTGAGAACCCTGTCATGCTGTGCCTGGATATCTGACCTATAGAACTGTGAGCTAGTGATTAGTTTAAGCCACTAAATATGTGGTCATTTGTTAGGTGACAATAGAAAACTAATATACCCCTTATATCTATTTATGATTTCTTTCTGGTTGCTAATTACCTATTTTTTTCAAATAAACTATATAATTAGCTTATCTAATTCTAAAAGAACATTCTGAGAGTAATTTTATTGTCATTGTTTCACATTTATAGATTAACTTGGGGAGCGCTGACATTGAATGTTCTTATCCAAGAATATGTCTTTCCTTTTTTCAGAGTCCTCATTTGCATGTGAAAGTTTTCTCTGCATAGTCCTTGAACAAGTTCCTTTGAAATTTGTTCTGAACAATTAAATTTTTTGTTCCTATTGTACATGAGGTCTTTCTTCCATCACATTTTTATGTTATTGTTTCTACATAATTAGATTTTTAATTTCCTCATGTTAACTTTGTACCAAGCTTTCTAAATAAATATTATTTCTAAATAAATTTCATTATTTTTATAATAGATTTTGAGTTGAATCTCTTGGATTTTTCAGGTAAACAATACTTCAAGGAATGATAATTTTACCTCCTACTTCCAAAATTTCATACCTCTATTTTTTTCTGTTGCTTAATTACGTTGGCTAGTGTTTCCAATACATCATAAAATAATCATGGTAAAAATACAATTGTTATCTATTTCCTGACTTTAATAAAATTGTTTCTATTATTCTAGATTTTGATATCTTATTCATAGGTGAGATCGAGCTATGATTTTGTTTATTTTTTGTGTTTTGGGTTTTTCTTTTAACATCAATATTACAGTAGTTTCATAAAAGGAATTTGCACCTCTGGTTCTCTTCTTTCACTGTGAAACAGTTTAATTAAATGGCATTTAAGTTACTGGTCTCTTAAAAACTTCATAGAATTTGCCTGAGAAAACATACAGGCCCAATGCTATTTGGGGATTAGATCATTAAATAACATTTTCTAATTACTTCATGTTAATTGGTATGTTTAAATTTTCTTTCTAATTTTAGCAATTTATATTTCCTAGGAAAACATCCATTTAACCACTTATTTGCATGATTAAGCAAATCAGCCACTTATGATTCAAATTTATTTTTTAAATATTTGTGTTTTCTTCCCTTTTCCTGATTACACTACCTAACGTCTCTGTTTATTTTATTATTTTCCCCCTGAAGAGCCAGATAATGGTTTGATTTATTCGCTGGCATTATCATCTTTCTGTTTTCTAATGTAATAAGGTTTATCTTTAAACCTTTAGTCTTTCTACCAGCTTGCCTTAGTTTTATTGTTCTTTTACTGACTTCCAGAATTGGATTCTTCATGTATTTTTATTGTCTTATTTATTGATATAAATTTTTAGGACTTTGAATTTCTTTCTGAGCATTGTTTTAGCTACCTACCATAGGTTCTGACATGTAGCACATGTGTTACCATTACTCCATAGATTTTTTTTTATACTTTCTTAGTTCCTCTTTGATCAAAGAGTTAATGGAGAGCTTAAATTCTGCAAACGATAAGGTGGTTTTTTGTTGTTTTTATTTTTGTTTTGCTTTTTAGGGCTGTATGGAAGTTCCCAGGCTAGGGGTTGAATTCGAGCTACAGCTGCTGGCCTACACCACAGCCACAACAATGTTGGACCCAAGACACGTTTACAACCTACACAACAGCTCACAGCAACACCGGTTCCTTAACTCACACAGCCAGGCCAGAGATCAAATCCACATCCTCATGGATCCTAGTCAGGTTTGTTAACCACTGAGCCAGGAAGGGAACTCCAATGAAGTATTCTTTAGTCTAATACAGAGTCACATTTTGTGACTATTGTATGAGTACCTTAAAGAAGATGCATTCACTGATACAATATTTGGATACATATTCATAGGATCTTATTAACTATGTTATTAAGATCTTTAATATTATTTTTATACCTGCCTGGGCTCAGATAAAAGGATTCAAATGTTCTACCATTAATATTTTCTTTCTGTTTCTCTTTGTATATATCTATAGCCTTTGCTTCATAAATTTGTTGCTATGTCATTTACTATATATCTATTTATAATTGCTAGGTCTTTGTTGTGATTTTACTTTTATCATCCTAAGACATATGCTTTGTCTTTCTTAATGCTTCTTGTCTTAAATTCAATCTTATTTAATTTTAGGAATGCTAGTTTCTTTCTATTTTTTTCTTCCTCCCTCTCTCCCTCTCTCCCTTCCTTCTTTCCTTGTTATTTGCTTTGCTTTGTATGATTTTGCCTATCCTTTTATTTCCAAACTTTCAAAAACACATTGTTTTACATGTGTGTCATATATAACTTAAGGACATTTTACTCTGAGATCTAGTTTGAGTTTCTTACTTAATCTGAGTAGAAAATATGGCCATTTCTAACCAGTTTTCTGGAATGTTCTTCCTGCCTTCTGCCCCTTGCCTCTAGGGCCTCTATAGCTCCCCTATATTCATTTTTTCTAGTCATTTCTGTTCTGCCTTTGGGTGAACTAGCTAGCATGTTAGCCTCCCTCAATACAAGCCTCATGCTAGACAACAACAAACAACTTCTGAGCCTAAATCAAAATATGGAACACTTTCTAGATAACTGACTATGAAGGGGTTATATGTATGCTCCTACTTCAGCCTCATGAGTAATATTTACATAAATTCTATAAGACAGGAGTTCCCGTCGTGGCGCAGTGGTTAACGAATCTGACTAGGAACCATGAGGTTGCGGGTTCGGTCCCTGCCCTTGCTCAGTGGGTTAACGATCCGGCGTTGCCATGAGCTGTGGTGTAGGTTGCAGACGCGGCTCGGATCCCTCGTTGCTGTGGCTCTGGCGTAGGCCGGTGGCTACGGCTCCGATTCAACCCCTAGCCTGGGAACCTCCATATGCCTCGGGAGCGGCCCAAGAAATAGCAAACAACAACAACAACAAAAAGACAAAAGACAAAAGACAAAAAAAAATTCTATAAGACAAAGGGACACATATTTGTCTATTTTAGGTGGAAGGCCTGGAAGCAACATTGCATTCTGGTAGGAGATTTTAATTTGCAGAATCCACTAAAATTTATATCCTTTTCCTTAGGGTAAATAAAAATTATTAGAGGTTAAATAGACCTGTATTTGAAATATAAAAGCCCCTGTTTATGCATGAGCTGCGTTCGGATGGAAGTGCATCGTGACTGTCTCAAATATCTATTTTTGTGTAACAAACTACCCAAAAATTTAGAATAAAAGACAATAACTGGTTCAAAGATTCTGTGGGTCAGGAACTGGGAAAGGCCAGCTTTTCTCTGCTTCAAAGTGTCAGTCTTAGCTAGAAAGGTTTGGAAACAGAGGAACACAGTGGCTGGAACAGAAATTACCTAGAGGCATCCTTATTCAGGTGTTTGGTGGCTGATGGCAACTGTTGGCTGGGACCTCAAATGGACCTGTTAACCAGCATACCTGCACCTGGGCTCTCTGTGGGACTTCACAGCTAATGACCTTGGACTTCTTACATGGCAGCTCAGGGACCCAAAGGCAGGAATACCAAGAGAACCAGGCAGATTCTATACCGCCTTCTGTAATCTAGCACCAGAAGGTAGAGAGTGCCATTTTGGCCTTACTCTATTTGCCAGTCAGTCACTAAAGTTGGTCAATCAGTCACTATGGCCCAGATTCAAGGAGAAGCAGCAAAGAATTTTCAGACTTTTTTTTTTTTAGGACTGCACTTGTAGTATACGGAGGTTTCCAGGCTAGGGGTCAAATCAGAGATACAGCTGCCAACCTATACCACAAGCACAGCAACACAAGATCTAAACCACATCTGTGACCTATACCATGGCTCACGGCAACACCAGATCCTTAACCCACTGAGCGAGGCCAGGGATCGAACCTGCAGCCTCATGGCTCCCAGTAGGACTCATTTCCGCTGTGCCACAATGGGAACTCCTCAGACATGTTTTAAACCCACTACATCCTCACTGCTTATCGCTGGGGTCTTTCTCTATATCTCTGTCTCTCATTCTCATTTCTTTTCTCTCTCACATACACACACAACATCACATACAATCACATCCATACTCAAATGTCTATATGGTTGTTTGTTAATGCTAGCTATCAGTATGGGAACTAAACTGCAGTGATAGTTGTGGTACTTTGTAAGCAGTAACAGCAAAAATGGGGTTGGAGTAAAATATATCAGTTATTGACTAATAGCAAATATAAGGTTATTCCATTTCCCAAAATATCTACAAATCACAAGGACTAAAGTTTTTGAATGAAATTACACAAGATAAAGCCCAGAATCATAAGGAGACTAATAACTTGTCTCCTGTTTAATTTTCCACGTGCTAGACTGGCTTCTGAGCTTCCCTGGCTTCTCTTATGTTATTAGCCATTTCCTCAAACCTCCCATGGTTTCTTTCTTGCTTAACATAAGGATTGTGTATTTTTTGCTAAAATTTACTCTCAAAGGATGCAATGTTTTCTCTCTCCCTGATGCCATGACTGCTACCTTTGCTCTACCCACACTGATTCCCCATTCTTTATTATTGCTTTGTTTCCCCCACTCAGGACTTCATTTGGAGAGCCAGGACCCATGAGCTGAGAGCCATTTCATCCAGGTCTGGAAGTGATGGGAGGAGCCAGAATCTACACTATGTTGCCATTGACACAACGGTGTGGTGGCAGCCAAAGAGAAGGGTCTGGCATAATTGCTCGAGTGCAAGAAAATTCAGTCATCTGGTGGTGACCCCCCATTTGGAGCAGAAAACGTGATTGAGGGTCCAACAAACAGTGGTGCCAAGTGAATGGGAGAAGGTGTGCAACTTGCGTGTCTTCTCTGTCTGGTAACTCCCACATCTTTCTCTGCTTTCGTTTCTCTCCTCACCCTAGACTTGTATCTCCAATAGGAAGTCTCATTAGCAGTTCAAAATCAAGGTGTTCCAATCCTAATGATTTTATCCTTCTACCAAAACATGCTTTCGTACCATGTCCCTTGACCCATTGAAGGGTATCCCCATCCACTCATAACCAAGCCACAAACATGAAACAGCTATGCTTTTCTTTCGCCTTCACTCTTTAGTCATTGAATACTCCATATTTTATCTCCTTAAGAACTCTCAAAGTGATACCACTGTTCCCATTCCTTTTGCCAACATATAGGTCATATATTTATAGCATGTAAAGTGACACCAGGCACCTAGAAAGGGCTGTCATCTCTCAACTGTATCCCAGAAATAGATTTCTAACTGCTCTCTGCCTCTCTGCTTTCTCTTTCTGAGCCACTTCCCATACTCCAAAGTTCATCTTTCTAAAATATAAATCTTATCATATCACTCTCTTTAATTAATAAGTGTTTGGTGGCTCCCCACTGAGGTTTTGGCTGGAGTTCAACTTCTTCAGGAGGACTTATAATCATCTTCACAGGCTGGCCTTTCCCTATGGCTCAAGCCTCAGCTTTTTCCAATCCCCCACTCCATGCCTCGGGCGAACTAAATTTTTGTGATTCTCTACAAGTGTCATCTCCACTTTCACCTTTTCTCACTCTTCTCTCCTGCTTGGAGAACCTTCTCTCTGCCACTGGTTACACCTGTTCATACTTACATAGCTCAGCTTAGACAATAGCTCTCGGGGAGGCCTTCCCTGACTCCCTGTCCTCACCTGCCACGCAATCAGTGTGTCCATCACCTGTAAATAACTGAATCCTGGCTGACAGCAATATAAGCAAGTTGGGGACTGTTTATCTTCCACAAGAGGTGAGAAGGTAAGTGGTTGCTGATGTTGGTTTAGCATCTCGATGATGACATCAGAGACCCAGGATCCACCTATCTTTCATGCTGTCATCCCTACACATTAGTCTCCTACTCCAGATGTGTGGCCTCATGGTGTCAAGATGGCTCCTGACATTGCATCTATATTAAAGGAGGGAATAAAAGAGGGGGAAGCAAAAACGATACCAAAATCTCCACAGTAGGAGTTCCCATCGTGGCTCAGGGGAAAGGAATCTGACTAGTATCCATGAGGATGCAGGTTCGATCCCTGGCCTCGCTCAGTGGGTTAAGGGTCTGGCATTGCTGTGAACTGTGGCATAGGTCACAGATGCATCTCAGATCTGGCATTGCTGTGGCTGTAGCATAGGCCAGTGGCTAGAGCTCCAATTCAACCCCTAGCCTGGGAACCGCATATGCCATGGGTGCAGCCCTTAAAAAAAAAAAAAAAAAAAAAAAAAAAACACCAAAAAACTCCACGGTAGACTTGTTTATCTCCCATTGGGCATGGCTATGTCACATGGCCATTCAACTGCCAGGAAAGTGGAGAAAGGGAATATTTAGAATTCCTTAGCCTCCACAGTAGAGGATAGCCAGCAAGGAGCTCAGCCGTGAGCGGTATGATCTATCATAGTCTATCACATCCCAGAGTGGGTAGACACCCCAGATCTGTGCTTTTGTGGGAGCTTCATCATTCCCCTCATCATGCCATATGATAATCACTCATTTCCTAGCTTGTCTCCTCACTAGACTATAAGTTCTTTAAGGCATAAACTGTAGCTTAGTCATTTTAGTATCTTCAGCATCTAACAAAGCATCATAGCACGTTGCAAATTCGGATATTTTTTATTGAAAAGACCAGCTTTTCCCCACTGCATTGCAGTGGCACTTTTGTTGAAAATAAGAATGCCTGTATATTTCTGGGTCTAGAAGTTTTACTTTGTTTCATTGGTCTATTTGTCTGTACTTGAGATTTTGTGGTATTAAAAAATGTTTTTTCTTCTTCAAGATAGTTTTTGCTTTCTTGCCTTTTGCTTTTCCATATAAATTTTAAAATTAGCTTGTCAATTTCCACAAAAATCTGGACTGTTGATTGGAATTGTATTTCATTCTCTCAGAGATAATCCCCTCCAATTCTGGCTGCTTTGATGTTTCTCCAAGTTGTCAGACAGCGGTGTTTTGAAGTACAGATCTTATGGTTTTTCTTAACAGGAGGATAGAATGATATCAGCCACTTCCTTGGAGTCAGAAGCAGAAGCCCTTTGTAAACCGTTCCAACATAATTCTATGAAAAAAAGAAGTTCCTTTGTAGGAAACTTCTATGACACACCTTTACCCTGCTGATAGTTTATGTAAACCTAAAATCTTATTTAATGAAACTGGATCCATTTGACTGCAATTGAGAGAAGACATGACCCAAATTGGATTAAACAAAACCAAACAAAGTACTGACTCATAACTGAAAATTTCGAGAGGAAGAGCATTATATGCAAGATTTCAAATGAAATTTATCAGGATCCAATTTTATCTCCATCTGCCTGCTTCACTTCATGGTGGATGGTGACATCATTCTGAAACAGGCTTAGGCCCATACGGTGTCTGTCAGCAATTCCCAGAACCACACACTTCCAGGTCCACACCCAGCAGAAACTGAGGCTTTGTCCCAGAATAGCTGGGGAAACCTCATTGGCTCTAACTGGATGGCTGCTCATTCCTAAATGGATCTCTTTGCCTAAAGAAATCTGACAGAATGATTAGCTGGGGCTCAGGTGAGGTTTTTAATTCCTGGGCCAGGAGTAGAGTCAGCTCCTCTAGAAACCCACCAATTGAAAACAGGGTTAGTGGGAGCTCCCAAAGAGGATTTCGGGATGTGGTTACCAGGAGAAAAGTGAGCAGATGCTGGACAACTAAAAGGACAAATATCTATGGCCAAATCCAGTCTCTAAATCCACTTGGCCTGAAGGAAGATCACTGTCTTCCGGCTCTGGTCTCCCAGGGCCATTTGCATGATCCTGCACCTGGGACCATGACCCCACTCTGTCTACACTGCCACTTGCTTTACACCCTTCCTCCCCAAACACACAATCAGCTCTTCCATCCCTCTTCATGGCTCCTCTTCTTCCTGTGATTGTGAAGTCTTAGCAAGAGTCGGGGTAGGGGGAGCCAGAGGATGAGATGTTCTGTTCCCTCGTTGTCACTCTTTCCCTTTTCTCTAGCTCCTCAACAGGACAAAAGCAGGATGATCAGATTTAGCTTTCTAACGCTATCATTTACCACTGTGATTCTAAAAAAGTCACTTCGCTCCTCTCTCAATTTCCACAACTGCAGGTGGAGCTAATGATATCCATTTTGCCTCTTTCCAGGCAACAGCTCTAAAAAAGAATAGAAGAAATGAGGGTGAGTAAGAGGGTAACAGGTCTGAGGACTGCATCCTTTGAAATGGCTATTGAGATTGCTGGTGATGCTTCTGCTAGAGAAATCTCAAAACGTGGGTGGTTTTTGTTCTTGTTTTTCTCATGTCAATGATTGTGAAACAAGCAAAATATTTTGAACATGTTTATAGACTCTGAAGCTCTTAAGAGATGTTGAATTGTATTATGGGCCCCAGACAGATGATTATAAAGCTCTTGTCCCACCCCAAGTATTGTCTGTGCGTATCACTTGTCGAGGGTTTCCACTTCGGGAACAAAAGCACAAAGGTTTCATTGAAGTCCTCTGGCCTAATCCTCTTAAGAGTCATTGAAGCCTCTCTGAATTGACCCAGAGGTATTCAAGTACCTCCTTAAAACTGGAGGCTCCTTCAGATTTTCTGACTGTTCCTGGTGCTGACAAAGCCAGTCGAGTGTTCCCTGCTATCCACCACCATTGCCTATATGCCACCTGGACCCAGATTTTGCCCAAGGTAATAGTGCCAGGAAATGGCTGAACAGAGATCTGTCCAGAATTCAGCCTCCCTCCATATGACAGGAGGGAGCACAGGGATACAGGCTACAGAAGCCTCTGAGAAACAGATTCTGGCTGCACCCTGCGGGAAGAAGAAGACAGTGTCTAAGCAAGATTGTGTGTGTAGGAAGGAGTGGCAGGTCTGGAGGTGGATTCAGGATGATCCGCTCTTAGACTGAGGCAGGTTCATAACCCAGGACTGAAGTCGTACGACCAAATGCCTTAGTGATCTTTGCGTATGCAGAGCCTAGCACAGCCCCTGACTTCATGGATGTTCAGCTGGGCTGATGGTCAGGGTGGAAAGGAACAGAAAGACTTAAGAGATGGTCTGGAGAAGAGGCAGATAAAATCTTTTTTTTTTTTTCCTTTATTTTTTTGCCTTTTTCTGCAGCATAGGTAGTTTCCTAGACTAGGGGTCGAATGGGAGCTATAGCTGCCGGCCTACACCACAGCCACAGCAACTCAGGATCCGAGCCTCATCCGTGACATATACCACAGGTCATGGCAACGCCAGATCCTTAATCCACTGAGTGAGGCCAGGGATCAAACCCAAAACCTCATGGTTCCTAGTGGCATTCGTTAACCACTGAGCCCTGTGATATAGTTTCTTAATGAAAAATTTATATAAAATTCAAACAGGTCCTAACTATAAAATGTTAAGCCAATAGAATGTGTCTTAAAAAACTTTTCCTTTAGACGTTGAGCATAGGTCACTAGACAGCCCTGACCTCTTCCTAACTAAGAGAACTCCACTTTTGTCTGAGGCAACAATAACTCTCAGTATTTTCATTTTACAGCATCCTTGCTAGACGACCATGGAACTAAACTGGCCAATGAGACAAAAGCAGAAGCTCTTGGCGTGTACATTTTGCTCTTGGACTTTTCCCTTTTCCTGCCTACAGTGTAGACCTGCTGGCTAGAGCTCCAGCCGTCATCTGATGACCAGAAGGATGGAAGCCACATGCTAAAGACGGCAGATGGAAGGAACCTGGGCCCTTTGTGGCATTGTGAACCCATGATACCAAGCCCTGGAGGCCACCCCAAGAATCCTATTTAACATGAGAAATAAAGCCTCTAATTTGTCTCCCTTTTTCAGGTCTCTGTCACTACTGGCCAAATGCAATTCCTTATTAATACACCATTGTCTTAAATATTATGAAAGACCTTTAATTTCAAAATGAGTTTAGTGTTTTGCAAAAGTAATAACAAGAATAAAGCATTAGTCCTTGATTCAAAATAATAAGCATATCTATCATTTACAAAATCTGAAAGGAAGCTTTCCGGAGCCACCCTATGAAAACAATCACTAACAGAGCCCATGGCCTACTTGTACCTCTGGTCTAAAAGACTGAGAGAAAGAGCATGTCTCAAATACTATACACATCAAGATTAAAACCTCTGCTCATGACTACCGCTTTGAACTTAAAACAGCCACTACTCTGGAGTTCCCACTGTGGCTCAGCATGTTAAGTACCTGATGACATAGTATCCATGAAGATGTGGGTTCGATCCTTGGCCTGGCTCAGTGAGCTAAGGATCCAGTAAAATTGCCGCAAAATGCAGTATAGGTCACAGATATGGCTCAGATCTGGCATTGCTGTGGCTGGCAGCTGCAGCTCCATTGGACCCCTAGCCCTGGATCTTCCATATGCTGCATCTGTGACTGTTAAATAACAAAAAACACAAAACACCACTACTCTTAGTGCCAAAGACACTGATAAAGTCCAAGAGCATCTCCATTCTTGCTGCAGTGGAATTCTGTAAAAACAAGCTCACTGTGAGCAATCACATCCTAGGTGCTGTGGGAAAGAGCAAGGCACCAGGCAACCACATTCACATCAGGGTCCCTCTTAGCTCTTAAAACTGAATAGGAGGTTTTTGTTTGATTGAAAGCACGTGTCAGAAAGTGGCTCCTGGAGTTCCCATCATGGCGCAGTGGTTAACTATTCTGGCTAGGAACCATGAGGTTGCGGGTTGGATCCCTGGCCTTGCTCGGTGGGTTAAGGATCCGACATTGCCGTGAGCTGTGGTGTAGGTTGCAGACGTGGCTCGGATCCCTCACTGCTGTGGCTCTGGCGTAGGCTGGTGGCTACAGCTCCGATTAGACGCCTAGTCTGGGAACCTCCATATGCCACAGGAGCGGCCCTGGAAAAGGCAAAAAGACAAAGAAAAAAAAAAAGAAAAAGAAAGAAAGTGGCTCCTTTCACCCTGCCTCTGCCTCATGCCCTGCTCCAGGCAGCCACTGACCGCCTGACCAGCCCAGTGTGTGAAAGGGAGGCACCCAGGGCAAGATTGGAGGCAAGGCCTTTTGATAGAAACCTGGCTTTGGAGCACGCCCTGTGGATTCCGTCAGGGGCAGTAGTGATTCTTTAAGATGCTTTAAGGGGGATGGGATGAGGGTGGGGAGGTCGTCCAGATGAAACCTATCTGTGGTAAGACCCAAACAGCACAGGTGTGCATGTCACAGACATTTTTTTTCTGCCAAAATGCAAATCTACCCTTCGGGAAGGTACCTCAGTCAGAAGCCTTTCTGGTTTCAGAGTTCCCGTCATGACTCAGTGGTTAATGACCCTAACCCTAACCCTAACCCTGTGTAGGTTGCAGACAGGGCTTGGATCCCACATTGCTGCAGCTGTGGAGTAGGCCGGCGGCTACAGCTCCTATTCGACTCCTAGCCTGGGAACCTCCATATGCTGAGGGTGTAGCCCTGAAAAGCAAAAAAATAAAGATATTCCAATAAAACTAGGCTCACAGAGCTTCCGGTTCCCTTGACTTGCTTAGAACACACTCCACTCAAGGACAAGCCCTTTCAGGAGCTGTTCCCGAATTTCTCCCACTCCTTGGAGTCTTTGCTACTTCAGGGGCCTCAGCTGTGAGATGGAAACAAAACACACTCAGAAGTCTTGGCAAAGCAACATTCTAGTCTCCAGGCCTACTCAGAGGGAGGGGGCAGTGCTAGAGACGACTCTAGACTTCGTGAAGAGTGAGTGTAGACACACTGCTACCGGCTACCTGGGAAGGCAGGGAGCGCATGCTGATGAGGGAAGGCCTGGGCAGCCTCCCCAGCTCCTCTTGCAAAGGGCAGCCTTAGGCTCACAGAGCACTTAAGTGTTTGCATCATGCGCATTCTCTCATTTGCTAGCTCCAACCCCACATGGCTCAGGAAACCACCCCCCTCCCCGCCACCCCGCCCCAGTCAAGAGGCCAGGCTGCTGCACAGGGGATGAGCAAGAACTCACCACCTTGCAAGGCCTCCCGCTCCTAGTTTTACATCTAAATGCTGAAGGCCTCCAGTTTCCATTTGCCGGCGTAGTTCCCACTCCTCAGCTCTCCTCTTGGATTATGCTCATCCTCAGCCTCCCAATCACGTAATGATGGGACGAGCACCACCATGTCACCCCAAGAGTATTCTCCTTTACAGGCCAGGCGCCCCTGACACAGATCACATGTTCCCCACCACCTCCTCGGCTCCAGTTTGTCAAGGACTCTCTTCAAGAGCATTGTTACCTGGAGACCAGTGTCCACATGGCTGTGCATCTGAGTTCCACGTGAGTCCTTCTAGGCCCTGCACCTTGGTCAGTAGAGCCTGTGGTTGCACCATCTTGGTCAAACCCAGTCACATTGCGCTTCCAGTCAACTAAAACTCATAAACCTTTCCCAGTCCAAACATGGGTCTTTTATTTTCCCAAAGCTGTTCTAAAGAGCAGGAAAGATCTGGATCAACAACGAGTGCTCCCCCTGGTGCAATTATTGTTAAACCCAAGTACAATCTGGTCCATTTACCTTAGAGGTTCCATCCTGATGTTCCAACCAGTCCTAAGATCTTCTAGCAAACCAATCTGTCACTTGTCATCATTAGCTACACTTTTCAGCTTTGTGACATTCATAAATGCAATAGGCCTACTTTGTATCGCTTTCTTTTTTTCTTTCTTTCTTTCTTTTTTTTTTCCTGTCTTTTTAGGGCCACACCCACAGCACATGGAAGTTCCAAGGTCAGGGATTGAATCAGAGCTGTAGCTGCCAGCCTATACCATGGCCACAGCAACTCGAGATCCAAGCCTCATCTATGACCTACACCACAGCTCACGGCAACGCCGAATCCTTAACCCATCGAGTGAGGCCAGGGATCGAACCCACATCCTCACGGATACTAGCTGGGTTTGTTAACGCTGAGCCACGATGGGAATTCCCCTGCTTTGTATGTCTTTACTCCAGCCATTGATACATCACAACATAAGCTGGCTGTCTCCACCAGGGGGTGAGCCGAGGTGACCGAATCTGTCTTATGAGGGGTTTGCTCAAGGTCACACAATAGATTTATGCCCTGTAGAGCTGGCACCGGAACTCCAGTCTCCTGAAGCCCAGGATGGAGATTTTCCTAGACTGCCATGGGGCTGCTTCATGGGATCCTTGCCTGCCCCAGGCCCTGCTATACCTGAGTGGATGCTTATCCGTTCTTAGAGGGATAAACTCTGTTTCCTATCTTATAGTGGCTGACGTGGAAGGGAAGGCCATATCTGCCCACATAGTTGCTTTCTACTTGTGTTCAATTCTAGATTTCCAGAGTCTCTGACCAAACCCGTCTAGATCCCTCCCCTCCAAAGATCTGCCTGTACCACCCAGCTCCTCAACGTGGTGTGGACATGCTCTGACCTGGATGCTATGAGACTTGGGCCCAGAGTTCCCATTGTGGCACAGCAGAAACAAATCCAACTAGGAACCATGTGGTTGCGGGTTCGATTCCCTGGCCTTGCTAAGTGGGTTAAGCATCCAGCGTTGCCGTGAGCTGTTGTGTAGGTCGAAGACATGGCTCAGATTCTGTATTGCTATGGTTCTGGCATAGGTCGGCGGCTACAGCTCCGATTAGACCCCTGGCCTGGGAACCTCCATATGCCACAGTTGCGGCCCTGAAAAGACAAAAAAAAAAAAAAAAAAAGAGAGAGAGAGATAGAGAGACAGAGACTTGGGCCCTAATGCTCATTCCCTCATGTTTAATTCTTTAATTTTGTTTGACACAAGACACTTCATTTCCCGGAGGCTCAGTTTTCTGGCCTAAAATAGAGGACACACCACTCTTCCTTATAGGGTAAATTTGAACATTAAAAGTGAGAAAGAATATAAAGTTTTTTTGAAAACTATCCAATGCTTTTGCAAAGCATACTGTTATTATCAAACAGGTACAGAGAACTCCAAAATGAATCAGAACCACTTAAAATTCTTTTTTAAAGCAGTTCATTGTATGCTAACCTACTTATTCCTTTCTTTTCCCTCTTTTCTCTTAAAGTTGCAACAAAAACTGAATATTAAGAACACATGCAAGGAGAGCACAAAATACAAATTAACGACACAATGTTCTTTAGTCACTTTGGCAGGGAAGCGATACTCCTATTAAAATACCCCAGGCAGAGCTGGCACGTACTCTGCTGATAACCCCAGCAGGCAACGACCTTGGCACCATTACAAGGGCAATATTTTCAAATGGATGAACTATTCCTGAACAAAGTGTCCCGTGTACTAGGAATAAACAGGCTTTTCATCAATAAAGCTGTGTGTTTTCTGCTTCCAACAACCTTTTCCACAGACAGGGTCAGAGAGTGGGGAGGACCAGGAAGAAGCACCTGCTAGCAGCCTGCCCAGTCTGGCTCATCTTTCCTCAAGAATCCTGTGATTGGGAGTTTCCATCGTGGCTCAGTGGTACCGAGCCCGACTAGTATCCATGAGGATGTGGGTTCGAACCCCAGCCTCCCTCCATGGGTTAAGGATCCAGCATTTGCCATGAGCTGTGGTGTAGGTCGCAGATGTGGCTGTGGCTGTGGTGTAGGCTGGCAGCTGTAGCTCCGTTTTGACCCCTAGCCTGGGAAATTCCACATGCCACAGGTGCAGCCCTAAAAAGACAAAAGAAAAAAAAAAGAAAAAAAGAAAAAAAAAAAGAAAAGAAAAGAAAATCCTGTGACTGAAAAGGCCTTCAAACCTCGCCACTCCTCTCTTCTAAAGTTTTCATGAATAGTGGGCTGCACTTTTTCAAAAGTAGACCCCAATCTCAGGACATGTCTGCAAGGAGAGCAGGTGGGAGAACTGGCCCTCCCCGCAGCGTCAAACAGGGGCCTGGAGCCTCACAAGCAAACATCTGTGCTGGAGACTCGACTACAATGTCACCAAGAGTGTGCAAGCCCAACTTTCAGAGGAAGAGACAGGCCTCCCAGGATGGCCCAACAGACCAAAACAGGGTACACAAGAGGCTCTGAAGACAAGATCCTTGAGACAGAATTCACTGGGAGAGCAAGACAGGGCTCTGGAGCCGCTAGAAAGGAAGCATGTGCAAAACTCAGCTGCTGAGACCTCCCTCCTTCCCTGGGCCAGTGAGGCTGCAGCTGGCCCTCTTAGCCATTCATGCTTTCACTCCTGCCTCAAATGTTTATTGAGCACCTACTGTGTGCCTAATATGGTCCTATGTTCTGGGGCCGCAGAATAAACAAGACAAAGGCCCTGTTCACCTTAATTCTGGTGGGAGTAGGCAAACAATAAACGAATAAGTAAATAGATGTCCAGTGTGCCAGGTGGTGATAAGTGCAGAGAGGCACAGGGGTGTAGGGATGGGTGGGCATGAGTTTATACCAGGGAAGGCCAGGCTTTTGGGTAAATTTGATCAGAGGTCTGAAGGCAGTGTGAGAGTGGGCTATGATCACCTGGGCAGGACTATGCTGGTAACAGCAGAGAAGATACCGGGGCAGAGCCAGCCAAGGAGAGAGTCAGAAGAGATAAAGTCAGAGGGGTAACGGGGAACCAGTGCATGTAGGGCCTGAGAGCCACTTTTAGGATTTTTGTTTTGACTCTGAGCGATCCAGGAAAACACTGGGGGTGAGGGGGAAATAGAAAAGTGAGATGATCTGATTTCTAAAGGTCACCCTGGCTTTTCTACTGAGAACAGCATGGAGACAAGAAAGACTATGAGGAGTTCCCATCGTGGCTCAGTGGTTAATGAATCCAATTAGGAACCGTGAGGTTGCAGGTTCGATCCCTGGCCTTGTTCAGTGGGTTAAGGATCCGACTTTGCTATGAGCTGTGGGGTAGGTTGCAGACGTGGCTCAGATCCTGCATTGCTGTGGCTGTGATGTAGGCTGGTGGCTACAGCTCCGACTAGACCCCTAGCCTGGGAACCTCCATATACTGTGGGAGTGGCCCTAGAAAAGGCAAAAAAGACAAAAAAAAAAAAAAAAGACAATGAGCAGGATGAGTATTAGGAGGATGGTGCGAGGGCATAAGCAAGAGAAGATGGCAGTGCCTCAAACCCTGACAGCGCCTGTGCAAAGGGAGAGGAGGCTCGGGATGTTTTTAAGGTAAGAGCTATAGGAATTGGTAATAATGGATATAGGAAAGGAGAGCCAGAGTTAAGAATTAATCCATTGTTTTGACTTAAGCAACTGGGCAGACGGAGACAGCGTTTTGTCAAGAAGGTGAGGACGATGAGTGAAGCTGTACTAGAGGCATCGGGAGTCCACGTTGGGCTGGAGGGGTCTGGCAGACACTGAGTGGACACATCTCATAGGCAGTTGGGTAAGCCAGTCTTGGGTCCAGGCTAAGATGTAAATGTGGGCATCACGGTTGTAGAGAGAAGGTATTTAAAGCCAAACGCGAGGATGACATTAACAGAGGAATGAACAGAGGAGAGTTCCAAGTTTTGAGTGCTGGGGGCAGTTAACACAAAGGAGAATTAGCAAAGGATGTTAGAATGGGTTACGGATTATTTAATGATTTTAAAAAAAAAGAGGTCTCAAGAATATGTGAAGAAAACTTCTAGAGAAAGGGAACCATGGATCAGCTTTGCCAAATGCTGCTATTTGGTCACATGTGATAATAACGGAGAATTCACTACTGGATTTAGAAATTAGGTGGTCACTGGTAATTTTATTAGGCCGGGCTTACTTCTGTAACAAATAACCTCCAAATCAAGAAACACAAGGAAAAGCAGAGTTCTGGTCGTGGTGCAGCAAAAACGAATCTGACTAGGAACCATGAGGTTGTAGGTTCAATCCCTGACCTCGCTCAGGGGGTTAAGGATCCAGCGTTGCTGTGAGCTGCGTGAGCTGTGGTGTAGGTCAAAGACTTGGCTTGGATCCCACGTTGCTGTGGCTGTGGTGTAGGCCGGTGGCTGCAGCTCCAATTAGACCCCTAGCCTGGGAACCTCCATATGCCATGGGTGTAGCCCTAAAAAGCCAAGAAAAGAAACACAAGGAAAAGCTTATTTCTCACTCATGTCACAGTCCAGTCAGGTGCTTGGTGGATGGCCTTCCGTGTGGTGACTCAGGTACTCAGCCTCTTTCCAGCTTCAGTGTGTGGCCTCTGTGGTTCCCTTGGAAAGGGAAGGGGCGGTCCATATTGGCGGAGCACACCTGTGCTCAAATGCCCCAGCCTGAAGGTTCAGGTGCCCATGCCCAGAACTAGTCACCTGGGTTCATTTACAGGTAAAGAAATTGGGAAACATCATTAAGTTGTGTCTCCAGAAAGAGGAAAACAGTCGGGTGACCATCTCGACAAATTCTGCCAAAATGGCCTTAACTAGTTCAGTTTGGGGGGACGGTGGGAGCAAAAGACTGCTTAAGGACATTTTGAGAGAAAGAGAGAAGCAGAGAAATGGGGTGGTAGCTAAAGTGGATTTTGAATCATGACAGTTTGCATGTTTTGTCTCCAGGTTTTTTATAGGATGGAATGGAAGATGATCCAGTAGAGAGGAAAAAGTTACAATGATGCAAAAGAGTGAGGGGACCACCTCTGGAGAGACTATCCCTACGGAGGTGAGAGAGAAAGGGATCTGGCTCTGCACTTCTTAAACTTTGTGGTGCCTAAGAATCCCTTGGAGAGCAGCTGAAACACGGATTCCCAGGTCTCACCCCAGAAACTGATTCAACAGGTCTGGAGCAGGGCTGGGACTTGGTACTTCTGACAATCTCCCATGTGATGCAGATGCTGCCAGTCAGCACTGAGGACCACACTCTGAGGATCGTTGATAGAAGCTTGGGAAATTCATCCTGATACTGGGAGGGGAAGCAGAGTGGACAGGCACTGATGAGGGTGGGCAGGTAGGTGTGGGGGTGGAAAGGTGGAATTTGTCAGCTCATTGTTCTATTATCTCAGTGAACCAGAAAGCAAGGTCATCAACTGAGAGTCAGGGTGGGGGAGGAAGATGAAGTGTTTGAGGAGGGAGGAAGAAAAGGGAGATCATTGTCTTAAGAGAGGGCGAGAAGACCAGTGTAGGGAAATGGAATCAGGGTGCCCGGCCAGCACCAAGAACCCGCCTGCAGCTGTAATGAGGAACTTAAAGTAAGACCAGGTAGCCACACCTAGCAGGTGCAATGCAGTGGGGCAGAGCTAGGTTCAGCCAGGGTCATGATCTTGTCAAGAAGGTGCAATGAAAGGTGGCATGGGGGAGGTCGAAGGGTGTTGATTGGGTCTTACTGGGCAGGGTGAAGATAAGGAACCACAGAATCTAAGCAGGTAAGGCAGGCAGTGAGATTTGTGGGCAATAGTGGGGTGGTGAGAACACTGAGAAGGTGGTAGAGCCATCTACCTAGATCTCAAGGTTGGAAGAATCATTGGAGAGGATAGAAGACTGAGCTGGAAGGAGATATTGTGATGGGAAAGTGGAATATTTGAGATGGAGATTATGAAAGGAGCTTTATTGTTGGTAATGGCAAGGGCAAGGGCATGGCCATGGGTGTAAGTGGCCAAGATGCCATAAAAGACAAGATCTCTGGGAGGAGAGGAGGCTGAGGAAATGGGAGGCTGAGTTTGAGAAGGACCATGTTTGCGGGTATTGAAATTACCAATGATTTTTTTATCAAGAGTATTATTGGGGGAGCACTGAGAGCTATTGTTTTCAAACCCTCCTTACAGAATCTGGTGTTCTAATGAGGAGAAGTTCTTAAATATAAAATCTGGACCCCCCCACCCACCCAAGCAAAAATGTCCTCATGAGTGTCCTTCTAGTGTTAATTGCAGAATAAATGGATGAGCTGGCAGGGGCGGACAAGGAAAGGCGGAGCCAGCTGAAAGGAGCATCACTTTGGCTGGTGCTGGCCTCAAAAAAGCCCAGCCCTCCCCAGCTCTTTCCCTGCTTAATTTGAAGAATTAAGAGTGATGGCAAGATGCTGAGAACCTGAGGTGATTCATCACAGCCTTGAAGGCTTCTGATGACTCCCCACACATTTTACATGTGATAGAAGGTGGGCTGCTGGTGTGTGACGTCTTAGATTTCATATTTAACTATTGTGCATGTTCCAGTGCAGAAAAGACTAAATATAGACTTCAAATTAGGAAATCTAAAAGGAATACCAAAGCAGCATGGACAGTGAGCTGAGGAGCCATGAGTTTAAAAGGGGCTGACACTTGGCCAAGAGGGTGAAGTCCCCCCACTGAAGACCCTGCCCCACGACAGAGGTGTCCCAGGAGAAAAACCAGCAGCTCAGAACACTACAGAGAAAGGAGATCCGCACGTCTTAGAGTCCTTGCTGTGTGGAACACACTGAATTCTAGCCACAACTGTGGAGCGGGTTCCTCTCTCCCCTGCCCCTTGCCCCTCAGCAGATCCATCCATCCCTGAGACAGAAAGGGGGCCCCACTCCACGCTATCCTCTCCATTTATCCACAACACAACCTGGCCCCTTCTGCCATGCAGACCACTGCAGCAAATCAATGCAGGGTTGGGAGACGGGAAGGGAAGAATAGGGGCCACTTCTCTGGCCACATCTGACCCCCAAATGGGACCTTCTGCAGGTGTCTGCCGCTGCCTAAGAAACTGGAGCTAGAGAGAGCATGGGAGGGTAGAAGGATTCACATCTGAAGGTGACTGCCCTCATCTCTGGGTGATAGGATTCTGGCTAACTTTTTTCTCATTGGTACTTTGAAAGTTATCTGAAAGGAGTATGTTACTAATGTACTTGGGAAACTCCTACTAAACATGTCTCCTTGCTTATAAAATGCTTAATTGGATAGGTTTGCCTTGATGAGAAGCACGCCGACCTTGCAAGCCCAGTCCTGGTCAACAGCTAAGGACTTGCCAGGTGCACACCCAGGATCCAGGGCAGCTTATGGTACATGACAGGGGCAAGAGTAAGAGTTGGTGATTCAGTGTTAGTGTCGCCTGGCAGGGGCCCTAAAACCCGAGATGATGGAAATGACAAAGAAGCGTGGGAGGTGGTGCTATTCTCGGGAGGGAGAGGACACTGTCCCTCCAGTTGGTTATCTCCATACGGCCAGCTTGTGGGGACCGGAGCACCCCCCTGTAGTTTAGCTGCCTCATGAGCCAAAAACGAGGCTACATTGTGCTGACAAAGCAGGACCCTGGTCTCCCAGCTGGATATATGTTTCATTTTACCCACCTGGTCAGGGCTAAATTCAAGTGAAATAGCCCAGATGCTGAGCTGGCTTTGTCCTGAAGGCTGAGGTCAGGTTCAAAGACCTCTGGTCTAATATAAACACACCAGAACCTCGGATCAAGGGCAGACCTTAGATAAAATTGTTAAATGAATAAAGTGCACCTTTGGACAAGCCCCTAAAAGGGAAAGAGCGACTACTTCTCACCAGGGCGCCTCACCGTCTTGTGTCCCATGCAGGTATCCACTGCAGCACGTCCCTATCTTGAGTCTCCGTCCCACAGGAACCCTGACCTGGACAGCTCACTCAGATGAGCCACCTGTGCTCAGGCGCAGGTGCTATGGCCCCACGTGTCACATCTCCTGCCATATGCAAAGTGTATCTGAACTCATGCCTCTTTCTAGAAAGACATGGCCTTACACAAATACAAAAAATGCTAATGATCAAAAGGGCAGGTTAACTTTATAGATGTAAAGTAAGGAGAATTGGGGGATTGGGTGAAGGGCGAGGAGCCCCACTCAAATGCCATTTTGCTTAGACTTAAATATGTCCCTATCAACAAGAATGTTAACTTATTGGAATAGTAAGCTACCTTGAATCCTCTATGGAGCAACAATGAATTTTTTAATGGAAAGAAAAAGGAGGAAAGAGAAAATAATAAAGAAAAAGGGATGATTAGGAGTTAGTAGAATGAGGGATCAAATTTTTTTTTTTTTTTTTAGGGCCATACCCACTACATATGGAGGTTCCCAGGCCAGGAGTTGAATCGGGGCCACAGCTTCTGGCCTATGCCACAGCCACAGCCACGCCAGATCCTTAACCCATTAAGCGAGGCCAGGGATCGAACCCAAAACTTTATGGTTCCTAGTGGGATTCGTTTCCACTGCGGCATGATGGGAACGGGAACGATTTTTAAAACACATCCGTATTCTTTCCTTTGCTTTTCTCCTTGTCCTTTGCAAGGGCAAAATGATATTAAGCCCCATGGTAATATGCTTCAAGTCTTATTTTTAATATATTACTGTCTAGGACATCAGTTCTCAGCATGTGTTCCAGGGAACCTGGGGAGGGGGTTGTCTTTGAGTCAAAACTGTTTTCCATTTTAGAGGATTCTTGAGGTCAAAACTATTTTCATAACAATAAGACTCAATTTGCCTATTTTTACTTCACTGAGTTTTCCAGAAGTTACGTGGTGTGTAATGACATTATTGCATCAAAAAATGTTCTATGATCCAAAATGGTTAGGAAATGCTTTTAGACAGTCTTAGAGAATTCACAATGACCATTAGCATATTAAAGGCTCTGAGAAGTTCTGTGGTAAAAATAATTCTGTTTAGCCTAATTTGATAAAACATTGAGAATTTATTTGACCATGGAATTTATTTCTGCTTTGTTTTAGTTTTGGGTGATTGGTGTAGCACCTCTTGCTCAATGTTTTGGGAAATGTTTCTCCGGGGTTAAGATAATAAGTTAAGAATCCTCTGGCCAAGGAACAGAAGCGAATAAACACTGGGCACAAGCAGGCCAGGAGAAGTGCTGCGGTCAAGAGCAGAGCCGACTGACTGCCTGAGTTCAAATCCTCATTCTGCCACTTACTAGCTGCGACTCCGGGCAAGTTACTTAACCTCTCTGTGCTTTAGATTCTTTATGCATAAAATGGCAAAGATCATACCTCTCTCTATGTGTATACACACACCACCAGACATACCTTACAACAGGTCCTCGCACACAGAAAACACTAGGTAAAAGCTGGCTCTCATCTATTACTGCGCCAAACATGCTGGCCTAGGGGCCCGACCTAAAGCCAGGCCACTAATGAGTGATGTGATCCGAGACAACTCCTCTCTCTGCCGTTTCCCCCGTACGTCGAATCAGAAAGTGAAGTGAGGTAGTCTCTGGAGCCCCTTCCGGTGCTGATACCCAGACTCCACACCTTCCTGGCAGAACGTGGCACTCACCTGGAGCCCATCGGGAGAAGGAACGTAGAGGGAGAGGGAGGGCTGGGAGCCCCCAGGTCCTGGGCAGTTTCCACAGTGGATGAAGGGATCCCCAAGACGGGATGGTTGGCCCTTGAGGATGGCGTCCATGAGTTCCAGAGTTCTGCCTCCCAGCAAACCAGCTTCTCACCCTGCCCAGGTGTGAAGGAGAAATAAGACAGGGTCCGGTGCTCCTACCACCGCCACTGCCTCTATGGCACCACCACCATTTATAATTGGCTCCTGCAGAGGAGGGGCTGGCTGCAGAGAGGACTGGGCTCTTTATAAGGAGTTAACTGGACACAGGGTTTCCAGCTTTGAGGCAGCTTTTTCTGTTCTCTTCTAAGGACAGCCCCAGCCCCAGGGAAACCTTTTGGACACTTATCACTGGTCAGACACAACAACGTCTGCCCCTGTAAAAATTCCTCCAGTATGACTTCACCACCACCAGGAATGAGGAGAATACACAGACTCAAAAAAAGAAAAAAAAAAATTAAAATGACTCTATAAGATTTTGAATTGCTGGCAGCTGTGGGCCAAGGTAGAGGCACCCAACATCAGGCTTAAGTAGCTAAATTGGGAACATTTGAATGCTGGGTTTTACTTGTGCTTAAAAAAGCCAGTAGCAGCTCAGCTGCCAGATGTTGGGGAACTTCAACATGTAGCTCACGGGGACATGGTATCAGCAACGCTTTTGCAGGTGACCACATGTCAAAGGGTGCTGACAACTTGCTTTCCGAAAACTGCTTCTAGGAAGGGAGGCTTGTGGCTTTCATGTTTCACTTTCACTGAAGAAGTTAAATTTGGGAACCCCAAAAAGGATCTCATTTAACTCAGAGAAGACTGGTGCTAGAGCTTGTCAGCAAAGGAAGAATTTCTGAGAACTGTGGCTTTGTAAGAGCTCAGTTTCCTATACCTAAGGCCTTTGAGCAGTCATTGAAATACCCTCTCTCTGATTCATTGTATCAATTAGGAATTGCTTTCAGTGGCTAATAATAGAACTGACTACAGTGGCTTGAACACATAATTTTTTTAGGTCATGAGCAATGCAGGTGTGGGTAATTACTGGCATTGGTTTAGTGGCTCGAGAGTCAATTAAAATCAAGAAAATCAGGGCTGAAAGAAGACATAGATCATTTGAACAGACCCACTACTAGAAATTAAATTGAATATGTCATAAAACACTCCCTACAAACTAAAGTCCAGGACCAGATGGCTTCATAGGCAAATTCTACCAAACATACAAATAAGAGCTTATACCCATCCTTCTTAAATTTTTCTAAAAGGTTGAGGAAAAAACAAACACTCCCAAAGACATTCTATGAAGCCACCATCACCCTAATACCAAAACCAGACAAAGATACTCCCCTAAAAGAAAATTATAGACAAATACCTTTGATGAAATAGATGCAAAAATTCTCAACAAAATTTTAGCCAACCAAATCTAACAACACGTAAAAAAGATCACACACTGTGACCAAGTGGGATTCATCCCAAGTTCACAAGAATGGTTCAACATAAGCAAATCAATCAATGTCATACACCACATTAACAAAAGTAAAAAACCACATGATCATCTCAATAGATGCATAAAAAGCATTTGACAAAATCCAACATGCATTCATGATAAAAATTTTATTAAAGTAGGTATAGAGGGAACATACCTTAACATAATAAAAGCTATTTATGACAAACCCACAGCCAATACTCAACAGAGAAAAGCTGAAAGCTTTCCCACTAAAATCTGGAACACCACTTTTATTCAACATAGTATTGGAAGTTCTTGCCACAGGAGTCAGACAAACAAAAGAAATAAAATGTATCCGAATTGGCAAAGAAGAGGTAAAATTGTTACTGTATGCAGATGACATGATACAGTATACAGAAAACCCTAAGGACTCTACACAAATACTACTCAAACTGATCAATGAATTCAGCAAAGTAGCAGGATACAAAATTAACATTCAGAAATTGGTTGCATTTCTGTATATTAACAATGAAATATTAGGAAAGGAATATAAAAATGCAATACCTTTTAAAATCACACCCCCCAAAATTAATTACCTGGGAATAAACCTGACCAAAGAGGTAAAAGACTGAGAACTACAAAGCATTAATCAAGGAAATTACAGAGGATTCAAAGAAATGGAAAGATATTCCATGCTCCTACATAGGAAGAATTAATATCATTTATGATATAAATGGTATTAATGGCCATACTATCCAAAGAAATCTACAGATTTATTGCAATCCCTATCAAATTACTCATGACATTTTTCACAGAACTACAACAAACAATCCAAAAATTTATATGGAACCATAATAGACCCAGAATTGCCACAGCAATCCTGAGGAAAAAAAACAAGGAGGAGGCAAACTTCTCCCAGACTTCAGACAATATTACAAAGCTACAGTAATCAAGACAGTGTGGTACTGGTAACAAAACAGACATATGAATCAATGGAACAAAATAGCCCAGAAATAAACCCAGACACCTATGATCAATTAATCTTTGACAAAGGACGCAAGAATATAAATTGTGAAAAAGACAGTCTCTTCAGCAAGTGGTGCTGGAAAAACTGGACAGCTGCATGTAAATCAATGAATTTAGAAGACACCCTCACACCATGCACAAAAATAAACTCAAAATGGCTTAAAGACTTAAACATAAAACTCCTAGAAGAGAACATAGGCAAAACACTCTCTGATATCAACTCTACAAATGTTTTCTTAGGTCAGTCTCCCAAGGCAATAGAAATAAAAACAAAAATAAACAAATAGGACCTAATCAAATTGATAAGCTTTTACACAGCAAAGGAAATAATTAAAAAAAAAAAAAGACAACTTACAGAATTGGAGAAAATAGCTGCAAATGATACAATTGACAAGGGCTTAATCTCTAAAACATACAAACAACTCATACAACTCAACAGCAAAAAAAAACACCAAACTACCCAATCAAAAAAATGGGCAGAAGGGAGTTCCCCTCGTGGCTGAGTGGAAACAAATCTGACTAGTACTCATGAGGACACAGGTTCGACCCCTGGCCTTACTCTGTGGGTTAAGCATCCATCGTTGCCATGAGCTGTGGTGTAGATCACAGATGTGGCTCCGATCCTGCATTGCTGTGGCTGTGGCGCAGGCCAGCAGCTGTGGCTCCAATTCGACCTCTAGCCTAAGAACTTCCATATGCCATAGGTGCAGCTCTAAAAAGCAGAACAAAACAAAACAAAAAATAAATGGGCAGAAGACCTAAGTAGACATTTCACCAAAGAAGACATACAGATGGCCAACAGGCACATGAAAAAATCCTCAACACCATTAATTAAAAGAGAAATGCAAATCAAAACTACAGTGAGGTACCACCTCACACCAGTCAAAATAGCCATCATTAATAAGTCTACAAATAACAAATGCTGGAGAGGGTGTGGAGAAAAGGGAACCCTCCTACACTGTCAGTGGGAATGTAAATTGGTTCAGCCACTATGGAGAACAGTATGTAGGTTCCTCAGAAAACTAAATATAGAACTACCATATGATCCAGCAATCCCACTCCTGGGCATATATCCAGACAAAACTTTCATTGAAAAAGATACATGCACCCCTATGTTCATTGCAGTGCTATTCACAATAGCCAAGACATGGAAACAACCTAAATGTCCATCGACAGATGAATGGATTAAGATGCAACACATATAGACAATAGAATACTACTTAACCATAAAAAAAGAACAAAATCATGCTATTTGCAGCAACATGGATGTTCTCATACGAAGCGAAGTCAGAGAAAGACAAATACCATATGATATCACTTACATGTGGAATCTAAAACATGACACAGATGAACCTACCTACAGAATTGAAATAGACTTACAGACATAGAGCAAATTTATGGTTGCCAAAGGGCCGAGGGAGTGGGATGGACTGGGAGTCTGGGGTTAGTAGATGCAAACTATTACATTTAAAATGTATAAGCAATGGGGTCCTACTATAAAGAACAGGGAACTATATCCAATTGTGATAGAATATGATGGAAGATAATATGAGAAAAGAGTGTATGTGTGTGTGTGTGTATATATATATATATATATATATATATATATATATATATATGTATATGGTTGGGTCATTGTGAGCAGAAGTGGACAGCACATTGTACATCAACTATAATAATAAAAAAATTTTTTTTTAAGAAAATCAGGGCTGAATCTCTGTGATTCTTTTAGTCTTTTTGTGTGTATGTCTGGCCTTAATCTGGCTATTGCAGCTCCAGCCATTCCAAACAGCAGAAGGCAGGTAGGATGAAAAGGCAAAAAATCTTATCCAGAAATTCTATCCAACAATTTCTGCCTTCATCTTCTCCAAGAGAGGCAGGGCATCATAGATTTTTACCAGATACACGCCACCTGGAAAAACACTGTGTCTCTGCTGCTAAAAGAGAAGGAGGAGATTACATAGGAAACTAGCACCCTCCTCATGGGGCTTTCTAGAGAGATGTGTTTAGCTAGGAGTTGCTGTCTGGACTGGTTTTTCTGGGAGAGCTTGTTATGTGAAAGAGCAGGTGTCCGGGGGAGCCTCCGGTTACTCATGAGACTGACTCCAGACCTCTCTCACTTGGAAAGGAGGGGAAGTCAGTTCCCCTAGTTCCCAAGGCAACTGGGTTAGGAAAGAAGAGGAATCTCTGAAAAGCGGAGGACGCATTCCTGGTTAAATGGAGGATTCATTCCTTCATGAGAATCTCTAGTTGTGTCCATGTTGCTGCAATAGCATTCATTCCTTGATGGAGGATTCATTCCTTCACTCCTTGATGGAGTTATTCATTAACTTGGGCACAGCAGGCAACAGCACCACTTGCTGATGGAGTGAGACAGGCAGGGGATGAAGAAAACATAGTTCACATCCTCCAGGATCTTACTGTTTGGAAGAGAGAGACAAAATAAGTAAACTGGACAGTCAGAGAGGCTGTCGTAGGCTGAATATTTGTGCCCCCCCATCCCTCACCAAAATTCATGTGTTGAAACCTATCCCCCCACCCCCAGCACCAAGGTGGGCCTTAGGAGTGATCAGGTTATGAATGGCACTGGTGCCCTCATAAAAAAGACCCAAGGCAGCTCCCTCAGGCCTCTGCCACGTGAGGACACAGCAAGAAGACACAGCCATCTATGAACCAGGAAGCGGGCCCTCACCAGACAGTGAATCTGCCAGCACCTTGATCTTGGACTTCCTGGCCTCCAAAACTATGTGAAACAAATTTCTGTTGTCTATAAGTCACCTAGTCTGTGATACTTTTGTTACAGCAGCTTAAACAGACTAAGACAGAGGCTAAGTAGAGTCAGCACCAGGCACCGAGGGAGGGAGTGGACATCACCACCCGTCTGCAGCTTTCCAGCCAGCCCTGTAAAACAAAGAAGGGGAATTTAAGATCCAGCCCAAACTGGGAAAGGGCATGATAGAAATGCATAGCCAAGAACCAAGACCAAGATGCTAACTTTTTTTTTTTTTTTGGCTTTTGGCTTTTGGCTTTTGGCTTTTTAGGGCCGCACCTGCAGCATATGGAGGTTCCCAGGCAAGGGATAAAATCAGAGCTGTAGCTGGCACAGCCACAGCAACTCGGGATCCAAGCCGCCTCTGTGACCTACACCACAGCTCATGGCAACGCTGGATCCTTAACCCACTGAGCGAGGCCACACATCGAACCTGCGACCTCATAGTTCCTAGTCAGATTCGTTTCCGCTGAGCCATGATGGAAACTCCCAAGATACTTCTTTTACAGGCGAGGAGAAACTCTCACACTGATGTTTGGGCATGGATTGAAGAAAAGGAGATAGCTTTCCTCCCCCGCTTTTGTGGCCACCCGATGGCACATGGAGTTCCCAGGCCAGGGATCACATCAGAGACATAGTTGCGACCTAAGCCGACAGCCATGGCAACGCCAGATCCTTAACCCACTGGGCCAGGCCAGATGGAACCTGAGTCCCAGTGTCCCAGAGATGACAATCTCCAAAAAGGAGATATCTTGTCCTGAACTTTCTTTAGATTTGGTAGTGAAAATGGGTTGTGGGAAAAGGAAATGCAAAGTGAAGAAGTAGTGCAAGAGAAAGACAAATACTATACGTTATCACTTATATGTGGAATCTGAAAAATAAAACGAATGAATAAATATAACAAAACAGGCTCCCAGAGTAGAGAACTAACCAGTGGTTACCAGTAGGGAGAGGGAAAAGGGAGGGGCCAAATGGGGACAGGGGATTAAGAGATAGACTACTACACATAAAATAAATAAACTAGAAGGATATATTATATAGCACAGAGAATAGAGCCTATATATATATGTGTATATATATGTGTGTGTGTATATATGTGTGTGTGTGTGTGTGTATATATACTTTTTTTTTTTTTTTTGGTCTTTTTGCCTTTTCTACGGCCCCTCTGGCAGCATATGGAGGTTCCCAGGCTAGGAGTTTAATCGGAGCTGGAGCCACTGGCCTACACCAGAGCCACAGCAACACGGAATCCAAGCCGCATCTGCAACCTACACCACAGCTCATGGCAATGCCAGATCCTTAACCCACTGAGTGAGGCCAGGGATCGAACCCACAACCTCATGGTTCCTAGCCGGATTCATTAACCACTACGCCATGACGGGAACTCCTAGAGTCAATATTTTATAATAACTTTAAATGGAGAATAATCTGTAAAACTATTGAATCTTCACCTAAAGCTAATATAATATTGTAAATCAACTATACCTCAATAAAAAAATATATATATATCATGTTTAGAAAAAAAAGGAGTTCCCATCGTGGCTCAGCGGAAACGAATCTGACTAGCATTCATGAGGATGCAGCTTCGATCCCTGGCCTCGCTCAGTGGGTTAAGGATCTGGTGTTGCCGTGAGCTGTGGTGTAGGTCGCAGACGCAGCTCAGATCTGGCATTGCTGTGGCTGTGATGTAGGCCAGCAGCTGTAGCTCTAATTCAAACCTTAGCCTGAGAATCTCCATATGCCATGGGTGTGGCCTTAAAAAGACAAAAAAAAAAAAAAAAAAAAAGAAAAGAGTATCTGGTTTATCCCTTAGGTCTACATGTTTCCAACTGCTATTCCATGCTTCCAGCAGTTACCATATGTTCACAGATTTTTAAATCACAATAAACGTCAGGGTGAGCTGTGGTGCAATAATTCTCACTTTTGTTCACTTTCTAGCACCCCCATCAGTCACCTGCTTAAATAATAACCAGCCCTCCCTTCCCCTGCACATCAAGGTCATGGCTCCTCTCTAATGGCAGAGAGATCAGCCAGTTTTACTCTTGTGGGACTTTAGCAGAATTGCAAACCGACCTCTGAGCTTTGGATGGGTCATGAAACTTTCTGTTGCTAAAACTTGCTTTCCAATGGTTAGACTTTAAAAATATTTCTTCTCTCTAGTAGCATCATTTAAATTATCCCAGCAGACAAGAACAAAGGCTGATCTGCCCTGTCCTCCAGGTTTAATTTGCATAAAAAGAGGCTGATAACGTGGGAGGCACTGGAGGCAGGCTGTCTGGGTTCAAATGTTGGCCCTGCCACTTATTCCCTGGGTGAAATCGGGCAAGGTATTTAACCAGTCTGTGCCTCAATTTCCTCATGTGTAAAATGGGACTGATCTAAGTGTCTACCTCATAGCATGTGAAGATTAAATGAACTGACAAACATAAGCTATTTAGAACCTTGCTGGGAGCAGATGCCCGTTATTATTAAGTAACTAGCCGCGAATATAATCATGTACTTGTTTACCTTGGTGGCTTCTTATGGGCTCTTTTTTTTTTTTTTAGGGCCACACCTGCAACATATGGACGTTCCCAGGCTAGGGATCAAATCAGAACTGTAGCTGAGGCCAGCACCACGGCTACAGCAATGCTGGATCTGAGCCGCATCTGCGACAAACACCACAGTCTGCAGCAACACTGTCTCCTCAACCCACTGAGCCAGGCCAGGGATCGAACCCACAACCTCACAGACACCATGTTGGTTCTTACCCCACTGAGTCACAACAGGAGCTCCCCTGTAGGTTAATTCTTAAGGCTCAAGTCCCACAGGGGCCTGCAATGGGTTTGCCCACTTAGATTCCGGGCAAGGAAGGGGCCTGGTCCCCTGCACACCTCCCCTCCCTCTGCCCCTTGCCCGTCCCACCCTGAGCATCTTCCACAGTGCACGGAGCCGGCTTACTGGCCAGAGGTGAGTCACTGGCTCCCCATGTCCCACAGCAAAGGAGGATGGTAGGGAGATAGAGGATGGCACAGACCCAAGGGGACAGAAGTGTCCTCAGCTTGGAGGTGTTCTTTTTCTTTTCTACAAGCCTGGTGGAGAGGCTCCTTTATACTACATGGTCTATCCAAGGCATCCAATTATCCATACATCTGTGTGAGGAGCAGCCTGCACACGGGGGCAGAGGCCAGCAGGCCTGGCCCAGCATCTCCCGACGCCAAACAGGCTAGCACTGCTCCTGGGAGCCTTGCCCAGTGGCCTGGCCTTGGAGGCGCTGCCAGCTCCCCGGAGAGAGCTGGACCTTTTCCATGTAATGAGACTGACTCAAAAAGAACAAAGTTCCTCTCAACACCTGCTCACCCTCTCACAGCTCCACAGGCCACGAGGGGAGCGGGTAATTGCAGACCACAGGCAAGGAAGGAAAAAGAAGAAAAAGAAACCAGCTGCCTTTCATCCAGCATCTTCCCCACTGTCCCTTCTGGGGAGGCAGATCAGTCCCTCCCTGTGTCTGTTTCTGGGTGGAGGGCCCGGAAACAGCAGAGTGGCTCAAAGGGCAGCAGGGGGTAAGGACAGAGGGATCCAGAAAAGCAGCCTTAGAGTAACCTCCTTTCTGGTTGAAGTGAGCTTGAAATGGGTTCCTGTCACCTGCACCTGCTCTCATTTGTAAGACATTTTGTGAGAAATGCGACATGGACCCCGGGCATAAGCAGAACAGCCCGGTCTCCATGTCAGAGGTGCAGCAGCGAGGTTTCAGGGCTCCTGAGGCACCCCACAGACCCAGCCTCACTCACTGATGGGCCTCCAGCCAGGACCAGCCTCCACAGAGCTCACAGGACAGGTCCCGCCACAGACAGCAGAGATGGGGGGTGCTAGGAGAGGAGGTTCTTAAAATCGAATCTCATTCATCCACTGACTATTGTAATCAGACCACTAGATGTTGCCATAGTGTTTGTAGAGGCAGCTCTCCTGGTACCTGCCCAGCTCATTCCAAGAGGGATGGACGAAGGATGGCCAAGTTTATCTGTATGACCCCTGCCCACACTCACAGCTCATCTGAACAGGAGTGGACCCCTAATCCAGGTTGACCCAATGTGACTGAGGACCCGATAGAAAAGGCTGGGCTCGTGGCTTGAATGGAAGCCGTGTAATCACAGATGCTCTAGGGCGACCCTATTTGGCCCCACAAGCCAGACCAGCAGAGGCCAATGTGCAGAGAAGAGAGGAGAGTCAAGACAAGTGGATACCCAGGAGTGAGCTGCCTGTGGTCCATCCCAGCTCTCCAGACCCCAGATCTGGAGCAAGACTCATTCCCTGCCTGTGGTTTCTGGGAGTTTTCCCAGTATCCAGTATCCAGTGCCTTCTCTTGTTTGGCTTATTTATTGAGTTGCTATTATGTGCATCCAGAATAACTTCCAGGAAAGCGATGATTCACAGTTTACACTCACTTGTAATCTTGTTTCTCATGCTCTGGGGAGAAGGCATGGGAGAGATCATCATGGGCTTTTTATGGCCAAAGAAGCCCAGGCAATGCAGAGTCCCATCTTGGCTCAGTGGAAACAAATCTGACTAGGAACCATGAGGTTGCGGGTTCGATCCCTGGCCTCGCTCAGTGGGTTAAGCACCTGGTGTTGCCGTGAGCTGTGGTGTAGGTCGCAGATGTAGCTCGGATCTGGCATTGCTATGGCTGTGGTGTAGGCTGGCAGCTGTAGCTCTGATTAGACCCCTAGCCTGGGAACTGCCATATGCTGCAGGTGTATCCCTAAAAAAAAAAAAAAAAAAAAAAAAAAAAAGAAAAGAAAAAAAGAAGCCCAGGCAACAACTGACTGTCCAAGGCCAAGCAGGGCGGCAGCCTTTGACCTAGACCCAGCATCCCTCCACCACACCCCCTTGACCTTGAAGGTGTGCCTCCAGGAACCCTAGCTCCAAGGCATAATCAAGAGAGATGCACTGCGTTCTTAAGCACAGCCAGGTATTTCATCGGAACATAGGAATCCTGGCTCTGTCATTAGTTGCCACACCTTCACCAGTCTCTGCAGGCCGAGCTGGCCATGCCCCTGAAAACAAACTATGTAGGGAAAGCAAAGAATCCTTCATCTTTAAAAGTACGCAAAACCTGGAGTTCCCGTCATGGCGCAGTAGTTAACAAATCCGACTGGGAACCATGAGGTTGTGGGTTCAATCCTTGACATTGCTCAGTGTGTTAACCATCCGGTGTTGCTGTGAGCTGTGGTGTAGGTTGCAGATGTGGCTCAGATCCGCGTAGCTGTGGCTCTGGTGTAGGCCGGCGGCTACAGCTCCGATTATACACCTAGACTGGGAACCTTCATATGCTGCGGGAGCGACCCTAGAAAAGGCAAAAAACACAAAAATAAATAAATAAATAAAAGCATGTGAAGACTGTACTATTAGGATATGATTTTAGCATCCGTCATACTTTATATCTTCCTCCCCATCTCTAGAGCACCTGTAAACAAAGGACAGACAAGTTACATTTCTCCTCCCTACCTCTGTCTAGTCCTCACTCTGGTGTTTCCACCCAAAGTAGATTGATTCAGAAGCTGGTGATCTCTCCTGCTAGCCTGTGTCCGTGCTTGCATATATATGTGCACGTGCTGGCATGTGCGCAAACACACACACAGCTCACGGATAACAAATTTTTAAAAAACAGATTTACTGAGATATAAATTCAGATACCATACAATTCACCGTTTAAGACGTACAATTCAGGAGTTTCCACTGTGGCTCAGCAGTAATGAACCTGACAAATATCCATGAGGACACGGATTCGATCCCTGGCCCCACTCAGTGGGTTAAGGATCTGGTGTTGCCGTGAGATCTGGCATTGGCGGTTGGCTACAGCTCATAGTCAACCCTTAGCCTAGGAACTTCCATATGCTGCACGTGTGACTCTAAAAAGACAACAAACAAACAAACAAAAAACCCCATACAAATCAGAGTTCTTGTTGTGGCTCGGTGGGTTAAGAACCCAGCATAGGGTCAGTGAGAATGTGGGTTCGATCCCTGACATCGCTCAGTGGGTTAAGGATCCTGTGTTGCCCGCTAGCTGCAGCATAGGTTGCAGATACAGCTCAGATCCCATGTTGCTGTGGTGGTGGCATAGGCCAGCAGCTGCGGCTCCAATTCGACCCCTAGCCTGGGAATTTCCATATGCCAGATTCCTTGTGATAGTCTTCTGGGTAATTAAATGTGCTAGCCTGACAGCCCCCAAAATAAGAAGTACTATCCCCTGGACGTAAAATGGCTTTTCTCTAATCCTGAGTGATGCATGCTATTGCTAGGTGCCTATTTTTCTGCCTTTCAAATATAAAGTGACTAATGGGGTTTATTTCATAACACATCTGCAAGTACGTAGTTATTCTTATACTTCAGTGCCCTTTAAGATATTACTATCTGCCAAGACTTGGACTATGTGCTAGTATGCAAATTAGATATAATAAAGAAAGAAAGGAGACTTTTTTTGCTCTTGAAAAATCAGATTTATAAGGTTAACAAGATTTATATATTACATCAGGGAACTAGGGTTAGAATGCAAGGCTTTTTAAATGTAATAGTTGGCAACAATAAAGACTCTCTGGTGTTTTTTTTCCTGCACAAGATCAAAACTTTTCATCTCTGCTGAGGTTTAATGAGATGAAAAAAAAAAAAAAAAACCTCCCACAAAAATCAAAACACACAGAATCCAACTTCAGGAACAAGGCAGACATTCTGAGTTGAATGTTTTTGATTGGCAGTGCCAAGAACAGGAGCCAAGTTCTAAAAACACATAACTTTACATTTTTAAAGAAAATCAACTTAAATATTTCAATGAGTTTATTCATTTAAACCAGGAAAGTGGGCACTTTTATTATTTGGATAAAAGCAAAAATACCAGGAAAATTCAATCTAATAAAAGAAAATACACACGCAAAAAAGAAAATTTACATGTACATATGCACCCTTCAAGGAATTAGGAAGTACTCTATAAACAGACAGGAAAACGTCCTGAATGCAGTCTGGTCAAATAATGGGATGTTACAATTTAGCAAATATTCTGATTATAGGGGACTGTCTCTATCTTAGAGCCTATGTCTAGGATTAAAATAGAAACATAAACTCATGGACATGGAGAACAGACTTGTGGTTGCCAAGGGGGTGGGGGAGGGAGTGGGATGGATTGGGAATCTGGGGTTCATAGATGCAGACTATTGCCTTTGGAGTGGATAAGCAATGAGATCCTGCTGTGTAGCACTGGGAACTATATCTGGTCACTTATGGAGGAACATGATAATGTCAGAAAAAAGAATGTACACATGTATGTGTGACTGGGTCACCTTGCTGTACCGTAGAAAATTGACAGAACACTGTAAACTAGTTATCATGGGAAAAACAAAAAACATAACTAAGTCTGTACTTGCTAAAGAATCGGAGATCAGCGAAACATACTCAACACTAAAACAATTCTGATAGTGGAGTTATCAGTGAGGACTCTAAAGGTCCTTTAGGATCTTACAGCAGTTGTGACCATTATTACAAATGTGAAGTTACAACTGTCTTTGGAGACATCATGTACCAGTGCTGAATAACAGAATTCCAGTTGATAGGATTTGGATTGAGCAAATGTAAATGTTATGGAAAGGCGGCAAGAGGCCAGAATTGGTGGGTCCACCTGGTACACCCAGGCGGGAGCAGGGCCAGGCAAGTTTTGCTCCTCATTGGGTACCCATGGGCATAGTCCTGGGTGCATGGTACACACGGAATGAGTGTTGCTGAATAAAGACTGTGGATGAATGAATTAGTGCAAAACAGAAAGTTAAATTGGAATCTTTCTGTTGTTGGCGAACTTCTGCTGATGCCCAAAGCTGATCTGGGTAACAAGTGGCCCCATGTTCCAAAGAGAGATGCAGCTTCCATTGATGTAAGACTTGTTGGGAGTTGGCCAAACCAGAGTTATAGATGATATAGATTCATAGATACAATTTTAGACCAACTGTAAAGGAGTCGTAGTAAGAGGTATCATGCATGTATTTATTTTCCTTTTCTTCCCACTAGAGGAAGGGAGGGTGTGCTTCCCCAGTCCTTGAGCCCAGTGAGGATGGTTCTAAGAGGACCATTCAGAGAGTGGGGGTATCAGCCAGGAGCAAAGATAAAATCTCCCCTCTGGTGGAGTTCCCGTCGTGGCACAGCAGAAATGAATCCAACTAGGAACCATGAGGTTGCAGATTAGATACCTGGCCTCGCTCAGTGGGTTAAGGATCTGGCATTGCCATGAACTGTGGTGTAAGTGGCAGAAGCGGCTCGGATCTGGCATTGCTGTGGCTGTGGCATAGGCTGGCAGCTGTAGCTCCAGTTTGACCCTTAGCCTGGGAACTTCCATATGCCACGGGTGTGGCCCTAAAAAGCAAAAAAAAAAAAATAATCTCCCTTCTGGGTGGATGCTTGCTTCATCACAGGGTCTTGACACCACAGGTGAAAATTTCTTTCTTCTTTTTGCTTTTTAGGGCTGCACCTGCGGCAGATGGAAGTTCCCAGGCTAGGGATCGAATCGGAGCTGCAGCTGCCAGCCTACACCACAGCCACAACACCACCAGATCCTCAACCACTGAGTGAGGCCAAGGAGCAAACCCATATCCCCATGGATACTAATTGGGTTCTTAACCCACTGAGCCACAACAGGAACTCCAATAGGCGAAAATTTTTCTGGGGACCATGTGGACCCTGAGGATGGCAACTGGGCTAGGTTCTTCTTGCTAGGAGCAGCCAAGGGCTTTGACTGCCATGGAGAGGTAAAGCAGACATTAGATGGCCATGTGGGATACCCCCATTGGCTCTGGAGCTCAAGGGGAGTCCTAGGAGTCAGCCAGAGAGGGCACCATCCCATGGCCAGGGACTGCAGGGCACAGTCCCTAGGGGGAAGGGTGCAGGGGGGGAAGGTCCACAGGACCCACTAAAATGCCTTCTAAGAGAAAGAACCAGTACCTGAACCCCTGCATTCAGAGGACACAGTGGCTGTACCACAGCCAACCAAAAAGACATTTTTTTTTTTTTTTTTGTCTTTTTGCTATTTCTTTGGGCCGCTCCCGCGGCATATGGAGGTTCCCAGGCTAGGGATTGAATCGGAGCTGTAGACACTGGCCTATGCCAGAGCCACAGCAACGCTGGATCCGAGCCGCATCTGCAACCTACACCACGGCTCACGGCAACGCCGGATCGTTAACCCACTGAGCAAGTCCAGGGACCGAACCCGCAACCTCATGGTTCCTAATCGGATTTGTTAACCACTGCGCCACGACGGGAACTCCTAAAAAGACACTTTTGCTTCTTTCCTTCTTCTTCCTGTTCTCACTTTACCTTCGTGTCAGAAGCAGCTAGTGAAAGGCCAGAGACAAGGCAACAATAAAAGACTGTGCAATCTTTTTGAGCAAAAAACCTGAGCTGAGGGAAGAGGAAATAGCTTTGAATTTGGCAGGGAACTGTTGCAAATGTATAATACCTTAAAGGGACTGTATGGTCCTGGGATCTGCCTGAGTTGTTGACCAGTGAAAGAAGATTTGACAGCAGTTTGGAAAAGCAGTGGGTGGTGTGTGTGTGTGTGTGTGTGAGAGAGAGAGAGAGAGAGGGAGAGAGGGAGAGAGGGAGAGAGAGAGAAAGAGAAGCAATTCCCTGGTTATATCCCACCAAATATAGCCCATTTGATAAACTAGTTTTAGTGGAAGAATGAATGAATGAAATCATTTCTGCATAATTTAGTTGACACTTCGGCCACCTGTCCAGTGCTCTACTCACCCTACCTGCATCCAGCTGATATCCTCCCCTCAGCTGTAGGTGGAGGATGGGATGGGACCTCTCCATGGGCTTCAGGGTGTGGTGGGGAAAAGTCACCAGTGAGTCAGGGAAGGCTGACCTCTTGCACTGCTGACTCCTCTCTCATGTGCTGTGATGGCTGGATCACTCATCACCTTATCAAACACTGTGACGCGAAGTGTTCCTTTGGCCCCAATAAGAAATATTTTCAGCGGGCACAAAGCGCTGGGTGTGACATCACCTATGTTTGGTACAGGACATCTCCATGCCACGCCACTCAGGACACTCCCCAAACAGTAGGTCTAGGAACTGGGTAAGAAGTGTGGCAAGCTCTCTCTCCTGGGTCTATGCATGTTGCAGGGACCAACCCTGTGCAAGAAGGCTGAATGCTTCCCGCTTCCACCATCTTTTCCTAGATGAGCACAGCACACGTTCTTTTGTAGAGGCAGCTACGAAATTATGCTGGTAAGATGGTTCCTTCCTGCCCTGCTCTTTAAGGGCTGGGCTCACGGCCACCTGCATGGCCTCATGCCCAGTTTTCTCTTGTAACCTAATTGCACTGCCCAGAACCAAGTGATCCCTTGTCCGTCTCTCCTCCTAGAGCTGGAGTTTCCTTTTATTCATGATTCTACCTTAGGGTACAGAGTCGAGCCTCAATCAGTTCAGTGAATGAATTGATGTGTTCTGATTGGTCTCCTGGAGACAGGTAGAGTTAGGGAGCAGACTCACCTTCCAGAGGGGGTAGCAGAGGCATCAATGTGATGTGCGGGGGAGGATCTGGCCAAGGTCCCAGGTGACGCAGAAAAACATCCGTGAAGCCAAACGTCTGGGTAAACATACGTCAAAAGCTAGCCGTCTGGAGGTCAGGGCACCTTCTCAGAGTAAGGACTCTTGGCACGGAGCCCCAGACAGTCATGATGCCACCACCTCTGTTTAGGGGCATTTTGCAGGTTATCAAATGGTTACCTAACCATCAACTCCCCTGCTTTTCACAGCAACCCAGAGGAAAGAGAAGCAGATATTATTCTTCACATTTTACAGGCCCAGAGAGATTAAGTGACTTTCCTGAGGCCTCTCAGCTCCTAAAGGAGGGTGTGTGATGACCGCAGGCCCTGGGATCCCAAATCTGTGAGCATCCCACCAAACCTGATCAAACCCAAATCTTCAAAAGCATATGGAACATTTCGGGGCCCGCCAGGTGTCCCTTTTAGCTGCAGGGCAGTGCTAGGAGAGCCATCTCTCTCTTTTTGTGTCTCCTTTAGAGGTTCCTCCAACTCTGCCCCAGGAGGGCCCGCAGGGCCACACAGTGCTCTCATCCCGGGGAAGAGCCCCACAAGGTCCCTCTTCCTGGTTCCCCAGTTGCAGCCCAGGTGTCTGTTTGCAGAATCAGGCTCCAGGCGGGGTCCACAGCTTGTGCTGGTCCTGGACAGGACAGATTGCCGGGATACAGAAACGGCTCAGCAGCCAACACGCTTGCCGTATGTGAGAGGCTGCCTCGCCAAGGCTGTCTGTCATTCTCTGCTCCAAAATGCTGGGCAAAAAGCGAGGCCAGCAGCATCCTGCCCTCCGTGCTTCAGATGGGCAAGCTTTTGTTTCCACTGGCAACACCCAGTGTAGTTCATTCCCTTTGGAGAAGCGTCTCGGCATCAAGACGAAAGAGTTCCTGAAATGTGGCAGATTCAGGGGCCTGATTTACAAAGTTGGGACCAGAAGGTGGAACGGCTTTCGAGGTTTTGTTTCAGATTGTTAAAAGAGATGCCAAAAGATGTCTTTTTTATGTTCCGTTGGCTGCCTCTTTTAATGTCAATACCAGCTTAATGCTGAAGGTAACAAATGACACACTGTGAAATCTTGCCCAGTTCATTTTTAAAAGGAAATTTGAGGGGTGGGGGTGGGAGGACTGAAATGAATCTTTGCTTTTTAAGGACAAAGCATATTTAGACAGGCTAAAATGTGGCAAAATAAATAAACAAGTAAATATCAGTTCGGTGACTTCGATTTCCCGAAACTCCTTTTAAAAGCGAGGGGAGATGTGAAAAGCAAAAATTCTACTCAAATTCAAAAAGTTTCCAAGGAAAATTCCTGTAACCTTGAAGAATAATAAAGGCTCCCGGATATATTTGGAATTTCTGAATGGTAGCACTGTTTCCCGAGAGCATTTTCAACATCCCAAGTGAAACATGAGAACAAGGCCTAAATTGTTGGGTAAAGAGCAAAGAACTCTTTGGTTTGAGAAAAAGAGGGAGACTATAAGAGTCAAAAAGGCTGCAAGGGGCTGGAGGTTCACATGAAATATGAATGATGGTAGCTTTTTGCCAGAAAAACCTTTTACTAGGTGCCATATGCAAAAATGAATATCATCATCACATTACATAAAACAAAAAGATGGGAGCTCCTGTTGTGGCACAGCAGAAACGAACCCGCTTAGTATCCATAAGGTTGTGTGTTCAATCCCTGGCCTTGCTCAGTGGGTTAAGGATCCAGTGTTGCCATGAGCTGTGGTATAGTTTGCAGACACAGCTCAGATCTTGCATTGCTGTGGCTGTAGTGTAGGCCGGCAGCTACAGCTCCGATTCAACCGCTAGCATGGGAACCTCCATATGCCACGAGTGTGGTCCTAAAAAGACAAAAATTAAAAAATAAATAAATAGTCCATTTCATGCCCTCTTGCATTCCATGAGCTTTGCCTTTGCCTTTTAGCTGCATATAAGGTGTCCGGGTCTGGGGGTCTTTGGGGAAAGACCAGGCATACAGTCAAGCTTTCTCATAATCTTTGCCAGACCCTAGGCATCTGTTGTTTGCAGCCCCATCCCTGTCCAGACCCCTGTTCGTCTTGAGGCCGTAGAGCTTCTTTGCCATTATCATTTATTATCCCCAGCCATTTCTAAGCCCCTCAGACCTCCAAATTGGACATGATACTGGACCCTGAGGGGGATCCATGGTTGAGTGACCTACGTGGCTGCCCCCATTCAGCTTCTAATCCATGGGTATAGACAGCGTTCCGTGACACACATAGGCAGTGAAATAACAGCCAGCATCATCTGATAACTGTAATACAGCCTACACACTTTGAAAATGCTCATGAGGGAGCAATTACCTCTAGGGGAATGGCCGGGGAAGACCTCATTCACACAGCATCAGGGCAAAGGAGCCCTGAAGGGTGAACTGGGCTTTGACAGAGAGAAGTGGGCAGAGAGGGGACAGGAGGAACACAGGCCTGGAGCCTGGACCTGCCTGGCACCTGCAGGGAATCTCCAACTCCTCTGTGCCTGGTACAGACGTGCGGCAGCAGATGGGGCTGTGGGGGGAGGCTGGGCTGCGCCTTGGGAGGTTTGAGCATGTGATAAGGACTCAGAGTTGATTCTGGAAGTAAAAGAGGCAAACTATTGGGAGCAAAGGAATTACAAAGCTCAGGGGATCTGGGATGCCTCTGAAACTGCCTATTTTCCTGTGCTCCTGCCTGGTACGTATGGTGAGCAGGAAGCTTTCTCTAGTTTCTCACAAGGCCTCACTGTTCTGAGGCCAAGTTTTGGGGCCAGTCTGGGCAAGAGTCTCACTGCCATCCTTTTCCCCAGCTCCCCAGCTCCAGCCCAGACCCGGGCACAAAAGATGCCTCCCGTGTACCCTCCTTGGACACGAATGGCATTAAAATAGAGACCTGGGGAGGGGGCAGGGCCCAGAGGCAGGTGCCCCACTGGGGCTCCCCTGGGACCTCCCTGTGGTGTCACGTTTCCAAACTATCTAAGGGAGTTTTCTTTACACCACGTTTTCATGTCAGATCAATGAAGAACCCTGCAATAACTTCAGCTAAGAGGTATGGATTTCAACCTTTGGCAACATTATCTCAAATGTTTAAAACAAAGCAGCAAACTCTGTCCAGGCTTTCCCTACTCCTCTGGAAGCTCAAAACCAGGCCCCAGGTTCTCCCCTGTCTCTGCCCATCACCTCTGCCACCAGCTAGCCACCACAGAACCCTGCCGGCCTTTTCGATATTTTATTTAGTGAGCAGAAACGTGGCTCTCGCCCCTTCACCCCACTCTTCTCATGCTTTTGCATGGCAGGCCAGGCTGCAATTCTTGTCCTTGGAGCCCTTTGCTCAAAAGACCAACAGTAGCGATGGAGTTTTCCAGAACAAAGCCCATGCTCTACCTGAGATGAGTTTCCGCTCTTTTACTACAACCACTAATCCCTGCGCCAGGCTGCTCATTAGAAGCCTTCCACCTCGAGAGCTGTGGGCTGTGGGAAATAGGGAAGAGGTGTCACAGACTCTGGGCCAGGGAGGGAGCCATTTGTTAGATCGAAATCAAAGCCCCTGTGAAGACCGGAGACAGAAGGGCCTCACCAAAGGGCGGCTTCCAGAATGCTCTGATGGACTTTATTTTCATTTTTTTGTCTTTTTAGGGCCACACCCGCAGCATATGGAGGTTCCCAGGGGTTCCCACAGCCACAGCAGCAAGGGATCCAAGCCAAGTCTGCTACTTACACCACAGCTCACAGCAAAGCTGGATCCTTAACCCACTGAGCGAGGCCAGGGATCGAACCTGTGTCCTCACAGATACTAGTCAGGTTCATTACCCCTGAGCCATGACAGGAACTCCATTCTCTGGCTGATTTTAGAACTATGGAAGCTGGGAGCCCAAAACACCACTCAGAAATGAGTATGCCTGCATTTAAAGCACGCGAACTTAACCAACAAGAATATCCTGCAACGTGCCAAGCACTCGGTTGGACTTAGAGACTCAGGAGTGTGTCTTCACCCCCTTCCTTTCCCCCCCTGTCACTTTGCAAGGTGCAGGTGCCCAACCCACCTGTGAGGCCCCCTCCCTCCCAGGCCTGGGAGGTTCTTACATGTGGTAGGTGTCAGTGACTGTGGGCTAAAAAGAATTGGCCGGTTCACATGTTTGTTGAAACCTCATTACAGACCAGAAGCTGTATCAAGCCTGAAGACAGACTGAGATAAATAAAGCCCAGTCCCTTTTCTCCTGAGGCTAAATGACCATGGTGGACACGCAGAGAAGAGTGAACATTTAGGTACAATGACCTAAGTCCTAAACGAAGGACGAAGTAAACATAGAAACAGGCCTAGACCGGCAAAACTTTGCTTTGATTGGCAGAACAAAACTGCTCCCATTACCTGGATCCAGAGCAAGGAGCTGGACTACCTACTTCCCCCACTTCTGAGGGAGCCAAAAGGAAAGGGGACCACATTCTTGCCCCAGCAGGAGGAGAACGTGCCTGCACACACACCCCTTCCTCTCTCCCATCCCAGCTCCATGGCTCTGGCAGCCAGGACACTCAGAAACACAGAAGATGGGACACACATTGCCATGGTCTTGCCCTGAAATACAGAAAGGTCAGGACACCCCAGTGTCCTGGGGACAAATCCATTGGGAAGAATAAGATAGAAAGACATTGGAGTTCCCGTCGTGGCGCAGTGGTTAACGAATCTGACTAGGAACCATGAGGTTGCGGGTTCAATCCCTGGCCTTGCTCAGGGGGTTAAGGATCCAGCCTTGCTGTGAGCTATGGTGTAGGTTGCAGACCTGGCTTGGATCTTGCGTTGCTGTGGCTCTGGCGTAGGCCGGTGCTACAGCTCCAATTAGCCCTCTAGCCTGGGAACCTCCATATGCCGTGGGAGTGGCTCAAGAAAACGCAAAAAGACCAAAAAAAATAAAAGATAGAAAGACATTGATTTGCAGGGAACGTTTGGAGGTAGAACTGCAAGTTTTCAGAATTTTCCCAAAGATAAACGCACCAGAACACACACAAACACACACACACACCTATCTATCCATCCATTGCCCATCCGCTTTGCTTTTAGAAGTAAAAATGACAAAAATAGAGGACTAGAGTATTTATGGGGTGAAAGGAACTGGGGCCAGGAGGGAGTGGGGCTGCCTGGGGTTATTTGGGCAGTGATGACGCAGGATCCTTAGCCGGCTGAGCCACCAGGGAACTCTGGGTCTTCCTGTTTTGATATAAACTCTAAACCAAGGACCACAGCTCTCGTCTCACCCTCTTTCTGGAAGCACACCCCGCACGCCACCCTCTTCTTTGCTCTTCTTGTAAAACCCCCCTGCTTTTCGTGAGAAAAATAAAACAAAACCCGTATTACAAAATCTGTAAAGTCCCATCTAATTCAGTTTCTGAGTAACTACCGTCATTCCTACACCCACTGCCCTCCTCCCACCCAGGACTTTCTAATTTTAGAGTTAAGAGCATGGAACTTGACACTGGATATGTTTCCATTTACCATGAAAGGCATGTTTCTCCACAAACAACTGGAGGGCAGGCTTGGAAAACAGGTTTAAAGACCAGACTTGTAGAATTTTGGCACAGCAATTCTCTGGAAATGTCCACCATCCCAGCAAGAGGCAGGAAGCATTGAGAACGAATATGTGCTCTGGCTTCTTTCAAGTGAAATGATTTCATTTTAAGAGTTTTGATTCATAAAATAGCCCCAGCTAATTTTCCAAGGAAAACGAGTATATTTTGTTTTTCTTCATTCTTCAAAGTCTGTTTGGGCCATGAAAAGAATTATCCTGAATTTATTAAAAAGATTTAACTGGGGAAATGCCCCCAGTGCTTTATGAAGGAATATAGAAGAGGGACAGGAGCAAATTTGATAGGGATAGAAATTGTTTTTGCGATTTAGAAATTAGGGATCAGTTTAGCGTTTTGACTGTTACCAATCAAAAATAAACTGGAAGAAACCCTTTGGCATGCTATTGTCCATTTCTGTAGGTTTGTAGATTTATAGATTTAGAAGTAGAAATAGCTTTTATTTCTACAGAAGGAAAGGCCAAGTCTTAATTGGGAAGCTGACATTTTTACACCTACATTGATTCTCTCTCTCTCTCTCTCTCTCTCTCTCTCTCTCTCTCTCTCTGGCTGTGCTTGTGGCAGGTGGACGTTCCCCAGCCCCAGGGATCAAACCTGTGCCACAGCCACAACCAGAGCCACAGCGGTGACAATGCTGGATCCTTAACCCACTGGGCTACTAGGGAGCTCCTGGATGTTGTCTTTACATAAACTGTAGGTCAACTCTTTTTATTGCCACTTATATCATCAAATTATCCATATTTTCCTTAATCATCATTTTATAAGAGGAAAAGTCAGAAAACATTCTCAATGCAGTTTTAAAAAAAAATCACACAGGCCTCCTGCCTGTTCAGTGTCCATGTCTCCTTCCTCTCACCTGTTTGCCCCCTCCTTCACCCACTCTCCCAGGTGGGCAGCACAGCTCTTGGAACACAGGCCCGAGTGTTTGCTCTGCTTTTCTTTTCTTTTCTTTTTTCTTTTCTGTCTTTTGTCCTTTTAGGGCCACACCAGCGGCATATGGCGTTTCCCAGGCTAGGGGTCCAATTGGAGCTGTAGCTGCCACCCTACACCACAGACACAGCAAAGTGGGATCTGAGCCGCATCTGCGACCTACACCACAGGTCATGGCAACACTGGATCCTTAACCCACTGAATGAGGCCAGGGATCGAACCCACAACCTCATGGTTCCTAGTTGGATTTGCTTCCACTGTACCACGGGAACTCCTGATCTGCTTTTCTTTCCACTCCAGAGTTGCCACCCCAACAAAGAGCACTTTCTTGCCCCAGGACCAGCTCCTGGGCAAAGCACAGTCTTTCCAGCTCCTTCCTTCCATCTCATTCCTCAAGACAAACAAGGCAGCAGCCAGTTTCCCTTTTATGTAAAAAGAACTTACTGCTAATCCCTCGGTGGAAATGGATGGCAAGCACTGAAAGTAACAAGAACAAGGAAGCTACCAAAGCTTAAGGAATCTCCTCAGCTCTCCAAGGCATGTCCCCGATTACAGCCTGAATTTTTCCTTCTTACGTGGCCTGCAGGAGCTTCTTTTAGTTGGTGTTGGATGTCGGGAAAACCTAGAGAGATTGGCGGCACATGTAAATTTGATCTGGCTTCCTTGCTGGAAGAATAGATCAACAGAATTCTTGACTCTTGCCTAAGGCTCCTGCCCAAGATGCCAAACATGGCCGCTTCTCCATCCTGTGCCCAAAGCAGACTCAGCTAAACAATCACAGATCTGTTTCCTGGTGAGCCGGGACACTGACCCAGAATCCTTCTTAACAAGGTGCTAGAGGCGGCCATGAGCAGCTCTGTGAATTTGGCAGGTAAAATGAACTTATTTGTCATTTCTGTCGCACCCTGTCACATATTCTGGGCGCTCTGTGTAAGAAACAGTCATCAGCCTCTTACAAAGGCTGTATCCACCTTGCAAGAAAGCCTGGCTTCTTTGCCTCTTGTCTTAAGCAGGGTCATCCAGCAGACAGGCATTCACCTACTTGGCCTGCTCCCTGACAAGGGTTTGTCAGGCCTTAGGTTTTTAGCAAATCTTAACATTTACACTATTAGTTTGTGCACTTGAATTAGTCAAGGGCTAATGACCTGCCTAGAAATTTGGCTTTTGCATAGCAAAGGAAACCATAAAAAAAAAAACAAAAAGACAACTTACAGAATGGGAGAAAATAATTTCAAATGATGCAACTGACAAGGGCTTGATCTCTACAATATACAAACAACTTATACGACTCAACAGCAAAAAAACCAACAACCCAATTGAAAAATGGGCAAAAGACCTGAATGACATTTCTCCAAAGAGATATACAGATGGTCAACAAACACGTGAAAAAAATGTTCAACATCACTGAGTATTAGAGAAATGCAAATCAAAATTACTCTGAGGAACTACCTCACACCAGTCAGAATGGCCATCATTAATAAGTCCACAAGTGACAAATGCTGGAGAGGATCTTGAGAAAATGGAACCCTCCTTCACTCTTGGTGGGAATGTACAACCACTATGGAAAACAGTATGAAGATTCCTCAGAAAACTAAATATAGAACTACCATAAGATCAAGCAATCCCACTCTTGGGCATACATCTGGACAAAACTTTCCTTGAAAAAGACACACAAGCACCCATATGCTCATTGCAGCATTATCATAATAGCGAAGACATGGAAACAACCTAAATGCCCATTGACAGATGAATGGATTAGGAAGATGTAGTATATATAAACAGTGGAATACTACTCAGCCATAAAAAAGAACAAAACAATGCCATTTGCAGCAACATGGATGGAACTAGAGACTCTCATACTAAGTGAAGTCAGAAAGGGAAAGACAAATACCATATGATATCACTTATATCTGGACTCTAATATATGGCACAAATGGACCTTTCCACAGAAAAGAAACTCATGGACTTAGAGAACAGACTTGTGGTTGCCAAGGGGGTGTGGGAGGGAGGGGGGTGGACTGGGAATCTGGGGTTAATAGATGCAAACTATTGCCTTTGGAGTGGATAAGCAATGAGATCCTGTGTATAGCACGGGGAACTATATCTAGTCACTTACGATAAAGCATGATGGAGGATGATGTAAGAAAAAGAATGTATGTATGTATGCTTGACTGGATCACCTTGCTATACAGCAAAAAATTGATAGAACCCTGAAAACCATCTATAATGGGAAAAATAAAAATCATTAAATAAATAAAAATTTTTTAAAAAGAAAAGAAATTTGAAGGCGTTCCCATTGTGCCTCAGTGGGATAAGAACCAGACAGAGTGTCTGGGAGGATGTGGGTTCAAATCTGGCCTCACTCAGTGGGTTAAGGATCCTTCCTATGTTGCTGTGGCTGTGGTATAGGCCAGCAGCTAAAACTCCAATTCAGCCCCTTTCCTGGGAATTTCCATATGCTGCAGGTGTGGCCCTAAAATGAAAAGAAAGAAAAAGAAATTTGAGTCATTGGTCTAAACACAAAAAAGGGAATTTATTTGGTGCGGACGGAACAGTGTATTCAAGCTACTGGAGAGACAGGTGGGCCCATTTGCTATAGGTTATCATCAAAAGACTGGGGACTGGTAGCTCAGGCTCCTCTGGGGTGTGGCAGGGTAGAGGAAGTGACGAAGGCCACGATTTTCCTTCATGCTCACGCCCTCCCCTACGGGCCTCTGGGGCACTTGGAAGAAATTAAAGCCGAACGTGCACATCTAGCTTGTTTCAATGCAGGCAAGGGGCTGGGGTTTAGAAGCCTGCAGAGACTTCTAAGACTGCTAAGAAGCAGCTTCCTCAGATCCAGGTCCCTGCTAGCATTAGCTGTGCTCTGATGCGGCTCACATGGTTCTGCTTCAGATGATATAAACCATCCCATCACGTGGCATGGAGGCGCCTGGGAGGAAAACATTTCGAACGTGAACACAGAAGTACAGGCCTGCAGATTTATACAGGCACGTGGTTTCAAAAGGAAACAGAAACAGCTTTTCTTTCCCATTCTTGAGCTGCCTCGGGTGCCACAGAGTCACAGTTTGGAACCACTGCAGGACTGTTTGGAGGACGTGAAGTCACAGTTGAAGGGAAGAGTCAGAGATTCATTGCTGTGAATCACGCATACATTTCTCTGGCCGCCGCTGGAGTTCAAGCCTGTGCGTGTGGCTGAGATAGCAAGCATCTGCCCCTTAAGGGTGACTCAGTTTCTTTGAAGTGACTGCCTAGACGACATGATATTTCCAGAAGCTCAGAGATCCATCACAGGATCCAACCGGAATTGTCTGCAATGAGCCAAACTCTAGGCCTCACTTAAATCATAAATCATCTGGAATGAAGTTAAAAGCCATGACTAGTAATGTAAACTTACATCCAGAACTGAGACATGGTTCTGATTTAATATGTACCATAGTCCTGAGGTTGGTTCAGACTTCTAAACACCAGTGATCTCTAGGCTACATCTAATTAAAGACTAATTCTGGGCCTCTAACTGTATATGAGGATCTGAAAAAAGGGCCTTGGACTGCTTTTGTATTTCTGATAAATATCTACATGTTCAAATAGCTGAAACCATTTGCCATTTAAAAATGTCAGGCAGCAACATGTACCACATATGGATTTCTGACGGAATGGTTTACAAATGGGAAAAACCTAGACACAATCCTTTCTTAAGGAGGGTGGGCCTGGAGTTCCTGTCATGGCACAGTGGTTAACGAATCCTGACTGGGAACCATGAGGTTGTGGGTTCGATCCCTGGCCTCGCTCAGTGGGTTAAGGATTCAGCATTGCCGTGAGCTATGGTGTAGGTTGCAGACGTGGCTCGGATCCTGCATTGCTCTGGCTCTGGGTAGGCCAGTGGCTACAGCTCAAATTAGACCCTTAGCCTGGGAACCTCCATATGCCACCGGAAGCAGCCCTAGAAAAGGAAAAAAGACCAAACAAAACAAAACAAAAAACAACAACAACAAAAAAAGGAGGATGGGCCTAACTCGTCTGGATTCTACATATTCCAAAAATGTTTGGATCCTTCTAACCCACTCTTCTTTCAAAGCCCAGCAAAATATTTTTTACTTCAATTCAACATATCCTAAGGCTTAGCTTTCTGATTCCATTGTGAAAGAAAGTCCTTCTGGGTCCACTGCTATTTGCCAAGCTGGAATGATTGATACCTCCTCCAACAAAGGAGGGCCCCATCCTCCTTGTTTCAGAGCATCAGCACCCAGCCCTTTGGTTTTCTGCAATGACTCACTCCTCTTTTCCTCAAAGGCCCTCTCCCCTCCCTGCAAAGGATCCTTTGAAATTCCCATTTTGATGGGTACAAGAGAAGAAAAAAAAAAAAAGAACTTCTGCCAAGAGAAAGAGTCTTCTCAGTGTATCTTTAACACAACCACCTCAGCCTTCATCTTAAAGCTGCTGAGGACTTAGACCCATTCCAATGGAACATTGGAGGACATGGAACTGCTCCCTCTGACATCTTGCCCTCATTCCTGGACACCAGTGAGTCCTAACTGGCATCTCCCATCCTCCCAGGGCTCTCCGGATTTTCTGTGTGCTTCATTCTCTGCTAAGTGGGTCTTGAGCCTCCAGAAAAGCTGGCACCCATCCTGGTGTATAACAGGAAGAAGGGGGAAAAGAGAACTTATTTTAAAAGAATCTCAGAGTTTCCATGGCTCAGCAGAAACGAATCTGCTAGGAACCATGAGGTTGTGGGTTCAATCCCCGGTATCGCTCAGTGGGTTAAGGATCTGGTGCTGCCATGAGCTGTGGTGTAGGTCAGATACGGCTCAGATCCGGTGTTGCTGTGGCTCTGGCGTAGGCTGGCAGCCACATCTCTGATTAGACCCCTAGCCTGGGAACCTCCATGTGCCACAGGTATGGCCCTATAAAGACAAAAAGACAAAAAAAAAAAAAAAAAAAGAATCCCAGTTTATTCCTGGATCTGGCACTGACTCCCTGTGTGCCATTAAGAAGGTCAGGTCCAGTATCTCTGGTTTCACTTCCTCATCTCCCATGGGTGGGGTGAGACCAAAAGATGGCCAAGGCCCCTCCCAGGTCTAGCAAGATAGAACCTACCCTCCCTCAGGGAGCCCCGGAAGTGGCAAGTGGCCGCTGTGGAATTGACCCCTCTTGGCTGGGGTCAAGAGGCTGGTTCTGCCCTGAGAATGCAGTGGGAGGGGCAATGAGAGGGAAGAGCAGAATTACAGAAGTAGGTGGAGCAGCCAGCTAGCACTTAGAAAAAGAACAGCTAGAACAACAAGGAGGGAGAAAAACAAACACTGCATAATCTCATTATATGTGGAATCTAAAAATACCAAACAGAGAACAGATTGGTGGTTGCCAAGGGCAAGGAATGGGGTGGTGGGGGGAAGGTGGTCAAAAGGTACAAATTTTCAGTTATAAGATGAAGTATCTCTGCAGATGTCTTACAAAGCATGATGACTGTAACTAACAATGCTGTAGAGTATATATGAAAGTTGATAAGAGTAGATTTTAAAAGTGATCAGCGGAGTTCCCGTCGTGGTGCAGCAGAAACGAATCCGACTGGGAACCATGAGGTTGCAGGTTCGATCCCTGGCCTCGCTCAGTGGGTTAAGGATCTGGCGTTACCATGAGCTGTGGTGTAGATCGAAGATGCCGCTCGGATCTGATATTGCTGTGGCTGTGATGTAGGCTGGCAGCTAGCTATGGCTCCAAGGGGACCCCTAGCCCGGGAACCTCTATATGCCAGGGGTGCGACCTTAAAAAGCAAATAATAATAATAAAAATAAAAGCACTCATCACACACACAAAAATGTAACTAGGTGAGGAGGTGGATGTGTTAACTAACCTTATTGTGGTGATCACTTGCCATATACACACATATAAAATCACTACCTTGCACACTTTAAACTTATACAATGTTATAAGTCAATTATATCTCGATAAAGTTGGGGGTAAAAAGAACAATAAGGACAGCCAACGGGCACAGGAAAAGATGTTCAACACTGTTAATCATAAGAAAAATGCAAATGAAAAATCATGATGAGATATCATCTCAACACCTGTCAGAATGGCTATCATCAAAAAAGAGTACATAGCAAATGCTGATGAAGATTGGAGAAAAGGGAACTTTTATACATTGTTGGTAGGAATGTAAATTAGTGCAGCCAATGGAAAACAATGAGCAGACTCCTTAAACGACTAAAATTACAACTACCCCATGACCAGCAATTCCTGGGTATATATCCAAAAGAAACAAAAACACTCATTTGAAAAGATACATGCACCCTAATATTCACTGCAGCACTATTTACGATAACCAAGACAAGGAAGCTACCTAAGAGTCCATCGACAGATGAATGGAAAAAAGATGTGGCACATAGACACAATGGAACAGTACTCAGTCATAAAAAAGAATGAAATTTTGCCATTTGCAACAACATGAATGAACTTGAGGGGCATTATGCTAAGTGAAATAAGTCAAAGAAAAAAATACTGTATACATCACTGTATATTTTATAAATCTAAAAAATAAAACAAACTAGTGAATATAACAAACAAACAGACTCAGATATAGAGAACAAACTAATGGTTAGCACCAGGGAAGGGTCAGGTGGGATTAAGAGGTACAAACTATTATGTATAAAATAAATGATACAAGGATTTATTGCACAGCACAGTGAATATAGCCAATTTTTATAATAATTATAAATGAAATGTAAACTTTAACATTTGTGAATCATTATGCTATACACCTGAAATTTATATAATATTATAAATCAACTATACCTCAATTTTAAAAATATACTATTTAAAAAAGAGAAACAGGAAAAAAAAAAACCCAATAATGACAAACATTTACATGGCACTTGGCAGTTTAGACAGGCTTTTCTTATATTAGCTCATTATTACATTATCTCATGAGCAGTGTTTCTTAAACATAAGAATATGTCTCTCTGTTCAAATAAAAAAAGAGAAACCCTCAAGCCACTTAGCATCGACTTAAATTATTTCACTATGTTTCATGACGACGTCCAAACTAAATACAAGCTAGATATGAAATTTAATTTAGAAACCCTTCAACTTTATGGCGCTTAGGTAAGTGTCTGGTTTTGCTGAAGCTGAATTTCTAACACCGAATTAAATGGTAGACTGAGTGTGGTCTGAGTGGACTTCTGCATTTGGCCTTGGGAAGACTACTGGCAGAGGTTGCCTGCCCACTGAGGACATGGTGGGAAACAGCAGTCATAAGTCCATGGCGTTTTTTGCTACTTCAGCTTCATCAGATTCCTATTTCACCAAAGTTCTGTCATAAGCGAGGCTTGAAACCAGCTCTAACCGTGGCCATCTGAGACCTCTGCCTCTTTCACTTGCAAATAAGGTTCACGGCTTGCCTACCAATCCTTGTAAGTTGTTTGATAAAAACAGGGTAAAGACACAGATGCATGCCCATGAACATGGGCTTTTGTGTCTGGCAGGCTTTTCCTGCCACATGCTCTGGGGAGGCCGCAGGTCTCCCACCTCAGCAGGGACAGTGCTTTCACAGATGCAGGCCCTGAAGAGCTAGGTGGCACTAAGGTCTTGGTGGTCACCCAGAGGACCCAGAAGAGGTTCAAATAATTTGGGGGATCATCACTGCAGAAATCTCAGCACGACACAGACCTGTTGAGAAGTGGTGGTCAGAGGTATAGGATGTCCCATCTTGTTTTAAAGTTCTACTACTGCTTTTTGATACTCTGTCACCCAATGACAAGTCACCAAACCTCCTTGCATATCAACCTCTTCATCTAAAAGATGGAAACATTAGGAGTTCCCATTGTGGCTCAGTGGTAACAAATCCAACTAGTATCCATGAGGATGCAGGTTTGATCCCTGGCCTCACTCAGTGGGTTAAGGATCTGGCAGTGAGCTGCAGTGTAGGTTGCAGACATGGCTCAGAGCCCACGTTGCTGTGGTTCTGGCGTAGGCCGGCAGCTGTAGCTCCGATTCAACCCCTAGCCTGGGAACCTCCATATGCCATGGCTGTGGCCCTAAAAAGACCAAAAAAAAAAAAAAAAAAAAAAAAAAGAAGGAAACACTAATAATGCCTGCTCATCCAAACTTACAGGATTGCTACAATGCAATGGTTCTCACAGTCTGATCCCAGAACAGCAGCAGCATCACCTAGGGATGAAAAGGCAAATTCTTACGCACCACCCCAGACCTACAGAATTGGGAGCTCTGTGCTGTGGGCAAGCTGTGTGTGTGTGAACGAGCTCCCCCTTCCCCACCAGGGGATTCTGATGCCCTCTTGAGTCTGAGAAGCCCTGCTACAAAGAGATGAGATGATGAGGGCAAACATAGTCTGCAAATCGCAACGCCAACAACCTCACTTTGAGAACCGCAGCTCTCCAGAAATAATGGTGCTATTGGGTCACCCTGGCTCCCATTAAAACATAAATAGCCAGGAGTTCCCATCGTGGCTCAGTGGTTATCAAATCCGACTAGGAACCATGAGGTTGCGGGTTCCATCCCTGGGCCTACTCAGTGGGTTAAGGATCCGGCGTTGCCCTGAGCTGTGGTGTGGGTCGCAGACGCGGCTCGGATCCCGCGTTGCTGTGGCTGTGGCGTAGGCCAGTGGCTACAGCTCCGATCGGACCCCTAGCCTGGGAATCTCCATCTGCCGCGGGAGCGGCCCAAGAAATGGCAAAACGACAAAAAAACAAACAAACAAAAAAACATAAATACCCAGAAGGGGAGGAACACCTTATGCTTTAAGAGATGTCAGTCATCCTCAACAAGCATGGCGGGCAGTTTGCTGTGAATAAACCCTCTCCAGAGTAGAGAGTTAGAAAGCTGAGAATCTCTGTCAGGGCCAAGGGAGGGAGAAGGAGTTGGAGCCACGTAGACCAGTCGGTCGCATTCCAGCTCTGCTGCTTACCAGCTAAGCCACTTTAGGCAAGTTACTTAAAAGACATCCCAATAATGATAATGACCTCCGATTAAATGACACAAGACAGCCAAGCACTCAGCTCAGTGCATGGTTAACAGAGGTATTCAATGTGTGAACCCATCATTAGCAGCAGGGTATCCAGGCACCCAGAGGCTCCCACCCTGGACCACTCCTCTCCCACATGGCTCACGGCTCCTCCCAACCATCCCATTATTATTCCCATTATCACCATCCTCGGCCTTTCTGCCCCAGAGCCTCTTGATCTTGGGCTTGAGACCACCACCCTAAGACGGTCTGGAAAGCTCAGCCACCAAAGAAGAATAAGGGCATTGCCCAGAATGGTTCTGGGACCTCAAAGGCAGGCCAGGCTGGGCTCTGGTCCCCATTTTGAAGCCTGAAAGATAGCAGACAACCCAAGGAGCAAGTCCCTCCTCTATGTCCCTGCCCTTCTCTGGCTCGGGGGTGTGGCAGGTACAGCCTGAGGTGGGCAGAGGGGACCGGAGCCGACCCAGAGCCTTGGTCCACTGTTAATCACTGGCTGATCTGGCACACTCAGATTTTATCTCTCAGGTGGCTCTGGCCTCTGAGATGGGTCATGCGGGCTTGGCTTGTCTTTCCTGGGATGACTCAGGGCTGCTGGCTGAGAGGTGCCCTCAGCTCCCCTCCCAGTAATGACAGGAGGTCAGATACCTTCCAGGTTAGTAAGGCCACTCCTCGAGGCTGCCTTTTGTCACCCATCCATAGTGGGAATTCTCCTGTAAGGAGCAGAGAGCCACACCTTCTCCCCAGCATGGGGGCGGTGGGGTGGCCTTTCCAGGTGGCACACGAGCAGAGCCGATTTCGCCACGGCCAGTCCACAGGCAAGGGACTGAGAGCAGGCCTGGCCCGAGAGTGGGACCTGGCTTCCTGGGCCTGCTTGGCCAGAAACTCCCCAACCTTCCCTCCCAGGCTGCACCTGCTTGCACCCCCACCTGCCTAAACAGCTGGAAGGAGAGGTCATGGCCGGCGTGGGAGATGGAAGAATGAAGGAAGAGCTGGGGTAACTGAGTACTTGATGGTAACGCCCAGAAACCACATGAAGCTGCAAACAGGGAAGGCGGTGCTGGACTGCTCCTGCTCCATCCATCACTGCACTGAGAGCCCTGGAGAAGCCATGCCTCCACGCGGTGCCCCCCAGTTTACATGCACGGTCATGCACTGCCTCACCTTTTATAAACCTACCAGCCGCAGGAAAGCTGCTTATCTGCAGCTCAAGATGGTCAAGAGACATGTCCAGCTCACAGGCTGGTAAGGGAAAGAATTTAGACCTGACCCTAGAACCAGTCTGTTTTCTACTATACCACTGGGGGTTTTTTTTGTTTTTTCTCCTTGGCCTCACCCAAGGCATGTGGAAGTTCCTGGGCCAGGGACCGAACCTGCACCACAGCAGTGACCTGAGTCACAGCAGTGACTGTGCTGGGTCCTTAACCTGCTGAGCCAAAGAGGAACTCCTCAAGCTTCTTATGAGATGAATTTTTTGAACACTGACAAAGAATATAAAACTCTCTATACCTCTCTATATGATCTTTGTAACTGCCTGTGAATCTACAATTATTTCAAAATTAAAAGTTAAAAAAAAACACCTGTTTCATACTCCACGTGTAGAATATATCTGTAAGATACTATTAGATGTCAGGAGGGGGTTCCCCTTTGGAAGGCAGCATTGAAAAGGAACACGGGGCTGGGAATGTTCTAGATCTGTGTTGGTTCCACATGTATGATAGATGCACTTTTCTATGTAAATGTTAAAGTTTGCAAGTAAAAAAATATATCAACGTGGAGGTGCTCTGGCTGAAAAGGAAGAGGGGTTGGGATTTGCTCAGCTTCTCCCACCGTCCCCTTAACCCCAGGATTCTGCAAAACAGTATGGAACCTGGGCTCTGATTGCTCCACATGAGTGCCCAGGGTCCAAGGACTGCAGCTCTCCAGGGCCTGAGCCAATGGTTTTGGTGCCATTTCCCATTATCCACTTATAAACCATAGTCTCCAGTTAAAAACCGTCACACCGGAGTTCCCATGGTGGCTCAGTGGTTAATGAATCTGACTAGGAACCATGAGGTTTTGTGTTTGATCCCTGGCCTTGCTCAGTGGGTTAAGGATCTGGCATTGCCGTGAGCTGTGGCGTAGGTTGCAGAGGTGGCTCGGATCCCGCGTTGCTGTGGCTCTGGCATAGGCTGGCGGCTATAGCTCTGATTAGACCCTTAGCCTGGGCACCTCCATATGCTGCGGGAGCGGCCCTAGAAAAGGCAAAAAGACAAAACAAAAAAACCATCATGCAAATGCATGTAAAGAAGAGCCTGAGACTGGGTGTGGAGGAGACCCCCAAAGGACACTGAGTGAAAAAGCTAACAGCAAGCTCTAGGGTTCCCGCTTGGAGAGGGCAGCCTCATGCTGAAACTATAAACTTAGAGTGAAGGATTTCCAAAGAAAACTGAGTTGTTTTTTAGAAGGGCTTTATGACTTGAAAGGAACTGGTTCAGACTTATAATCACAGGAGCTGAAAATAATGGCCATTCAAGGCGTTCTGCGAGTAAAAGGCAACTGACAAGGTAAAACAAACAAGCAAACCTCCCTCCCGTCGTCCTCGTAAGCTGGCCACGTACTTCATTTCCACCTGATTTGGCTTTTGTGAGGATTTCTGGGTGGACTGTGCCCTTGTGATCAGCTTGCCTTTGCAGGTTATTGCTCCCCTCACGCTTGGAGGACATGGGTAACATTTTTCCTTTTGATCCACTAAATTCGTTTCCACTGTTACCTGCCCACTGCTGTACCTGGAATCAGCAGTAGCTGCCAACGCAGAGCTGAGGGCAGAAGGGAGCCCAGGGTGAGGTTAATTGGGCAAAATTGAGGCCATTACAGTTTAACAGATCCTCCCAGGGGTCTATGGGAGGAAGGCTTAAGTGGGCTCCCCTGAGACGTAGGGAAGTTTGGAAGTGAACTTACTCTTGCGATTTACGGTAGCCAGAGTCCCAATTTTATGTGTCAAACAGTCACTCTCCAGGCTTCTGGGAGATGAAGTTGTTAGACAAAGGAGAATCTTTCAGGAGCTCCTGTTTCTAGACGAGGCTACTCCCTGAGGGCTTTAGGAAATGATAAAAATAATGAATCAGACTAATGACCCAAACGAGGGGTGGAGGTAGGGGAGAGGCATGAGGCATGCAGGTGTCAGAGTCTCCTACTTGGTGACATGGCTTTTCTGGGAAGGTCTTTCCAGCTCAATACCCCACTTAACCTCAAGGAAAGCAGGGTTTTGTTTTACTGAATTTTCAGGCTAAGCGGGAAATCACTTTTTAGTACATCCTTTGTCATTGGAACACCATTCTCTGTGATTTCTAGCCCAGAGCACTTGGCGCCTTGGGACCCCCTCCTCTGTGGAATAAAGGCAAGGAGTTTCCAGTTGGCCAAAGTGTGAGTGGCCAATGGCAGCACACAGTTCTTGTCATAAAAGCCAACCTCATAAAGACAGCCTTCACCAAAGGGCGCACCTATTTAGTCCAGGAAGGTGATGGCATGGTCCTTCTGTGCTCTCAGGACATCTGGTTTGTTGGGTATAATTGTGAGAGGCTTATTTCAATACTGACATGACAGAATCCTTCTAGAAAAGAGACCAGCTTGGTAGCATATCTCGGAGCTATGTCAGTTACAGAGAATGGGTTTGTGCAGCCCAGAGAAGAGAAGAATGATTTGGGGGTGGGGTAGTCCCCAGGGGAAGAGCTATGACCTCTGAGCGATGGTTCTAATGAGGGGTTGTTCGATACCAAACTCCTAGGTGGGTTTTCCCCACAGCCCAGTCACGGATCTCAACACTGCACGTACTATGGATTCACTTAAGGCTCACAAGAGTCTTCCGCCGTACTAACTCTTATTATCATCCTCATTTTACAGAGGTTAAAAACAAGTACAGAGAAGGTAAGTAACTTGTCCAAAGCCACACAGCTATAAATGATAGAACTGGAATTCAAAGCCAGCTTTCTTACTAGCCCAGGGTTCCTCAATCTTGGCACTATCAGCCTTTTCTGCTGGATGATTCTTTGTTATGGGTGACTGTCCTGGTGTCCCTGACTACTGTCCACCAGAAGCCAGTACTGTCGCTGAGTCATGACAACCAAATGTCTGCAGACATTGCCAGTGCTTCTTGGAAATCACCTCCAGTTGAGAACCTCTAAGCAAGAGTCTCCAGGACAGGACAGCTTGCTTCATGCAGGAGAGCCCCCCACCCCATGTCCCCTCAAGCTCAGCGTGGGGGCCCTGAGGACCCCTCCCACTCGAGACTTTATGATGCTCATCCTAACGGAACAGGGTGATTGCACTAAACCTTGCATCTAGAGATGTCCTGTTCCTAGAGGTTGATTTTTATTTCTTTTTATTATTATTATTTTTTAACAGCCACAGCCATGGCATATGGAAGTTCCTGGGCCAGAATTGAACCTGCGCCTCTACAGCAACCCAAGTTATTGTAGTCAGATTCTTAACCCACTGTGCCACAGCAGGGACTCCAAAGTTGATTTTTTTTAACATTTCCAATACTGATCATTTACATTTCTTAATGTCATTGTCATTTGCCTCCCATGTCTCAAAGGCCAGAAAGCAATTCTGATTCATTGGGGCAAAAGCTGAGGAAAGACCTACATTTTACAGAATAAAAAGGCCTAAGTCCTCACAATAACTATACAGTGGCAGATACTTTTATGCCCATTTTAGAGAGAGAAAACTGAGGCTCAGCAAGTTTAGTAACTTCCCCTAAGTCATGGCTAATAAGTAATGGACACAAGATTTGTAGTCAGATCTGTTGACACTGAAATCCACAGGGTTGCTGTTGTTGTTGTTGTTGTTGTTGTTGTTTTTTAAGGGGCACAGTTTGGGACATTCAGAGATAAGCTCAGATACTTGTTGCTCACAGTCACAAACTGGGACAGAAATAGCCTGAGCTGGAGGGCAGGGGTGGGGACAAGGGGCTGGAGAGCAGCTGCCTCCACCCTCCTGGGACAGAGCATAGTGTCACAGGCGACTGTGCCGGGGGCTGAGGCCAGGTGTGAGGAGCATACTTGAGAGGTTGTATGTGTGGCCCTCACCCCTCATCCAGCTCAGGCCCTGTCCTCTCTCTCCTGGGCCACCAGCCTCCTGTGCCTTCACCAGATTATAACCACCAATCTGCCCATGTCACTCCCCACTCTACTCTTCCATTGCTGCCCTCCTCTCAGAGCCAGAGTTCAAATCCCTCCCAACCCCTCACTTCTCCACCCTCTCCCTCCCACCAGGCCAGATGCATCCAGCCCTCGGGTCCCCTGAGCTCACATCCCCCACCCCCTGCACTCAGTCCTCGTAGCTGTTCCTGGAATTCCATGCTCTGCCTCAGATGCCAGGATCTTCATGCAAATCAAGCTTTCAAAGGAGGTATTTGTGAGTATGTCTGTTGCACTGCTTTTCTTTCTCCCTCAAGCTCCAAGTGGGCAGTCACCTCCTTCTGAGATCCATGTGTGCGGGGCCAGTAGAGCGCCTACCACACTGTAGCACTCAATAGATATTTGCTGTATGTATAGTTAACAAGCATATAATTTATGTTCTCATTTAAGTCAGTGAGGAAAATGCTGAGCAGAAGTGGGCCAAGGCGAGGGCAGGTAGCTGTCAGCAGATACCACCCTCCAGGTGAGGTCAGGCCCTTTATCTGCACATCTGGGTCATCCACCTGCATCTTCAGGAAGTCCATGCACCTCTACACCTCCAGGTCCTGTTCCCAGTCACTGGGAAATCACGTGAAATGCCTGCTAATGTCCCTTCAGCAGGTGCCTACACACTCCTTTGCTCTCCCAAGTCAAGAACCCTTTATGAAAGAAAATGAGTCTAATCTTGATGGAACTTCCTATAGGTGCTCCTTCTTCAAGTTCTCAAAAAATCTCTTGGTTATTTTACTACGTATGATCTGATCCTTAGGAAACCGGGAACAAGCTCTGAACAAATGGGCCAGGACATTATTTTTTCCAGATCTACTAAGGTAATTGACATTCAATAAACTGCAAAACCTAGAATTGTATAGTTGATGAGTTTGGGCAAATGTTTACCCCCATGAAACTATTACCATAATCAAGATAATGAATGTTTTCTTCCATAACCTCCAAAGGTTTCCATGTGCCCCGGTATAATCTATCCCTTTATCTACCTCCTTCCTGAGACAGCCACTGATCTGCTTTCAATCCTAATAGATTAGTGTGCACATTTAAAATTTTTAAATAAATGAAATCATACTGTATTTTTAGGGGGAAGCAACTGGCTTCTCTCAGTCAGTAGCATGGTTTTAAGGTTCATCCATGTTTGTGCATGTGGTAATGGTTCTTTTCTTGCTGAGAAGCATTCCATTATTTCTTTATCCATTTACCTATTACAGATATTTGGGTTGTTACCCACTTGGAACCATTTCAAATAAGGCTGCTATGAACGTTTGTGTACGAGCCTTCTGTGGACATATGTTTTCATTTCTCTTACATAAATACCTAGGAATAGAATGGCTGGGTCATTTGGTAGTCGGATATTTAACTTTTTAAGAGACTACCAAACTCTTTTGCAAAGTATTGCACAAAGCTGTCTTGATTAACAGTAGCTCCATAATGGCTTCAAATCAGATAGAGTAAGTCCTCCAGCCTTGTTCTTTTTTATGTTAGATTTGGTTATCGTACATCCTTTACATTTCCATATACATTTTAGAATAAGATTGTCAATCTTTACAAAAGATCTTCCTGGGATTTTGATTGCGAATATGTTGACTCTATAGGTCAGTTGGGGGAAATATTGAGTTTTCCAATCAATGAACACACTATAGCTTTCTGTCTAATTGTATCTTCTTTAATTTCTCTCAGTGCTGATTTGTAGTTCTCAGCACAGAAGATCTGAACATCTTTTATTAAATGTATTTCCAGCTATTTTATGTTTCGTGGTGTTATAAGTGGGATTGCTTTTTAAAAATTTCCTTTTCCCATTGTTTGCAGCTAATGCATAACCATATAATTGATTTTCTTATAATAATTTTGTATCCTAAATTCACTTATTTGTTCTATTCATTATGTTGGAGATTCTTGAGATTTTATGTATAAACAATCATAACATGTACAAATAGGGACAGTTTTATTTGCTCTTTCTTGACCTGTACTCCTTTCACTTCTTTTTCTTGCCTGATTGCAATGGCTAGGACCTCTAGTACAACAGTGAATAGAAGTGAAAGCAGGCATCCTTACCATCTGATCATAGGAAGGAAGTTTAATCTTTCACCTTTAAGTGTGATGTTTATTATTGGATTTTTTGGGGAGGGGGTTCTTTTTTTGTTGTTGTTTTTGTTTTGTTTTTGCTTTTTTTTAGGGCTGCACCCTCAGCATATGGAAGTTCCCAGACTAGGGGTCAAATTGGAGCTACAGCTGCCAGCCTATGCTATGGCCACAGCGATGCCAGATCTGAGTTGCTTCTATGACCTACACCACAGCTCATGGTAATGCTGGATCCCTAACCCACTAAGAGAGGCCAGGGATCAAACCCACATCCTCATGGATACTAGTCAGATTCCTTTCCACTGCACCACAATGGAATAATAGGAACTCCCTATTATTGGGCTTTTTATAGATGTCTTTTATAAACTTGAGGAAGTTTCTACTTGCTTAGAGTTTTAATCATGAATGTGTGCTGAATTTTATCAAATGCTTTCTGTGTGTTGATTGAAATGATCTTTTATTAAGGGTTAGTCCATTCAGGCTGCTATATCAAAATGCCAGTCCAGGTGGGTATTAATCAACATAAATAATTTCTCACAGTTCTGAAGGCTGGGAAATCCCAGATCAAGGCACTAGCAGATTCAATGTCTGGTAAGGGCTCTCTTCCTGGTTCAGAGATGGCTGGGTATTTGCTATGAACTCACATAGCAGAAGAGATGAGGGAAATCTCTGAGGGCTCTTTTATAAGGGTATGAATCCCATTCAGGAAGCCTCCACTGTAATGATCTCCTTCCCTCCCAGAGGCTCACCTCTTAATGTCATCACACTGGGGATTAGGATTCAACAAATGAATTTGGGAGAGACACAAACATTCAATCTACACCACTAAGACAGGTATAAATTTATGGAGGTTAAAAAAAAAAAAAAGGCATGGAGTATGAGATCCTGCCACCATAGAATGCTCCAGACATCTTGGGGATGAGAAGTGAAGGTGATATAAGGATTAGAAAGAGCACGATCTTTTCAGTTATCTGACGTGGCCATTGATTCCCAGTTCTACATATTACTATAAGCCAGTTAACTTAATGACATTGAGTCGCAGTCTTCTCATCTCTAAAATGGAGGGGAAAATACCTACCTTTAAAAGTTGTGGTGAGGATTAAAGAGAAAAAAACATGCACAGTGGGTAGCATATATATAATACATACTCTTGCATATGCTGCTGGATGTGAAACTGGAGGCATTGGTCTCTGAGGGTAAAGATAAAGTGTACACACTGGAATGTCAAAGATAAAGATTCCAGTCCAATTTCAGCAGAAGGTGGTAAAAAAATATGTGACTATCTGGACAAAGATCTCTTCATTTCTTTCTTGTTTGTCTCAATGATCCTGAATAGCAGACATATGAGATAAAAAGCCATATACACTCTAAAATGACATTATTTTTTGATTAAACAAGATGTTGGATCCAGAAGATACAGAACCTATCTTTTGCAAGAAGTCCATCTTTTGTGATCACAGGTTAAAAAAATTCCCTAAACCTACCTAAAGAGGCAAAAGACCCATACTCTGAGAATTACAAGATGCTGATGAAAGAAATAAAAAATGATACAAACAGATGGAAAGATATACCATGTTTTTGGATTGGAATGGTCAATATTGTTAAAAGGGCCATACTACCCTAAGTAATCTAGAGATTCAAAATAATACCTATCAAATTACCAACAGCATTTTTCACAGATCTAGAACAACAACAACAACAACAAAAAAATCTTAAAAATTTGTATGGAAACATAAAACCCCCAAATAACCAAAGCAACCTTGAGAAAGAAAAACAGAGGTAGAGGGATCAGGCTCCCTGACTTCAGACTATACTACAAAGCTACAGTCATCAAAACAGTATGGCACTGGCACAAAGACTTATAGATCAATGGAACAGGATAGAAAGCCCATAAATAAACCCACACACCTATGGTCAATTAATCTACAACAAAAGAGGCAATAACATACAATGGAGAAAAGAGAGTCTCTTCAATAAGAAGTGCTGGGAAAACTGGAGAGCTACATGTAAAAGAATGAAATTAGAATATTCTCTAACACCATACAGGAAAATAAACTCAAAATGCATTAAAGACCTAAATGTAAGATGGTATTCTACGAAACTCTTAGAGGAAAACATAGAACACTCTGATAAATCACAGCAATATCTTCTTGGATCCACCTCCTAAAGTAATAGAAATAAAAGCAAAAATAAGCAAATGGGATCTAACTAAACTTAAAAGCTTTTGCACAGCAAAAGAAATCATTAACAAAATGGAAAAACAACATACTGAATGGGAGAAAATATTTGCATGTCACTCCCTGCAAACTTCCAGTGGAAGGCAACACTTATTAGGCCATGACTAAGTAGAACTACACTATTATACTATATACTGTATTATATTTATTACATATTATGATATATAGTTAGGTTTTATTACCCCCATTTTATAAATAAGAAGAAAGCTAGCATAGATATACTAACCACTTTGTGTATTTCACCTAAGTTAATCATTTCAACACCCTGCAATGTAGGCATCATTATCTCCACTTGATAGCAATGGAAGGAAGGTGTCCTGTCTGGGGTCACATAACTAGTGACAGAGCAAGAAAAGGAGCTCAGTCTTCTGGTACTAGGGTGGAAGGTCACCATGGTTGCCTGCATCCACCTGAGGTGAGCTGGCCACTGGGACAAGAATGGACAGAGATCCAGATGTGAGTCACTGGGACAAGAATGGTCAGAGATGCAGGTGCAAGTTCCCCAGGAGGACGGTGGATACAGGTGCTACTGACTCACCCCCACTAAACTCCCTTCCAGGTGGGCCCCTAGGGGAAGAGAGAATGAATGTGGAAGGGTTAAAGGACCTCCCAAACAAAGGGGCTTTGTTTTCTGGAGACACCACAGAGTGCCAGGAGACAATCAGCCCTCATTTCTATGATTCTGGACTCTCAAACATGACAGCCTTCAGATCAGTACAGCCCTTGTTGACTTTGCTGCTTACATCTGACCGGTACACTTCGAAAGGAAGTAGGCAGAAGTGCTTCGCTCAGATGTTCACATGAATATTCTCACTACCCCTAGCCCTGCCCAGTTTGAAGCTGAATGAGAGGGAAAGGCGGGACAGCCCAAACCTTGAAACTTCAGGAAATCGCAGGTAGAGGAGAGTGAGGAAAATGTTACCCTGACATTCAAAATTAAAAGTTGTCATAAGGTGGTTACTGGATTGTATTAATTGCCAAGTTATTTGCTAGGGTGTGGGGATGAAAAGACCTCACGGCAGGAAGCTGAGTGTAATTTAGTAATCCCACGGAGACACTCGACAGACACTGTCCTCAGATGTTTGGAAACCTGACTTTAAATGTAATCTGTGGGTGGAGGGGGGAGCTCAGATTTGCGGAACGTTGCCACACTATTCCAGGTTTAGATTTGAATGTCTTCATGTTGGGTGGGGAGGGGAGACACAGGCAATGAGGTGTTTGTTAGCATCCCAGACAAATGATGCAGCTTCTTTCTCAGCAGCAAAAACAGTTTGATAAACCAGCCAGCAGCTTGCTTAGGTCCAACGGTCCATTCATAAAAGGCTACCCGGAGTAAGAGGATAAAAGCAGAGATCAAAATGAAAAATCAATCAGAGACTGTAGAAATGGGCCCGTAGGATAAATGACACCCCAAATCCAAGTTGGCAATTTTATTCTTTTTGTTTGTTTGTTTTGTTTTTTGTCTTTTTGTCTTTTTGTCTTTTCCAGGGCCACACCCACGGCATATGGAGGTTCCCAGGCTAGGGGTCTAATCAGAGCTGTAGCCACCAGCCTACACCATAGCCACAGCAACGTGGGATCCGAGCCACGTCTGCAACCTACACCACAGCTCATGGCAACGCCAGATCCTTAACTCACTGAACAAGGCCAGGGATCAAACCCACAACCTTGTGGTTCCTAGTCGTATTTGTTAACCACTGAGCCACTATGAGAACTCCCAGCAGTTTTATTCTCTGTTAGGTCCTGGATCCACTTGGGAACCTGAGGAACACAGAGATAAATCCATACAACTTTGTGTAAACCTAAGGTGCTCACTGTCCCACTGAGGCCTCACCATACACCTTATGGGCAGGCAGAGCCTATGTTTAGAAGCCCTAGTCTTGGCAGAAACCATCTTTGAACTAGCAAGTGGCATTATGGTTCTCTTCTTTTGAGATAATTAGCTGAGACAACTTTTAGAGCTACGTCTGGAAGTGCTCCAAGAAACCATTTCACTTAATCATCTGAGGTAGTCTATTAAATATCGGCTGTTCTGGAAAACTGGCCTGCAACCTGCCTGTACTGGTGACTCAATAGAATTGATAAAAGACCATCACCTACAGGATGGATTTGGATCCCATTAACCCCTCTCTGGCTGTCGTGCAAATATTGAACACAGCCGTCCGGTGGAACAAGGTGGGGTTGGGGATGCGATCTTCAAATGCCACCAACGATTGATTCCCAAGGAAGTGATTTTGTCCTTTGCAAAGCACACAGTGAGATAGGCCAATGTGAGGGACTGTCATCTTCTCCCATGCAGGAGGTCATTAGCAACCAGTGCGGGAGGGGGGCTCAGGCTCCAGGGGAATGTTCAAGGGAGGGTTCTCCACCCTGAACCAGTGCTGGTGTCCCCCACCACTCCTAGAGCACGGACCCACATGGACGCCCCGTCACGGCCAGGCTGGAAGGTGAACTGGCAAGCACTTACTCACAGCTCTTGGCTGCCTTCTGAGTTTGTTCAAGGAGTGCTGCAAAGGCAGATGATGCTACTGACCCATGACAGTCTCCCTCCCTACACCAAGCAAGGTAGGTACTTCCTAAATCTTTTCGACACTGCCGGGTCATTCCAGAACACCCTCCAAGATGTACGTGGGTCATGCTACCTAGAGCAGATTCCACTGCCTGGGACACTGTTGTTTTCCAAGGGCTGCTTGGTGTCCTGGGCTGGTGTGCAACAGTGTGCGTGGAGGGTCCCTACTGCCACACCTCACAGTGGCTCCCCCACTGCACCGGAATCTGAACGCACAGAGATGGTGCAGGGCAGTTGTTTGTGAGCTCCAGGCCAGGGATTGAATCAGATGGATCATCACAGCCACAGCAACACAAGTTCCAAGCCGCATCTGTGACCTACCCCACAGCGCACAGCCATGCCAGATCCTTAATCAATGGAGTGAGGCCAGGGATTGAACCTGTGTCCTCATGGGTACTAGTCAGGTTCTTAACCCACTGAACCACAACAGAAACTCCTGTGAGATTGCTCAAAGGCAGAATGACTGTAGTCCTGTCACTTCATGGAACATCTTCAATTATTCATAAGTAAACACACAGTAAATCAGGTTGCATTTCACACTAGAGCCTAGATTTGAGTCCAGATAAGGTGATTTTTAAGAAAAACTAAACTCAAAAATTCTTAAAATAGGGAAAAATCATACCTAATTTCCTACTCCCTACCCCCACCTAATACCCCATGAATTGGGAAAAGACCAGAATTCTTTGCCTTGGGAAGAAATCTAGCTTGCAATGCAAGAGCATCAGCTGGGAGACACTGGGTTACGAGGGGGGTTTTTTGTTTGTTCATTTGTTGGGTTTTTTTGTTTTTGTTTTTGTTTTTTTTTTTTGTCTTTTCTAGGGCTGTATGCAGCATATGGAGGTTCCCAGGCTAGGGGTCGAATCGGAGCTGTAGCCACCGGCCTACACCAGAGCCACAGCAACATCAGATCCGAGCTGCGTCTGTAACCTACACCACAGTAACGGCAACGCCAGATCCCCAACCCACTGAGCAAGGTCAGGGATCGAACCCGCAACCTCATGGTTCCTAGTCGGATTCGTTAACCACTGCGCCATGATGGGAACTCCTGGTTTAAGGTTTTAAAAGAGAAATGAAGGACAAAAACAGAGAGAGAGGGAGGAAGGGAGAGAGAAGGGGAGAATTATTTGTGTTACTATTAACTGAATTAAATCTCCATATTGTCTAATTATAGCAGGCATTTCCTTTTGGCCTGGCTTCTTGTTTCTCCAAAAAATCATAGTGTCTCACCCAGCTTTCCATTTAGCCTCACAATTTACATCTATTTCAAGCAGTCTGAATGGCAGTCTGATGTGGACGCTGAGATTTCTTTCTACTGAGATTTTCTGAAAAGACTTAAAATGAGAGTTTAAAAAGTTCTATTTATTCAGGGCTCCCTAGCAATGAGGAGGGGCCTGCCAGAGCCATCCTCACCCCAGAACTCCCTTTGCGCTGGCTTCCCACAGTGCATCAAATGTTTCCCACACGGTTGTGCAAGAAGTCTTTCCAGAAGACAGGAAGCATGTTAGAAAAGAGAAGCGACTTGGGAGCGAAACAAACTTAGACTCAAATCCCAGTCATTCTACCACTTGTTAGCTGGTAACCTTAGAAAATTATGTAGCCACTCTCTCAGTTGCCTCTCTATATTAAGGACTGTTATAAGTATGAGATCAAGTCTGAATATAAAACTGATGCTCTAGGAAATCAATGCATACATAATAGTGCTCAATGCATGTTGATTTCAGTGTGAGTCAGGAAAACAGAAACCAACATCTGAGGATAGAAAACAGGAGGGATTTTTTTTTTAGTCTTTTTGCCTTTTCTAGGGCCGCTCCCGCGGTATATGGAGGTTCCCAGGCTAGGGGTCAAATCGGAGCTGTAGCCACAGGCCTACACCAGAGCCACAGAAACACAGGATCGGAGCTGCGTCTGCAACCTACACCACGGCTCTTGGCAACGCCGGATCCTCAAGCCACTGAGCAAGGCCAGGGATCGAACCTGCAACCTCATGGTTCCTAGTAGGATTACATTAACCACTGGGCCACAATGGGAACTCAGAAAACAGGAGGAATTTAATGCAAGGAATTGACGACACAGGTGATGGAAAAGGTGAAGAAGTCAACCAGGGGAAATTGAGACAACTCAGCAATGAGTAGGAGTAGGAAGGGAAGCCACCACTGCCCAGGGCTGGAGGGGCACAGGGAAGACGTGGCTCTGCCAGATCAGGCACCGAGGTCATAGGAAGGAAACTGGGGCCACAGCAGGAATCGGGGGTCACAGGAGAAATGAAGCAGTGGCCAAAGATGACATCTAAGGCAGAGGAGGAGAAGGAACACCGGGTTTCCTCCCAGTCCCACCCATGCTCCAATCTCTTGCCAGAGCCTCCAGTTGGCAACAGCAATAGCCAACTGACCCAGTAGTCCAGGAAGCACAGCCTGCAGGGCCCGCTGCCTGCCCTGCAGAGCAGACGGGAGGCTGAACATCTGGCCTAGGGGAAAGCAGGCCCAGCCAGCCCTGGAGACCAGAAGTCCTGACATGCCCGGCCTCCCCACACTGGAGCCTATCCAGGCTCAGAGCTGCCGTCTCTCAGGCTTGCAGGTACTCCCCTGCACTCCATCTCTCCTTAGAGCTGTCACCAGCTTCTGTCACCTTCTAAATTGACCCTGGGGTACACTAATCTCCCTCTCTTTCTACGCAGGGCTTCTAGAAGGCAAACACACAGCCCTGCACTCTAAACCCATCATGTTGGGCAGAGTGGGCTGGGCAGCCACTAGAATGAAGGCACATGGAATTTCAAGGGCCAGCAGGCACGGTGCAGCCCTCAGGCCTGGGCTGAGGGTCCTTGCTCTGTACTTTACCTTTAAAAGGCTTGGATTCCAAGAGCCAAGGAGAACTGGCTACCACCCCCATGCTCTGGGTATCCAGGACACTCCAAATTCCATGCACGTTCCAGAACCTGTCCAGAGATTGGTAGCTGGGTCACATCTGGATCTGATCCTCTGGAAGACAGAGCATCCTGAAGGGAGGAGGGAGTCGTGAGCCTGATTCCTGCTAACTCACACAGACCTTATAGTCCACCAAACATTTTAAGTCCTTTTCACCCCATGTCATAGACTAAACCAAAGTCCAGAAGTTGTATTTATCCCAACTAAGCTTCATACTATTAGATCCTACCCACCATTTCAGTCTGCCTGGGTCCTATTTCTGCAACCAAACTTAATTTTCTCACCCACTGCAGCATCATCTGCCCTTGATGTTATTGATTTTAAAAATATCCAAGACAACAGGAGTTCCCATTGTGGTGCAGTGGAAACGAGTCCAACTAGGAACCATGAGGTTGCAGGTTCAATCCCTGGCCTCATTCAGAGGGTTAAGGATTCCTCGTTGTTGTGGCTGTGGTGCAGGCCGGCAGCTGTACCTCTGATTAGACCTCTAGCTTGGGAACCTCCATATGCCACGAGTGCGGCCCTAAAAAGCAATAATGTGTGTGTGTGTGTGTGTGTGTGTGTGTGTGTGTGTGTTTCCAGGACAACCATCTTGGGGCAGAGACTAGGTGTCCACTGCATACAGACTTCCTGATGTTACTGTCAGTCAGCATTTCTCAGGTTACGTAGTCAATTAGTTATGAGTGCTTCCCAGTAAAAGCATGTCTAGCTCAGAGTTCTCCAGTTTTTGTCCACAAGGATGTTGTGAGAGGCATTCTCAGCTGAGATCCAGATGTCCCATGTCATCGGCATCCCTGATCTACCAGCCCAGTGACCCCATGAGAGGAAGAAACAAGGTGAGACTGGCATTTGTTTCAGGTGGATCCCGTAGCTCTCTAGGGATCTGTGCTCCTATTTTTAAAGGGAACAAAACATCTGCCCAATGGCATGCGCTAGAGTTTTATTGGGGTTCCCTCATACTGTGGGTGTTTTCAGAATCTAAAGTATTCTCCCTTTTGATGGAATTCCCATTGTGTCTCAGCAGGTTAAGAACCTGACTAGTATCCATGAGGATGTGGGTTTCATCCCTTGCCTCGCTCAGTGGGTTAAGGATCTGGCGTTGCTGCAAGCTACAGCGTAGGTCACAGAGGCGGCTCAGATCTGGTGTTGCTGTGGCTGTGGCATGGGCCAGCAGGTGCAACTCCCATTCAACCCCTAGCCCTGGAACTTCCATATGCTGCAGATGCAGCCCTAAAAAGGAAAAAAAAAAATTAAATAAAATAAAGTGTTCTCCCTTTGAAAACTAGGACTTTTGCCCACCCTGGAGGCTCTTTCCCAGTTGCTATGGGCTGTGAAAGATTAACAACAGCCATGGAGCAGGTTAGGGCTGGGTGCACTGGTTGGGGAAGTGGATCTGGACCCCCTTCCGACCCTGTCCTGTATCTCCTCACTAACCTTAGGTTCCAGTTCCAACTCAGTTGAGCTATTTTTTCCTTTGCAGACTGAAGATTATGCTTAAAAGAGAAAAGGGCAACAGGAATTTGGCATTTTGTCATACTTTCGCTGTGTAGTGCAGGCTAAAGAGTTTGAATTTGATCTGGTAAGTAGAGAAGTCACTGAAGACTTTTGAAAAAAGAAGTGATGTGATTCTATTTTAGGTGAGGAGTTTTAAGGATTTTGACGGTTTTGCATCATTAGTACATTGCCTTTAGCATCCACATTTAACACTAGCAATTGCCTATAAGTGTGGCAGGCAGTGCAAAATATACTAGCTAAGGTTGATCATTTTATGTTCAGTGGGAGGCAGAAAGAGGAAGGGGTGGTGGGTAGGGTTTAGAGGCTGACAGTCCTAGGTTTAAATTCCATCTCCATCATTTAAAGGCAGAGGACCTTTGGAGTTCCAGTCGTGGCTCAGTGGTTAATGAATCTGACTAGGAACCATGAGGTTGTAGGTTTAATCCTTGGCCTTGCTCAGTGGGTTAAGGATCTGGCATTGCCGTGAGCTGTGGTGCAGGTCGCAGATGCGGCTCGGATCCCGCGTTGCTGTGGCTGTGGTGTAGACCGGCAGCTACAGCTCCGATTCGACCCCTAGCCTGGGAACCTCCATATGCCGCAGGAGTGGCCCTAAAATTGGCAAAAAGACAAAAAAAAAAAAAAAAAAAAAAGGCAGAAGACCTTCAACAAGAACCTTACCACCTCCAAGCCTCAATTTTCCCATCTGTAAAGTGGAAGAACATAATTGTACCCACTTCACGGGGAGAGGAGGAGGATGGAGATGATGAGTGTGAAGTGCCTGGCTCTGCAGACAGAGTAAGTGCCCAGGAAGTGGTCCTTCCCCGGAATCCTCTATCTTCAGTGTTATAATCACACATGATCACCTTACAGCAGCCTGAGAAGAGTGGAGCTCTGTCGGGTTCTGTAGAAGCAGCCACCGCCCAGACGCAGAGGTGGTGCCTGCGTGCAGCGCGACTCTGAGCTGATGCTGCCAGGGCTTGCCAGGGCCCCAACCCCTGAGTGACTTGCAGGGGAGGCTGGCCCTAATTCCTAGAGTCCTGATCGCTGGTCCCACCCTAATTGGCTCTACCTGGGTGTGTATTTTGTCAGGCATTGAGGGGGTTAATGGCTGGAAGAACCGGTTTTAAAATGCACCCTCAGGAGTTGGTCCAGGTGACTCTTCAGAGGAGACTGCAGCCTGGATGGGAGGCACTGGGCCCCAGAAATGGCGTGCGTCCCAAGGCCCCACCCAAGGTACCCACAGCTTCCTGCACGTGTGGCCTATGGCTGCCCACCCACCAGTCTGGGTGTGTAGAGAAGGAAAATGAAATAGGCCTGGGGAGGCATTGCTGGGGAGGTGCCAGCCACTCCTCCATCCTACTGTCATTCCAAGCTCCCAGGCTGGCCTTCCAAACTGAGCCAAACAGCTTTGGACAGTGCACAAGGCTACTCTGGGAAGGGCCTGTTCAGGCCAGCAGCTTCTCCTGGCCAGAAGTAGCCAGGTTTTGGAGTTCCCATCATGGCTCAGTGGTTAACAAACCTGACTGGTATCCATGAGGATGCGGGTTCGATCCCTGGCCTCACTCAGTGGGTCAAGGATCCGGCATTGCCATGAGCTGTGGTGTAGGTCACAGATGCGGCTCGGATCCCAAGTTGCTGTGGCTGTGGCTACAGGTCCAATTCGATCTCTGGCCTGGAACCCCCATATACCATGGGTGTGGCCCTAAAAAGACAAAAAAGAAAAAAAAAAAAAAAGAGGAAGAAGTAGCCAGGTTTTCTTTTCACTGGACACGTTTCCAACCAGATGCCCCATTCTTTAACTATAGTATGAAGTCTCCCATACAGCTTCAACCCTGTCAAGAATCCCCAGATGTTCTAAACACTAACATAGTATGCTGGGCAAAACACCAAGGCCTTCCATAGGCTGACTCATTTAGTCCTCACCCCACACCCATAATGTGAGTATTATGACTGCCCTCATCTTACAGATGAGGGACCTTGCTCAAAGCCACGCAGCTGAGTGGCAGAGATGGAATTGGAATTCTTTTTTTTTTTTTTTTTTTTTTTTTCCTTTTAGGGCCAAACCCCTAGCACATGGAATTCCCAGGCTAAGAGTCAAATTGGAGCTGCAGCTGCCTGCTTCCACCACAGCCACAGCCACAGCTCAGATCCGATCTGAGCTGTGTCTGTAAACTACACTACAGCTGTGGCAACAATGGATCCTTAACCAACTGAGTGAGGCCAGGGATTGAACTTGCATCCTCATGAACCCTGTGTCGGGTTCTTAACCCGCTGAGCCACAATGGCAGCTCTGGGATTGAAACTCTTAAAAGCTTGCCTTGCACTGTATTCTATTTCCTCTTTTGTGATAGAAAGTTGGGGACTTGGAGACCTGGTAAGGACCACTGCCCGTCCGTGGGCCCCAATCCACTTCCTCCAGAGACGTCGTCCAAGCAAAAATAACCTGACTGTCCAGTGACCAGGTTAAGTTGGACTTCCAGACCTCTGGGGAAGGATGCAGGCAGAGCAGAACCCACACTCTCCCTGGCTCTCACTGCCCCCTACACACACACACACCCCTTCTCACTCCTCCCCTTGGGTCCAGGCAGCAGCCACAGCCTCTGGCCACTGGAGCATTAACTCTCCTTTTCTTACAATTGTGGGTTCTAACATATATATATATAACAAAATTTACCATCTTGACCACTTTTCAGTGGATAGTTGAGCAGTGTTAATATAGTCACGTTATTGCAAAACCAGCTCTCCAGAACATTTCTGATTTGCAAACCTGAAACTATCGCCATTCCATAGTAACCCTCCTTTTCCCTCCGCTTCCCCCCAGCCCCTAGAAACTACCATGCTTCTTTCTATAACTATGAGTTTGACTATTTAAGATAACTCATATAAGTTGAATCATACCGTGTTTTGTCTTTTTGTGATGGGCTGATTTCACTTAGCATAAGGTCCTCCAGGCTCATTCCTGTTGTGTATGTGATGAGATTTCCTTCCTTTTTAAGGTTAAATTTGTATTGTCTGTATACGCCACCTTTTGTCTATTCTTTCATCTGTGATGGACACGTCGGGGGCTTCTGCCCTCTTGGCCAGTGTGAACAGTGCTGCAGTGAACATGAGTGCACAAATATGTCTTTGAGACCTTGCTTTCAATTCTTTTGGAAATACACCCACAAGTGGGGATTTCTGGATCATGCAGTAGCTCTCGTTTTAATTTTTTGGGAACCTCCATACTGTTTTGCAGAGAAGCTGCACGATTTCACATTCTCACAAACAGGGTACGAAGTTTCCAGTATCTCCACATCTATGCCAACGCTTGCTATTTTTGGTTTGTCTTTGTGTGTGTGTGTGTCCATCCTGATGGACGTGAGGTGTGGAGCCTTAACTCTTTTTTTTTTTTTTTTCTTGTCTTTTTAGGGCCGCACCCACACCATATGGAGGATCGCAGGCTAGAGGTCAAATCGGAGCTGTAGCTGCCAGCCTACACCACAGCCACAGCAACGCGGGATCCAAGCCACATCTGCGACCTATACCACAGCTCACAGCAACGCCAGATCCTTAACCCACTGAGCAAGGCCAGGGATCAAACCTGCAACCTCATGGTTACCAGTCGGGTTTGTTAACCACTGAGCCACAACAGGAACTCGGAAACTTAACTCTTGTGTGGAGTCCTGCGCCCACTGACTAGAGGATGCCAGGCTTGAGACTCACACATGATAGCAAGAGCTCCTGCTACATTCTCCCCGTGGCCAAAGAAGCCAAGAAATTCTTGCTGACTTGCTGAAAGCCTGGGGCATAGGTTAGTCGTAGAGAATCCCTAAGGAACTGCTATGATTCAGTAAACCTTGGGGGGAGCAGTGTTTTCAGCAGGTGTTGGATAGACATTAATGATTGTGGAGGGTAAGCTCCATGCAGGCAGAGATGTTTGTTTGTCATTTCTGCATCCCCAGCACCTGGCACCTAGTAAGTGCTCAGAACACACCTGCCGAATACACAAAGATACAGGTAGCTTTCTAAAACTATGGAAAGCAGTCCCTCTGAGCTAAGTGGTACACAGAGGTGGCTTTTGCAGCTTACCTTTGGTGGCGCGCAGACCGTTTTTCATGCTAGTCCCAGCTGTCCCTCCTTCTGTGCGCTAAAGCATTAGGCACCTGGCTTCCAGCCACCAGCCCATTCCTGTCGCTCCTTTCTCTTGAGAATGACTCTGGACTTCGTCTTTCTGACAGGGCTGACAGGGAAAGAGTTTTAAAAGTTTGAGAAGGGATGCCTCAGAGGGAGGTTTTGGCAGGCGGTGATCAATTGTCAGCTTTGCTTTGAGAAAAACAAAGTATATCTGTCCTCGCTCCTTACAGGAAAGATTTTTTAAGGATCTCAGCACTTTTCTGTGCAAAGAGAGATTTAACTATCCACCAATCCCACCTCCAGACACTTGAGTGGGGAAGGAAAATGAGGGAGTTTTGAGCTAATACAGACACAGCAAAACTTGTTTCCTCCAGGATGGTATAAGAAAAGGGCAACAATTGTGAGGAGAGTTTATGCCAGCCCAGATGTCACAGTCTAAGGAATTCAGTGAGAGAACCCTAACTGTGTGCCTGGCCCTGGTCTGAGTGCCTTATACATACTAACTCATCTAGTCCTCCCATCAATCCTGAGGGATGTATGTTAATGCCACACCCATTGCACAGATGGGAAAACCAAGCTGCTGAGAAACTAGGCCACCTGCCCATGGTCCCACCGCTGGCTGGGATTTGGATCCAGATGTGCAGTTCCAGGGTCTGGGCTCTTAACTGTGACCGATGCTGGCTCTCTTCGGTCATTTATCAGTTCGTGTGTGAATTCAACAACCATTTACAGAACGCCTACTACGTGACAACCACCCCCCCCCCACCCCCGCTGCAGCAACCAAAACACAAGCTTCACCCTCCAAGTCTTTCATTCTAACAAGGACGTTCACTCCCCAGGTCTCTAGTCTGTCAAACACCAGGGTTAGTGGGAATCCAGACCCACAAAGCACCAAAACACATGCAAATTCATTTCGCCATCAAGAGAGTGATGACAAACTACCTTTTCAACCTTCTTTGAAGAAAAGGGCACTAATTATAGGTGTTTTAGGGTAGTGATTCTGGCCCTGACAGAGATGTGGAACATCCAAACCGATAGGGGGAGCTGATGACACCACTGCCATGCCCTTCAGGCCAGACCCACCAGCACAGCTAAGAACCAAGCAACGCCAAGATTTCCGAATGAAAGAGATAAATGAAGCCAGGAGAAATATCCACTGATATTAACATGAGCTGAATTCCTGCACTGGAGTAGAATGAAAGGAGCTTCTGGGGCTTCCCTTCAGCTTCTCTGGGGAGACCAGTGGAGTAGCATTGGGCCATCAATTCCAATAACCCATGGGTTGTGTGTGTGCGCAAATAGCAAAACAGAATGGCAAATGGAAAAAACCCTGAGTTCCACAGACATGCTGGTGGGGAGACTCCCACAGGGCTTCTGCGTCTCAGCTCGCAACACAGGGGGGCAGTTCAGAGCATAGGCCTGGGTTTCATCCTGGCTCTGCCACCCAAGTAGGCAAATCACCTTCTCTCCTTCAATGCTGCATCTGTACAACAGGACTAATTTCTGATCATACACCTTCTGCATGAGATGGATGTAAGGATGAGAGGAGAGAACTTCAGCAAGTACTGAGTAGCGGGCACAGCCAGAGAAAGGCACCGCAAGCGTTAGCTATTGTTATCCTATTATCTTATTATATGTTATCTGTAAATAATTACTCTGGTTTTGAAATTTGCTACATTTAAGAAATGTGCTATGGGAGTTCCCGTCGTGACGCAGCAGAAACGAATCCAATGAGGAAGCACGGGGTTGCGGGTTCCATCCCTGGCCTTGCTCAGTGGGTTAAGGATCCGGTGTTGCCATGAGCTGTGGTGCAGGTCGCAGATGCGGCTCAGGTCCCACATTGCTGTGGCTCTGGCATAAGCCGGTAGCTACAGCTCCGATTCAACCCCTGGCCTGGGAACCTCCATATGCTGTGGGTGTGGGCCTAAAAAGATTTAAAAAAAAAAAAAGACCTAAATAAATGTGCTATGAACACTTTTGGAGAGTTATTTTTTCATAATGCTCAAAGTTAAAGCATTATCCCCATCAGACACGTGGTAAGGCTGGGGGCCCATATTTTTCCATTTCAATCAGCAGGACCCTCAACTTGCAGCTCAAGGTTCTATCCAGTTTCTCAAACTCCCTGGCTTTCATCCATTTCAAATATTCAAAATCAGAGCTCTTTGCTCACCCCACTCACCCTGACCTCCAGGTCTGTCTTAGGTTGGCTTCCCCAGAAAGCAGACTTTTTTGGGCACAAGTAATTTGTCAAGGAGGTGCTTCTAGAGGTAACCAGTAACGGGAGCAGAACAGGGAAGGAGAGAAAGGCCAGCCAGGGGGAGGTCTCAGCAGAGTCACAGAGAGCAGCTTTAGACCAACCCTGCTGGGGACCAGACCTGTGCACCCGAGGGGACAGGAACCGGAGATGCAGGTGAGGAAAGGCCAGGCAGTGGAAGTGGGAGGGACCCTGTTCACCATCTTTCCCAGCGACCTACATACATTCGAGGGAGTTGTGCTTCCCCTTGTTACACCTTTAGGTTCTGTGGTTCTAGGGAGCTTAATTCCCAGAAGGGAGATACTTCCAGCAGGGACACAAGAAGAGTCCATCCAACCTAAATCTAGGGCAACCATCTGGTCATTTGGGGGATTCTCACACTGTAGAGCATCAGGCAAAGAAAGGAGCTGCCGTGCTGGCAGGATGATGAATGCTGCTCCTTAGGAGGAGGCCCTCAACTTCCTACCATGGGCCAGGCAGGAGTAGGTACTGAACTCAGGGCTGCTTCAGTTTGCCCCCACACCCAGTGTCAACTATGACCCGGCAATCATAGCCGGCACGGCCCTGGTAACCAGGGTTCAGACTCCTCACAGATGAAGGCCTGGGTCACCCTGTCAAGGGAGCAACCAGTAGAGGTGCCAGCCGGCAAGGGTGCGGGGCGGAGGAGGGTTGCAGACATATCAGTTGCCTCCAGTCTCGCTGGAGCAGGCGAGGGCTGTCAATTGTCCAACTAACTCACCTCTTGTACATTTTCCCTAAAAATTGCAACCAATCTCCGCCACGAAAACTCCGTGATGAGAGGGGCTGAACCTGAAGGTGGGGTGCAGGGGAACAGGGTCTGTACAGCTCCTCTCAGATTCCTTTGGGTTTTTTGTTCCCTCCTGCCTTCCCCGTGTTTGGCTTCCCAGCCCTGCCCCTGAAAGAAAGTGCGGGGGGGGGGGGGGGAGTAGGAGGGGAGGCTGGCTTCTCCAAAGCAGGCCCCAGATGGGGATTTGACAGGTGCTTGTGTGAGGGAGGGGCACAGGCCTGAGCTCACAGAGGGGGCTGGGCCTGACTGTAAGTCTGAGCTCTCTCTTCCTGCAGCCACCACAGCTCCAGAGCCCCCAGGGCCCATCTGCCAAACAACCACAGAGCTGGCTTGGGAAGAGAAAACCCATCCAGGCCTGGGGTGCACAAGAAGCGGCAAAAACGGACCAGGGGGAGTATGGGGGGCCGAGCGGGTGGGCACTGTTACCAGCTTTACTATAGAAATGCTTTGGGGGTTGCTTTACTTCCTGTAAGAATGAATTTGGCCCAAAACACAAGAAACCAGTCAGTCTGTTCCAACAGGACCGGAAGACCACGTGTGCCCCATCTGACCTTCCGGCCAAGCGTGCAGGGGAAGGCGGGTGCAGTCCTGCCTTCCAGAACGGCCCCTCCGGCCGCAGCAAGGGGAAGCCACCTGCGGACTTCTTAAACCACAGCCCAGCAAGCCCCCAGGCAGCCTCTCATTACGGGGCAGAAGGGAAATACGGGGGGGGGGGGGGGGGGAAATACGTGTCCCCGTAGAGTCGAGACTGGCGAGGTCACTCTGAATCCGAGAAGTAAAAAAACAAATCAAAACAGAGAACTGGCACTGACAGGTTCAAGACACAATTTGCTGCTTCAAATTACACTTCCTAAGTTTTGCTTGGGCTTGGAGTTATTTTCAAGCCAGGCAGGTTTCCAAGAGTCAAAAGCTCTGTTGCGAGCAGCCACACTCATTGGTCCATTCCTTGTGTCTTTCTTTCCGTGCACGTTGATGGAACGCCTGCCCTGCAAACAACCACAGGGCTGGGGGAGAAAAAGAAACACTGGCCCTGCCCTTACAGAGTTTATGGTTTACTAGGGAGACAATCGCTCGATAAATAAGTCCACTCATAGATATGGAAAGACAAATTATGAGGGCATCTTGGCAGAAAAATAGAATGTCATGAGAGGGAAGAGCCGAGTGAACTAAATTAATTTCATTGGTCAGGAGAGATCCCTCTGAGGGAATGGCTTGTCCATGGAGGCCTGAGGATGAGTAGGAGTCAAACTATGAAGGAGAGGGAGGTTGGGCGTTCATGGACTGGCCTGCCTGGGCAGAAAGAACAGCCTGAAATTGGGAAAGACAAGGGTTGACCTAAGGCTCAGACAAACCAGAGCAGGCAAAGCCAAGCACCCCAGCTGCCCCAGAGACCCAAGGAAAAGCTTAAGCTTGTTTCTGTAGGTGCGCAGTGGGAGTGGGGCTTCAGGAAGGGAAGGGCAGGGGATGGGCTGGTGTAGTGGTAAAACCTGCTCTGGGTCAGGTACTTAAAAAAAACCTTTTTTTTTTTTCCTTTGTCTTTTTAGGGCCGCACCCAAGGCCTTTGGAGGTTCCCAGGCTAGGGGTCCAATTGGAGCTGTAGCCACCGGCCTACACCACAGCCACAGCAACATGGGATCTGAGCTGCATCTGCGACCTACGCCACAGCTCAGGGCAATGCCAGATCCTTAACCCACTGAGCAAGGCCAGGGATCGAACCCGAGTCCTCATGGATCCTAGTCAGTTTCGTTACCCCTGAGCCATGACAGGAACTCCTCATATCCCCTCTTATTCATCTCCCAAAACAACCCTGTATGGGTGGTGGTAGCTTCCCCACGCACAAAGTTCAGATGGGTGGAGTGGCGTGCCCAACACCTGCTCTCTCACAGTGGGTGAGGGCAGATATGGAACTAAAAGCTGGGGACAATGAGGTCACCAGCTCCCAGATCATGTTAGGTTTTATGACCTTGACAGCTCCCACAGACAACCACATGGTCTTTAGCAATATTATTAACTGAGTAGTTGTGAGGCTGATGCTTGGATGCTCAGAGCCTGCATCTGGTAGCTGAGAAGCCTGTGCTTCTGAACCAGGGCTGCTTCCTCCTCATAACCTAGCAATGGCTACGCTGACTCAGACCCACAGTCCACCCGCAGTGCAGGGACATGGCTGTCCTCATGGAGGTCAACGTTAAAGGCCAGAGCCATCCTGCTTCTCTTCAATAGCCAATTATTGATCTAACACCTTTGAATTTAACTAAAACTGTTTTTTTGTTGTTGTTGTTGTTTTTGTTTGTTTGTTTTTTTGCTTTTTTAGAGCTGTACCCTAGGCATATGGAGGTTCCCAGGCTAGGGGTTGAATTGGAGCTACAGCTGCCAGCCAACACCATAGCTCACAGCAATGCAGGATCTGAGTCACGTCTTCGACCTACACCACAGCTCACAGCAACGCTGGATCCTTAACCCACTGAGCGAGGCCAGGGATCAAATCCGCATTGTCATGGATCCTAGTCGAGTTCATTAACTGCTGAGCATGAAGGGAACTCCCCAATAGGTTTTTCTTAAAAAAAAAAAAAAAAAAAAAGTTTTAGGAGTCACCTTCATGGCTACAGGTGCTACAGGCCTCTTCTTGGCCAAATCTGTGCTGGCTGTAGTGGGAGAATGTAAAATACTCTCCCCGTAAGGATTTTGGTGGGTTTTTTTCAATATATAAATTTTTATGGAATTATATATTCAGAAAGGTCCACAAATCATACATTTTCATCAAATAACTATGCTTGTGTAACCACCACCCAGATCAATAATAGAACCTCATCAGCTCCAGAAAAGAGGCCTGTGCCCTCTTCCTGGCAACGCACCCCTCCTCTCCTTCCAAGAGGGAACTGGTGTTCTGACCATGTGTTTGTCTCCTATTGTTGTTGTAACAAATTACCATAAACTTAGTGGCTTCCAACAGCACATATTTATTCTCTTGTAGCTCTGGAGAACAGAAATCCAAAATCAGTCTCATTGGGCCAAAATCAAGTTATCTGCAGGGCTGTTTCCTTCTAGAGGTTTCTAAGGGAGAATTTATTTTGATCCCTTTTCCACCAGTTTCTACAGACCACCTGCATTTCTTTTTTTGGGGGGTGGAGGGCGGTCGTGGCATATGGAGGTTCCCAGGCTACAGGTCCAATCGGAGCTGTAGCCGCCGGCCTACAGCACAGCCACAGCAATGCAAGATCCGAGCCGCGTCTGCAACCTACACCACAGCTCATGGTAACGCTGGATCCTTAACCCACTGAGCAAGGTCAGGGAATCAAACCTGCAACCTCATGGTTCCTAGTTGGATTTGTTTCCACTGGGCCACGATGGGAACTCCCAACCACCTCCACTTCTTTACCTCCATGTGGCCCCATACCTGTATCTTCAAAGCCAGCATCGTAACATCTTCTGACTCTGATCCTCTTGTTCCGTCTTATTAGGACCCTTATAATTAGGTTGAGCTCATCTGGATAATCAAGGATAATCTTTCCATCTCAGAATCCTTTATTAAATCACATCTGCAAAATCTCTTTTACAAACTAAGGTAATATACTCACAGGTTAAGGGGACTAGGCCATGGATATCTTTGGGAGTTCACTATTTGGACCATAAAGGTTCAAAGGTTCATTTTGCTTCTTTCTAAACTTTTTATAAATGGAATCACATACTCCTTTAATGATGTCTTTAGATTTTAGAAAGTTTTAATTTTAGAGCAGTCTGGCTTATCAACGTTTTGCTTTAAGTTTAGTGCTTTTGTGTCTTTTTAAAAAGTAGCTACCTACCTCAAATGATGATGTTCTGTTTCTTCCGGCTGCTATTAATTTTTAACTATCACTTTTAAACCTACAGTCCACTTAGAGCTAGTTTTAGTAGGTGGCATGAGGTAGTTATTAAAATTCATTTTCTTTTTTTGGTGTGGATACCCAAATGACCCAGTATGATTTTGAAAAGATTGCCTTTCTCTCACTGATCTGCACTGCCACTTTCATCTTAATCCAACATCTGTTTAGCACCATAGCACACAGATAGTCTTAATTATTGTAGCTGTAAAATAAGTTCAAATAACTTTGGTGCAAGTTCTCCAATTTTGTTCTTCTTTGAGACAATTTGGCATTTCAGGCCTTTTGCATTGTCACATAAACTTTATACGAATTTCTCGGAGTTTAATTGGGGCCTCACTGACTGAATCTGTAGATTATTTGAGAGATTATCTGTACAATATTGAGCCCTCTAATGCCTGAATATTTATTTGGGTTTTCTTTAACTTACCTCAATGGTTTTTCTTTCTTTTTTTTTTTTTTAACACAAAAGTGCTGCATGTCTTCCATTGGATTTATTCCTCTGGGGATATACTCTTTTATGCTATTATTACAATGCTATAACATTATTTTAAAATGTTATTTTCTGATTATTTTTGGCAGCTAGAAATACAGCTGATTTTTTATATTGATCCTACATCCAGCTAGCTTGCTAAATTCATTTACTAATTTATATAGTCTGGGTTCTTTTGGATCTTCTCTCCATAGCTATATCTTATATAAATAATTTGTCTATACACAAATATTCATATATATTTCTATATATTATCCATGATGCTGATGAATAATGGCAGTTTTATTTCTTCCTTTTTCCTATTCTTATTTCTTTTCTTGCCTTATTGCACTAGCTGTAAACCTTTAGTCCAATGTCAAATAGATGTGATAAAAGAAATCTTTGTCTTATTTCCAAATTAGGGAGATTATAATGTTTGCTGTAGGGTTATCCATGGGTTTTCTTTACAGGATCAAGAGAGTTCCTTACATTTCTAGTTTGCTAAGAATTTTTTTAAAAAATTATGAACATGTGTTGAGTTGTATTTAAATGTTTTTTTCTTTATCTACTAAGATGATCATAAGATCTCCCCCTTTATTCTGTTCATGTGGTAAATTTTAGTGATTAAAGTAGCCTTTTGTTTTCAAATAATTTTAGACTTACAGAAGAGTTGCAAATATAGTACAGAGCTTCTCCATACCCTGCACCTAGCTGCCCCTGATGCTCATTTTATATAACCATAGGACAATTATCGAAACTTAAATAATTAACACTGGTACAATAATTCTAATGATATTACATACTTTATTCAGATTTTACTAGTTTTTCAAATAATGTTCGCTCTCTGTGGGACCTCCAGGATTCCACATTGCATTTAGTTGTCACATCCCCTCTGTCTGCTCTAATCTGTGACAGTTTCTCATCTTGAGGTTTTGCATTTTTGAGAAACACTACAGAGATGTCATGCTTTTCCCAAAGAGGGTACATGATATCTCTTATTATTGGTAATGTTAGCCTTAATTACTTGGTTAAAGTGATATCTGCCCATATTGAGTTTTGAATGTTAAAACCTTATGTTTTAACCTTTTCCTTATATTCTTGGAGCAAACTCAAATTGGTTGTGACATTTTAAAATATGTTTTATGCCAATCTTTTGAATAGGATATTTTCATCTTTTTTTTTTTTTTTTCTAAGGGCTGCATCCGTGGCATATGGAAATTCCCAGGTCAGGGGTCAAATTGGAGCTGCAGCTGCTGGCCTATGTCACAGCCACAGCAACACCAGATCCAAGCCACATCTATTACCTACACCACAGCTCACAGCAATGCTGGATCCTTAACCCACTGAAGGAGGCCAGGGATTGAACGTGCCTCCTCATGAATGCTGGTCAAATTCGTTTCCGCTGAGCCATGATGGGAACTCCCATCTATTGTTCATAAGAGAGAGTGGTTTGTTATTTTCCTTTACTGTAATATCTTTGTTAGGATTTGGTATTAAGGTTAAGCTGGCTTCATAAAACAAGGTAGTAATTATTCCCACTTTATTCTCTGGAAGAGTTTATGGTTTATGTAAGACTGCTAGAACTAAAGATTACAACATGCATCCCTGATTTTTTTTTTTTTTTTTTTTTTTAGGGCCACACTCATGGTATATGGAAGTTCCCGGGCTAGGGGTCAAATCAGAGCTGCAGCTGCCAACCTAGGCCACAGCCATAGCAACATGAGATCCAAGCCATGTCTGTGACCTACACCACAGCTCATGGCAACACTGGATCCTTAACCCACTGAGCAGGGCCAGGGACTGAACCCGCATCCTCATGGATACTGGTCGGTTTCGTCACTGCTTTGCCACGATGGGAACTCCCCTTGATTTATTAAATAGTACTTTTTTCAATTCCTGTATAATGTTAAGAACATGGGATACTCTAACTCCTTTTTTCTGTTTATATTTTGTGTATTGTTGCATATTTTAATTCTAAATATATTCTAACTCTCTCAAGATGTTATTTTATACAGTCAAGGTTAATTTAGATTTTCCCATATGTTTACTCTTTACATTGCTCTCCATTCCTTTCTGCATCTTCTTGATTCCATCTGGGATTCTTTTCCTTCTACCTGAAAAACTGTTCAGTTTTTCCTTTGGTGTCAGCTAGCCAGAAACCATCTCAGTTTTTGTTCGGCTGGAAATGTCTTAAATTTCACCTTTTTTTCCCTTGCTCTTTTAGGGTTCCAGGCTAAGGGTAAAATTGGAGCTGCAGCTGCTGGCCACAGCCATAGCCACACCAGATCCAAGCCTTGTCTGAGACCTACAGCACAGCTCACAGCAATGCCCCACTGAGTGAGGCCAGGGATTGAACCTGCATCCTTATATATACCAACCAGGTTCGTTTCTGCTGAGCCACATTGGGAATGCTACACTCTCATTTTTGAAAGGTACGTTCTCTGAGTATAGAATTTTAGGTTAATAGTCATTTTATTTTAACCTTTTAAAGACGTCATTTCATTATTTTTTGGTTTCCACTGTTTTTGTTGAAAATTGGCTTATTGTTGCCTTTAAGCTAATTTTGTAGGTTTTTTATTGCCGTTGTTTTGTTTGCTTTGTTTTTTAGCATGGGCTGCTTTTACAGTTTTTTTCCTTCGGTTGTTTTCAGCTGTTTCACTATAATGTGCCTAGTTATAGCATTCTTTGTATTTGCCTTCTTGGGCTTTGTAGCACTTTCTGAATTTGTGGCTTTATGTTTGTCAGTTTTTAAATCCTCAGATTATTTTATCTTCAAATCTTTTTTTTTTAATTTTCCCATCTCAATTTTTTAAATTAGCCTCATGATTGTCAAGTTTATTGCATTCACATCTTGTTACCATTTTCCCCACAGTTGTTTAGACTTTTATTTGGGGGGGTGCCCTACCTGCAGCATATGTAAGTGCCCAGGCTAGGTGTCAAATTGGAGCTGTAGTCCCTGGCCTACGCCATAGCCACAGCAACACAGGATCTGAGCCATGTCTGCAACCTACACCACAGCTCACAGCAAGGCTGGATTCTTAACCCTTTGGGTGAGGCCAGGGATCGCACCCGCATCCTTACAGATACTAGTCGGGTTCGTTACCACTGAGCCACAATGGGAACTCCCATCTCTTCTAATCTTTTTGATGCTATGTTACCTCTCTCCTTTCCTTCAAGGACTCTAACTACACAAAGTTTACACTGGGTTCCATCCATCTCTTAGGCTCTTTTCTGTTATTTCATAAACTTTTAATACTATTGTACTTGTAGTGAAGTCTGCACATTTTCTTCTGGCTCATGTTTAAGTTCTTAATATCAGGCCTAGAATTTTTATTTGATTCCTTTTAAAAGACTCAACATACATGTTTAAATTATTTCAATTTTTTTTCTCTTGGTTTTCAGTCATTTGGTCCTATCTTCTGGTATTCCCAGTATTTTAAAAAAAAATTCATATACTGTGCATAAAAAAATTGTAGTGATGAATTGAGATTCTAGATGATGTTAGCTTCCTCCAGAAAGGATTTACTTTGTTTCTGGAAGGCAATTAGCTAGGAGAATATCTCCTTAATCTAATCTGAGATTGAATTAATTTAGATCTGAGTTTCAGTCTCTGTGAATACTAGTGCATTTTCAGGCTAGCTTTAATACCAGGGTATAGACCTTCAAGGTTTCCAGCTGAAAGACTAGGATTTTTACTAGAACTCCTCCTTTGGAAGGACCTAAATCCCAATTTTGTTTCCTAAGGCCTTTGGAATCAACAATCCTGCTCAGCTGCTCAGCATCTCTGTACTTATTCAGAATCACAAAAGCTTTGTGGAGAAAGCAGCTCTAGGTTAGGCCACTCACCTCTCTGTTTTTCCTTTTCCCCTACCACTTTAGACTCTGTCTTAGTAACTCTCCAATGCTTCCAAATAGATACTCCTCAGTTTTTTAAAAATCTAGGTTTTCTAGTTGTTCTCATATGGAGGACTGATCTGCTACAAGCTAGTCCATCATGTCTAGAAGCAGAAGTCTTCCCCTAAGGAGATTATAGCTAGTACTGCTCTATTATATCATCTGTGTTTCCTGCCCTTGAGGAAATTTTGCTTTAAAACACAATCCTGGATGCTATAACAAACAAATCTCAGGAAAACAAAAATAATTGGTGCCTTGGATATTGTAATTTTTCAAACAATGTTATAATGTCAACAATAATAATAACCAACAATTGTTGGGTATTTATGCTGGGTCAGAAAATGTCCTAGGACTTTACACATATTAACTCATTAAAGGAGAGACAGTGAAAAATCTAGTGCTGTCCATATTCCTCAGTCACAGAATATGACCAAGCATGGGTCATGAGTGAAAGATGACAGATAATTCAATAAACACAGCCAGGGCCCAGCTAAGAAAAAAGTTCAGACATTATCTAAGCTATCAGATCACTGGAACTGCACAGGCAAAAAGGTAATCTACAAGCCTCACACTACTTCCCCACTTGTCTTTTTCTAGTGGGAACTACTAACAAAATTAGTTGACAGCAAAAGACTAAAAATGAGCATGCTTTCCTTCCACTGTGTGCTTCCTGGGGGAGGTGATGAAATATCTAAAGGAAGTAGCAGAAAAGAGATAACAGGAGAAGAAGGAACAACTAAGAGCTTAAGTCAACTGCTGCTGGGTAGCAGGAATCAGCTTTACCTGCATTCAGCAGAGACCAAATACTTGCAGGTTTAGGTCACGGAAATGAGTTGGGTGACAGATATGAGACAAGAATGGAATGGAGGTGATGTGGTATCGATGGCCCAAGATGCTACCAAAGAGAAGTGAAGGGGATATTTAGGCGATTCGCCCAGAAAAGCAGAAATGTACCCCAAGTCCCAGGCACAGAGCACAGACCATGGCAATCCCATCCTAACTCCAGCTCTCAGCTAGCTGCTCTCCAGGGCCTCACTCTTCAGTATCCTCTAGCCTAGGTAATAAACAGTGTGGACCTCATCTTGCTGTTGGATGACATTCTATTTCGCTCCCTCTATGCCACAAAAAATTTTGTTTCCACCACGGGAAGCAGTCTGGAGTAGCTGAAGCATAGGCTGTAGAACAAGTCTTGGCCCTAACTGCTACCTGGGTTGACCATGAGCAAATTATTTAACCTCTCTGAGCTTCCATATCCTCATTGTGAAACGGGACAATAACAATAGTTATCAAGATGGCATGAGGTAATGCTAGTGAAGTGCTTCAAAAAAAAAAAAAAGGTGAAATAAATGTTGGCTAAGGCTATTACTGAACTTAATTTAGGGTCCTCTGGTGTGTAGGAAGGACTTATACCATTCTCACCTGTTGGGTTTCTCATTTAAGAGGCTGCCTCAGGAGTGTGGTGGGAGGCGAAGGAAGAGTTGGAAAACACAGGAGTTTCCATGTTTCATGGGGGAGCAGAAGTTTAATCCAAAAGTAAATGTGCTCCTAAGACTGGTATCTTTTTGGAGAAATGTTGCAAAATGTCTGACTAGGGGTGCTCATTAGTTAGGTTTCCTGTTATCACTCCTCTGTGGGAGGAAACTGGTTCTATTTCAGAGACCCCACAGGTCTCAGCTTCCTCCCACCCATCCCCTCCAGAACCATGAAGGCTGGGATGGCCTTAGAAGAGATGCTGCCTCCCTACCCTGGTGGTCAGAAGTGCTCCTCTGTGGATCTCAAGGGCCTCTGCTCATCAAAATCTGTCTTCAGTAAAGTATTAAACATCAATTATTTAGCTCTTAATGTGAATTGAATTCATATGTCATTTCACCCCAACGCATGTGCATTTTATGCCTCACCTTCACTCTGGATTGAAAGGCGTGGGTCCCCATGAACCCCAAGGAACAAGAAGGGCATCTAATGGACAGCCCCTGTTCCCACTTCCCAGTCTCATTAGCTGGGTGGCTTTGGGTCATTTATTTTTCCTTTGTTGCCCTCAACATCTTCATTCAAGGGTTTCTAAAATCCCTTCCAGCTCTCAAAACTCTATCCATGAAAAGAAGTTTTAATTGAAGGAACTGAAGCGAGCCCAGAAACCACCCTCAGGCGCATGCAAGTCATCCCATTCCCGACCTGACCGGGGAAGCTTTCAAGGCACCCAAGATGCCCCCTGCCCACCCCTCGCCCCCGGCCCCTGCGCGTCCCCCCTCAGGGCAGGGCCCCTCCAGAGCCAGGCTCCCACCGCAGCCCGGCTGTCCCTCTCCTCCCCTCCCCGCCCGATCCCCGCTTCCTGTCTGGCAGATTTACGACGCAGTTCAAAGAAGGAAGGATGATATAACTTTCCTGCTCCCTCCCTCTCCCAACCGACTTCGTCTCCCTGGCCGGGGGCCAAGCAGTTTTGTTTTCCGCAGGCCCCTGTTTGTAAAAATCCTCCGCGCCTCAACACCCGCCCCCCCCCCCGTGACATGGCGTCAGCTCCCAACCCACGGGTCAGGCTCTCACTCGTGGGCGGGGAAGGAGGCAGCCCCGCGCCGCGCTGGAGCCTAATTAAATGCTGAGGAAACAAACCACTGCTTCAATTTTCTCTCTCAAAATAGCGAGGACCCAGGATTCCTCTCTGGCCTGAGCCGTGACCTCCTGGGCCTGGGCTGTGGGGGGAGGACAGGGGTCCGAGGAGGCGGGGGACCCCCCAGGCTCAGGGGTACAGAAGCCCCGGGAGAAGCCGACTTTAGGGAGGGGGAGATTCGAGCCCTGGGAAATGAGCTCTTCTGTTCCCTCCATCCCTACTTGGCATCTCGGCCCCTGCCCCTTGCCTGCGCTGACTGCCGGCCTGTAGGACACCAAGATGTCCTGGGGCCGCTGGCGTCTCCCAGCCCCGCGTGGCTGAGGATGCCGAGCTCTGGCCAAGGCTGGGGTAACTCTCTAGGCAGATCATAGCGCACACATCACGTTTCGCGCATAATCAATCCTCCTGGGCAATGAGGTTGACAGAAAACATCAACAAGTGGATGCGTGGAAATAAAAGCTCCCACGAGTCAACCCAATGTGTTATTGGCTCAGTTTGCCTGGTTCCCCAGCGTCTGGCCTTCCCTGCCTGGAAGGAGAGAGACCAGGCTGCCAGGAGACAGGCAGGGGACAGCTGACCACAGCAGTCAACGTGAAGCAGAGGGGCAGGCCGTGGGAAGTAGGGCAGGTGCAGGGCTTTGCCATGGGCAGAACTCCTCAGTCATTCACCCCATCCTAGCCCTGCTCACATGCTCCCTCACTGGCTGTCCATCCTCCTGATTGGACCATTGGGAAGGGGCAGGGATGGGGTGGGCTAAAGAGTGTCAGCCTGTCCCCCACTACCCAACGCATAGAGGTACCTGACTTCAATGCTTTTGTTCCCTTTCAACCTCCCCCCTGCAACAGGCAAGACTGAATTTGCTTTGTCCTGTCATGAGCACTGTTAGCATTCAAGGGGCAGGGTGTGTAGCCGCGATCAAGTACAAGCTTATGTGGTGCCTTCTTCACGTTTGGAGGACCCAGAGGGACAGCAGAACCGGGCCGGGGCCTCTTGTGCCAATGGCAGCCGTGGAAGACAAATGTCACATGTGCCTAACACTAAGCCAGTACCCACTGCTTCTGTGGAAGGGTTGGAATAAAAAGGAAGGAGAAACTCAAAGGAAATCACACTCAAAGAGTAGGAGTGAGGGCTCTTACCTGCCACTCCTTTGTGAGAGCTTTTCCATCAGGACGAAGATGCTGAGCGGGCGATTCCCTGGGCGAAAGCCTCTTCAGCTCATTCTTGGAGGTATCTTCAAGTTTCCTCCTTCTCTTCAAAGGCCATCCGTCACTCCAGAGGGATTGGAGCAGCTGCTCGTGACCAAGGCAGTGGGGGCACAGCCAGCCACATGAATCATTATGATATGGTGTGACAATTCCACTACCGTGTGACCAGTGCTGCAGGGAGGGGAGGACAGGGGCTGAGGGAGGACAGGGCAGGGGCACCTGTGACTGCCTGGCAGTCATGGAAAGCTTCCTGAAGCAGATGGTGGGTGCCTGGGCCTTGTCTCTCTGCTCCTCCAACCCAGGCAGCACTAACGACCTTATAACGGGGCCCTGTGCCAGCAAAGACAGTCAGGCAGTCAGAGGACACATTTCATTTTCCGGAGACCCGCTGGCACCCTGGTCTCCTGCTTCTCAGGAGCCTCCTCTGGGCACAATTGTTCCAAACACAGCCCCTTCTCTTGGTGGAGTTGAGGCCAGAGCACAGGCCTCACTGGGCAATAATAATAATAATAATGCCAAGGTGTGTGTGGGGGGGAGTGGCAGAGGAGAAATGCCACTTTACCCTCAAGCCCCACCCTGCGGGTAACTGTCTCAACCCCCAACCATGCTCCGGGGAGACTGCAGCTCAGTGTCGCCAAACCACAGAGTCCTCATTTGGAAGATCCCGTTTCCTAACCACGTTGGCCCAACATCAATAGCAATATTGCCCCACAAGGAGCTGCAAGCCATTTACTGCGAAAACCACCAGCGCCAGGGCTCAAAAACCAAGTTCAGACACGAACAACTCCCCTCTGGAGTATAAAACTGAGTTCAGAATTAAGAAAAACAAAAATTTCAGCCTAAGTTTCCTCGGAGACACTCTCAGCGCCCCTCCTCACGGCTGCCCAGAGGTCCTTCCTGGCCTCCACCCCCCCCCCTTAGGAGCTAATGGTCCCCAGCTGTGCCAGCCTCTAGGCCTCCTCCTTAACCCCTTGGTTTCCTCCATCACTGCCAGAAGATAATTAGGATTCAGAAATCCCGTGCAAGGCTGAGAGCAGAGGGCACCCACTGCACAGGGTTAATGGTCGGCACGTTCTATGCTTTCTCCTAATAAATCAAATTAATATTAATTGCTGCCATTGTGGGGTGTACATCTTCCCACTTATTACCCCTTCTGAGACCTGTCATCTTTGCAACCACAGGAGGAGGTAGGAAATGGGAGATGGGAAATTGTTTTACCCATTTCATGGATGAGGTCATGGAGGCCACCAAGGAAACGTGACTTAAACTCACTCTGCCCACCCTATCACTTACTTTGAGCAAGAGTCGATTCTCCACTGTGCTGGTTAAAGAGATAATCACTGCTCTTACATTGTCCAACTGCAGAGGTTTTAAAATTTTAAAACAAAAAAACAGGAGTTCCTATCATGGCTCAGTGGTAACAAACCCGACTAGTATCCAAAAGGGTGCAGGTTCTATCCCTGGTCTCGCTCAGTGGGTTAAGGATCCTGCATTGCTGTGAGCTATGGTGTAAGTCACAGACATGGCTCAATGTCAGGTTGCTGTGGCTGTGGTGTAGGCTGGCAGCTGCCGCTCTGATTCAACCCCTAGCCTGGGAACCTCCATGTGCGGCACCTACAGCCCTAAAAAGACAAAAACAAAAAACAAAAAATACCCAACAAGACAAAACCAGAAAACACTGGCTTGAGGATTGGAGGAGCCAGGTTTTCTCCCCAGCCAGTAGGGCCCTTGTTGACTTTGGACAGGTGCCAGGCTCCTTGAGCTCCCACAACCTTATCTTCAAAATAACACAAGTACAAATATCTGCCTTTCTTCCCTCTTGGGCTTGTTGGAAGATCAAATAGATCCAGTTGGGCAGAAGCATCGTAAACTGTAGGGAAGAAAGATGATGACACTCGGAGAGACCCTCCCCCACCCCGGCCCCACCTCGAGGAACACAACACATTCTAAGAGAAGAGACGCTGGCTGCAATGGTTTCAGAGTGAGTTTGGGGGGTCTGATGTGCCAAGGATCTTTCATTTCACTTGTGAGAAACAGATTCTGAGGCACTCTGTCAGACCTTGCTATTTTGAGGGCTTTGGAGGACCAGAGGTTTATTATAAAGACAAACTTTAAGTCCTCCCTGGCTGACCCCAGCCTGTTAAAAAGGTGGCCTTTTGGCTGGACCTGTGGGTGAGCCACTGTCTTCAACTCACCACCTCCCCCTCACACTGGCACTAAATCAGATTTTTCTTCTCCCATGTAAAAAACATCTGTTAATGAAGATCATTGGGTTTATCATCAAAACTCAGAAACAACCCGAATGTCCTTCAGTTGGGGAACGGATAAGAACTGCGATATGTTCATACAGGGAAGATTACTCAGCAGCAAAAGGAGTGAAATACAGTTACCTTCCACTCACTTCATGTCAGGTGAAAGAGGCCTGACTCCAAAGGCTGTCGAGTGTACGATTCCATTTCTGTGACATTCTGGGAGAGACCAAGCTCCAGGAATGGGACCTGATCTGTGGTCACCAGGGGTAGGTATGTGTTCCGGAAGTGGGGTGGGGAGCACCCAGGCATTTTTGCAGGATGATGGAACTCTGCTGTGTCTTGATCATGATGGTAATTCCAGGACTCTAAGCATCTGTTCAAACTCATGGAACCGCGTGCCAAAAGGAGTACGTTACTGAAGGTAAATTCAGATAAAAATCTTAAAATTAGAAAATAAGCAACCTCGAGGTTTTTCTTCTACAAAAGGATCATTGAGAAAGTCGAGTGAGTCATGATTCCACAGGGAGCCTAGTAGAAGACTGTACTGGGATACGGTGTTGGGTCGTGTTGTGGAGTGTAGGGGTGGAGAGTCGGGTCGTGCCTAGAATCTGGACACTGGTTCTCTACGTGGGCTTGGCGATGACGGCCTGAAGAGGGGGGGTCAGAGTCCAGGGCCCCACCTCTGGATGATCTGATTCCCTGGACCTGGGCTAGACCCGGGAGTCTGCATTCTAACACGCTTCCCAGGTTATGTGGTTTCAGGTGGTTGACAGCCCATATTTGGAGGCCCTCTCTTAGGCCTTTCTTCATTATTTGGCAATTAAATTCTTTTGTGAGCTTGGCCTTTTTATGCCTCAGTGTTTCCCCCAGTCAAATGGGGACAGTTCACCCGTCTCTGGCTTCGTGATGACCTAAGGTGGGAGGTCATTCAGGTACATGTTGGGCGTGTTGCATTCGGTGGAAGTGGGCTTGGCAGGGCTCATGATCTGTTCCTTTGGGGCCTGCACCCTGAACAGCTTTTCCTGTAAGCTGGCATCTTGGAACTTACCCAGCCTCTTGGGATGTGGTAGCTTTGACCTTAAGGGGATACAGTCAAGGTGAAAATTTGTCTCTCTGAAATGCTTTTTCTCACAGAAAGACATCCAAAGTCAGAGGCATGTCCTTCTGGGGTGACCATAATTCTGAGCTCTAGAACAATTCAGAAAGCCAGGATGTGAACCTGAGTTCAGTTCTCAGTTCCAGCACTGACCATTTGTGTGATTCTGGACAAGTAATTTCATTTCTTATGGTCTAAAATTCTTACCTTCGGGAGTTCCCGTCATGGCTCAGTGGAAACGAACCTGTCTAGGAACCATGAGGTTGCAGGTTCGATCCCTGGCCTTACTCAGCGGGTTAAGGATCTGGCATTGCCGTAAGCTGTGGTGTAGGTCGCAGACTCGGCTAAGATCTGGTGTTGCTGTGGCTGTGGTGTAGGCTGGTAGCTACAGCTCCAATTAGACCCCTAGCCTGGGAACCTCCATATGCCACGGGAGTGGCCCTCAAAAGACAAAAGAGAAAAAAATAAGTAAATAAAAATAAAATTCTTACCTTTGAATTCATCAGGTGTGAAATAGGGCTGACAATTGTACTTTGCAGCAACACCACGGGGTTTGAAAGACATAGGCTGAGTTATTTAGTGATGAGGCATTGTGACAGCTGAACTTTCAAAAGATTTGACAAAACCAAAACATATATGTATACACACGTGTATACATATCTATGTGTATATACACATGCCTAAAATAGAAACACATAAAGCAAATATGCCAAATGTTAAGAATTGCTGAATCTAAGGGACACACATGTGGGTAATCATGTTTCCACATTTTCTAGATGTTTTTAAACCTTCATAATGAAATCAGGAAGAAATGGTACAGGTGAGACCACCAGCACAGGGCCTGTTGCACTGTAGGTCCCAGTAGGTTGGTGAGAGGGGAGGTGAGGATGGCAGGGCAGGGAGAGGGGGACGGCACAAGTAGGAGAAAGGCTTCCAGGCCAGCCCAGCGCAGGAAGAGCCCAGGGACAGAAGGAAGACGGGCAAGGGCCCCCTCTCGGGATGGAATGGGTGTGAGAACTGCCCTTTGCTTTCCCATCTCCAGAGAATCTGGGTGGGGGGCGGGGTGGGGCGGACCCCACTCCATAGGGAGGTTTCCTCAGGGATCTGAGAAAAAACAGTTGCACTCTTTGCAGGTGCTTTGGGCCCCCTTAGCTGGGGTGGGAAACATGATAGGGATCCTTTGGGCCTCCGGATTGTTTGCAATTTATAGACACTGTGAGGAGGCCCCCAGTGTACAAGCGTCTTGCTCCACCGCTGTCCCGAGCACCAAGGTGGAAATGAACAAGGTCCAAATGGCAGAGGGGGATCAGCAAAACTGTGAGGATGGGCTGCGAACTGGGCAGCTGGTCCCGCCTCCCTTGCAGCTCCCCTCAGCTGAGGGCTCCCACCTTAGCCCATGGCTGGACTTCCAGCTCTTCCAGATCCAGTGTCGTGAACGCAGCCTGATTGCTGTGACAAATCACCACAGACTTAGTGGCTGAAAATAACACTATTGTATTATCTTTATGATGCTAGAGGTTAGAAGTCCAGATTGGGGCTCATGGGCTAAACTCAAGCAGGGCTGGGTTTCTTCTGGAGGCTGAAGGCGAGAATCTGTTTTCTTGTCTTTTCCAGCATCTAGGGGTCTGTGGCCCTTCCTCCTTCTTCAAAGCCAGTCGCATCTTCCTCACACTGCCATCTCTCTAGTTCCAACTCTTCTCTCTCCCACTACTCCATGGAAGGCCCCCTGTGACTACCTTGGACAGATAATGTTTTGAAGTTCATTAATTAGCAACCTGAACTTCCCCCTGCCACGTAACAGGCTCAGGGATTGAGACATGCACAACTTTTGGGGTGGGGGGCATTATTCCGTCGACTACAGAGGATGCCCTAGAAGGATGAGCATCTTTACCATTTACTCCTAGGGATTTTCAAACTTTAGTGTACTTTAGAATCATGGGAAATGCTCAAAAGGCCAGAATTTTAGGCCCATTGGATTCTGATTAGGCACTTCTGGAATGGATCTCTGGAATCTGAGCTGCCTTATGCCTTCCTGATATACGTGACCCAAGGAGCACGCTTTAAAGAGTCTGCTTTTGTGAGTTCCCGTCGTGGCTCAGCCGTAACGAACCCGACTAGGATCCATGAGGTTTTGGGTTTGATCCCTGGTTAAGGATCTTGCTTTGCTGTGAGCTGTGTTGTAGGCCAGCAGCTATAGTTCCAATTTGACTCCCAACTTGGGACCCCAATTAGACCCCTAACCGCAGGTGTGGCCCTAAAGAGAAAAAAAAAAAAATCTGCTCTGTTTTTTTGAATAGGGTATAGTGGCTACATATTAGCACCTAATTACAAAATCTATGCCCTCTGATTTATTGAGCAATTCTCATGTACTAATAAATACAGCTAGGTGGAGCAAGCACTTTTTGCCAGATCTATTCTAAGTGCTGTCCATGCACCACCTCCTTTAAGCCCCACAATGGCATGACAAGGTAGGGTTATTATTATCATGTCTATTTTGCAGATGAGAAAAGAAAGGCACGGGGTTAAGTACCTTACCTAAGGCAAAGAACGGACACAGGCAAAGCCAGATGCCTGTTCATCCCCTTCCTTTCTCTTCTCCAGCCTAAGAGGCAGCTCTGCCGCCAAAGGTGGAGTTAGCCCTGGCCATAGCCAGAGGGTGGGGGGCTGAATTTTACACTCAAAGAGGTCCAAACAAAGCAATTAAAAGCCTCAAATGACCTGGTGAGGTTGTCTTTAATTCTTCTCCAAACACACCCAACAGAGCCACAACAATGCTATGGGCAGGAAGGAGTCTGCTGAGGAAATGCCATCCTGGCCCCTCCAAGAGGCAGCAACCTCAGAGGGCCTCCTTCCCCCTCCACACACATGCAGGCAGGCACCAAGGGACAGTTTCCCTTTATTCCAGGAGTGTGGTCCAGCCTGCTACATTCCCTTCACAAAGCATCAGATTCCCCTGGCCTCCTGTCTGTGTCTGAGAGAGCTTCCAACTGGGCCACTATGGGTCCCAGTATCATTTCACTTCTTTAAAAAACTTTTTGGCCATTTGCGAAGTCCCTGGAGCCTGAGTAACTCTCAGGCCCCTCCCCCTGCACCTTCCCTCCCCCCGGGCCCCAAGCAGTGGGTTTTCCCTGCCTGCCTCTTCCCCAAGGGCCGGACCTGTGCCGGAGGTGGGAGAGGGGCCCCATTTCATTTCTTTAGGACAGAAAATGGAGACTTAAGTGACACCAGATGGGTTATAGGCTGACATCCATGTAGATGTCACCTCCTCTGCTATTGACGCCACAAAGCAGGCCACTCTCTCCCCACCCTCCACCACCTCCTTCATCTCCAGTTCCCATTTCATCTTCCATCCTTTCTCCTTTCTCCAGCTCCCAGGATGCACTCTCCACTCCAGCTCCTTCCCCACAGTCTCACTGCCTTAGGCATGTGACTGTGCAGGCCTGGGTCAGAGGGGTAGGTTGCAACCAAAGACCATGAACCTTTAAGCCCACCTTAGACTCTGCCTCTGTTTCCCCTTTGCCACCTTCCTGCCTCAAAGCAGCATCTGTGGCTCTGATACCTGCTTTGTGGTTTGTAAAACATGTGCTCCATTTATTTCCAGGCTCATCCTGACGCCTTATAAAGTATGGAGGGTTCCCACAACGGATTCTGCCGATGGGGAAGATGATGCCGGAAGGAGGACAATGACTCACTCAAAGCCACACGGCGTCTAGTGTCTTCCAAACCTGCCCCGCCCTGATGTTAGAGTTCTCCGTGATGATGATGAGGTTTCCATGGTACCCCACGCAGAGGAGATGCTGGACCATGAGTGTGGCTGCTGTGGACAGGTCCTGAAGAACGTCAAAGCAGATGAGAGCAGAAAAACAGTCCACGTCAGTTACCTTTCATGCCCAGTTTCTATGCTATCTAATTATACTGATGGAGTTTATGAATATGTCAAATTTTGTGTTATGGTTTTATACGATTTAAAAAAAAAAAAAACATCTGGGAGTTCCCATTGTGGCGCAGCAGAAACAAATCTGACTAGGAACCATAAGGTTGCGGGTTTGATCCCTGGCCTTGCTCAGCGGGTTGAGGATCCGGCATTGCTGTGAGCTGTGGTGTAGGTCTCACAGATGCGGCTTGGATCTGGTGTTGCTGTGGCTGTGGCGTAGGCTGGCAGCTGTAGTTTAATTTGACCCCTAGCCTGGGAACCTCCATATGCTGTGAGTGTAGTCCTAAAAAAACAAACTGAAAAAAACAAAAAACAAAAAAACAACAACAAAACAAAACACCATCACCCTATGGGGTGTGGGCTGGGCTGTGGGCTGTGTGTGGAGACTTCTGACCAAGGGCTTGCTGCTGACCTGGAAGCATGTGCAGCACGTCCAGGCACCTCCCAGGTCACCTTCACCACCACCACCTCAGCACCAGCCTTGTGCCCATTTCACAAAGGAGAAAACAGAGGCCCGGAAAAGTTCATCGCCTATCACTATTCAGCTAGTGAAGGGCAGGCTTCCAAGTCAAGTCTGTCTGTCCCATGCCAAAGCTGAGTTCCCACCTTTGTCCCATGGCACTGACTCCCCACAGAGACAAAAAGGGCTTAGTGGTAAAGTGACTCCGTTTCCCCTTCTGTAAAACCTGTCTCCTGGTGTCTATGTCCCCTAAGCAGAGGCCCCCCTCTCTCACCCCTGGTCTCTGTGCCAGCCCGCAGGAGTGTCAGAGCCTTCCCTTTGGAGGAGTAAGTTCCCCCCACTTGGAAGGAGGAGTCAGTCAGACCCTCAAGGCCCCCAAGCCCCACGACTCCCCTCCTGGGGACAGCCCTGCTCTGAGAGCTGGAAGCCTTGCCCGGGCACCAGGGGGTCAGGGCCCGGCTAAGGAGCAGCACCGCTCTGCCCACGCCCAGTTGGGCAGTTCTCCAGCAGGTTGTGCAATCTTGCTATGAATAGGTCTAGGTGTGTGGTTTGGTGCCAAAGAGACCAGACTTGTTTCCTTCAGTGACAGCTCCCCTCTGGAATTCTGGGAGGTGAGGGAGCACAGCTGTGAGGTCAGGCTGCTGGCCCTGAGCAGGGCGGTCTGAGCTGGTGGCGTGAGGGGTGGAGCCTGTGGCCAGACTGGATGGGCAGGCTGGCAGCATGACTCTTCCGTGAGAGGGCACCATGATGGGTGTTCAACTTGAGTGCCCAGAGCTCTTCTCCCTCCCTGGCAGTCACCCAGCCACCCAAGCCTCTGCCATCCCTCACTCTCACCAGGCCCTCTGACCTTAGGTATAGACTTAAGAAGCTGGGAAGGAGACAGGAAAAGATTTGCAAGTTAATTGTTAAAACTTAAAAAAAAAAATGAGGCTGTGGGAAACCAGGGATTCTCATACATCATTGGAGGGCAATTTGGTCCATCTACCAAAATTGCAAATGCGTATGTATCTTTTGCCCCAATAATGCCACGTTTGGGCATGAATACTACAAAGATTCTGACATGCGTATGTAATAATGTGTATAAGGTTATTCACCGCAGTGTTGCTGATAAAAACAAAGGTTTAGAAACAACATCCAGTGTCTATCAGTAGGGATTACTGGCTAAATGGATCATGATCCAATGAGACAGTGGAATACTATGCAACTCTAAAAATGAGGAGGCTTTCTTGGAGTTCCTGTTGTGGCGCAGCAGAAATGAATCTGACTAGGAATGATGAGGTTATGGGTTCAATCCCTGGCCTCGCTCAGTGGGTTAAGGATCTTGTGTTGCTGCGAGCTGTGGTGTAGGTTGCAGAGGTGGCTTGGATCCCATGTTGCTGTGGTTCTGGAGTAAGCTGGCAGCTGTGGCTCTGATTTGACTCCTAGCCTGGGAACCTCCATATGCCACAGGTACGGCTCTAAAAAGAGAAAAAAAAGACAGTAAATAAATTAATAAAAATGAGGAGGCTTTCTATGTATGATAATTCTTCCATGCATGAGACAATCATTAGGGGAGCAAGATACTCAACAGTGTGTGTAATGTACTTTTTCTGTTAAAAAAAGGGGGGGAGTAAGAATTTGTGTCTCTTATTGCTTGTAGATGCCTAAGAAATTCTGGAAGGGGAGTTCCCGTCGTGGCGCAGTGGTTAACAAATCCGACTAGGAACCATGAGGTTGCGGGTTCGATCCCTGCCCTTGCTCAGTGGGTTAATGATCTGGCGTTGCTGTGAGCTGTGGTGTAGGTTGCAGACGCGGCTCAGATCCCGCGTTGCTGTGGCTCTGGCGTAGGCCGGTGGCTACAGCTCTGATTCGACCTCTAGCCTGGGAACCTCCATATGCCGCGGGAGCGGCCCAAGAAATAACAACAACAACAAGAAAAGACAAAAGACAAAAGACAAAAAATAAATAAATAAATAAATAAATAAATAAAATTAAAAAAAAAAAAAAAAGAAATTCTGGAAGGATATACAGGAAACTTTGGGGTGGGAGGAACTAAGCAGAAAACCAGAAAGGGATGCAAAGAAAACAGTCCCTCTGTGAACCAATATGCTTTCTAGCTTTTGAAACATGTGAATGCATCACCTTTCAAAATATTTTAAAATATGATGCAACAAATGGAGATAATTTTGACCCAAAAATTCAATTGCCAGATACAATGGGCATTGTCTCCCAGGGACAAGTCCTGGGATGAAAACACCCTTCTGCTTGGGGAGTTACCCAGTGGATGCCTCTTGGTGGGAGGAAGAGCCCCTTCCTTCTCCTGCTGGAGTGGGATGTAGAGGGGCCGAGAACAGTGCTAGCTTATCCATGGTGGCAACTCTGAGTCCTGTGTTGAGGCCAAAGGGTCCAAGACACAACAAGAACTATTTCAGTGTTTGCATCCTACCTTTTACTGCCTCTCCTCAGCCACAGTTTACGCTACATATACTATTTCTATTTGGCTTTTTATTTTTCTTACACCAATAGATAACATTACAAGAGTAATAGATAGTTACATTTCTGAGAGTGCACTTGATATGAGCATATAGTTGTAGTACTGATTTTTTTTAACAGATGCATAATATTTCTTTGCTCTTATTAGGGAGTTATGAAGACACACTTTTGCAATGATATTATTCATTTGTCAGATTCCTTTCAAACTGTGTAGTTATTATCTCCCCTGAATTCCCCAGCCCCCTTCTCCCACCTTATCCCTTTTTCCCTCCAGTCTCAAAAGAGGAGTCAAAGCCAGGCTCTCCACCTTGACTCTTTAGAAACTATAGTGATCTTTAGAAAAGTAACACATTCCCACTTTGATAAGTGAAAACAGCACACAAGGAGAAGTGGGTGTTCCCGTTGCGGAGCAGCAGAAACCAACCTGACTAGTATCCATGAGGATGTGGATTCAATCCCCGGCCTTGCGCAGTGGGGTGGGGATCCAGCGTTGCTGTGAGTTGTGGGTCGCAGACGCTAGGATTCCGCATTGCCGTGGCTGGGGTGTAGGCTGGCAGTTACAGCTCTGATTCAACCCCTTCACCTGGGAACCTCCACAGGCTGCAGGTGCAGCCCTAAAAAAACAAAACAAAACAAAACAAACAAACAACAACAGAAAAAACCCACATGAAAGCTGAATGAGCCATTGTTGAGTTTTCTGTGATTTCTTCTGGATCAGGGCTCTCAGTTTGGTTCAGGAGTTGCACGGGTGCCAAGATGACCCCCTAGCCTTTGGGGCAGCCTGTAAGGCTGGTGGCTGAGAGGCCCGAGATGGGAGCAGCTTCCCTGCCACCCCGGTGCCTGGTGCCATCCCAGGTGCTGGTGGGATGGATGAGCCCAGAATCACAGAAACTGGCCTACACCAACACAAGAGCATTGAGATTTTTCTTCCCTGAGTGGGAATCAGGCTGTTTGCAGTGTTTCTGGTAAGTTCTCTGAGAAGGAAGACAAGAACTAAGTTCTTTTTTTTTTTTTTCCTTTTTTTAAGAACTAAGTTCTGAGCCATTGTTCTGTGATGGACACTAGGCAGAACTATAGACATACACACCCTCATTTTCTTTGGGTATCAAATACTGCTGGCAGCCTTCCCTTTCAACATTCGAATGAGGAAAATTCAAGAAGGACCCCTCCTTCTTCCTCCAGCTCCAGAGGTGGCCTGGTCCTTGGAGCCCAGCACCAAAGCTTCTCTTGGATGGAGACAGAAGCAGAGGGAGGGTGGTCCCCCTTCTAAACACTCTTATCTTCCCCTCACCCCTTCAAACATACTCCCCAGCCATGCCCACCACGGCTGAGCTGAGAGGCACCCAGGTCACGGCAGGCAGCCCCCCACCCCTATCCCGTAGCCAGCTCCCACTTCCCCATGTCCCAGGGGAGTGGCTGTGGGGACAGGGTGGTGTGTCCGGCAGATCACGCTGTGAATCCTACCTTCCTCCACTTTTGACCTCTGCTCTCCAGCTGTGGTGTGGGTGGTTTGGCTGATACAAGTCACATGTGCGGGACTGAAGATTTGCCCTCACTACTCAAACACTTGCGAAATCAAATCCCTCAAGTGTCAGAGAGATTAACCCGTCCAAGTCCTTCCTCTTCTAAGCAAGAAGCCAAAGCAGGGAGAGCTGGCAACAACTAGCTCTTCATTCAAGGAGGTGGAGCGGATATAGATCCTACCTCGAGCATAAGCTCACCGTGGGCAGGGCCCAAGTCCTAGGTGTCCTGGTGCCCCCAACTGCAGCCTCTGGCCCACAGCCCCAATGAGACTGACTAATTGTTGTTAACTTGAGTTAATTTTAGCTGAATTTTTACCTGGTTTGGGGGAAGCTGTCTATTGAGAACCTTGTGATGGCTGGTGTTCCTTGGCCATTTTCAGCCTTTTGGGAGACAGAATCAGAACTGAGAGGCAATCTCAAATGAAATTCCTTCTCCCGGATGGGTTTGGGATTAGAAGACGGTGAGATTTTATCTTTAAAGGCAATTAAAACAATAACAAGGACAATTGTACAAAAGCATGACTCTCCACCAATGCAGTTTATCCCAAAGGGCAAAGTTAAAATCGTTTTATTCACTCGACCTCAGAGTCCATCGTGCTGCTGAGGACTTTGAACCCAAAAGCTGATTGATTTTTATGTCTCTTAAGGAAAGACACAACCCAAGCTACTAAGAATAGTTTTACGGTAGGGTGGGGTTCCCCCAAACTTAGCTGAGCGGCCCCAAGTGTACAGAGGAAATATTTATGCTGCTGTCGCCTGCGGCTCAAGTGCTGTTTGACTTTCGATGGGCAATGACCCCTGTTCATCGGCTGGACTCACATGGGCAGGACCTCCTTAGGGTTGAACTTTGACAGGTCCAAGCCTCTGACACCCAGTGAAGGCAGAGTGTAAATCCCGTCTCCCGATGGCAAAGCTCCTTCAGGGCGACGTGACTTGGTGCGGCCCAAAGTAGTTACCAGCCATAGTGAACGACACCATCAATCTGCTTTATTAAACTGTCTGGTGGCCTGTGGAGGTCAAAAGTGGGTCAGAGAAAAAGGTTGCTGGATGCATTTAGTTTAGAGATCTCAGGATAGAGGCTCTCTGTTCCGTGCATCTCCCAGCCACTGGAAGACCTTGAGATGAACTCGGCTATTTCATGTCTAAAGGAAGGGAGAGGGAGAACAAAAAAACTTTCGGAGTAAGAGAGAGTGTCATTGATGCTTTATTTACATGCGTCACCATCTCTTTTACAAACTAGATTACGGTTTTAGATGGAATACACAAGGCAATATCTACAAACACCAAGGAAGGTTAAGTACTGCATCTCTATTTCGTTTGGAAAGGAGAAGATTCCCAAATCAAACTGGTTTTGATTCTTGAGAGGAGAAGTGGTAGTTGTTATTTTATGGCAACATATGGTTAGAGAAAATCCTCAGGATGAATGCAATGTGATAGTGTTCGCTTCAAAAGAAAGGATGAGGTGCTTCAAACCAAAGGATCAGTGGCATGACTCTTAGGTGTTTGAAGACAGTCATGCACCAGATGGACTTCTTGCTGTTGGGGGGTATGAGCAAGAAAGTGAAACAGAGAAGACAGTTTTACAGATACTGTATACAGATTTTTTTTTTCCCATTCATGCAACTTTTTTTTCTTAAAAAAGTTAAAACATGTGAAGCCAAAATGTACAATACACTGTTTTTTAATATGAACTCATTTTTTTCTGGTCCTCCTTCACATCTGTTTACATTTCCCATGTACATAATGTGCTAGGACAAGTATATTGAGAGAAGACTGATTGCCAGGCAATGAGATAAAATTTTAGAGAAAGAAGTGACCAGACACACAGTTGTGGTTTTTTTGTTTTGTTTTTTTTTTTGTTTTAAAGCAGCCGCACAAATATTTTTGGAGTGTGGCAGAAGCCTTGGAACCAATCATTCATCAAAGAAAAATACATAAAAATAAAACTATGAGGAAAATACTTCATTCATTCAAACTGCATAAAAGATTACCCACTAGAGATCTAGAGCAAATATAATACACAGTCATCCTTCGGTATCCATGGGGGATTGGTTGCAGGACCCCCCCAGATAACCCAAATCTGTGGAGGTCCAAGTCCCTTACGTAAAATGGCACAGTACAGCAGGCCCTCTGAGTCTGCGGCTGGTTGACTCCATGGCTACAGAGCCCAGTACACGGCGGGCCGGCTGTACTCTTTGCAATTACTTGGGCATCTGCGTGAAGCTCTTGTTTTGTGGACATGGTTTCGCAAGGACGTCACTCTCCCCTCGCAGTGCCCTGCCAACCCTGGTCTCCAGGAGAGGCTGGCTTTATTGTACCTTTCTTGCCAGTGATTGCATTTTAACAAAAAAATCTTGCTTTTCTTAATTTCTATGTGTGTAAGGGTTATGCCTAATCATACAATACTCCCCAGATGCACCAAGAAAAAGGAAATCAGAGTTCAGAGCTGTCGGGATTTTCTCTCTGCTTTCCGAGAGAAAGGGTAACTTTTTGATTACCCCTTACCAGCCCTTGGCATCAGCAGGCAGGACGGGCCTGGCTGGCTGACTGCTTTCCTCCTGACGGTCTTTCCAAGAGATTCGAATGTTCCTTATTCTTTAAGTGGGGTTCATCAGATTCTATCATCTTTAACAAGTTCAGAAGCCACCAGAAATGTCATCCTGAGATGGGGGCACACCGGTCCTGAGCCCTGAGCCACCATGTCTTCTCAGGGTGGAGGAGTGACACACATAGTGCCAAAACTCAACCACACACACACACACACACACACACACACACACCAGTCCACCTGTACTACACGTGTGTGCACACTCCTTCCGTTAACAGCAAAGACAGACAAACTTCTGAAATTTTAAAAGATACGTTTCGGCAATCATTATACATTGCAGGAGATGCAATAAAGGAAATCAACCTCAGAGTCATTCACAGTTCATGGGATACTCTGCTGCTGGCGGTTATCCTCACGCCAGCAGAGTGCAGGCTCATGATAAAGCTCTTTTCTAACTTTGGTAAAAGGTATCTGGTTCTGGAGCCCTGAAGAGAACAGAGCCCCAGAGTTCAGGTCATGTTTTCAACATAGTTATTCTTCTTTCTAAATTTCCCATCCCAAAGTGGAAGGACCCTGGGAGCAGCTTATTTACAGGCTGAGGGCAGCCCCAGGCAGTTCCTATCAGGATGCAAACATTCCGGCTGCCAGACCCCTGGAGGCTACTAAGTATTCCACTGAGATGCTCCAGATAGGAAAACTTCCTGGGAGGGACCCAGGACACTCAGAACTCCACATGCTGGCTCTCAGTTGCCCCTTCCTGAAAGCAGAGTCTTAATGCAAGAGGCAAAGGGCTTAGGTGGCACCTTTGCTCAATCTGACTGTGTTTGCCAGCGGAGGGTGGCAAAGGGTGAGCGTGGGGCTGTTGTGATCATGGACAGGCTAACTGTTCCATTCTCGCCTGACCCTTCCTAGGACTGATGCTGGCATTTGACTCTGCCCTGACCTCAGCTGTCCATGACACTCCATGTGTAGATGCCAAGTTATTTTTTAAAAAAAGAAAGAAAAGTTCAAAGCATCCTTCCGTCTCCATTTTTCTGATCTGATCTGTGGCCACCCTGCTCTCATACCGCCTGTGCCCCGCCCCAGGTGCTTTAGATTAAATGATAATCTGGTTCGAGGACATTCAGTAAGACATTCTGCCTGAAACCTAACAAACACTTGGGCGGGGGGCGGGGCGGGGGGGGGAGAATAAATGAGATGCCACATGTCTAAAAGGAATTCAACATTTTCAAGTCCAAACACATCTGAGGGTTGCCTTCCTTACTCCCAAAGTAGTTCCCAGGGTCTCTACAACTGCAAAGGCAAATAGCTATTGTGTTAGTTGTCCTGTTTCTTTGAGCTCAGGACTCTGTTTCTTTGAGCTCAGAACTCTCAGGGCTCTTGTGTTGGAAGCACTCGGGATTCTCCCTTGTATCCAATATTCCATCCCCATCCCCGAACTGTGCCTCCACCCAGGGCAGCATCACTTAGAAACCCCGAAAGGCAGCCCTCTCTCGCTGACAGGGGACAGCTCTTGGGTACAGCAGACAACCAAAGAATCAAGGAAGCCGATGGCACTGTTACAAAGGAATACGGTTAAGCAAAAGTCTGTCTCACTGACAAGCAGACCACGTGAAGCGAATACATAGTTCTAAAAAGCATACTTTCCAAATGAAGATTATAAACGAGGAAGCAGTTTAGAAAAGGCGACAGGCTGCAGGTCTACGAGAGCCACAGACTGCACAACAATTTACAGATTCAGTGAAAGGCAGGGTGAAATCAACCGGGCGGTTGCTCAGACACGACAACCCAAGCGGGGCAGGAGAGACAAGTGACAACACCAAATGGAACTTTTATTATGCTAGGAGCTGTTATCGCCACCAACATCACCCCCAGAGGGACTGTGGAGCAAAGGTGCACAAGGGGGCTCCTGGGGGCCGGTGACGGGTGCAGGGGGTCGGGTGGCACGTCTGTGCTGGTGGAAGGGAGGCGGTGCCCAGTGCAGGGGGCGAGTGTCAGCGAGAACTCATGCAGGGAGGTCTGTGCTGAAATACTAGCCTGTATTCCTAACATTCATGCAGAATGTTCCATTTTGTCCTGTACATGATAAAATATATTTATACATTTATATGTCTAGTGCTTTTTATGCAAAGAAAAAGAGTCTTCATATATCACTTTGGAGAAGTAGGCATATGCTGTGCTAATCAGAGCGTCATTATACGGGTTTCAAATGTACCAAAGGTGTTCCCGACTATTCTGTCTACCAAACAGGGAAACTAATATAATCACACTTTCCGGGGTAAACACAAAGCACCTATACAGCACCATAACTTCTGGAAAAGAAAGAACAGAATCCACAGAAGCAGGAAAGTGAGAGAAAAGAAGGTCAAAACTGCCCTATCTTGCACTTCCATTGGGTCACCTGTACAATTACAATCTAAGCTTATTTATATTAAAAAAAAATAAAAAGAATCAGTTTGTACGCTGTTGCCTCTCACGCATACATGTGTAGTAGATCATATTATACAGAGCAAGGCTGAAAATAATCAAGGGTGTGTGCGTCTAGAAAAAGAGTGACTCAGATTTGTACTTTTCACACATTTCTCACTACAGGCTTAACGCTCACCTGTAAGTTCATTTCTTCTGCAAAGTAAAACAGGATTACTTTTTTTTTTCTTTTCTCCTTAAAACTAAATCTGTTAGTGGCATTTGGCAATGAGTGGACAGCTGAGCTGATTTTTTTCCTTGCAAAGATCCTCATTTCTAACCTACATACCATCACTGTCGACTGTGTTAGCTGAGGGTACTGACCCGAGACCACAGGCCCTACTGATGTGGCAACTGCAGACCAGAGGCAGGGGCTCGCCCCCGACCACCGGACCCATGGCCGAGCCCTTGCTCACTTGGCCGACGCAGGGCTCGGTGCTGGACTGGTGTGCACAGCTGACACGTGTGCCATTGCTCAACTTTTGGAAAAGGATAGTTTTCTACCAAACCAAAGAAGAAAATCCCCCTCCAGCTGATGTGATGTGTTAGTTTGGAGAGTTCCACAGGCGTGAACGCTTGAGACGCCCAAAGCGGCAGGGGAACCGGCATAACGTTTTCCTTCTGTTTAAAATTTGCAACGGGAAGGAGGATGAACATCCTAACATAGAAAGACTGCAAGTTAATGTACGTGAGAAACTCAAAATCCAAGGAAAACGAACACAAAAACAACACTGGAAACAGTCCCATCAACCATCACGCTATGAAAACCCCACGGAATGGCCCTCGGGGCTCACGGTGTGCTCTGAACGGGGTGGGCGGAGCTGGCAGGGTGCTGGCCTTCACTGGCAGGTGGCTGTCACCCCGTACAAGGAAGGTTTTGCATACTTGATCGAGTGAGTTGTGTGCGAGGGGAAGTGCTTCACCCGGACAAGGGGCCGTTAACAGTCTCTGCTGGGTTAGGAAATGGCGCGGGCTCACAAGGTGTTAAGCTGTAAACGGTATCACTGTCCACTTGCTGAGAGCAGATTTGGCAAAGGGTTTTTTTCTCTGTAGGTCTTGTGTCAGTTTGAGGGTCTATAGGAAGAGAGAAGAAAACCGGAGACAATTAAGGACATTCAAACAGCAGCAGCGGGCACCTCGGGGTCCCGCCTCAGCAGTGTCTGGTCCCCTCACCCCTGGGCCAAGGGCCCGCCAAGTAAGGCTGCTTTGCCGCACTGGCTTCAAATGTGAAAACCTCAGGACAGAGCCTGGAAGTGACTTACCTCGTTTCTGGGCTTGATGACAAAAGGCCCTCAAGTGAAAGAGCCCGGAGGAAACGGGGTCATTCGCTCGGGGCCGTTAACAAAGCAAGGAGAACCAGGGGTGATGCAGTGTGGGAGATGCAGGGGAGGTTTTACTCTAGATCTCTGGATTGAGGGGCTTCCTGGGACGTAGGACTTTCAGGCTAAAGCCAGGGAAGTGGGTCACCCCCAAGCAGAGCAGCTAATGCTTTTCCTGGTTCTCCCCAACTGGCTGTGTGGACCAAACGGCCCTGCTGACCAACCTTCCTGTTGATACGCCAACAGCGGGGGAGTGGGAATGACCGCTTTCCCCAAAGCCTTCATCAGTCTGCACTGCTGGGTTGGGGGTGTGACTCCCCTCACCCTAAAAGGAGAAGCAATCTCCAGATGGGCTGTCTTAGACACGTGCTTTTGTTTGTTTTTATGTTTTTTGTCTTTTCTAGGGCCGCTCCCGCAGCATATGGAGGTTCCCAGACTAGGGGTCGAATTGGAGCTGTAGCTGCTGGTCTACACCACAGCCACAGCAACGTGGGATCCGAGCCGTGTCTGCAACCTACACCACAGCTCATGGCAACACCCAGATCCTTCACCCACTGGGCGAGGCCAGGGATCAAACCCGCAACCTCATGGTTCCCAGTCGGATTCGTTACCCACTGCCCCACGACAGGAACTCCTAGACATGTGCTTTTCATATGAAAAATCTGCAGAGGAAAAAAATTCTACCACACACAGCACTTGGCCCCTAAAACCTCCCAGAAGACAGACATCCCGTTAACAACAATATTATGGTTGTTGTTGTTATGCTTCCAGCCATCTCTGAATGGTTAAGTCCTGTCAAAGCACCTGAAATTCTGAATGCACACAAGTCTTCTCAGACTTCATGTGACCACCGAGCCTAGAAGAGTTAGAGGATTTAAAAATATATATATACACTTGCAGAGATGTAGCTAAAGGAAATAACAGGACAGGCCTCAAGACCTTTTGTTTATGGAGACAGCTGTCAAGGTAGGAAAAAAATGGCTCTAGGCCAAGAAAAGGATAGAAAAGTAAGAGGGAAACGAGGAACTCAAGCTCTCACCAGATGAGGTGAACAGGTAAGGAAAGATGCATCAATAAGCTCTCGCACACACGCGTCACGTACCTCTGCCTCTCTCTCGTTTCAAGACAATATTACCTTAAATTCACTTGGAATTCTCACAAGTGCACAATTCTGTCCTGCGGCTGGATGGCTGGGCCAGCTTACCTTTCACTACTATTCAGAAAGGCATCAGGGGCTTTGTGTAACACTACATACCCATGGTCTAAGTACCCTGGCTATAGCTCCAAAGAGAAGAACTTAGGTTGTTTTATTGGAGGCAGAGACCATAAAGCAGGAAAAGGCTCCTTCTTACCACCCTTTCCCCAAGTATTTAGTTGCCCTGACTGATGGCTTTTTTGGAGGTAGTGTTTGCTTGGTAAGCGTACTAGACAATATTATCTTGGACTATAAAATAATGGCTTGTTGATTCCAGAGGAAGAAAAGGTAAAATAGATACCAAATCTCAGTCTCTGTGAGGAATTTAGCCTGCTAGAGCCACTGCTATTCTAGCTACTCTACCCGGGACCCCCAAAGGCATGAACAGACAGGGGCGTGGAAATGCTTCTTTGGGAGAGGGTTTGGTTTTTTTCCTTCACAGTAACACTTAATAAACTACAATCTAAGATCTCTCTGCAATTAGTCATTAGGGAACTATGGTCCCTAAGCCCTGATCTTGACTTACTGTAAGTGCCAAGAGAGAAAGAAGCTGTAAAGAATTACCTAATCTAGACCCCATCCCCCGGTTCCCTTTGGTGTTAATTATTCAGCCACGGAAACCAGTGCATGCTGGGAAGGCGCCACACTTCACTCCCCAAGTACAGAAGCAGAGCTCGCAGTCTGCTCTAAGGCTGGCACTGGGTCAGCGCACAAGGCAAGAAGGCAGAGGGCACACATAACCCCCAGCGTGGCATCGTTCTAAGCAGAATGGGGCAGCAGCCCTGCAACCAGGGGCAGGAGGCCCCACTGGGCAGTTTAGAGCAATAACCATCACAATCTCATCTAAAGGTCCAGAATCTTCAGGGGACATCATCGTCATGAAGGGGTTGCCCCTGATCACTCTTCCCTTCTTTTCAGAATGGGCTTGGGGTCCCTTGTGACACCGTGTCCCACAGTTCCCCTGAGGTCTCACAAGCCATGCCTCTGAGCCTGCTGGGGAGATGGCCTGTGCCTGCAGGTTAAACTGGGAGAGGCTGGGCCCAGGTTTAGAGGACAAATTCCTTATTTTATTATTTTTTTAGGGTAGCACCTGAAGCATATGGAGGTTCCTAGGCTAGGGGTCCCATTGGAGTTGAATCCGCTGGCCTACACCACAGCCACAGCAACACAGGATCCGCGTCTGTGACCTACACCACAGCTCCCGGCAATGCCAGATCCTTAACCCACTGAGCAAGGTCAGGGATCGAACTCGTAACCTCATGGTTCCTAGTCGGATTCGTTTCCACTGTACCATGACAGGAACTCCTTAGAGGACAAATTTAACAGAGAATCTCCCACAACACAGGACAGAAAGCTGACTTGTTTCACTGCACTAGAAGGCCAACAGTTTGTAAAATATTGTGAAGACATAAAGGAACCAGATAAGTGTTGAACAGAAATTCAATCAACCCTCTAAGAGGAACACCAGGAGCACCCCTCACTAGGAAGATGTGAGGATTAAAAATTGTCCTAAGGAAAGCAGCCCCTCATCTGCCTTAGATGTCAAACTGTTCTTTGGTGGCTCAAAGTTTGCACATGTTTTTGTGACACCATCTGGGACTGAAGGAATGGACGGAGCACACGAAGTCATGGGCTTTAATGATACTTAGTGTGAGCAAGTTCCTGGGGTGTCAATGATGCTTTCGCCTCTCTTACATTCTTTACAGGGAGACGCTTTCGTTAACTGTGAGGTTTACGTGTGTGTACGATGATGCCCTTGCGAGTCTAAAAACACATCGGGTTGAGCAAAACTTCTGCAAGGCGAAGGCGGCATACAGCTGAAGAGAATTAGAGCCATCACTTCCCAGTTACTAGGCAACAGGCCAACTAACAATAAATATGAAAATGCTGTCCTGTCCCATCAGTGGCTTTCATTAACAGGGAGAAATATCTCCTCCCTCTCCCTTCCTGCCCAATAAATAAGTTTGAAATCAGGCTGTTGATGCAAGGAAAATGAAATGGGGAAACCAAATGATGAGGCCCAGTCTAAAAATATCTGTGGATGCTGTCATCTGGTCTCCTGTGAGAGTAAGTCCCTCTATAATCTTGGCATCTGTAGGGAAGACAAGTTTCTGCCTAATTATCACCACTGAATCACATGATGTTCTAAGGAAGGGCAACGCCTCCAAAAAACTGTACACAAAACATAACAACCCTCATCAACTTTAATCTGGGAATAAAACATAAATGTTCCTACTGCTGTCCTCCCACAACTTAACTCCACTGTGACAAATTTGGATTTCTCAGCAGTGCTTTTATCTTCTTGGCAGAGAGGAAAGGAACAGGACCCCAATCCCAAAGATGACAGGGAGGGAACAAGAGCCACGAGGATGACGCTCTCGCCTATCTGCAAAGCCACAAGGGTTATCGGCTGCTTTCCTAGCTAAAACTAGAAGACGTTCGGAGGCAAGTTTGCCTGCAACACAAAATTAAAGTGAAATACTACTTTCTTCACTCTTTAAAGATATTTTAAGCCAAACTTACACCGCCCCCCCCCCCCGGGAGGGGGATGGCGGGGGGAGGAAGCTGGGGACTAAATGCAGAACACTGAGGATAGAAAAGGAAATGAATCGATATTCACTGGGTCTGACAGGGAAACTTCAGGTGGCCTTCAGAGAACAGGTGTGGGTTCCAGAGTGTGTAGCTTTTTACCTGAGTAAAAAGCAAAGAAATGCCTGCCTGTCCCCAGAGGGATGTGAGGGACACCCAGTCCAACACAGGCCACAGCCATGTGCCAGCATCCAAGGTTACTGTTGGTGCCACCCCAGGAAAAAGAGCATTTTTGCAGGGCTTGGGTTAGGCAACCACCTCGAGTGCCGCGGCGCCAAAACGGCAGCACTGCCCTGGAGTTCACATGCAATGGCCAAAGATGAAGCAGCCCAAGAAAACACCTGATAAGCACAACATTGCTGCTTAATTTGGTAATTCTTCAACATCTTCTGGGTTGGAATGGGCGATACAGAGGACTTAGGACGTGCATGAAAACTAGCTAGGACAGCAGGGGCCCTGCTGATTAGAAAGCAGCCCTCTTGCCTGCCATGCTGGCCAAACAGAGCCACTGTCCACGGCTGCCCAAGGAGGGAGGTGCAGCTCTATAAAAATATGTTTTGGCAAATGCTGTCAACTTGCCATTTTAGACACGGAACAGTTTATGAAGAGAAGGAAAACAGGTATGGAAATTCTGGCCAAATGTGTACTCAGCTGAGGAGCCTCCCTAAAGGAAAGTCAGGTTTCCAGGAAGGGCAGCCCACAGGCTTTCGAAGGGGCGAGTGAGTCCTTACGGAGAAGGTGGAATGTTACAGGGGAGCTTAAAATAAAGTCTTCATGGCAAAGGTGATACTCAGGAAGATATGGGAAAGACACTCAACTACACATATATATATATTTTTTTAACTTAAAGGTTAATTTGTGTAAAAGCCTGACCTGTGTAGGTTCTGCTTTTAGCTACCTCCCAGTAATTCCTGGGCTTCTCAGGGTGGCGGGTGAGGCCTGTCTGTGGAGGCTGGTGACAGGCCCGTAAAGAGCCTTTGCCTCTAGGACACTTCAGAATCTGGACCTAGTGTGGACCGCCCTTCTAGCCAGCCCGTGTGCTGTGCTGATAAAACACAGAAACGTGAGGAAAGAAGCCATCACCCTGCCACTTCCAGCAGAGTGGCACAGCAGGGTGACCTGCATCGAGACGCCAACTTTCCTGCACCTTAAACTGTGGGGATTTTTTTTTTTTTTTTTTTTTTTGTCTTTTTAGGGCCACACTTGGGGCATACGGAGGTTTCCAGACTAGGGGTTGAATCGCAGCTGCAGCTGCCAGTCTACACCACAGGCACAGCCACACGGGACCTGAGCTGCATCTGCGACCTACACCACAGCTCACGGCAATACCACATCCTTAATCCAATGAGCAAGGCCAGGGATCCAACCTGCATCCTCATGGGATACTAGTTGGATTCGTTACTGCTGAGCCACGATGGAAACTCCCTTAAACTGTAGGGATTAAGGAAGGTTAACATAAATTTACTTTAACAATGTCCTATTTCTGTTTTTATACTGGGGCAGAGTATTATGTTGACCAATATTCCTTGTGCATCCAGAGTTGAATATGGTGACTGACAGCAGGAGTATGAAACATATTCATTTACCTTCAAGTCGCAGAGATTTCCTATTTTCTTAGGAGTCTCAGATTTTCAAAACACACAGAACAGCTTGTACTTAGTTTACCTTCTTTTGAAGAAACATCTTTAAGGCAACACTGTATGGGGGGGGCTCTTGGATCCTCTCTGGATGCATGTTACTTGGCCTGGATTCTAATACTTCAGGACCCTGGCTGGAGTTCCCTGTCCTCACCCCGGCTTTACCACTCACTCCTGCTGATCCAATGGGTCAGGTTCAATCCCCCTGCCTGGTTTGTTCTCCCATCTAAACATCCAGCCTCCAGCACCCGCCTCCCCAGGCTGCTCTCTGCTTAACTCCTCAGCCACTTACCTGCCATTTAATCATACAGTGCCCAGAATGGTTACTTTTCCAATACACACTGAATTCCCAATATATTGAGAGCAGAGTAAAGCCCTCAAACCAAATCAAATACTTGTGGAGCATCTTCAAGAGCACTGCTTTAGGTACAAGAAGTGCCTATTCCAGTCAGGGACACACAATTTTCTTGATGTCCCAAAGAGCCTAGAAAGTTGACATAGACAAGAAGCTGAATAAATGAATGAACTCTTCTCCTGGAGTAGCTCTCTCTTCCTTTCTGCCAATTCAAATACTCAACCCCCTTTTAAGCCTTCCCGCTTCCACGAAGCATTATAAACCTACTTACATTTGCGAAGAGTTAATCTTATTTGATTCCAGGCAAAACCTACTGCTTGTGGGACAAGACCTAGAATTTTAATATACCCACCCCCCTTTCGGGGGAAGATGGCTCCTGATCAAGTTTTTAAAACTCATATTTTTTATAAGATGAAACCACCTAAGGATCAATACAAGACACAGTTTAAACATCCAAACAGTTTAAATTATAAATTAATACAAATTTAAATAGTAAATGTGTAATAAAGAATCTACCTTCTCCCACCTTCCTCTACCCCTTACCCTAGGCATTCTTTATTACCAGCCCCCAATTAAGAAGCCTGCTACCCTGGGAGTTCCCAACATGGCTCAGTGGTTAACGAATCTGACTAGAACCATGAGGTTGAGGGTTCGATCCCTGGCCTTGCTCAGTGGGTTAAGGATCCGGCATTGCAGTGAACTGTGGTATAGGTTGAAGATGTGGCTCGGATCCCAAGTGGCTGTGGTGTAGACCGGCGGCTACAGCTCCGTTAGACCCCTAGCCTGGGAACCTCCATATGCCGGAGTGGCCCTAGAAAAGACGAAAAAAAAAAAAAAAAGAGCCTGCTACCCTAACTCTCAAACTGCAGTCACTGCTAAAGTGATTCACCATTTACAAACAAAAGAGAACTGCAGTCCAGGAGGAAATGCTTAGAGCTATAAACCATGACCTGAATGTCACAGTGTTTATGTTTGCTGGGTGTGGCCCCATCCTGGGGGTCTCCTCACTGCACCTACTGTATAGAGGGGGTGAGGGGACCCCTGGGAGCTTGCGGCCATCCCTTCAGGCTGGGATGCCTACTTCCCTCAGGGGCTGGGTGCAAGTGCAGCTGTAATGCTCCAGCCCATTTAAGAGTTCTGCTACCATGCATAAAGGATTGGGGTCTCCAAGTCTTCTTTTCCTGCTTTTGGTTTTTTTTTTTTTTTTGGCCCCGCCCTTGGCATGCGAATTCCTAGGTCAGGACTAAAACTGCCACAGCAGTGACCTGAGCCACTGCAGGGACAATGGCAGACCCCTAACCCACTAAGCCACCAGGGAACTCCTTTTCTTGCTTTCAACAGGCACGGTTTTGAAGACAACCTAAATTTTCCAAAAGTGATTCTGAAATTGAAAACACAAAATCAGCTATTTTAGTTCCACAAATAGCCCAAACCATTCGGCCAGCTGTAAGGTAGGACCAGGACCTGCAGGTACACAGATGGTAGCCAAGAAGCAGCGACTGCACCAGTGCACGAGAAGAAGGAAACCAAGAAGGAACTGAAAGGGGGGTCTCGAGGGTAGCTCCAAGCCCGTCTGTCCTGAGGGCAACAGTCTGGAGGGAATGCAGATCCCAGGAGTGAGGCAGATCCACATTTTGGGTAGCCTTCATCTCCCCGCTTACTTGACCAGCACTGCAACAGTAAGTGCCCAGAGCTCCTCACATGGGCCCCCACCCCAGCTGGCAGGGACACACCACCTACCAACAGCTCAATCAGTCAATACCTATCTTCTGATTACTTATAGGTATATTGGGCTCTATTGCTTTCTGATTTTTTTTTTTTTTTTTTTTGGTGTTTTTGCCTTTTCTAGGGCCGCTCCTGTGGCATATGGAGGTTCCCAGGCTAGGGGTTGAATCAGAGCTACAGCTGACGGCCACAGCCACAGCAATGCCAGATCCGAGCCGCGTCTGTGACCTACACCACAGCTCACGGCAACGCCAGATCCTTAACCCGCTGAGCAAGGCCAGGGATCGAACCCGCAATTCAACGTTCCTAGTCAGATTCGTTAACCACTGAGCCACGACGGGAACTCCACTTTCTCATCATTTCTGAACATACAAATGACCAGTGAAAGTTCCAAGTAATTACAATGGAATGTACACAAATAGAGGCCTAGTGGAAATTAAAAACTCAACCTCAGAACTCCTGGCTTCTTCTTGGCCACTGATTTCTGCTAGGGAGACAAACTGAACATTCCACACAGACATGAATACTTAAACAAGAAATCTTAGGGTCTAGACCTCTTTCATCAGAGAGAGACAGAGGAGAGGGGAGGGGGAGGGAGAGGGAGCGGGAGGGAGACGCAGAGAGAGAACATATTGATACATAAACTTTCAATCAAACCAGGACCAGCAGTTAAAGTTTTATCCTTAGGAACACTGGAACTATGCCCTGGGAGCTTCAATACTAATTCCCATCCTTTAACAAATGCATGTCATAGATTACAGCAAAAAAGAGGTTATTAACACACAAACAAAAAAAAACCCCAGAAAACCTGGAGTTCCCGTTGTGGCTCAGCAGAAATGAATCTGACTAGTATCCATGAGGATGCGAGTTCAATCCCTGGCCTTGCTCAGTGGGTTAAGGACCCGGTGTTGCCATGAGCTGTGGTACAGGTCACAAATATGGCTCAGATCTGGTGTTGCTGTAGCTGTAGCTCTGATTAAGACCCCTAGCCTGGAAACCTCCACATGGGTGTGGCCCTTAAAAAAAACCTGTAATTATAGAGTAAGGTTCACATCTATTATTGGGAAGAGAAACAAAACACCTGCAACCAAGTGGGCAGTAACTCTTCCAGGTGGTGTGTTTCAGCTCCAGGTTGGGTCCTGCTTCTCTGGGAAGAAAGCTGCTGAGAGGAGCAGCCCAATTTCTCTGGGTTTTCACTGAACCTAGAGTTGGGAGATCTGAAGGATAGTGACCATATCTTCTGAACCCCAAACTATGTCACATTAGCCAAGAAGGGGGTAAACGATCAGGTCTTGGTGGGGAAGGGTCCATGGCCAGACCATAGCCAGCATCATGCTATTTATTGTGTGTCCATCTTTCTGCTCCCAAGAAGCCCTAGGAGAACTGGAACAGTTCTTTATTTCTTTGTGTGGCTGGGATGGCCTGGCAGTGGAAGGGCAAGATCAGATTTCCAAGCTCCCTCCCAAAAGGAAGAGGCTTCTCTCCAAGGTAGCAGAAAAGGGGTAGAGTGAAGGTTCCCCTCAGCAGAGAGGGCACCCCTGTGGACAGGACAGGCCTACCAAGGAAAGCTGAGGCCAGACAGCTGGGATTTCTCAGGCAATCCTTTAAAGATGCTAATGGAACACTCTGGGTACCACATACAAACCTCCTCCATTCATCTGTGGCAGAAGTTCCTTTGTTAGTGAAAAAAATTGCCTCTCTCCTGGGTACCCGATTTGGTAGGCAGGACTCTTAGGGGACATCAAAGGTTTCACACAACAGGCAAGTGCTATACCTCTTTATTTTTACTTCTTTAATTTTTTTGCTTGTTCCGCTTTTTTTTTTTTTTTCTTTTTTCTTTTCTTTTTTTTTTTTTTTAAGGCCCGCACCCACAGCATATGGAAGTTCCCAGGCAAGGGGCTGCATCCGAGCTATAGCTATTGGCCTACACCACAGCCATAGCAACGTGGGATCCAAGCCTTGTCTGTGACCTACATCACAGCTTTTGGCAATGCCGGATCCCCAACCCTTAACCCACTGAGTGAGGCCAGGGATCAAACCCACGTCCTCATGGATACGAGTTGGATTCACTTCCACTGAGATGCAATGGGAACTCCCACTATACCTTTTTAATGAAAAGAAACCTGACTGATTCTGGTTTACTGAGGAAAGTAGTTGCTCTTTCTGCCAGTAGTGTGACTGGCTTGGGGGCTTCCTTTACTCTGCACTGACCTCTGGAGCCATCTTAAATAGCAATAAACAGTAAGTAACTTACTAAAAAGTTACCGTACCAGAGCTGGTCCTGACAAGAGCTCTGTGGGGTAGGTTTTCATTTTAGCTCCATTTTACAGATGAGCAAATTAAGACTCAAAGAAATGGAGTGACCTGACTCAATGACACATAGTTATGAAAATGGCAGCCTTCTGTTACAGATCCAAAGTTCCTCTGCTGTAACAGAGACATTATTTAACCTGAAGTGGGCTGTAGAAGAGGCTTTTTACTTATTTTTAATTTTTTTAAGTTTTTATTATTTTATTTATTTATTTATTTTTTGGTCTTTTTGCCTTTTCTAGGGCCGCTCCTGCGGCATATAGAGGTTCCCAGGCTAGGGGCTGAATCAGAGCTGCAGCTGCCCGCCTACGCCAGAGCCACAGCCCCGTGGGACCTGAGCCGCATCTGCAACCTATACCACAGCTCATGGCAACGCCGGATCCTTAACCCACTGAGCAAGGCCAGGGACCGAACCCACAACCTCATGGTTCCTAGTTGGATTCGTTAACCACTACACCACGACAGGAACGCCTGGGGGAGGCTTTTTAAAGCCAAAGCTACCCTCAGAGCAGAGCCCCAGGGACACGAGCTTGGAGTGGGTGGCTGGCTCACATCCAACTGTGATGAACCAGTTCTAGAAATCAAACATAAGCTACAGCAAGTGTCCTGCAGGGCTTTTAACAGGAACCAGCTTCTGGATTTAGTCTGAACTCTGCCCTATTAGCATGGAGCCTATGTTTTTATCCCCTGTAGACAAAGACATGTGTCATAACGGAATAGGACATCTGAAAGCAGGGTTGTCCCAGAAAACCGAGCAGGCAAGGCTGCCACTCCCCATGGGTCCTTTGTTCCAGCTGTGCATGGAAAGCAGTCTTTTCCTCTGTGACAATGGTCACCACTTCATCAGGTCCCAGCCAGGCCAAGCCTACCTTGAAGGAGGAGACCCAATTTTTATTTTTCTTTAGCAACTGTGCCTAGCCTGCTGCAGGTACTCAATAAATGAATTTTGCTTAATGGATTGAGACTTTTCTTGAACCCTTCTACCCATGTGGGACCTACCATTTTGCCAGGCTAACCTGCTCATCCAACAGTAGAACCCACTCCCTGGCTGGGAAAAGCTTGATACATGACAAGGTCATTAAAAAAACTCAGTAAGAATCAAGAGGAAAAAAGGTAGTGAATCCCTGCTTCTCAGAGGGTTGCTGATCTCTCTCAGGATTTCTTTAGGAGGTTCCTTGGGACACTGGTCCTACGGTCTCTGGGAGAAGAAGGATTTGATTCAAGATGTTGAATAAACATAGGAAACACTGCAATCTGATCCTAGACGGTTCATACCATATGTTAAATTCTCTGAGAAGTCCTGTGGGAAATGATCCTATTTCACTTTATTTAACAGGTGTTCCTCAAACATTTGACCCCAGAATCCATTCTCTGCTTAATACTATGAATATCCTGAGAAACACTGACCCATGAGACCTCTAAATATCTGAAGTGTCATCAGTTCACAAGACAACGTTTCATTATAGTTTTTCAAACTTCAAAACAATTTGGAGGATGCAGGAAGCAGTATTTTCAAATCAAATGAACACATCAACAAAACCAGGGTGGAAGTGACCTCTCTTGCAAGGTGGGAAATCTCCATCTTGGAATGAAAATCCGGTGTTAAGACACGCGCCCCCAAGTTGGGAAGAGAAAGCAGGCAACAAACGTCCGTCTGCTTGCCAAGGGCCCCTGAACCTTGGACAGGCCAGTCTCTCTGGCCGTGGCACAGAGGCAGGTCCTTAAGCCCCCTCCTTCCATTTCTATACAGACAGGTAACGCCTGTGAGAAGCAGCCCCCAGGGGAAGACTCTACTGGTAGAAAATACTATTTATAAGATGTTCAATATTGAGTATGATGAACACTCTGAAAAGAAGCACTTAATGGGAGCTTCAAATGTACATGAATTTCCAGTAGTAATTCTGGTGACTTTTCACTCCATTTATTCATGCTCTGCACAAGCTCAGAAAGCCGCTTATAAATGCTACTGCTTGAAGAGCAAGAGTCACTCAGACTTTGTTTCTATGCTAAGGAGGCTGGTCAGAGGTGACCCTGGGTACATTAAAAAGCCAACCAGCCCAGAAAAGCAGCCTTAGTGCCAGATGTCACTACTTTCCAGGGAAAAGGGTGTATGTGAGGCATGCACCAGCCTCTGCCCAGAATCCTCTTTTCAAGGCGCTGTCAATTTTCTTTCACTGTGGTCAACACTAGAAAGATCCAGACAGCCATTCTCTCCATGAATGACAGTTCAGACTTTGGGCGTTTTAAAAGGTAAGAATAAAGATCCCTACAGACGCAGAATTCTTGAAGCTGGCCTACTATAACCAAAGACTAGACAATAGTTCACAAGTGCAACTAACAGGGGATATTCTCCATGTGATACACATACATTATATTTCCAAACAGAAATACCTACATCTAAAAAACACAAGACATAAGTATCCTATAATATTGCCTGTTTTGGGTTAGAATTAGTCCTATCCTCCAAAACGAATACTTAAAGATAGAGTGGAATCACAGCATTTAAACGTCAGTCCAACAAGTCTCAAAGATTTGCTCCTTTGGGAAAGTAGCCTAAATTAAATGGCCTCCAACACCAGAACCCTGTTGTTTCCACATTAGTATACCACTGTTTCTTTAGAGTCCCATATCATCACATATCCCTGACTAGGGCCATTTCACAGACAGAATGTTAGGTTTCAAGTTTAAAATCATACATACTATGCACCCTTAAAATTCTACGATTCTGCTAAAAAAAAAAAAAAATACAGCCATGTAACAAGAAAGAAGCAAACTCACAGATATAGAGAACAAACCAGGGGTTATCAGTGGGGACAGGGAAGGGGAGAGGGGCAAGGAAGAGGCAGGGAGGGGATTAAGAGGTACAAACTATTATGTATGAAATAAGCTACAAGGATATACTGTCCAACACGGGGGCTAGGGCCAGTATTTTATAATAACTATAAATGGAGTCTAACCTTTAAAAACTGTGAATCACTGTTGTACATCTGTAATTTATATAAATTTGCAAAGCAACTATACTTCAAACAAATAGTTAATCTCATTGGTTAAACAAACCAAAATACGCAACTCTATGATTCCGCCCTCTTTTGACAGATGAGAATCCTCCTATTCTAACAGATCCCTCAGTGACATGGCCAGGGGCAGAGACAGGAAGAGAACTACCTCTCTCCTCTCCATCTGGGCTTTTCCTGGTTGGTATTTACTTTAAAGGTGTTTAAAACACAGATAAATTTGGGGGTTCTCCCTAATGGGGTTCCCAAAGGCCCAAAGATGTAGACAAATGAAAGAGCATGTGATTTTAGGCCTCTTTTGACATCACGACCGTGAAACTGAAGGTACTTTCCCTCCGAGTGTGGACACATGTCGATCTCAGGAGGGCTTATTGGAAGCTCTGCTTTGCAACCACCACACTGGCTCACAGACATGCCTGCTACCAATCTTCAAGTATGTGCATCAAGCTTCATGAGCGCCTGAGAGAAGAAAGTGCCCTTCACACCCAGTAGCTGGTGCGCATAAGAAAGTACAGTGATTTTTTTCCTTTTCTAGATAGACCTGTAGGTCAAAGGATTTCACACGTGGTCTAAAATGAATGGCGTGTGTGAAACACCCAGCTCTCCAGAGAAGCATCTCACCACGGCTCTCCGGCAAGACTGTCTGTCAATTGGACAGAACGGCTCCATTAATTCCACAACTTGACGGCTCCCACTCAGGGTCCTGTGACTTTAGTTAGCAAGTCAGGAAGTGGGGCTGGAGAATACAACAACTATTGGCTTCAATCAAAAAAAAAAAAAAAAGTCAGGAGTTCCTGTTGTGGCTCAGTGGTTAACGAATCTAGGAACCCTGAGGTTGTGGGTTTGACCCCTGGCCTTGCTCTGTGGGTTAAGGATCTGGCATTGCTGTGAGCTGTGGTATAGGTCACAGACATGGCTTGGATCCCATGTTGCTGTGGCTCTGGTGTAGGCTGGTGGCTATAACTCCAATTAGACCCCTAGCCTGGGAACCTCCATAGAGAAGACAAAAAAAAAAAAAGTCAGAGTTTCCCATTGTGGCTCAGCAGAAACAAATCCAGCTAGTATCCATGAGGATGCAGGTTTGAGCTCAGGCCTTGCTCCGTTGGTTAAGGATCCTGTGTTGCTGTGGCTGTGGTGTAGGTCAGCAGCTGTAGCTGTGACTCGACCCCTAGCTGGGAACTTCCAAATGCTTTGGGTGCAGCTCTTCAAAAAAAAAAAAAAGTCAAATCAAAGAAAGCCATGACAGAAGAAGGCTTGGGAAGCTGGGCTGCTAAATTTGGGAGAAATGAGTTTTGAGACTATGACCTAAGGCTTGCCTTGTGAATTTAGGAGAAACTTCCATAAAGTGATGGCATGAATTCAGTGTCAAAGTAAAGAATCTATATTAGGCCACATATGCTCCCAGCTGAGAGGAGCAGTTCATTCCAAAGCAAAATGGAAATTGTACACTCAGAAACCAAGCCTCCCTCAGAGGCCTTGGCTTTCTTCAGGATGTTTCCTCTCTTGCTCTGGTCATACTGAGCTGGTTTAGTTTCAGGAAAATTTGGTGACTTCCCATATATATATTTTTTTTAACTTCAGAAATATTTTCTCAAAAAAACTTCCCTCAAAATGTTTTGAGGTGACTAAACGTCCCTGTTTCCAATAGGGTATAATCACAAAATGGGTAATCTTAAAAGTAGGTAGTAATCTTAAAAATATGTGTAGTCTCAAAAGCAGTTTATTATCAAAATAGTAATGATTCATTAAATACATTTTTAAAAGTTAAGTATTTAAATCTCCCTTAAAATGTTTTTATACAATCTTTTAGAATTACACACACACACACACGAAAGGTCTGCTCTTCAGCTAAGAGGAAAACCTACACTTGAAAAGTCAGACAAAAACCGACAGCACATTTTCTTCTCTCAGTCTTTTCAGTGAGCTAGAATGTGGATGCCTTACAACGAAACCAAAATTAAAACCTCCTTGGGTCTTTAGAAGCCACAATCACATTTCTCTTCTTAAAGGAAGACAAACTATTCTTCTGAAAGCCAAATATCTGAATTTCTCAAGGCAAATCTCCCCCATTCCGAGTTTTGGCAGCATGAAAGTGTGTCACCCTATTTGGCTTCTGTTGCAGTCTTTTTACCATCTCAAGGGCTATTAAATGACTGGAAACAGATGTCTGAGAACCATTAGGGGCCTGCTTCTGCCTGGGAAAGCAGAGAAGCTGAGCATCACAACACTCGACATTCCCTTTTCTACAACTATGTGTGAGCTGGATGGCGCACCGCAGGGACCCTGGTAATTCCTTCACCAGGGCAGAGGGTTAAACAAGGCTCAGCTTTTTATGGCTTTGAATCCCACTTCTCTTTCCCACCACTTAAAGAAGAGTAGCTTGCTGACATTTAAGAGAAAAAAAAAAAAAAAGAAAAAAGAAAAAAGAGGACCCGGGGCATAGAACAGAGCCCCCAAACATGGGAAGTAGAGTTGTGCAAGCCTGTGAGCAAAAGACCTGATGCTCATTTTGCTACTTGAAAGGGAGAGTTGTTTGAGGGCAAGCTTGTATATTATCTGCTCCTCTGGCTCCAGTTCAGAGCATTTCCCATTTTCACCATCTAGAGATAATTAGAAAGAACAACTACGGTTCAAGCCATTTCAGAAATTGGGATTCTGGGTCTAGCTGTGTGACCCTGGGCAAACTACTTAACCTTCCTGGGCTCCCTGTTTACTCATCTGTCTGTCAGTATGTTTACCTAATTACACCATACATATTTCAAACCATTGTGGTTTTAAAAGCACTTTTGCACATTTCAGTGTTTAAGGATTCCATTTTAGGGCCTTTTTTGGGGGGAGGGGAGCTGCGGCTGCAGTGTGCCGCAGCTTGATGTGGGATCTCAGTTCCCAGACCAAGGACTGAATGTGGGCCACAGTGGTGAAAGCACTGAGTCCTAACCACTAGACCACCAGGGAACTCCCAGTGCATCTGACGCTTGCAATAACCCCATTAAGCAACAGGGGTTATTATCCTCATGGTATAAAGCTGGCAACTGAGGCTCAGAGGCTAAGTGACACACTTCCGATAGCAGCCAGAAAGCAAGAGAAGTGGAACCGAATCCTCAACTTCTGATTCCAAGCAAATGCTTTTCTTTCCATATCATGTTGCATGATCTTTCTGGTTCCAACAGAATTAAAATGCCACAATTTAAAAAAATCTGTCTCCATTCACAACCCATGTCACTGTTTGGAATCTGACATCTTTTATACTTCGGGGAAAACGAAGCATGTGAAAAAGTGCTCTCTCACATAAACACTTCTGTTTTCAATTGAATTCTTTTGCTCTTTTAAATACTTAGATGCTAAGTGCTAACTAGTAAAGATGCTTAGTACTAGTGGTGAAGAATCTAACAGGTCTGGCTCCTGGTAGACATACTCCTGTATGAAAGAGTCCAGAATACACAGTCTACAGTTATATTAGAAGTACCCAAAAACTGTTACTTTACTGAAAAAGAAAGATATAAAACCCACAGCATGGAAGATCGACAATGGCAGAGCTGGACCTGAGACTCTAAGAAAGTCCACTGCTGGGTCCTTAACCTTGACATTTGTGTGGCCTAAGGTCCCCTTCCTCCTTTCCCTTGTCTCCTCATCCATCCATCCAATAGGGGGACCTGTGTCATAGGTCAGTGAGGGTGACTGGACGCAAAGAAAAACGAAAGCCTCTGGTAAAAGTCCTGAGCTGTCAGCAAACTGTGGGGAGGGGACCCTGACGGCCCTATTTGTTTTGCAGGTACAACTCAGAAAGAACCGGGTGGGAGCAGGTTACCATGCACCAGGTATACAAAAGGCGGTTCCCTACCCCCACCCCGTTACCACTACGCCACAGCACTGGGCACTGACCTGCTCTGCCCACTTCCCCTTTCCTCAGTGAGCCTTCAGCCTGGCACCCAGCTCTGAGATGAGGCCTGCTTAGCACCAGTGAAGCTCCCCACGTTCAAACCAACAACGTTCTGTGTGGAGATGAGGGAATCAAAGTTAAAATCCAACCCGTCAGCATCCATGAGTTCGCTACGGATAATGGACTCCATGTCACATTCCAAGCTCCCGTTGAACATGTCCAGGTCCAAGTCGCTGGGGAACTTCTCGTGGCCCATGACGGGAAGGTTCGCACTCGTTGAGTACAAGGAGGAGCCTGAGAGGGAGTCCGAGAGGGTTTGCATAGACTGGCTGACAGGAGACTGCTGCTGGTGTTTGGCTGACCCGAGGCTGCTTGAGTCGCTCAAGCCCATGCTGCTGACGGAATTCGACAAGGCACGGCTGCCACCGAGAGCGCCCTGGGTTTGGTGCTGGTGGTGGAGCAAGTTCTGATTGACCAAACTCCCCTGGTTAGGCTGGGCGGCAAAGGACATCATTGGGTCACTGCGAAGCATCACGTTCCGGCGGGAGTTCTGGGCGGACACAGCGGTGCTGGCCTGAGACATCAAGGGGTCCGACTGGGTCATCATGACATCGCTGTGGCTGAGTGAGTCCGACGTGAGCAGGTCCTGGAGTGTCTGGTTGCCGTAGTGCGACATGGAAGAGAAGGTGGCTGGCTTGTTCTCTTGGATGGTCTGCATGGGCGCCTGGCGCAGCGAGTTCAGAGACGAGGGTCCAAACACTGTGCTGCTGAAGGAGCTGGTGGGCGAGCCCAGGCCGGAGCCCTTGGTGGTGTAGGGGAAGCTAGAGCTGCGCTGCATGAGCCCCCCGGGGGGCGATGGCTGGGACGAGGGCAGCGCGATGTTGTCCAGCAGGTCGTCCATGAGGTTGTCAGCCAGCCCGTCATTGAGATTCATGGTTCCGGCCATGTCGGTCAGCCGGGGCAGCTCCACGGTGCAGGGCTTACTGACCGAGGGGGACAGGCTGGCCGAGCTGCTGTAGAGCATGGGGGAGAGCGGCGCGTCGTCATCCTGGACGTCATCCAACTCTGTGCTGGCCAGGATGGGGGACAGGCGGCCGCTGACCGTGCTGGCGTTGGAATTGGTGCGCGAGCGGAAGTCAGTCCAGGCGTCCAGCTCATCACTGCTGCGGGACGTGGGGCTGCCGGGCCACTTGGAGAGCTGGGAGGGACTGTCGTCTGCCGACTCAGGGGCTGTCTGCAGGGCGGCCTTCTTCTTGGCTGCCCGGCCGCGGCTCTTGGTGTACTTGTTGCTGTTGTCCATGGAGACAGCCCGCCGCCGGGGCGCCTTCCCGCTCTTTCCCCCATCAGGGTTGATGATCCACCAAGAGCTCTTGCCGGTCCCCTCGTTCTGGACTCGCATGAACCGGCTGTGCAGTGACAGGTTGTGCCGGATAGAGTTCTGCAGAGAGAGAGACAGGACAAGGTAGAAGATGAGCCAGGATGGTCCAAAACTGAACACCCAGAAGAAACAGTCATTAATCAGACACATTTTTTAAAACGGACTGGATTTCAGAGGCTTAAAAAAGAGGATAGGCACTGGCATGACCCTGCTTGACTTGGAAGTAAATGGCAACACTGTAAATGGCAGGCTCCATATCTAGGAGGTGGGAGATGCTGTCATATCCAGGAGACGCTGGAAAGATAAAAAGTCACTGGCCCTGTTTTTCATAAATTTGTATGTTTTGCTGTCCTTTCTGCGATTTTATTTCCTATACTGAAGTTTATACTCACCAAGTACTACCTCACCATCTCTCCCTACACTTTGCAACAAACCTCCCTGGCTTGCTGAGGGTGACCAATCACGTGGGAGGCTATTTTATTCTTGTATGGTACAGAGGGAGCATCAATCTCTTCTTAACCACTTCTATGAACTCGGAACTGGTGTGAATTGTTACCTATCATTTCTATGACTCCATCTCCTCCTGCCACAATTTCACACCCGTCTGACAGGCAGAAGAAAAAAGAATGAGAGGGTAGAATGTGCTGAGTTGACAGAAGAAGCAGGACGGTCTCCCATTCAGAAAAATTCTGAATAATTTCTAGAGACACTCCCTCCTCAAGGCCATGTGGTCTGAGTTCAGTAACCTCCTTCCAAAGAGCAGAGTGTGGAAAGGAGGGGGGGGTCAACATCAACAGGGCAAAGTCAGGTTGATAATATGCACTCTTGCTGTACTGTGACGGAAACAGCACCTTCCCTTCTAATCTTCCTTTCAAAACCCATCATCCCAGTCTCATCATGAGAAAAACTGCAGACAAATCCCAACTAAGAGACATTTAAAAATGCTTGTCCAGCGCTCCTCAATACTGTCAGATCCATCCACAAGGAGCCTAAGGAAGCAGGGTGACTCAACCAGCAATGTGGTACCCAGGAAGGGATGCCGGGCAGAGAAAGGAGCAGCAAAAATGAAGGAAATGTGAATAAAGCACAGACCTTAGTTCATAACAATACTGCATCAATATTGGTTTATTAGTTGTGACAAAAGTGCCAAACTAAAATAGGATGTTAACGACGGGGGAACCCTGATGTGGATACCCAACATCGACAACTCTGTATCAGTTCTGAAACTTTTCTGTAAATCTAAAACTATCCTATATTAAAAGACTTATTAGGGCATTCCCGTCATGGCACAGCGGAAATGAATCTGACAAGGAATCATGAGGTTGCAGGTTCGATCCCTGGCCTCGCTCAGTGGGTTAAGGATCTGGTGTTGCCATGAGCTGTGGTGTAGGTCACATTTGCTGTAGCTCAGTGGGTTAAGGATCTGGTTGCTGTGGCTGTGGTGTAGGCCAGCAGCTGTAGCTCTGATTAGACCCCTAGCCTGGGAACCTCCATATGGGTTCAGCCCTAAAAAGGCAAAAAAACCAAAAAAAGAAAAAAAAAAAGAAAAAAAAAAAGAAAGAAAGAAAGAAAAAGAAAAAAAGAATTTATTAAAAAAGGAAAAAGAGGAGTTCCCGTTGTGGCTCAGTAGTGATAAACCCAGCTAGTATCCATGAGGACAAGGGTTTGATCCCTGGCCTTGCTCAGTGGGTTAAGGATCTGGCATTTGCCATAAGCTGTGGGATAGGTCACAGGCACAGCTAAGATTCTGTGCTTGTGGTGTAGGCTGGCAGCTGCAGTGCTGATCTGACCCCTAGCCTCGGAACTTCCATATGCCCCAAGTGTGGCCCTTAAAAAAAAGGAAAAAGAAAAAGGGCAGAATATTTATTCTCAAAAAGCTAACAAGTGCACCCATCTTGCAAGAATCCTCCTTCTGGCTTGGAAGCTAAGCCCAGTTAACAGGGATGACCCAGATCCAGTCCTATCTCTGCCTCTGACCAACCATGTGACCTTGAGAGCAAATCGTTTAATCTGTCTGCAACAACTCAGTCCTCCGTCTTCATGACAGCCTTAATATCCAAGCATTCCCAGGATGCTGTAAGGATGGTATATGATAATATACTTCAGGAGCCAGTCACGCTACCACGTCAGAGTGCCCCTACTGCTGTTATGAAGCACGGGGTCCACAGTGGAGAGAGCTCACTGCCTGGGGCAGGCTCATCTGTAAAGGCCTCCCGTGCAGGAAAAGAACAGAGCTGATGGCGTCTGTCACATCTGGAACAGCACCTGCAGGCCAGATGAGTTTTTATTTGCAAGTTAAAGACAAAAGATATTGCCTCCTGCTGCCTATTAAATACGAACCATTCTAAAAGTTACCGTAGTTAAAAAAAAAAAAAATTGGCAATGACCAAATGTATTTATGTGGAAGATACAAATACATGTGTTCTACCAGAATGTTTTTAAAACACAGAAAGTCAGTGGGATTTCACCGTACGTAAATAACCCAAAATACTCAGAGTGCTTCCCATGCATACATTCCCCTGCAAGGAGGGCTGACAGCACAGGCTGGGCAGTGGGCACCAGCAACCTCGGGTCATAACTTGGCATTTCTATGTGGCCGTAAAGAAGATGACAGGCAACATGCTGAGTATCTGAAGAGACAAATGTTGCCCAGGAGACTATAAATCCTGCTTCTCCTTTACTCTTATGCTTTTAAATGAATAATGGCATCTCCACTAATGGGTCAGAAATTACATTTCTTTAAAAAGTAAAACACTTTATAATAGATATGAAACATGCTCTTAAAACTCACTCCACAGGGTTCAAAAAGCAGGCAAGGGCAAGGGAGTTCTATTACTGTGTACTCCCTCAGACAACTGGATCTATTAACAGAAACCTTCAAGCTTCTTGGTGAAAAAAGAGGGAGGCCCTGAAGTTTATGTGGGGGCATGTGGACACTGGCCATGTGACTCCTCCTCTGGCCAGCCCCCTCCACTTTGCTCTAGATTTTGGAAAGGATTCATACCAGCATCAAGAATTAACGATGGGAGTTCCCGTCGTGGCACAGTGGTTAATGAATCCCACTAGGAACCATGAGGTTGTGGGTTCGGTCCCTGCCCTTGCTCAGTGGGTTAACGATCCGGCGTTGCCGTGAGCTGTGGTGTAGGTTGCAGACGTGGCTCGGATCCCGAGTTGCTGTGGCTCTGGCGTAGGCTGGTGGCTACAGCTCCAATTCGACCCCTAGCCTGGGAACCTCCATATGCCGAGGGAGCGGCCCAAGAAATAGCAACAACAACAACAACAACAAAAGCCAAAAAAAAAAAAAAAAAAAAAAAGAATTAACGATAATAAATCAGAACCAGCCAGTAATCCCCCCCTTTGAAAAGCATACACACACACACATTTTTTTTTTTTTTTTTTTAGGGTTGCACCTCCAGTATACTGAAGTCCCCAGACTAGGGGTCGAATTGGAGCTGCAGCTGCCGGCCTACGCCACGGCCACAGCAACGCCAGATCTGAGCTGTATCCTGGATCTACGCTGCAGCTTATAGCAATGTCGGATCCTTAACTCACTGAGCGAGGCCAGGAATCGAACCCGCATCTTCAAGGATACTAGTCGGGTTGTTAACCCACTGAGCCACAAGGGGAACTCCCTGGAGAACAATATTGTTAAATGTATTTTTAGTTTCACCAATTCCAAACCAACTAAGAAAGAAGATGAAATACTTTACAGACTTCCAAAATGCCCTATGTAGATTTTTTTAATGGTCATCTATTATTTCAACTCTAAACCCCAACAATGTATGTGTGTAATTTTATAAAATTGCAAGCTACCATTGGTTAGAGTTTGGAGAAACTAAGCTTCTGTAAGGGTGTGTGGTAAAGGAGCTGGAAAACCCACAGGGAGGACCAGAACCACAGGGTGTCAGGGCTCAGGCTCCTAACTGCAAGAGGGGAGAGGAAGAGCCTGCCTGACTTCAGCACTGTCACTAGGCCAGAGGTTTTAGATTCCTGGTCTCTCATCCTCCTTATAAACCCGCAACGTTGGAGTTCTCATCATACATCTGAAGGCTCAGGCTGAGAGCTATTAAATAACTTACAAAAGGTCATACCACACAGCTAGTGTCTATAAGAACCAAACTGGTAAATCTGTTTTCCCAACTCCAATCCAATGCCTTCTCTATAACCCTTCTCAGGTCCGTCCCCAAATTATTCCAAAGTTATCATTTAACCTCTCTGTCCTAACATACAGAAACATTTAGGAAAGAAAAAGGATACAAAGGCACAATCTTATGACTATAATTTGGTTTGTAAAATAGTTAAAAGTAATGCTTTGGTAGGTCTTTCCTAAAAATGGTTTTTAAAAGAAAGAACAGCAAGCCTGAGGGTAAAGCCTCATTCCACAGCCCATGTTTATGGCCACTGTAGCATTCACTCTCAAGAGAGGGCTGTGGTTACCACACAAACCAATACAAACTACCCTTAGATTCTAACACAAAACCCATCTTATTAAATGGGTGATTAGCTTCAGTTTCCAATCTTAGCTCTTTGCTTTGAGGTTACTAGGGGCAGGAGACATCCCCTGAGGCATAATGCCTACAGACGGGTTTTTCCAGCTTCATTACTAAGACAATGCAAACGCAGACACAGAGTGTGACACCAACATCCTCACGTCCCATCTCAGGGGCCTTCTATCCATACGCGTTGGCTGGCCTTCCATTTATAAAATCCATAATCTGAAAGGGGCGTTGCATTGACAAAGGCCAATCAATACAGCCCCTCTGTCCATTTCTGGCCTAAATGCCCCATCACCCTAACAAGGTCAGATACCAGAAATATATTCTGCCTTTTTGCCTCACAGGTCATGATTCTAATCAATAGGTTCTCTAGCTAAATTTTGGTGAATTGGGAAAAGGTAAATAAATAAATGCCAGAGAAAATATCAGAACTGCAACGTTTCCCCATATCTTTCCTTATAACAGAAGTTAATGGTGATAAGATTTCTTTCTTTCTTTGTCAGCTATGCCCATGGCACATGGAAGTTCCCAGGCCAGGGATCGAATCTGAGATACCACAGTTGTGCTGGGTATCAAACCCGCAATGCCACAGAGATGAGCTGGATCGTCAGCCCATTGCACCGGCAGGAACTCCTTTCATCCCGCCTCATTTCTGTAAGATTTCAAACCACCTCCTCTCTCATCTTAATCCCAGGAATAAAGAAGTGGAATTTATAAAAACAGACAAGCCAAGTGCAAACTCCTCTTAGGATTTGTCGTGTAAGTTCTCTAAAGACCTCTTCTTAAGGAGACTCTAAATTAGTTTCAATGCACCATATTTAAAACTAAAAAACTACAATTAAAAATGTATCGGCCACATTATGCATTGGCTGATACAAGGTATTGGCAAACCTTTCTATGGTTCGCCAACAATCCATCTATCACACCAAAAATTCTAAATTTCTCTCTCTCTCTTGTTTTTTTTTTTTGTTTTGTTTTGTTTTGTTTTTTTTTTTTTTTTTGTCTTTTGTCTTTTTTAGGGCCACACCAGCAGCATATGGAGGTTCCCAGGCTAGGGGTCGAATTGGAGCTGTAGCCACCGGCCTCCACCACAGCCACAGCAATGCAGGATCCGAGCTGCGTCTGCAACCTACACCACATCACACAACAGGTCATGGCAACACCAGATCCTTAACCGGATCGAGGCCAGGGATTGAACCCATGTCCTCAAGGATCCTAGTTGGGTTCGTTAATCACCGAGCCATGATGGGAACTCTGTAAATTTCTGATTTTACATTAGGTTGGGGTTTGGGAGCTGACAGTAAAGGAGGAATGGTTTGACAGGACTAGAGTGATTTTTCTAATCACATCTAAATACACATTTTGAAATATGTTGTGAGGCCAACCAGTGTTAACTGGTCAAGTACTAGGGATGTGCTTTTCCTAAGGCTAAGGCGACAAGGTCAATATTGCCAACCAGGACCCCCGCTGCTAGACCTCAGGCCGTTCTGTCATCACATTTGCTTACTAAATGAGCCCCTCAGTTACTAGAATCCCAACTCCAAACCATGTCAACAGTTCTGGTTATTTAAATCCACCAAGATACCCAGAGGCTGAATTACAGCAAACCTAACATTTCTAGGAAGAAACTTTTGTCAGGGACAAATAGGCCAATTTTCTTTCTTTTTTTTTTTTCCCTCAACTTGGGCCCAAAGATGTGGAAAACCCTGAAAGCGACTGAAACACAATGTGTCTGAAGACAGGGCAGATTACTCTGTCTCATTTTTATGTCAATCTTCTCTTTCACAAAACCATTTACAATGAAGCAAGGCCTGCACTGGGTGAAGTTAATTGGTAACAGAGCCGGCAAACCTGTCTTGTGTGATTGCAGCTGCCACGAGGGGCCTAATTCTTCAAGGAGGAATGTGAAGACGGTGTGTGAAGGAAGGAACTCACATCTCACAGTCATGCTGACTGTGGTCCACAGCCTAGAGAGCCCACTCCTTGGCCCTCCCTGAAGAAATCAGCAGAGAGATGACTGTCCTTATCAGAATCTCCAAATTCTTTTTCTTTCAATAAGGAAGACAGCTTCCTAATGCAAGATATATTTATCTCTAATGCCAAAGCTCACACAGTCACTATATTTATGCCAACTGGCTGTGAAGACAGATGGACCGCAAACGGATCAGATTTGATTCGGTGTTGGAGAGAAGCTGCCTGAAACGAGTAAGTATTCCACTAATATTTTACAAAGCGGGTAATTCACAAATGCAATTTAAGGTGGCCGATGGCGGGAGGCAGGCTTCAATGTCAGCCAGGTCGTAGCTGGACTCCTGTCCTATGACCCTGGGCAACTGACCTAACCTTGGCCACCTCTTTCACAAAATGGGAATAAAAACAGCCTCTCTGTCAAACTCTTGGATCTTTGGGAAGATTAAATTACGCATGCAAATTACTCATCGGAGTGCCAAGCACAAAAGAGGCTCTCAACTGTCAGATCCCACATACGGAAGCAGTGACATCACGAATGTTCACTTACTGTTTTCCGAGCATCATACACTTGAAGCCAAAAGGTGAGAGGGCGGCTCCTTCCAGGAAAAGATTTCAAACTCTTAAAAGTATTTCAAAGGTGCTGTGCCACTCAGGAGGAGCTGGTAATTTCCCAAATGTTGCTACCCTCTGTCTGCTCCAGCCCCTTCCAACCCATGTTTACCTTGTAAGGACTCTCCACTAACCCAGACACCAGCTGCATGTGCTTCCCCTGGAACACAGAGAGGGTTTTGTCTGGAAGCAACATGTGGTATCAATTTATCTTTCTCAGCAAAGGCAACAAGGAATCCACTGACTTTAAAAATAAAAAGGGAGTTGTGTAATTTAACTCTTAAAGGCCTCTGCTTTTTATTTATTTATTTATTTTTTTGTATCTCAAAATGAGTTACGGTTGTCAGCTCCCAAGCCAGACCCATTGCTTCCCACCAAGCAGATTGCAGGCATCTCCCTGGGCCCCAAGGGATGTCAGTGGGGACCACTGTAAAGGACTACTTTTAAATCCTATACTCATCCACCTTGCACACAGGACCAGCCCTTCCAGTAGGTCTCCCTGCTTTGACTTGTGGGCACTGAGAATTCAGAATGCGGCTGCCAAAGGCCTAAATCCAAATGTATGCATCTGCTGAAAGGTAGATGAAAATGGTCACGTGAAAAGGCCGATGGAAACCATGAGTCAGGGGGAGACCCTGGGGGCTGGGAGCCATAAAACAGCAGGGCAAAGGCAGGCTCTTAGATTTATAATGACAGGCTCTGTCAAGGGCAGTTCTCAGGCCGAAGCCATGATTTCTCTTAGGTATCAGTTCTCCACCCTGGCTGCCTCTTCTCAGCACCTGGGGAGACTTTTAAGAACTCACTCTTAGGAACTGGTACAGGTAAGGCCTGGGCAGAGGAACATTTTTAAAGCTCCCCTGATTATTCTAAGGTGCAGTTAGAGCTGAGAATCACTAGAATTTCCCCTGTATGTTTCTACTGGCTAAGACTCTGAGTCCAAAGCTAATGTACTGCTGGTCCTTCCAGGTCTGATAACACAGCACAGCACATGTTCTTCAGGTTCAAGGTTCCACATTTTAGAAGGTAAGGAGGAGAATCAGGCTCATAGATTAAAGTTATGTTTATAGGTACAGAGTAAAATGGAGAGTTTAGAACAGTTTTGCAGATCACTGAGGTCCAGATATCTTTGTTTTTCTTAAAGGTAGGGGGAAGGGTCCCTGATCTCGCACTGCCTCGTATGATAGTCATCCAGTCTGCCCCATGCCACTTCTCCATCCAAAATCGCTAGGCATGGACAGAAAACAGGGCAAGTGGACTTTTGCAAAAGTAGGAACTGATACGGGCTGAAGAAGGGATGGGCTGGGACAGTAATTGATCCCTGTAATTTTCAGAACCCTCCCTAAATTAGCATGCAGCCTCACATATCTCTTTTATAATAGACTGTCCTTCAAACAATATGCCAAAAAGAGAGACTGCATAAAAATAACCACGGAAAAAGCCATACCCCAATGCTGAGGTACTTATTAGCTTCCAAGTGTTACTTACTGAACTTCTCTGAGAACCAAAGTACACAAGCAAAGAGAGCCTCGAGAATATTAAAAAAAAAAAAAAAAAAGTGTCTCATTCCTCGGCTGTACAAAACACTGTATCACTGCACTCAGTGCAAAGACCCTGGGGAGGGAGGGGACACTGCAAAGGGCCAAACAGTGCCACCACCTGAGGGGGGAGTGTGAGGGCTGGTTCTTATTAGCCATTAGCCATTTAGCTGGCTTACCCTCTTCTCCTACATGTTATCTGAGGGCTAACTTGATCGAAAGTGAGTATGCAAAGTATGAGAGCATAAAACAGACCTGAAGTCAGAGTTATTATCTCTGACTATACATATGGACCAGCTACAGGAGCCTTTCAGACAGAGAAGAAAATACAAACATTCATATAGAGGATTACATAATCAACCCTGATGTGCAAGACAAGTTCCAGGCAAGCTCCACTCTTACTCATCTCTAGAACACTAAATGTTTCAACCATTAAGAGACTTATTTTTAAAAAATGATTTTCTAAAATAAATATTGTCAGGAATTTGGCTGAAGGATTAAATTTCCGGCTAGAAACAAGATTTCCATTAAACTTGCTGACAATAATCTTCTACCCAGAGAGATCTTGGAAAACTAACGTTTGTTTCAAGTTTTTATGCAGTAAGCACAGATTCTGGCCTCTCGTTTGGAGGAATAAAATAACAACCCTGGTGATGGGCAAAATGAATCCATTTTCTATCCCAACAAAAGTAAGACATGGGAAGCTCGTTTAGGAGAGGAAGACCTAGGCAATCTGTTCTGCCCCCAACAGAAAAAGATATCCTAGATGGGAAGAAAACTCCCCTAAAGAGCTACCTGCACTGTTAGAGGCAGTTTTGCTGGGTTTCCTAGTGTGGGTTTTTATTTTCATATTGATTTTTTTAAAAATTTTTTTCATTGAGCGATCTTTTCAGACCTTCCACAGCTGTTTCTGCTCTTGGAGGGCAAGAGGGAACATTCCATTCCTCCCAGCCAAACCTGCACTTCCGGCACACAGAGAACCCTGGCAGCCTTGCGCCCTCTGCCCACACCCACTCCCTGCAGCACCCTCTCCACCCCCAAACCCTCCTGCTTCCAGCTCCACCTCCCCACCGATCCCTGAAGAAGCAGCAACTAACTGAGAAGCAACATGCAGTCAACGGAAAGACAGCCTCCAGAAAGCAGGTTAAAGCTGCAGCATTTGGCTGTCCCTGTTCTTTCTCCGGGCTTCTTCCTGATGTGACTGAATCCCTTCCCCTTTCCATAAAGGGTTCAGCAAACACATGCTACTTAAATTTCCCTTTAAGGCTGTGCAGGACTAGCCACACAAAATGGATGCTTCAAAGGGTTAAAAGCCACGAAGTTATTAAGAGGACATTCTTGAAACTGACACTGCAAAGTAGAACAGAAATAGTTTTATTAATAACATAATTTTCACTTAGACTAAAAAAAAAAAAAACTGCAAACTTTTCCAGTTTGAAAACGTACTGTGGGCGGAAATGGAGAATAAAACGGCTCTGGAAATACACATCCACAATTCAGGAACACATCAGCGTCTCATGTGGCATTATATAAGTAATCATCAGGGCAGAAAGTTCAGTTAAAAAGTAATACTGTGGAAAATGGAGAAGGCTGTGAAACCCACCTAGTAATAAGCAGCCTGAACTTTACAGTGAAAGAGACTCACGACCAGAGAGATACAAAGCAAACCTGAATTCAATCAGCCAGGAAAGGACGGCCAAGCTGAGACAGACGCAGATCTCCAGGCCTTGAGGTGGTACAGTAAATACTGGCTACAGACACCATTCGTCCCAGCATCCGGATTACCATAACAACTTAAGGGGTGAGGTGCAGGGAGCACAGACGATGGATAATCCATCCATCCATCCGACTTCAGCCTGTCTTGCTTTACAACTTGAGGATAGATGTCTATCTCCTCTGACACATACTGAGCCCTTTACAACCAGATGTCTTATTATGGCTTTACCTCCTAGCATGGGGCTGGTACACAGCAGGTGCTCATTCACTCTAATCAATGAATGAGTGGGAAGGGGAAGTCACCACAAAATAGGCATGAATTATATGTTAAAATGAAATGTTAGAAAACAGGAGACCAGTGAATGATCTTCAATGTGCGAAGAATGGAAGTAAGTGTCCCCTGTAAAACAGGAAGAAGCATTTAGGTTGTTCTCAAGTTGACGAATCTCAGCCTTGGGTATTAACTTCGATTATACAACCCAATTTCCAAAAATAAGACGATACAGTCTAGGAAGGAGCTTCAGACTCTCTGTACTATTAGAGAGGTGGGCAGAAGAGTGGTAAGTGGGCTACTGGGAGGAGGGGGGCGCGGGAGAATGGGCTCTGGTGCGGCCAGGGTGTAAAGCTGACCCTCTGCTTGTCTCAGGATGTTATGGAGCCCCATTACTCGGCAACACGGTTGACCCGGAGCACTCAGAGGCACCCTCGAAACCAGAGGTAACACATCTGGTTCTAAAGTCTCTTCCCAGCGAGCACGGAGGTAACAAGAAAAATCCAAAACAGGGTCCACTGCACCTGCAAACTGAAGGCACTTATTGTACCTGGTACCGCCAGGGCTAACTTCTGTGCTCGGTAAAATCGAATCTCATTTTATTTTCAGAGCAAGCCTGTCAGGAGGACACAGAGGCCCAAAAGAGTAACTGCCTAGAGGCGGTGGTGCCAGAAATCAAGCCCAAGGCTAATCCTAGAGCAAAGCTCTCACCACAGCACCAGGGGTGTCCCTCTTAAGTTACTGAACCACCCAAGGAGAAAGGCATCAGTCACAGGTGACCAAGGGACAGAGAGCTTTCAAGACTACACAGACCTGTGTCACTGAACTAAATACTCCCAGCTGTAAGTTTCCGAACACGATCCCTAGAACTATGAAAAAGACGGAAGTGGTGGAAGAATGAGTCGCCAATGAGGCAAGCCTTGTTGGAACTGGATCATTTTTAGAAATGACCCTTGTTTTTTTTCCTCAGATATTCCCCCAAAGGGACACTGTGGACATGTCCCACCTTGATCGGGGATCACTGCTTTTAGGGAATGACCAGACAGGGTCACCACTGTAAACTTTTGAGTGTCCAGGCCTTCCTCAGTGGCACATCCAGTGGCCTCTGTACCCAGCAAGCATCACGCCATGACTGAGGGGAGTCAGTTTACCTGGTTGTCCCTTGCAGGCCTATTCAGGTCCCCAAACAGCTGGCATTAGGCTATAGTCTGAAGCCCAGAGACATCAGGCAAAATGTCTGCTTTACCCTGGGCCTTGCTATTACAAGGCTTAATCTGAAACAGGGACTCCACTCTGTACTACTTAAAACACCTAATTAGTTTATTACTGAGCCAGAAAAGATTAGCTTGCTTTCAAACTATGTGAATTTTAAAATATGATGCCTTTTGCCTGCCAACTGACAGCACGATCAGGATGCTTCTGTTTAGCCTCAATCAAAAACTCTGGTAGAAAACTGCTCTAAGGCTTCGTATGCATGTTATTTTATTATTTGTCTTCTGGCATCAAAACCTGCAGAAACAGAAACCACTGACAATGCACCATATTAAAAGGATGGATGTGGAAGTGCTGAGTGGGCGAGTTCAACAGCTTGAGAGTTTGACATCTGAGATCCAGGAAAAGTGCCTTTCTGTTCTTAGTATACAACCCCTTCCTTCACGTGTTATTCACTGCATGAGCCTCACACATACAAACATTGCCTGTTTCCAGCTCTTCAGATGTTATGGTTCAGAAAAAAAATGGTTCTTTTTTGTCTTGTTATTTCAAGAGCAATGAGTTTCTTTTTGGTAGCTGTGAAATATATGCCAACGTGTGGGCATAGTCACACAGCTAGCTACGCACGGGCCCACACCCTGGAAGGACTGGGAGGGGTGGAGGCATATTTTTCAGCCAAAGCAGGAAAAAGCTGGGGCTAGTATTTACAAAACAGACACGTGTGTATGCATCTGGGAACAGGCTGCCATCCAGTGTCAGTGTTAATTACTCTAACAGTCATCAAAAATCAAGGTGTTACTGGTGAAAGAAGCAGAGAAAGAAAGCAAATCTCACGTCACAGAGCATCTCACATTGGTTATTGCAAACACAACTGCCAAAAGATTCTGCAAAATGACTCAGGCCTACAAGACCCTCTTTTCCATGCCACACCCCAGTGACATTCAACTAACAAGGGATCTCCTGCGGAACTGCTTCCTCTACCTGAAAACCTCACTGGCGTGGATAGCATTTCACTGTTCTGGTTTTGCAAGATTTCTTCTTGTTTAAAACCACAGGATGCAAAAGTGGCTGATGACCAATATAATGATATTGCTAAATGCCGAGTGAATCAACCATTGATTCCAGGACACTCCTGGGTGCCAATTACACACACAGATGAGTACCAGCCAGCTTGAAAGTCCACATGAAATGATCAAAGAAAGAGAGGAGAGGACATTTCCACTGACCACAAGAACCAGGCATTCACTCCATTCATCTGAAGAAAACACTGAGTGAGCCACCCGGATATTGGTGCATTTCATTTATCATCTAGGATGTTCTCCAATGTGCAAGTTACTATTAGCACTGCCCCCAAACTATGATGAGTGAAGCAGGCTGAGTGTGCATGAGATAAATCACAGTTTTCCTAAAAAGCATGAGAAGAATGCAGTATTTTAGTACTACTGTGTACCAGGCTGTACTCTCCTTCACTGCCGCACATAGAAACAGGAAGCGTGAGCATCGGTAAATGTAACATCTATCTCGCGAAGAGCAGGAGGGATAATATTAACTGGCAAGCACAGTCACACAAGAGACTGAGAGTTTGTAAGACATCAGAGACCCTAAGTGTGTGGGGGAGAGTTGAGGGGGGTGAGCCCTTGCCTCCTGCAGCAGGTGTCACACTGCTTCAGGGCTCACTGGTCCCCACACACTAGCTGCCAGTGATTCCAAGGCCAGTTCTGAAGATGCAGGACCCCTGGCTCTATAACTGCCTCCTTGGCTGAGTCTGATTTGGAAGGTTTGGCCCTCAGCTTCTCTCCCCCAACTTCCTGGGGCTTGTCATCTGGACTTATTCAAGTTTCCAACTGTTTCCCCTGAGCTCGTTCATTTGCTGATAGGAAATGTGTGTGAGCTCATAGCACAACCAAGGTACTAGGGCTTTCCCTAGGGCTTCACAAATTACTTACTCTAGTGCAGGGCCCACTGAAACTAATCCCTTCACATCAGGACAAGAAGGAAAAACACACCAGGACAGATGTTGCTGAGCCATTTTCAGGTTCAAAGGTAGCTTCAACTAACACACTCCTGACTCTGAGGCATTACGTGGAATAATATCACCCTATATTTCCTGTTTCTCCAGCAACAAGTTCATCAGGTTCTTTCAAATGGCCATGACCTCAGCAGTCTCCCCAAGTAAGAAAGACAGCCAAGTCCTGATGTTAATTTGTGGATGGAATGGGGAAGTCACACTGAGCTTCTTGTAAGGTTAACAAACCCAAGTTGGGAGACCATTTTCCAAGGGTCTCTGATGTATCTGCATGTTTTGCAAGCACAGCACTAATAGCCATTTGTTCTGGACTATCTTTCAAGGATGTCTACATTTGTACAGTGAACAGCCATGAAAGACAGTGATGGCACCACCCTCGGGAGCAATGGATATGCCAACTGCTCATTACAAAAGATTTAGGATCCCCAAACTCAGGGTTCCTCTCCCATTAACAGAAGCCCCTGCAGGTGCAGGCATCAACCTGGGCTCATCTGTGTCACTCTTACCCATGAGACTCAGGAGCATGGATGGAGCTGATGCAAAATATGCTGCTTGCTGGGTTACAAGTGAGTAATAAATTCCTTTGCCTCTGACCCAAGAGTCTCATGGCTAGTAGGGTCAAATCTCAGATTCTAACAGTTCTTGACAGTCCACTGCTTTAGTTTATGAACTGCTGACATTTCCTTAACTGCACAAGATAAAACTGGGCAATTCATGTCTAACTTCCTTCTCTACCCCTACATAAACAAGAAGAAACACAAGATAATGGGATGGAGGGAAAAAACGACATCACAAGCAAGAGGTAGACATACATGGCTCCAACATCTTGAATGTTCTGACCTGGCTGCTAAGGACCCAGAAGCCTTTATAAAAGTAAACTATTAATACGGGGCGGTGGGGGGAGAAAAGAGAAGCTGCTGATACTGTCACTTTGCAGGGTTTCATCTGCATTGGTCGCCATTCTTTTCAGCTATTGCTCAACACCACGGTTTGCTGGAGGAGAAGAGCTGAGTGAATGGCAGGGTTGGGTCTGGCACTTCTGCCTTCCTCCCCTACTGGACACAAGAGCAGACCATATTATGTATGTCTCCCAGGTAACATGCACCGAGTTTCTGCAGGGGCCAGATCTCCAGCAGGGAGCCCTGGGCCATTCTTAGGGGGAAGAATTGTTCCTTGGTTCCCCTGACCTGCATACGGGCTGACCCAAATCTATCCCTGATGGAAATGCTTTCAAGATCTTTCTCTGTGCCACAGTGATTGTCGTAACTGTGACTATCCTTGTCGCAACAAGGACAACTGGGAAGGGTTAAATATCAGGATGCCCTCCTCCTTCCATGCCCGCTCTCTCACACACATTTTCTTCACTCCTGAGACCGCATTTAGCAGCTGCAGACCCGCAGAAAGGAAGAAGGACTAGGCAGTTCCCATGAACCTAGAGCAAAAACATGCACACACATAACAGTTAAACACTCCAAGTTTCCCAAAGAGAGTTAATTTTCTAGCTTATTAACTATGAACCAGGAGCCTCTACTATGAAATATAAAAACCTTACAAGATTTCATGCTCTACAGTTTTTAAGTACTGATTGAAGCCAGACATGTTCTGGTAGAGAGGAAATTGGTATTTTCTTTTCCCTCCCCTTTCCTCTTGGACAATCTACTTCCATTCTTGGCAAAAGGAAGCATATATTTACTACAGCGTTCACATGTACCTACGCGTCCAATGCCTCTGGAATGATACTGGATGGTTGCCATGCGGCCAAATAATGTGCCCTTTGAGAAATAATTATCAATTAGAGTGCTATGAAATGGGCCAGCAGTTTTACTCTGCTCACGCTGTGTGGTATTTTGGCCATCAAACACAACAAGCTTTCTTTGGTTCTCTTTGCATCAATCAGAAAATTACGTTAATTTGCTCTGACGCATTCTGTGGATCTATGGGGAAAGAATGCAGACATCCAGGAGTAAATGAGAGTCAACTCACACCACATGGGCAGCAGGTCCCCGCACAGGGACTCCAGATACTAACATTAGAGAGGGACCTCAGCCTGGGCTGGGGAGCAAGGGCTACATAAATAAAGAACTGTTAGCAACAACCAGCAAGTAATCAATTTTTAGTGCTGTCAGTCTAGAGTAGCTGCCAAAAGAATTTGGCAGAATTGGCTATCATTTTAAAAACACCAACTTAAGCTACAGTAAGGTTTTCTTACTATAGTCAATAGGCTTTATTTTTTCTCTCTAAATCTATAAGAGGCCTAAAAGTAGAAAGAAAGAAAGAAAAAAAAAAGGTTTAACATTTAGATACCACTGGACATTTAAAAAGTCCTATATCTTTTCTGTCCTTTTTGCTGACAGCTCTCTTCTGTGTGGCACTATGCTTGGTGATAATTATTAAAATATTTCTTAAGGGGTGCATAAAAATATGGAGAGGTGGAGTTCCTGCTGTGGTGCAATGGGATCAGCAGTGTCTTGGGAGCACTGGGACACAGGTTCGATCCCTGGTCCAGCACAGTGGGTTAAGGATCCGGCGTTGCCATAGCTGTGGCTTAGGTGGCAACTGTGGCTCGGATCTGATCCCTGGAATAGGAATGTGGCCAAAAAAGAAAAAAAAATATGTAAAAGTTACATAAATTCTTAATACAAGGAAAACTGGGAAGAGCTAAATAATGAAAGAAAGCACAACTATATCCTTTTTCTTTCTTTCTTTCTTTGCTTCCTTCCTTCTCTTTCTCTCTCTGTTGTTGTTTGGCTACTCTCACAGCATGTGGAAGTTCCCCAGCCAGGGATCGAACCTGTGCCAGAGCAGCAACCCAAAGAGCTGCAGTGACAACACTGGAACATTAACCCACTGTGCCACAAGAGTGGCATTCCTTTTTCTAGCAGACACACAGAAGATTCTCAATACATTTTCTTGAATGGATAAAAGAATTCTCCCTTTACTTTCTCTTTTGAGCTAAAACACATTGAGTAAGATCAGCATCTGTAATGTAACAAAAGAAATGCAGCATTAAAGAGGTAGATGCTCTCTTTGCCCAGGTTCTCCATCTCCAAAGAAGTCTACCTTTAACACTGGAAGGCGCAGTATATAAAGCATCAGATTTAGATAAATTTAAGTCATTTGCCATAAACTTTAGAAGCACTTAGAAATTCGAAATGTAGGTATTATTCATTTTGTTAGAAACCACACTCATGCTTCAAGTGGACTACACAATTCAAGTACAGTTGGAGAGAACATTTTATTCTTAAGATTTAGAACTTTCTGACCAGAGCCTGGCAGAATGGCTCCCACAAAGAAGGGCGGTGAGAGCAAGAAGGGGTGGTCCACCATCAATAAGGTGGTGACCATAAGCACATCCATGGAGTGGGTTTCCAGAAGCACGCCCCTTGGGGAGTTCCCACTGTGGCACAGCGGAAAGGAATCCAACTACTATCTATGAGGATGTGGGTTCGATTCCTGGCCTCGCTCAGTGGGTCGGAGATCCAGCGTTGCCGTGAGCTAAGGTGTAGGTCGAAGAGGTGACTCGGATCCTATGTTGCTGTACCTGTGGTGCAGGCCAGAAGCTGTGGCTCTGACTCAATCCCTAGCCTGGGAACTTCCATATGCCACAGGTGTAGCCCTAAAAAGCAAAAAAAAAAAAAAAAGGAAGAAGAAGTGTGCCCTCCTTGGATGCTCAGAGAAACTCAGAAATTTCCCACAAAGGAGATGGGAACTCTGATGTACAAAGCTGTCTGGGCCAAAGGAATAAGTAATGTCCCACATTGTATCTGCACGCAGTTGAAGATTCACCAAACCAAGCTCTACACGGTAGTTACCTATGTGCCTGTCACCACTTTCAAAAATTGATAGACAGTTAATGTGGCTGAGAACTAACTGCTGATTGTCAAAGTTATAGAACTACAAAAAAAAAAAAAAATTAAAAATTTTTTTTTGTTAAGTGGGAAAATAAAAATTTGGATTAATTGGCAAAAGTATTACATGGGTGCAAACTTTAAAAATCAGTATCTGGGGAGTTCCCGTCGTGGCGCAGTGGTTAACGAATCCGACTAGGAACCAAGAGGTTGCGGGTTCGATTCCTGGCCTTGCTCAGTGGGTTAAGGATCCACCATTGCCATGAGCTGTGGTATAGGTTGCAGATGCAGCTCAGATCCCGCATTGCTGTGGCTCTGGTGTAGGCCGGCGGCTACAGCTCTGATTCAACCCCTAGCCTGGGAGCCTCCATATGCCGCGGGAAGCGGCCCTAGAAATGGCAAAAAGACAAAAAAAAAAAAAAAATCAGTATCTGTTGATATTAAAAATGTACATAATCTTTGACTTAGCAGATGAGACCACTCCATTCCTCCACTCTCCTCTTCCTTGCCACAGAACAGTAATTTTTTTTTTTTCTTTTTAGCTGAGCACAGAGCTGCCAGAAAAAAGAGACTACATTCCCCAGACTTCCTTGAAGTTACATTCGGCCATGTGACTTGGCTCTGGACAACAATGTGGATGTGGGAGTTTCGTGGAAGTTCCGGCAAGATTAAAGGCTGCTGACTCAGATGACAGAGCTTTTGTTCTGCTTTTCTTTTCCCTGTTGGCCCACATCTCAATAGACCCTAAGGGGCCATAGGATGACGATCACCTGCTACAAGGGGACAGACTCTAAGAGGAAACATCCTCAGTCACTTCTTGGAATGGCCATATCAGCCCTAGACGTCTTTTGCATGAAAATAATTCAGTATTAAATTAGAGTTTTCTGTTAAACATAGCCAAATCTAATCCTAACTGATAGACCTAGAAACTCATTTTTTTGGGGATTAATTTTACGAATACACCCTTCTACACCAATACACATGCACATTCTCTCCTTCTGCATAATTAGATAACAAAAATAGCTGATTACAAAATTACAATTATTAGTAACAGTAATGAGAGGTTTCTAATCACATTAGGTAAACAATGCAATAAACGCACCTAGCAAGACAGGCCATTCTGTGCCTGCCTCCCATCGGCCTCGATGGGAGGGGTCATCAGGGACTCTCACAGTGCTTTTCAGTGAATGACTGAGTGTGTGCTGGACGCTGCCATCTCCCAACGACAAGGCTGGCAGGGCAGGCACTGGTCCCCATGGCCTCTTACATATGGAGGCCACTAAGGATAGGGACCTAGCACATTTAACTGTATTAACAGTGAGGCTCCTAACACTTCTTATTTTGGATCCACTTGGATTTCAAGAGAAAGGCCACCTTTGGGGCTTCAAGACATGAAGATGGATTGTAGGAAATAGGGTTCAGAGAGACAGATGGTCTCAGCATCTAGAAATTAATTTTACAATAACATAGTATGTAAAGCTATTTCTACCAATCATGAGAATTATGCTGGACCACACCTTAGCAATGACTTTCGCAAAACTATCAGAAATAACATCCACAGCCAGTGAGAAAAGACATACCACAATGTTCTAACTTTGACAAAGGCTTGCTCTTCTGATTCTGGAGCAACATGAAATGAGCAGAAAGTAAGGCATATGCAGTGATCTGCCAGTCTCCACTCAGGCCCAGAGCATTAAATACAAAAAAAGAAAATGCTGGAAGTTTCCCTGTGGTGCAAGAGGTTAAGGAGTCAGGGTTGCCGCAGTTGTGCCGCAGGTTGCAGACACAGCACGGGTTCAATCCCTGGCCTGGAAACTTCCACATGCCGTGGCCAAAATACATTAATAAATAAAAATAAAAATCCTATCCAATAGGAAACCAATGGTCTATGTGGATATTGTAGGATAACATCCAGTAAGTTATTTTATTTTATTTTATTTTTTGGTCTTTTTGCCATTTTCTTGGGCCACTCCCGTGGCATATGGAGGTTCCCAGGCTAGGGGTCGAATCAGAGCTGTAGCCGCCGGCCTATGCCAGAGCCAAAGCAACAAGGGATCCGAGCCATGTCTGTGACCTACACCACAGTAAGTTATTTTAAAAAACTATTCCCACTGAACCAAACTGTGGTCAGTTATTCATCCCTAAAATGAATTTTCAAAAATCAGGAATTAAGTAAATGAAAAAAATCTGTCACAAAGCGATTCCAACATTCTGAATAATGAATGCTACGCAAGAGAGGAAACTTTATTGCATTAAGATACCACATGACTGTCTCAATTTTTCATGTCTAAACACTGGATATTGAAAATTGTGTTTATGAAGGCCTAATAAACAGGGCAGCATTACAAATGTTTAATTACACCTCCTAAGTTCATCAATATGTAAAAAGAACATGCTGGGGAAAGAGTCCCGATATTCCTAGTTCGCTATGTACTTGCTGGGCTGTAGTCATTGACTGTTGGTGAAAGCTGAGCCAGCCCCAGGAAAAGAAAAAAAGATGGCAGATTTACTCAGAGAAAAGGAGGTTACTTAGTAACTAAAATCTTACATATATTTCACTGATAAATTCTATCCTGTTACTCTCCAAGCCTGTTTGGGATGGAAAGGAGTTATTTCAGAGTTCAAACTGTCCTTTTCAATCTTTCAACTTCTTCTTGATATGCTATTGAGTCCATTCCTGGCACCTCATAAACTTATGAAGTCTTGGCTCTGAAAAGGCCACTGTGCATCAACGCCCCTGCTAGAGGAGCTCCCATCGTGGCTCAGTGGAAGTGAATCTGACTGGTATTCATGAGGACACAGGTTTGAACCCTGGCCTCATTCAGTGGGTTAAGGATCTGGCGTCGCAGTGGCTGTGGCGTAGGCCAGCGGCTATAGCTCCGATTCGACCCCTAGCCTGGGAACCTCCATATGCCGCAGGTGAGGCCCTAAAACAAAAAAGAAAGAAAAGATTAAAACAAACAAACAAACAAACAAACAAACAAAAAAACACCTCTGCTAGAGAGTAAAGCCACTGGGCCAGGTCCACCAATTTCTCTGGTGTCTCCCATGAAACTCCTAGCACAGGGCTGGGCACTCCTTTCCATTAAACTCTAACTACCCTAATTTAAAAAGCGGAAAGCCCTCCAAATCACAATAAATACCCAATGGACTAATAGCTGTTTTGGAAAGTGATTTTAGTTTACTAACATTTTAGGTATAAAATGTCCTACATTAAGTCCCAATTTTCTCTTGCTTAGCAATCTGAGCACCGCCTACCCCCTTGCCCTGAGACATTCCATCCTGATCGCCTCCCTGGAACTAGCACCTGTTGCTGATATCAGTTTTCTGATCATGAATTTTGAGGATGCTGTCACTTGAAGGTGACCATGGCTAGAGGTAAAAGGGAAAAGGCACAATTCCTTAAAACTTTCCCTGACACAGAGGGTAGATCCAGGGTGGCAGGGGGTGGAAGGAATAACAACAGAGGTGCAGCCTCTCAGTGGAGGAAGAAGAAGCACCCCCTGCCCCCAATTCAAACAAGTATTTACCGGGGTCCTTTCCTGTATCAAGTGTACAAACACAAGTGAACAAGACACAGACCCTGGTCTCATTCACAAATTTTACAATTTTGTGGGGTGAGGTAGAGATAAAGGGCAGATAGTGATTAAAATAAATACATACATCATTACAAATTATAAGATGTGCTCTGAAGGAAAACAACACGGTATCATAAGAAAAAAACAGGGTGGGTAGGATGGACCTAAGATTTAGAGTGAAAGTCAAGAAAGACCTAAGACATGTAGGATGAGCAATCAAACAATGAAAGTCATTGGAGGGGATGGGTTGACCTAGAGAGAGAAAGGGAGATGGATCTGAAATGCTCTCCTTGATATCATGCAACATGAGGCCAGGTAGAGATGAGGGCCCAAATGAACAGGAGCCACCAGACAGGAGGGGGTGTATGGTGATCATGACTGGGAGAACTTCCAAAAGGAGACAACCGTTGCTACTGAAAGGTGCAGAAAGAGGAAGAGGTGAAGACTGTCCATGAGCTTTGGCAACAAAAAGGTATCACTGGTGACCTTGGTAAGAGCAGTATCGAGTGTTCTAGCGATAATAAATAATAAATAGTAATCATATGTCATAGTCATAATTAAAAAGGTGACATTTGTTGAGTGCTTATTATGCACTAAGCACTGTTCTAATAATGGGGTTAATAATATTATCCCTCATTTTGCAAATGAAAACCAGCCTGAGGAAATCTGCCCAAGATTATATGCTGTGCACAGAGGGTCCAGGATTAGAACTCAAGGAGTCCAGGAATTCCTGCTGTGGCTCAGCAGGTTACAAACTGGACTAATATCCATGAGGATATGGGTTCGATCCCTGGACTCACTCAGTGGGTTAAGGATTCGGTGTTGCCAGGAGCTGTGGTGTAGGTTACAAACGCAGGTTGGATCTTGCATTGCTTGTGGCTGCAGTGTAGGCTGGCAGCTACAGCGCTGATCTGACCCCTAGCCTGGGAACTTCCACATGCCACAAATGTGGCCCTAAGTAAAACATAGCAAAACTCAAAGGGTCCAAATGTTCATTCCAGCACTATTTACAACAGCATGTGTCCATCGAGACACACACACACACACACACACACACACACACACACACACACAAAATGGAATACTCTCAACCATAAAAAAGAATGACATAATGCCATGTGTAGTAACGTGGATGGAACAAGTTCTAACTGAAGTCAGAGAAAGACAAATATCCTATGATATCACTTACATGAGGAATCTAAAATATGATAAAAATGAACTTATTTATAAAATGGGAAAATTTAAGGTTACCAAAGGGGAAGTTGGGGGGATAAATTAATTAAAAGTTTGGGATTAGCAGATGAGTTTTCTATATATAAAATAGACAAACAACCAGGTCCTACCATACAGCACAGGGAACTACATTCATTATCTTGTAACAAACCATAATGAAAAAGTACACACACACACACATATGAATATATATGTAACATGAAACACTCTGCTATACACCAAAAACTAACACAGCATTGTAAATCCACTGTACTTCAATTATTCTTGCATTCTTCCTACATTCCACAGAATGCAGAACATAAGCACGCACAATGTGCTTCAGCTGGCCCACTTGTATAGACAGGTCTTAATACAATGAATGGCATCTGTATTCTAGGCACAAAGTCCTTTTTGAATGAAAAGTTTATCCTTTACAAGCAAAACACAAGAGGGATTTTGACTGCAGGGTGTTCTGCCTTTTTGGTGACAGCTCTAGCCCCACTGCACACATCACAAGTGAGCATGTCCCTACACACTCGTGTTTCAATGGCAGCTTCTGCACTCCCCATCCTCAGGTCCATCCTGCTTGATATGAGGGCAACCAAACCACTAAAGGGAAAAAAAGACCCAAAAACGGATGAAGGGGAATCACACATCTGTATCCAGTAGTCATCACAACTCTATCGAGTTGATAAATATTATTACTATCCTAGTAAACGCAGGAAGAAAAAAAAAAAAAAAAACCAACAGCAGCAGCAGCACAAAGTTAAGAAAGGATTTTAGAATGGGAAGGGACTTAGAGATCAACCAGCCCTGTGGTGTTCAAAATGCTTGGTGGATCCATGGAGGTTCTGGTTCTTTAGGGCCTTAGGTGGGAGAAGGAAACCAACTCACCAAAATTTTCGATGTGGCATATTTTACCAAAACCGACTGCTTTTGAAAGCATTTTCAGAAATGATCTAATAGCCTTAGTAAGAATGTTTGTTTTTTGCTATTGATGATGAAATATTTTAAAATAAATCAATAACTTAAATTCAAAGGCACCATCATATGGAAACCAAAATTATCTAAAACAATCCTATCACACTGAATATCGAGTTTTGTTTATCAGTAACAACTGGGAGCTCAATACCTAGAACCGTGCCCAGCACACAGTAGGGCCAAAGAATCATCTGATGAATAAACATATGGATGAGGAGGATCCATCAACTTTGTAGAAAAACCCAACATAAAAGAGTAAAATCAGGAGTTCCCGTCGTGGCTCACTGGAAATGACTCTGACTAGCATCCATCAGGATACAGGTCCCTGACCTGGCCTTGCTCAGTGGGTTAAGGATCTGGTGTTGCTCTGAGCTGTGGTGTAGGTCACAGATGTGGCTTGGATCTGGCATTGCTGTGGCTGTGGTACAGGCTGGCAGCTACAGCTCCAATTCGACCCCTAGCCTGGGAACGAACCTCCATATGCTGAGGGTGCAGCCCTAAAAAGCCAAAAAAACCCACAAAAAAACAACCACCAAAAAACCACACAACAAACCCCCCCACTCAAATTAATTTTCCTAAACATGCTATATAATGGATGCTGAACTGTTCACACAGCTGAAAATGATGGAAAAAAATTAAAACATCAGGATAAATGAACAACATCCACATGAAATACTGACATTTTTGTGCCTGATGAAGCATATCTTTGTGAATGTATTTAATATGTGCTTTATGTTCATAAAGGTATAGATGCCACTGTTAAAGCACTCGGTGACATGACACAGGGGATGCACCTGGCCAACCTTGGGCCTGGAATCTCCATTTCGGTTCAGCTTATATGTACTGCTGCCCAAATGATGGTACCTGAAAAACTCCCGCCAAAGACAACCCTAACGCCTACTGCAGCGCAGCTTGAGTTTTCAATAGTCTTGCACGTGTTTTCAAAGCCTCAGCCATTCTTACTAACACACGACATCACCTCCACCTTCCTCCTCTAGCATAAACAACCTGCTGGCTGGCTTCCAACATCTCTCCCAGGAACAGTACTTAGCCTCCTCCTCACATTCCAACTCACCGCCAGAAGCAGGGCTGGCTCCTCCCCATGCAGATCACGGCTGTGGCCTGTACTGGAAGGAGGTACTCCACCTTTAAAAGCACAACCATCTTATACTTGGTCCTTTGCAGTTTTGAGTTAGTCTCTGTTTCACAAGTGTGTGGCTTTCTGTTGGCTGCTGCCTCTTGAAGTAACTGTACACTTTGAGACCAAACAAGTAAGTTTTCTACTCTTCCTGTAGGACATATCACTCTGGTGCATGCAATGTGGTGTTCAATCAATATTTAGAAAGTAGGGGGTTCCCGTTGTGGTACAGGGGAAATGAATCCGACTGGGAACCATGAGGTTGCGTGTTCGATCCCTGGCCTTGCTTGATGGGTTAAGGATCTGTCATTGCTGTGAGCTGTGGTATAGGGTGCAGATGCGGCTTGGATCTGGCATTGCTGTGGCTGTGGTGTAGGCCAGCAGCTATAGCTCCGATTTAACCCCTAGCCTGGGAACCTCCCTATGACTTGGGTGCGGCCCTAAAAAAAAAAAAAAGAAGAAGTAAAAATCTATGCTATAGGACTGAGACCACAATATACTGATCATCTAAATTTTGTCTTTCTAAAATTCATTACACTTTTCAGGGAGAGTCAATCTATACTTAATTTATTCAAATTAATTTTTTGTTAAAAAAGGTGCCTAAGTAATTGCAGCAGCTGGATTTTTCTGGGAGGTGGGAGCAAATCCAAACCTGCTGAAACAGGGTCCCTATCCTTTTCACTGGGGTTCGCTGCACCCACGCTTAAGCAGGATCATGTGGCCCCGGGCTTTCTGGGCAGAGAACAGTAAGAAACAAGGCAATCTCACCTGGCTCTCTCACATTTAAGTCCAATATGACCAACAAACCAAGCATTAGATGTTATTTACAACACCACATACTTGATGTACACAGCAATAAAAGCTTTTCCAAAGTCAAAAAGCTAAGGCCTAAATAATGTACAACCAATGGAATTCCTGCTTCCTTCCCCAGAGGGACCTGGTAAGGAAACTATGCTCTGCATGTGAAAGGAAGTGGGATCTGGGGCTCAGCGAGGTGGCTGAGAGGTGGCCTGAAGGAGAAGCAAACTGGTACCAGGGCTCCAGACCTCTCCAGAGAGAAAGGACAGATCCTGAGGTGACCTTTCCTCTGGGTCCATCAAGGTGAAAGGTCTCCTGTCCCCCCCAGCCTGCGTGTCAGAGTGAGCACAGCCTTGTGCACCACCTAAGGCCATCCGGATAGCGTGACACAGCAGTGGGAAAGGATTCTGGAAGTGAACGCCAGGCCCTGTGAGCCAGGACATGGTGCACGTTTCTGGCCTTCTGCCTACTGTTAGTTTGGAGAAACTTAAAGTTTAAATGTAGAATAATTATGTCCATTTTTTCAAAAGAGCCTGGACTTGTAATCTAACCAGTAAGTCGTCTTTAAAAAGAGCAATGTGCTTTACTGCACTGGCTCCTCTGGCTCCTCGTCCTAACCACACACTCCTGTTAGAAACAAACCACAGGTTAAAACCCACACTCCCACAGAGTGGGCTTGCTCAGGTCCTCTGGGTATGGGCAGAGGGAGGAGGCCAGGAATCGCAGCCCTCTTTCCCTTTTCCACATCACCTGAATAGAGTCCAACGTAATAAAATGCCCTGAAATGTCAGAACTGTAAGGGACTTTCAGACACCAGCCCCTTTTTTCAGAGATGGGAGGGCAGAGACTGAAGTGCCTTGTGCACAGCCCCACGCTGCTTGTCAAGGGCTGGCCAGGGCCCAAACCTGGGCTTTTGCAGCTGCCGGCCTACGCCACAGCCATGGCAACACCAGATCCTTAAGTCACTGAGAGAGGCCAGGGATCGAACCCCAGGATTCATGGATATTAGTCGGGTTTGTACCCCACTGAGCCACAATGGGAACTCCAACACCAGTGGTTTTCAAACCTTATGTTCAGCAGGAGAATCCTTTTGCCCAAAGAAATCTTTGGCAAACCTTGATTCCCAGAGCAAATCAAAGTGGCAACAGCAACACTGTGGTTACAGTGGGGGCTAGAAGACCTGTGGAGGCCTTTCCCACAGCCCCATCCTTCCCACAGGGCCCTGCAGCCCCTCCGAGGACCCCTGGGGTCTCCTGGGACTGCATTTGAGAACGCCTGCTCTTACACCACACCCCTCCCTTACATGATGCTGTCCTACACACTGAAAAATTCCATATGGATGGGGGAATAAATATAAGCACACAAATAACGACATTCTTGGAAATCCAGAAGACAGGGTAAAAAGTTATTTGTATTCCAACTATCCTGACTTAATTATTGCTGGCACTTTGACATATCTGATTTTCATTTTTTCCTCTAAGTATATTCGTATTACAAATGTGAACACAATTTTCTGTCCTGTTCTACTGACTTAAAACCACATTGGACATCTATCTGCTTAACAAATTATATTTTTATTAACACACATGAGAATTTCAGAATGTTTTTTGATAAATGCCTACCTTTGGAAATACATCAGAAAACTTGGACATTCTAATCATTCCATCGAAGTGAGAAAAAAAGATGTTTTTAATAGCGATGATATTAGATAAGGCAAAAAGCTACTGAAGAGGCGATAGAAAAGGACAAGAGACAGGACACATGGCTGACTTTCACGTAGGCAGAAAAATAGCAAGAAAGAGATGCTGGAAAAGTCTTGGTGGAAAGACAGTCTTAAAGAACCACACCTCCAAGAAAATGAACTATTTCTATCTTCATCAAGAGTCTGATATGGAGAGTAAACCCACACAGGCTTAACTCATCTGAAACCACTTTTACACACCCCCTTAAACACTCAGGGGCGAATCACACCATTCTGTTGTTGCCCCACCATCTGGAAGAGAACCAAGGGCCGGATTTAGACACTTTTAAATCCGTAACAAGGTACAAATGGAGCAGAACTCTAGGAAAAGCCCTCTGCCTAGCTTCTAGGTTGGCTTCTGGCTTTCTAACCCTGTGTTCTAAATTTTACCACTGGACCCAGCAGCGCCTCAAGAAGCTTATGATTTGCATGCTCACGTGAACTCATCAAACTTAAATATAATTTTTTTCCAAGTGGTGCCAAATTCCTGTCTTGTTACACAAGACAAAAAAGAGGTAACATAAAAATAACCTCTCAATTATATGCCTGTTCTTTTAATACCCCAATTTATTTATTTTTTTTTCTTTGCTAGCTTTGAGGAAAACTTTACTAGAGGACAACAAAGTTGGAAACTAAAATAATGGACAAAGGCAGTGGAGCAGAACCCTGCCCAGCACCCAGGAACCCCTGGCTCTGCAGAAGTCTGCACCCTTCCCCCGTGTACCCCGGCTCGCCAGCTCTTCAGATCCACTTCCAGGGCTGTTCCTCTGGAAGAGCTGGGATCTAAACAGAGGCAGGCCAAGGCGTCTACCTGGGAGGAAGCTGCTGAGCTGCTCATGGCACCTGGGTCACTTTCCTCCTTTTACTTTCTTCCAGGGAATGCGAATAAGCCCACACTCAGAGCACACAAAGTGAGTCCTCCCTGGAACAAGCTCTCAAACCGAGGTGGGTGGTCTCTGCTTCCCGTGGGTTTTCACCAGGGATACATCAAAGGGAGGTCCCTTCACGCTAACGCTCATCCTCACCGGCTCTCAGAACGCACCCTAGAGGCCTCCATGTCTGTTTAGAGGAGGCTATTTCCCAAGATGGGTGGTGAAGGGCTGCCCTGGTCTTCCAGTCACCTCCTTCCTCAGGGTGCAAGGCAGGGTCTCTCCTCTATGCTCGCTCTCCTGCCTACACCCCCCTTCCCCAGCTCCACATGGCCTCAGTGCAGTGTCTGCTCTATTAGAAGAATGTGGAACCCATGAGGCATGTTGGGTTTTATCCTTTCTCTCTGTTCAACGAGTTCTCTGAAGCATAGCAAACAGTGATCTCCTGTTCAGAGGTGTAGTAAATAAAAATACCACAGCAATGAACATGTTCCATCTGCATTCCTCGTGAGATCGAGCAAACACTTTCGTGTGTGTACTGCTCACTCACTCACCCCAAAATTCATGATTACCCTAAGCTGCACATGAATGGACACATCTCCGGGCCTCCCTTCCCCGAAGCAGGTGGGGAGGTGTGGAGGTCCCAGTCCCACTTTGGAAGCAGGCCATGACCCCAGGCCTCCTCAAGATCTGCTCACTCCCCAAACTGAGGGCTTGCCAGCCAGGCCAAGGGGGTGACACAGCTAACCCTGCTTTCTGTGGAAAGGCTGACAAGATTACTACTCGGACAGCTAGTCAGTAGTAGAATCAGCTTTCTACCACCCCCCCCCCCCCCGAGGCCCCACAAGTCTTATCAGACTCTTGATAAATTGTACACAAAAGATATGCTTTAAAAAAAAAAACAAAAGCTTTTTCTTGCGGTCTCTAAATGCTCAAGTCATTGTAACTAACTCATCGCCCATGACTTGGCCCAAACCTTCTGATGAAGGCAATAGGTCAGCATGTTCCAGAAAACAGTGCCAAAGCCAAATGCCTTTAATGCTGACCCCACCTCCATCTCTCCTGAGTCATGAGGGCTTCTCCAAAGTGCAACTGTTGGAGGGGCCGTGCGTCACTAACAGAAAGGAAAGCAGCACCCCTCAAAGCTTGGCTAAGACAGATCTAAGACACTTCTTCATACAGAATCATAGCATTATTATTCTTTTTATTGTGATCTATTTTACATAGGACAAAAAAAAACTACATGGAAAATAAGACACCTATGTACCCACTGTTCACCTTTTAAAAAAATCTTAGTATTTTGCCATATTTGCTTCAAATAACTTTAACAACAACAACAACAAAAAAATAGGAGCTCCTGCTGTGGCTCAGCAGGTTAAGAACCTGACACAGATAGCATCTGTGAAGACGTGGGTTCGATCCCTGGCCTCGTAGGGTGGGTTAAGGATCCTTGCTGCAAGCTGCAGTGGCTCAGATCTGGTGTTGCTGTGGCTGTGTGTAGGCCGGCAGCTGCAGCTCCAATTCAACCCCTAGCCTGGGAACCTCCATAAGCTGCAGGTGCAGCCACTTAAAAAAAAAAAAAAAAAAAAGCATTACAGATATGGGTGAGAAACACCTATGTATTCCCTGCTTATTTCGCTTCTCTTCCATCCTCTTTGGAGGTAATCACTATCCTAAAGTGAGTATTTATTATAAGATTTAAAATTTTTACTATAAGAGTATGTATGCATAAATAACATAATATTCTTTGCATATTTTAAATGGCAACACACTGTCTATAGTGTTATTACAACTTGTATTTTTTACCCAATTAGTTAAAAAAAAACTTTCTGAAAGTTTCAAATATATGCAAAAGTAGAATCCTAAAATAAACCCCTACTTACTCATCCTCCAACCTCATAAGCAATCTTATTATGCCTATACATACAGCATATACCCATCCCCTACCCACTCAATCTCCCTTCTGCCACACCCCCTCCCAATCACTCTGACACAAATCCCATACATGCAAAACTTTTAAAGGTCTAGTTTCTTTTGCAGCTGGCTTTTGCTCTTAAAAAAAAAAAAAAAAAAAAAAAAGCCAAAGCAGAAGGGGGGAAAAAAAAATTCCAAATACACAACCTGGTTTGAAGAGGAACTAAAGCTGGCCCTTCCTATCAGTGGGTTCTGCAATTACAGATTCAACCAACCAAGGATCAAAAATATTTGGGGGGGAAATTCTAGAAGGTTCTATAAAGCATGAGTTTACCACATGCAGGCATCTATTTACATAGCGTTTACATTACACTTACAACTATTCATATAGCACTTACATTGTACTAGGTATTATAAGTATCTAGAGGTGATTTTACAATACATGGGAAGATATGTCTCAGTTATATGCCAATATTACAGCATTTTATATAAGGGACTTGAGCATCTGCAGATTGTGGTAACTGTGGATTTTGGAATCCCTGGGGGTCCTGAAACAAATCCCCCAAGGATTCTGAGGGATGAAGGTATATCTCACATGGTTAGCAAGTACATCAATCAGGGCAAAAAGGAAGGCCAGCTTTGGCTTTTCTTTGTGCCAGGCATTTTTTTTCATGCCTGAAGTTGCACTATTAACCCATTTTACAGATGAGAAGACTGTGCAAGGGGAGTTAAATAATTCCCCCAAGGTCAAACAACTAAGACATGGAGCACTGAGGTGGACTGGCTCCAGCACCCATGAAACAACCACACTCCTCCTTAGCAAAAGGACCAGTTCCCAGTGGCATGTAAAGACGCCACATGCTTGAATATTTGGAGGCAGTCAAAACTCCATTAGCAAGTGTGTGATAAAAATCAGAGCAACTGAGCCAGACCAAAAGCCGTCTGTGGACTACTGTGGGCATCTGGTTCTCAGTTCTATGATGCTCAACTTTTCCTATAAAGAGGTTGGAGTCAAACTGACGCCTGTGAAAGAAAAGTCAAGAACAGTACAAAGTAGAGAAAAGCCATTCATGAGTCTAGCTTCCTCCCTCAACTTTACCCTCAACAACCACTTATAACGGGGAACCGAAAAAGAGCACATCATGCTGTTAATGCCTAAAAACACATGACCTTCGCTCCTCTTGAGATGTGGTATCGCCCTATCAAAGAGCTCATTGTACTGCATGAGCAAAAGGGAGCAGAATTATAATTGTCCAAGTATTTGGCCTTCATGCAGTAAATGCATCAAAGCTTGGGCCCTAACAATTTTTGGTCATTTACAACAGCAGTTGGTTTTCAAGGAAGAAATACCATTTTTCTTTTAAGAACAAAATCTAGAATTTTATTCAACAGCTTTTAAGGCGATATATATGTAGCTTAAATGCTAGGTTGTTTATAAGCACATCCTCTTTTTTTAAAAATCAGCTAGTAGATAAGATAAACCCTTCTATCTGCCAATGCCACACACACACATACACACGCACACACACACACCCCTTCCTATCCACCCCCTTGTGCCCAACCCAAACTTCTTTATCCAAGGTAGACTAGAATTTTTCACTGCAATATAGTTTACTTGCAATTTCTAAACAAGAGTAAACACTACTGCCCCAATGCCTCATTTTATTTATTCAGTGAGATTTCCTGAGCACTGCAAAATACAACAATGAGCAAGCTGTTCCTTGAGAGCTTTGAATTTCAATATGTAAAAAAATTTCCTCATTTCCTTTAAGTTCTTGACTTATGAAGCCTTAGCTGAAAGCACATCTTCTAGTTGAAATTTTACTTTCTCATGAGAAAGAAAAATTTATAAGGCGGTGGATATTGGGTAGAAACAGGTAAAAAGATTGTAATATGGTAACATTTTTTCATAGGTTTTAAAGAATAGTTTTATAAAGATCACATAAACAATTTCAAAGCTCCAGCTTTTTTTTTTTTTTTTTTTTTTTTTTTTTGGCTTTCTAGGGCTACACCCGTGGCATATGGAAGTTCCCAGGCTAGGGGTCAAATCAGAGCTGTAGTTGCCGGTCACAGCCACAGCAACATAGGATCCGAGCTGTGACTGCGACCTACATACACAACTCATAGCAACGCCAGATTCTTAACCCACAGAGCAAGGCCAGGGATCGAACCTGTGTCCTCATGGATACTAGTCAGGTCCATTACTGCTGAGCCATGATGGGAACTTCACCAGCTTCATTCTTAATAAAGTATAAATAAACCTCTCCGTAATCTCCCTCCAAAAGAAGGGAAAGAAGGAAAAGAAACACAAAGGTGTCACTAGAAAGTTGAAGTTTTTTACACTGCACTGTTTCCGTGCTCTAAAGTAACATGAGTCGGGCAGGAGGAGATGGAGAAAGAGAATCGTTTGACACCAGTGGGTCTCTGGTTCAAACACAGTGCCAGCTTTCTCTTTTACTGTGAACTTCATTTGCCTTTTGTGTGTCTCACTGACCAGATATGGGGAGTTATAGGAATGCTTGCAGGTCCTGTCCTGTTGCAGGTGCACTAAAAGGCATCTACGGCAATGTTACAGTACCTTGAATAATGCAATGCATGGTGGGTTAGGGGAGAGATAAAAGCTACTTGGGAAAGATGTACAGGGAATAAAACCAGCCGAAGAAAAGAGTGCAGCTGCTCTGGCATGGGATAAAGTATTATATTTCTATATTAACTTTTTCAGAGTGCTAACATTTCCAAGGCTTCTTAGGTACTCTCTCTTGATACGGGGTATTCACTGACTGGCTAACTCCCACTTCTTGGTCCCTGGCTACACTTTACTGATCACCGGTCATGCTGCTGGTCCAAAAAGAAATCTAAGGCATCTTTGCAGACTCCAGGGTGCCTAGCACTTGGCCTAAATCAAACTCAGGGCTCACAAATAAACATTTTTCTTTAATTAAGGCGGCTTTTCCTGGTGTGAAGCAACATGAAGCACCCAGCATTACTAAGAAGGGTGAACCTGAATCTAGCCTCTAGAGCTACAGCTAATTTCCAGTTTCAGGAAATTCAGGCGATAGAGGGATAAGATAATGACACTGCAAGAAAATGGATACATCCAGAATATGGGACATTCTACAGGACAACTGACCCAATTTCTAAAACAAGTTAACAGCCTGAAAAAGCAAAGGGGGAGGTCGGTGTTGCTCTTAAGAGACACAACATCCAAGTGCTGCTACATGCAGACCTTGAGAGAGTTGAGTCTAACAAAATGATTGTAAAAAAAAATTTTTAACAAAAATTTTTATTATAAACTAGGTATTAGATGATACCAACAAAATATAATTGTGATAACAACACTACAGCTATGTAAGAAGAACATCTATGTTTTTCCAAGAGGCACCCTGAAGTATGAAGCCACGAAATAACTGGCCAAGGGCTTGCTTGAAAATTCTCAAGGAAAAAAGAAAAAGGACAGATAAAAAGCACATGAGACAAAAACTTGGTAACTGCTGAATATATATTCCATACTTTCGAACGTGTTTCAATTTTTTCATAATAATTTTCACATTAAAGATGCTCAAAAGCAGTCATTTAAAGTTTCATCCATAAATGAAGCAAATATTTTCAAACTTGACCACATTCTCATGCTTATCAGTGACGTAGTTTAAACTGGCACACTGTTCTTAGGTCCTCACACCTAAGACTCTGGAGAAGGAGAAAATGGGAGTCCATGGGGATATGAAAGTCAGTTCTTTAACAAAGTTCAATCTTCAGCCCAGCAAAGTGGGTTAAGGATCCAGCATTGCCACAGCTGCAGCGCAAGTCACAACTGCAGCTTGGATCTGATCCCTGGGCTGGAAACTCCATATGTCACAGGGTGGCCACAAAAATAAAAAATAAATAACAAAAGTGATTCTCTAAGCAGTGCCCATCCTGAGGCATTGATTCTGCAGGAGACCATGTGAGTGTTTCCTATACCAGGAAGGACAGCAATTACACCCAGGCTCCAGAAACTCTGCAAGAGAAATGCTGATTAACTCAGGCAGGGCAAGAGGGGAGTCACAGAAGGTACGTTACTTCATACTTCCACAGGCTTATTAGCTAAATTCCCATCAAAGGTACCTGAAGACAAGTGTAACTTTATTCTTAAAAAAAGCTTGAGAAAACTACATTTAGAATGGGCAATGAGGTCCTACTGTATATAGCACAAGAAACTGTGTCCAGTATGATGCGAATGATAGGAGAAAAAGAATGCGTGTGTATGTGTAAATAAATAACCGGGTTGTTGTATATCAGAAATTGGCATAACACTGTACATCAACTATACTTTAATTAAAAAATATTCCTAGCAGGGATCAGTGCTTGGGAGAAAATGGGAGAGATGCTAAAAAAAAAACTTGGGAAAACTACACAAAAAGAAATAGACTTCACTTATTTAATGTCTTCTGTAAGTAATAAAAATGTTTTTTGAAGATTATAGACTAATCATGGAGAGTAGAAAATTTCTGGACCAGCACTATCCTGTCTCCAAGCAAAGCTGTGCCCTTTTCCTTACACTCTTTCTCTTCCATCCCTCCAAAAAAATGAAACCCCAAACTGCATATGGATTGAGGGGTTAGGTGTTCAAAGACCAGAGGTGGAAGTGACCACATGTCTAAGTCAGGTCCTTAAAGAGAGTAATACTCCATTCATGTGGAGGCAGCCTGACAAGTAAAACTGGGAGTTTGCACTGTTTTCACAGTCCGAAGCATCATTCAGAATTTACAGATGGCAGGAGTGGTGTCTGTCCTGCTCACCAACATATCCCCAGGTGCTCAACACCTAACACACTCAAGTGAACTTGAGTAAATAGGGCCACAATCCTAACCATCCCAGTCCTCTGTCCTCTTAAAACCGGAAGGCTTAGTTTATCAGCATGCACACTGATATCTTCTAAGTTCCACACACTGAGTTTAAGAAAGCAGCATAATTTATTTCAGAAGGTCTACTATTAAAATGTCTAAAATAAATGGTCTTGGGCACTTATACAAGCTTTTAAAAATCCCCCCCCCCCGCCAAAAAACCTACTATCCAATGAAAAGTAATAAAGGATCCTAATGTCCTTGATTATCTTATGCATTCGAATCCATTAATTACAAATACAGCCTTTGTGTAACAACTCCTTGAAAAGGAATAATAGCTCCTTGATAAAAACAGGTGAGAAAAAAGGAAGAACAGCAAAATTTGAGAAAGCCTAAGAGAGCTTTTTTTTCTTTCCTTTGTAAAGTGAAACAAGTCACCAAGAGTTACAGACAAGTGGCAAGACCTAGGCACAAACTGATCTAACTCAGGAGGTGGAAACAGAGACGTAGCCGACCCATCAAGCTAAGTCTGGGTCACAAGAGACAAGGAAAAAAAAAAAAACATAAGAGGGTGGGCAAAGCTGCCTTCTACTATTCCCTCCAAAGCACAGAAGTGCAGACCATCCCATCAGACACAAATGCCTCACAGCTTCCTAGTGCAACCAGGTTCTGATGTCACTCTGGACCCCAAAACGTTCAAATTCCCTTGACAGCCTCATAATCACAAAGGCAGCCCTCAGACACTGTCTCCCTCAAAACCAACGCCTTCCTTCTCTTTGCGCCGTTTCACCCATCGCTGCCCCTCTGCCTCCCCCTCGTCTCCGGCCCTCCCTACCAAACACCTTCTCTGTCCTCACTGGCTTGCTCCCTGGTCCCTATTTGCACCATTCTGCCCTTGCTTTGGCTTTCCCTTCCAACCTGCTCTTTGTCTCCTCCTCATCACGCCTTTCTCACTCTTTGTTTTACAATGGTTCCCACTCTTGCTTCCCACCTGAATTTTCAGTCCCTGCCGTGTCTCCCCTTCCCCAACCTCTGTCTAGAAGCCGGTTCCGAAGCCACTTGTCATCCAGGACAAAACCAGAGGAAATCATTTTCTCCCAGAAAGGGCCTATGTGGGGTTTCAACCAATATAATATTTAAAAATTGGTCATGTTAAAAATTATTTTAAACATCTTCAGGATGACCTGCAAGTGGGAAGAAAAATTTCAGGTGGGTTTTTTCAATTTCAGGGCCAGAAGTTCAGAGTTCATATAACAAGACAAATGTATCCAAATCAACCTCCTAGTCTGTATTTATAATCCTTTTATCATGGGTTCACCATCAAGGCCACAGGGATTTATGGATGAAAAAGATCTCTTTTCACTGGTTTATTATCTAAATTCCTTTCAAATACTTAAAGACAAGTGCTACTTTATCCATGAAAAAGCCTGAGAAAAGCATCTAAGTAGCAGTTACTTCACTTATTTAATGTCTCCTGCGGGGGGGGGGGGGAGTGTTTTTTTAAAATTATGGAATAATAGTGCTGAAAGAGAGATTTTACTATGAAGCAAATGTTTTACCTCCACCTAAACCCTTCTGAAAAGACAGAGTATTTGCTTCTAACATTATCATCCCTTGACTTTGCCATCGAAGTGCAACATGCTGGTAAGACAGTAAGAGGAGAGAAATAAACAAAAAACCTCCCTCCAAACTGATACCACAACTACCAAGCCTCTCCTTCCTGGCACTCCTCCCCCTCCCCACTGATTCCACCATGTCTCAGATCTCAAGACACCACAGTAAGGAGGTGCCAGAAAATTAGACAACCCTCATCCTCAACCGTACTTGCGCTCCCTACTGAACTGCAGTGGAAGAAGGTCTTAACAGGCTCCTTCACAATCCAGAAAGCAACTCTGGTCCCTCACCCCTGAAAATGCCACCTGCTTCCTCTGATCTATCTGCCTCCCTGGCAACTCCAGACTGCTGTTGGGCATTATTATTATTTATCACCAAGAGTAAAAGATAAGCTTCAATTTACTTTGTGTTAGGGAACGAGGCTAAGCACTTCATATGCATAACTTAAATGTAATCCTCAATTGAGATTTTTTTTTTTTTAACTTATGTGAAATAGGAGCAAGGAGGTTCCAGAACTTGCTCAGGGTCTCACCAGGAAGTCAAGGAGTTCAGACTGGAACCTAGGTCTGTCCTAAAACCCAAACTCTAAACCATGACACAACCTTAGGCAAAAAAGGATCCTATAAGCCCCATCCCCAGTGCAGAAACTCAAAGCCCTCTAGAGATGAGAAAACCATCCACCCTCCTTGTGTGAAAACTTTTCCACCACAAGAAAAGGGAACTCTCCTACACTGCTGGTGGGAATGTAAATTGGTACAACTACTATGGAAAACAGTATGGAAATACCTCAGAAAACTAAATACAGAACTGCCATATGATCTAGCAATTCCACTCCTGGGCTCTATCTGGACAAAACCTTCATTGAGAAAAATAAATGCACCCCTATATTCATTGCAGCACTATTCACAATAGCCAAGACGTGGAAACAACCTAGATGTCCATCAACAGATGAATGAATTAATAAGATGTGGTGTATATACACAATACTACTCGGCCATAAAAAAGAAGAACAAAATAATGCCATTTGCAGAAACATGGATGCAACTAGAGATGCGCATACTAAGTGAAGTCAGAAATAGACAAGTATCATATGATATCACTTAAATGTGGAAACTAAAATATGGCACAAGTGAATCTCTCTACAGAACAGAAACAAATTCATGGACATAGAGAAGAGACCTGTGGTTGCCATGGGGGAGGGGGAAAGAGTGGGATGGACTAGGAGTCCGGGGTTAGTAGATGCAAACTACTGCATTTCAAGTGGAGAAGCAATGAGGTCCTGCTGTATAGCACAGGGAACTATATCCAATCACTTGTGATAGAAACGCATATATAAGTGGGTCACTTTGCTGTATGGCAGAAATTGACAGAACACTGTAAAGCAACTATAATAATTTTTTTAAAATAAAAACTAAACTTAAAAATTTTAAAAACAGGAGTTCCCGTCGTGGCACAGTGGTTAACGAATCCGACTAGGAACCATGAGGTTGCGGGTTCGGTCCCTGCCCTTGCTCAGTGGGTTAACGATCCGGCGTTGCCATGAGCTCTGGTGTAGGTTGCAGACGCAGCTCGGATCCCGCGTTGCTGTGGCTCTGGCGTAGGCCAGTGGCTACAGCTCCGATTAGACCCCTAGCCTGGGAACCTCCATATGCCGTGGGAGCGGCCCAAAGAAATAGCAAAAAGACCAAAAAAATTTAAAAACAAAAATGAAAACCTTTCCACCAGCCAAGGGTTCCTCCCACCTGCTGCCTCTGCCTGCCAGTGCCTAGTGTGGAGGAAGGAGGCGTGCTCCCCACCCTGTCCCTGGGCAGAAGGCTGGCCCACCTCTTCCTAATTACAGCTGGCAAGGAGCGGGGTTTAAACACTTTCAACACCGTGGAACCTGCCTGGAACCTCCTTCCTCCCACCTGTCCCTGCCTCATGTGCTGGATGAAGCAAATGGATCCGTGAAGAGTCACGCACCGAGAGATAAAACCCGTGGTGAGACGTCACTCTTCCTCCTGCCCCAACCCCCTGAGTGACATTTCCTTCCAAAGACCTCCCCTCTACCCCACAAACAGCCTGTCCCTGCCAGTTCTCTGGTGTGGGAGAAAAAAGATTGAGAAAACGGGTTACTGTGGATTAGCCATTAGAAAGCCCCTGCTGAGCTCATGCTTTATCTTGGTTAATGCTTAAATATGCAAGTCAGAGACTTCAAGTTCATACAGGGCTTTTGGAGGAGGGGAGTAGCAGAGGTAATCTTGTCATTTTTCCTGGCATGGAGCAGCCCAGGAACAAACACATATTTTGTACGGAAAAGTAGATTCTGAAACTGAAAGCAAAGATAGAAGACTAAAATACGTGATATCTTCCCACATTTCTGTTGAGGAAGAACCAAAGAACCCTGGACCAAGGAACAAGTATCAAAGAATAAGACTAATGGTTACTGGTGACTGAGCACTCGGTCTCTGCTAGGCTCTGTGCCGGATGCTTTATAGATGATTTTTCAGGCAATCTTCATAACCTGTGAAGTTCTTATTATAAGAGGAAACTGAGGCTTGGGGACTCTACTTCCAAAGTAATTACACAGCACTTACTGTGTGCCAGGCACTTTAAATAAGCATATATTGACTCCTTTAATCCTCACAATAGCCCTGTGGGGTGGGTGATACCATTAAGAGAGAAGAAAACTTACTGAGGACGTCACCTGCCCAAGGTCACACAGCTGGTAAGTAAAAAGATTTATTAACCCTACTTACTAACCACTCAAGGAAGGATCTGACCATCTGTGCTTCTGTCACGGAACTATATGACAAATATACTATGAGGGGTTTGTTTTTTCCTCCCCTCCATTCCTTTTTTTCTTTTTCTTTCTTTTTGGCTGTTATTTCTCCAATGAGACTGCAAACTCTTAGGGGATCACTCTTCATATTCTACTCAGCCATCAGTACTGTGAAAGACAGAGTCATCAGTAAACATAGTTGACCCTTGTTCAAGGCAGAGGAGGTTAATTTACAGATTCAACCAACAGTGGACCATGTAGTACTGCAATATTTACTGTTGGAAACTATCTACATATGAGTGGACCCATGCAGTGCAAGCCCGCCTTGGTCAAGGGTCAACTGTGATCAAGCTTGGTGCCATACAGGGATGGATCTGACTGCTGGGAGCACTAAGCTCTGCTGCCCGGGTCCAGGCCTCCAGATCCCCACCCCTCAGGAGCCCCCAAAGCCTCCTGGCCAGCCTGGGTCCATTCTGGGGATACATGAAGGCAGACTGGTACCGACTGAAAATGGCCTAACATAAAGGTCAGATTCTTTCACTCCCCATTTTCAATCCACTGGGGAGCAAACGAATAGCAATTGGACATCAGCTCCCTCCTACTCCACCCCCGACCTGATGTCCACAAGAACGCCAAACCCTCCCTCCCACCAGACCTGGGAATGACCTCAGGAGCCACCATCAACTAGCATGTCAGCATGCAAGAGGGCATCTGCAGACTACTCCTGCCCTACAGCATGAAGAACACACCCTCTGTCCTGACCTCTGGGCAGAACTGCTGCCTTTTTTCTCACTAGCTACCCTTACCTGCGGTTGTTACTTCCTTGACAACTGGTTAGGAGCCCCTACCATACACTAAGCTCTCTGTAAGGGGCTGGAAATACAGCATAAATTAGAGACACACAATATTTGCCCTCACAGTGCTCATCCATCCTTTTCAGCTTAAGAAACTCAAGCTCAGTTCACATGCCACCTCCTATGTAAAACCTCTGGGGACAATACTCATTTAAAGTCATTGGCTAACAGATTTAAAAATCACCTAAATTCCTAATCAACATATTGGCATGGCCAGTTGAGGAACTTAAAATACCAGATAAAAGAAAGCAAGATTGGGACTCCCCTTCGTGGCTCAGTGGTTAACGAACCCGACTAGTATACACGAGGATAAGGGTTTTGATCCCTGCCTCGCTCAGTGGGTTAAGGATCCAGCCTTGCCATGGGCTGTGGTGTAGGTCACAGATGCAGCTCAGGTCACACGTTGCTGTGGCTGTGATGTAGGCCGGCAGCTACCGCTCCACAACCCCTAGCCTGGGAACGTCCATATGCTGTGAGTGCAGTCCTAAAGACACGCACACACACACACACAGAGCAATATTATTCCAGTAGATCAACTATACTTCAATTAAAAAATTACATTAAAAAGCAAGATTATTCTCACAAAACATTTTCACTCAGAAATACGCAGAATGGTAAAGGATCAAAAAAAAAAAAAAAGGAAAATCCATGAAGTCAATGATTCCCTGAGAATAATAACCATAACAAGAAATCTAAGAAGGCAGAGAACCCCAAACCACTGTAACTTATAAACTGATTTTATCTTGCCCTCCCTGGCAATATAGTTCTTCATTTCAAAAATTAACATCTGCCTATGTATCTCTGATATGTGGGCTCAGGTCTATAAGTAGCCTAGGAACATGGATTAAAATAATAAAGCTTGCTGGAGTTCCCGTCGTGGCGCAGTGGTTAACGAATCTGACTAGGAACCATGAGGTTGTGGGTTGGATCCCTGGCCTCGATCAGTGGGTTAAGCATCCGGCGTTGCCGTGAGCTGTGGTGTAGGTCACAGACATGGCTCAGATCTGGTGTTGCTGTGGCTCTGGCATAGGCCGGCGGCTCCAGCTCTGATTGGACCCCCTAGCCTGGGAACCTCCATATGCTGCAGGAGCAGCCCTAGAAATGGCAAAAAGACAAAAAATAAAATAAAATAATAAGGCTTGCACCTTAAAGTGGTGACAGACAACAGAGACCACTAGGTTGGAGGACAGGTGTCACAGGTATATGGGCTGGCAACAGGACCAATGAGTTCTGACGCCCACCCTCCGAGACCACATGGTTAAGAGTAATTTAAACTCCCCAGGCCAACTGATACACCATACCTATCCAGTACCACAGGCAGATGTGGGAATTATGCATAAAGTAAAATTCTCATAAACCAGCATTTACATCTCAATGCCAAGACATTAAAATGTTGCCAATTTAAAAGAGTGTCGTGGACATAAATTAACACTCTCTGGATCTCTAGGGTCCCACTGAAGTGGGCACCTACTCTAAATAACCTCAGACTACTTCCTCTGCTCAGAGCCTGCTTCAGGCAGCTTCCTCCCCATCCCCATCCCCACCTCCCCCTAAGCAGCTGTCTACCTAGGAAGAACTGAAAGGAAAAGCAGATAACTAAGCTTATGCAACACACCCGCTGAATTTAGACACAGTTCTAAGTCAACATGCTCTGGTCTCCCTTACAAGAAGGTAAGAGGCAGGGAAAGAAACTATAACCTACTAAGCACCTGTGCAGGGCAGATACCATTTCAGCATCTCATAACCTCACTTAAACAACTCAACACATGGTAATACTATTTCTATTTTAGAGGTAAGTTGAGTCCTGGCAAAGTGGGTAGCTCACCCCAGGTCTCACTGCTGGTAGGTGGCAGGGTAGGGCTGGGCCCCAGTTCTGATTCCAAGTCACATCATCCCTCTGTTACACCAAAGGTGACTCACAGGGGAATGAAGATCTTGCCAAAGACCCTGACACAATCTGGAGAGTTTGGAACTCTTCTCACGACAACCTCCCAGAGTAAAAGATTTCTTTAGTTTTAGAGAAATAATTCCTTTTACTATTGTGTCTTTTAGAAGTTAAAGTTTATTAGCTGGTGCAAATGAATAATACAGCGTATCTGATTATCTCATACCAGACACAAGAGTCCTTTGATTCTGCTTTTTTTATTTTTATTTTTTGTCTTTTGTCTTTTTAGGGCTGCACCCGCAGCATATGGAGGTTCCTAGGCTAGGGGTCTATTGGAGCTGTTGCTGCTGGCCTGCGCCAGAGCCATAGCAACGCCAGATCCAAGCCGTGTCTGCGACCTACACCACAGCTCACGGCAACACCAGATGCTTAACCCACTGATCGAGGCCAGGGATCCAACCCACAACCTCATCATTCCTAGTCAGGTTCACTAACCACTGCGCCATGACGGGAATTCCTGATTCTGTTTTTAATCATTCTTCTTCATTTATTTTTTGGCCTTGCCTTTGCTTGTGGAACTTCCCGGGCCAGGGACTGAACCTGCACCATAGCAGCAACCCGAGCTGCTGCAGTAACAACTCAAGATTCTTAATGTGCTGTGCCACAAGAGAACTGCCTCTATCACATCTTGAAATACAATTATAAAACCTAATCCCTTCACTTCAACTTCTTTGGATTTTTGCCCAAAGAACTGTTATCCTGCAGAGTAAACCAAGATTTTTTTTTAAAAAAAACTATTAGTGTATCCTAAAAAAAGCTCTCTTCAAAACAAGGAAAGGAGATGTACACCCTAAATTCCATCATCCATGGGCTTCTACACTCAGACACAAGGCCCTAGGAAGCCCGGGAAAAATGTGATCTGGACCTTGCTCTCCAACCAGGTCAAAGAATTTCTCCTCAGGGAGTTCTTGTTGTGGCTCAAGGGGTTAAAAACCCAACACAGAGTCCATGAGGATGTGGGTTTGATCCCTGGCCTTGCTCAGTGTGTTAAGGATCCAGCATTACTGCAAGGTGTGGCGTAGGTCATGATGTGACTCAGATCTGCTGTGGCTGTGGCGGAGGCCGGCAATTACAGCTCTGATTCCACCTCCAGCCGGGGAACTTCCATATGCTGCAGGTGTGGATGTAAAAAGGAAAAAGAGAGAGAGAGGGAGGGAAAGGGAGGAAAGAAAAGAAAAAGAACGTCCCCCCAGAACATTCCCAAAATATTGAACGGGTTCATGGAAAGAATGATTATTTCCTTACTCTGACACTATCTTCTGATGCGTCTATCATCTACATACAGATCAAATGCCAAAATCTTAGTGTCATGATGGCTCCTACCTACCCATTACTTGATACCTATTTTCAATGAGAGTACAGATTTCTCCATTACCTCAAAATCCATTTAACAAATGAATCAACACAACCTGCAGGTTTTTTTTTTTTTTGGTAACAGCACTTGTATCAACTGTTCCCAAAAAAGGAAACACTAAGAATGGTTATATCAGGAAAGGAAGAAGACTTTTCTTGTTAAGACCAGTGTATGGATCCACAGCCAAAGACCTGAATTTTATTAGCTGATATTCTTTCCTCCTTAATGAATCAGCAGAAACTGGTACCCATACTTCATTTGTTAAAACTGTGTTTTCTACAAAGGTCAGATGATTGACAGAGAAATATTCCTCTACCTTCCTGGAACAAGGCCACACGATTTCTTATCGTTAACGACACAGCAAAAGCAAATACCCAGGATCCAGGAGACTGACAAGACCTGTCCAGGGAAAAAACAGGCTTTTCCACAACTGAAGCCCAGAGCCAGCGGCCACAGTGGGGCTGAGCCAGTGTCTGCCAGTTCTGAACCTGAGACAGTGCTGAATTGTCCTTAGGGAGGAACCCCGGGTGGCAAGCTTCTCCACCCAAAGCAGGGAGGAGAGAGATTAAGGAAAGATTTGTATGTGCAGGTGGGTTCATGAAAACCCACTTGCCAGAAGTATCTTTTACTCACCCACAAACTATCCTACATCTCCTACCCACACTCATCAATGACCCAGAAGCCATGAAAGGACTCACCAGGAGGACTCCTGAGACATGGAGATCTCAGGATGTCTGCCCTGACCACCACCCGCCCCCCGCCCTCCCCTCTCTGAGGGCTGGCCCTGGGAGCACACAGAGTCCTCCTCAATCTGGACCCTGGAAAGCATCAGCGGATTCTGGGAGGCTTTGGAGGCATGCTGTAGTCCTGCAGTCCTGAGACAGGCCCAGGATGAGAAAGGGGACCATGGGTACACGGCCCTGGGCCAGCTCGGACCTCCTCCTGTGCCTCTCCCTGCCCTGGAAGTGGCCGACCCCCCCTACCCCCGCTGCCTCCCCGCAGCTGAGAAAGAGGAGCATGTCCAGTTTATTTATTTATTTTTTCTTTAGGGCCGCACCCATGGCATCTGGAAGCTCTCAGGCTAGGGGTTGAATCAGAGCTATAGCCGGTAGCCTACACCATAGCCCCAGCAACAAGGGATCTGAGCTGCATCTGAGACCTACACCACAGCTCACGGCAATGCCAGATCCTTAACCCACTAAGGGAGGCCAGGGATTGAACCCACAACCTCATGGACAGTAGTTGGGTTCATTACTGCTGAGCCACAACGGGATCGCCTACCAGTTTATTTTTAAAGGCCCACGATTCCAGGACTCTTAGAGAAGCACTGTTCTGAAAGAAAGCCTGAATGGGAGACACGGCACATAGAAGCCCCAGCTCTCACACAGACATCTGAAAACTGAGTCACTGGATCTCCATCTGCTGCTGCCAACCCTGCTCAGAGTAAACAAGGAACACAAATGGACCCACATGGGGTCCATGGGGTCCATGGACACTGGATGTGCGATTATCGCAGCAACAGGGAAGGAGTGGTTCAGGGAGAATCCCCACGGCTTTCACAATGCTGCCTCCTTCCCCCGAGGAGCAAAAAGGCTCCCATTGGTGTCTGTGTGGTTGTGGGAAGAAGCAGAGGACAAGGAAAACCCTGGGAAAGGGAAGGAGAGATACTGAAAAACAAAAAACACCCCCAAAATTAGTGGGGAAAATAATCTCAGCTTTATCATATCCTCCTAACTCTCCAAGGAGCAGGGACTCTTTCCTCTGATTCGATCCCAAGCAGAAATCAATCCAGACAAGATCTATCCATCATCCATCTACCCCCCTCCTCCCTCCCTCCCATCTTCTACCTTCCTGGCTGATTCTCTCAGGTACAGAGCAAACCTCAAGACAGAAAGCTTCCACTCCCATGGCTCTCCCGCTCTCCAGGAGGAAGTTAAGGAGAATCGCCCAACCACTCCTCAAGGCTCCAGAGACCTCTGCTTTCCTCTTCCCAACTCTCCCAGCAGAACTTGTGATTGACTTTTCAGAGGCCCCAGGGCCACAACCATCCCATGTCACACACACACAACCACAGGAGCCTGAAGCCCAATGCAGGAAAACTCCTTTGAGCCAGCAGACATCGCCTACCTGCCAAGCACTGAGTAGTCTGACTCTGGGCAGCTGAGGACCTCCCATCTCCATGCTCTCCCCTCACAAATTGTGAAATGGCCCAGACCCCTGCCAGGCTTATGGCAAGGCTTCTGAGCCTTGGCATGCCTGATGTTTTGGGCTGGAGAATTCCCTGGTGTGGGGGGCTGTCCTGTTTGGTGGTCTCCCTGGCCTCTGCCCACCAGGCTCCAGTAGCAGCTCCCAGTTGTGATCATTCAGCGTCTAAATTTTCCCTGGGGGTAAAAACGCCCCCCACACACACCTACCCCCCTGCTCATGTTGAGAACTACTTGTGCACATTCTCTCTGTAAAGTCCTGTTTTCTAAGGGGGAAAAGTAAGATGTAAGTGGCTATAAGTGACTAAGACCTGGGTGTGAACTGCTCCATGATGAGGAAGACAGCCCAAGAAGACACGATTACACTGAGGGCTAGGCCTGTGCAGCAGGCCTTCGGGGATGGGAATGGAGCATGCTGCCAGCAAGAATCATGGTACAAAAAGAAACAGCCAGCTCCCCATTTGCAGCAGGGACTTGAAGCTGCCTCCCCACCTATTTATAAGGGAACAGAATGGAATCCATGTCTTAGCTGAGGAACACAGGCTGGACACCGTAAGAAGCTCCAGAACCTCAGAAAGCCTGGGCCTCACCAAACAGCCATGACCAGAGGGCCAAACTGGACCAAAGAAATGAGGCAACAATCCCAGCATTTTTGCCTGAGGATTATCTCTAAGAGCCCTTGACAAGCGCCCTGGTGCCCACAGAGAAAACTGGAACAGGGGAGACATGAGCCTACAAGAGGCAGTCACTCTGGTCGTGGCCTCACTGAGAAGACAACCAGCAGCTTATTCTAGGAGCACGAGATGATATCAGGACCGAACATGTTCCTGCTCTCAAGCTGCTGACCATCAAGTTGGGAGGAGAAAAGAGTAACTACAATGTCATCATCCTCACCATCTATTAAGCGACAGCTGAAGTTTACTGGAAGCTTATAATGTGCCAAGCTCTATACCAGTCACTTTATGTCCAGTATTTCTTTTAATCCTTGCAACAACCTGTAATATAGGGAGTATTGCTATCCTCCTTCTCTAGCCGAAAATTGAGGTTCAAAGTGATTACTCAAAGTCATACAGTTGACAAGTGGTAGAGCTGAGCTTCAAATATAGATGCCTTAAAAAAAAAGAAAGAAAAAGAAAGATACAAATGAATTTATTTGCAGAACAGAAACAGACTCACAGACTTTGAAAAACGTATGGTGACCAAAGGGGACAGATGTGGTGGTGGGAGCAATGGAACGGAGTTTGGGACTGGCACATGTGCACTGAGGTATATGAAATGATGGGTCAGCAGGGACCTGCTGTACAGTACAGAGAACTCCACCCAACATTCTGTGATAATTTATGTGGGAAAAGAATCTGAAAGAGAATAGATGTGTGCACATATATAATAGAATCATTCTGTTGTACAGCAGAAATTATCACAACATTGTAAGTCAACAGTACTTCAATAAAACTTCAAAAAATGAAAAAAATATATAAAAATAAAAAAACTCAAAAAAATTTTTTCAGACTCTTTTATAGCCCATGTGCAAAAGGGCCAGAGTGCTGAGGACTGGCAGACAGCTGGGATTCTCAGAGAACCACAGACTGGGGCTGGCACAATGAGAAGAAAAACTGCTTCCGAAGCAAAAACTTTTTAAAAAATTAGCTCCATGTCTCACAGCAGCCTGATCAACTATTGGAAATGTTACTGCCCACAAGGGAAATCAAAGTCTTTCCTTAAAGGATCTCGGGGTTGGAAGGAGGCGGGTGCTGCAGGCAGGCACATATGGAGGCCAATAAATGCTGGTGTTTTTTCCAGGCATAAGGATCGCCCTTTCTGTTGGGTTTAGAGCTTTAACTTTCCTTTTACTACCACACCATCGCTCTAGGTCAGTGGACCCTCATCCCATGGAGACATGGTCTATTCTGAGAGTCTGGTGAATGCTGCACACCCACTTCCAGAACACATGCACACACACATCCTTCTGCACACCATGTTAAGAACACTTAAAAGCTTTTCTACTTTATGAGGGCAGGTGAATATGAACACCTAATTTAGCCCTAGGTTTGGGCTTCACTTTTTTCAGGCGTTTTCATCCTACTCATTCATCCACTCCTTCCAAAGTGGGTCTGGACTGGACTGAATCTGGCCAGTGTGGTGAGAGATTGATCCCAGGGTAGTAGCTGAGGCCTATCATGCACCACACATATACTTAATTCTTTCTTCAGGGTGTTGCCTTGTAAATTGTATTTTGCCCATAGACTCCTGACAAGGCCTTAAACATGACCAAGGAAGGCCCCTGTTTAGTTGTGATGACATCTGATGTCTTTGGGACTCACACAAGCAGTCGGCCAGCAAGGCAACTGGCTCACTCTCTGAACAGAAGCTCCACTCCGTCACCCTGATGACTACAGCCTGGATGAATTGCTGCTTCTCCTGGGTAACTCCTAGCTTTTCAGGCAAAGCAAGGACATACAAGCTTCGCTTCCAAAATGCTTAATGGCGATTACACTGGTTTGGTGATTCACTAAGCAGTACAGGATGTGCCCAATTATACACTCTATTTTTTCCCAATCTTATTTCATAAACTCCAATTTCATGAGAACATAGATTCTCCATCCAAACAAAATTATCCTAAATACTAGTTATCCACAAATTTTTCTTTGGAAGAGGAATCATAAATAAGACATGATTTTAAAACTTCTGGTTGTATCATTCATTCAAACATTTAAGAAGTGTCTTCCTTCTGGATACTGTAGCAGGTCAACAAGCACAGAGAGAATCATTTGCTAGGTGTCCGTAATAAAACACTAGGTGACAAAAGACACTAGCTATACCCTGTTACCAAAAAAAACAACTTTTATCAAGTAAAAACATTAATAATTTTAATTTTGTTCTCTCCTACTCCCACCCTAAAGGCAACTTGAAATCTTTAGTAATAAGCTGGCAACAACAGCTGCTATTGAAAAATAAGATTCTTACCATAAATGTGTTAGTTCTCTCCAAGATAAATAATAACAATGTTCTCATCATCCAACCCACAAACATGGCTTCATCATACAAATGATCCCAGTGCCACCAGAAAAGTGTCATGCCATCACACACACATAGCCCTTTCCATCTATAAAGCACTATAAAGAACATCCCTCTGAAAAGAAATACAGGAGCCCTGCCTGCAAAAAGCAGGTAAGTTTTAGTTTCTGGGGGGAAACATGTACATCACACAGGGAATAAACTGAGGCTACTTACCATTAAATATTTTCCTCCTATTTAAGGAAAAGGACAAGCAAAAAGATAAGGACTGCTAAATGTGTGAAGGAAAAATACTTCACACCCAAAAACAAATCAAAAAAGGCAACATGAAACCCATGCAACAAAAAAGGCAACATGAAACCCATGCAAGACTTCTAAAACAGGAATCAGTCAATGATACTGTGTATTTCTGAGCTCCTTAATACAAGCATGGTCTATTTTTCTGACCCCCAAGATATAATGAAAGGATTTCATTAACCAAAGGATTTAATCTAACAGAGGACACTGTTAGAAGTGGTCTGGGGAATGAACCATGCTCTCAGGAAAAGAACGTTATTTAACTATTCTGCTCTAAGAATGATCTGTAGAGATTCCCTGTGACTCTGTGCAAGCTTGGTCCTATAATTTAACCTGTATGTAACCCAGGCAGGTTTAGGAAATGGGGTCCCAAGAAGGCAATGACATGTCTTATCTTGGCATATACAGAAGACTCATTTGTCAAGCTTAAGTGAGATGTAAGAGTAAGACACACCAAATTAAAACCCTTAAGGACCATTAATCACACCCTCATGACTTCAGATATAGCTATACAACATATGCTTATGTAAGTCTGGTCTTTATTCTTCATCAGAGGTATTAGCTTCCTACTGCAACAGCCTATAGGAGGAACTGCTTCAAAACTAGGGCAAGCATGGTTCAGCCCATTCATTACTTTAAGTCATTAAATAATACAGGTGCGGCTAGGAAATTTTTGTAATTCTTGAACACAAATAGATGGGCAATGAAGAAATGAGATCAATTTTACAGCTAAGAATATACCATATTCCACTTCCAGTTTCTGAATGTCAAAGCTTGAGAGATAAATCCAAGAATCCAACTGGTAACCAGAATAGGAAAATTTTTTTTTATTTCATTTATTTGATATACTCCAACAGTCAAAAAGTAGGAACTGGAAAAGCAATACCTAGCAGAGTACCAAGTACTCAGTGGGTATTTAATAATTATTACTTGGATGACTAAAAGGGGCAATTACACAAACAATGACTAGCATACTGAAGATTCAGGTATTGCTCCTTTAAATCACAAATGCCGTAAGTTAGAAAGTAAAGGTACCATTTCCATATATAGGCAGAATGCTTTCTTTGTTGGCCCCACAGTTACCCCTAAGACCTTTTTTTTTTCTCTCTATAATAGGCTCTGCTCTAAACAGTTAATATAGAAGGCAAATTTGGGCAGATACATCACATTTATCATGATTCCAGCCATGATGGAGTAATAGCTAGAAAACCAGACAGATGATGTGAAACAACTGTTTTCAGATATTGGACAACAGGCCACACAGAACTTAATTCCTGAGAAGGGTGAAACAAGTCAGGTGAGTGCTATGATTGCCTGAATTCATTGACAAGAGGCATTTTCCAAGCCATAGCACAGAGAAGGGGGAATTCATAGAGGACGGCAGTGACACTGAGTCGAGGGGCAGAGATCAGCAGTCAGAGATGCCAAGATGGCTAGATTTGACAGGACAACACACCTGGGACAAGGGGACAGCATGGAGGTCCCCTGGAGTCAGAGTGAGTTCTGATCCATGTGAGATGAGAGGACCTCAAGTTGGGAAGAGAAGCACCTGAAAGGAGTTGGTCTAAGAAGTTCAAGAGCTCATACAGGGCTAGGAATAGTGCATGTTTCCACCAAAAGATGTGGAAATAATTCATAATACATATGGTATCAGATAAAATCTCAGAAGAGTATCACCTTAGTTTTAGAGCTAAATCATCCCTAACTTAACAGCTGCTCTGGGCCAAACCTACTGCAGCCTAAAAGCTAACATCAGAATGATAACAACTTAATAATGTCTTAGTAACTTAACTGCATGTCAGAACAAAGTCCAGCACTATTTAAAAGAGTACAACAACATCCAGCATTCAAACAATGTATGTCTGGTATCCAAGCAAAAATCATCAGGCAGGCAAAGAAAGAAGAAATTATGAGCCATAACCAGGAGAAAAATCAATCAATAGAAACAGACCCAGAAATGACAAGAGATGATGGAATTAGCAGACAAGAGCATTGAAACATGTTTTTATACTGGTGTCATTTCCTTGGAAAACAGTTTGGCAAGTCCTTAAAAGGGTAAACATCAAGTTACCATATGAATCAGGAATTCCATTCCTACATATACTCAAGAGCAATGAAAATGTCCACACAAAAACTTGCGCACAAGTGTTCAAAGCAGCATTATACATAACAGCCAAAAAGGAGAAACAATTCAAATATCCATCAACTGATGAATGAGTAAAATGTGGTTATTAACCATACAACGGAATATTAATCAGCAATAGTAAGGGATGAAGCACTGACACACGCTACAACATGGATGAAACTTGAAACCATTATGTAAAAACTAAGTAAAAGGATACAGTCACAAAAGATCATACATGATTCCATTTATATGACGTTTCGAATAATCAAATCTGCAGAGACAAAAAGCAGATGAGGGGTTGCCTGGGCTGGAGAGGCAAAAGACAGTATAAGGAGTGACTACTAATGGGTACTGTGTTTCTTTGTTCAGTGATGAAAGTGTTCTAAAATTAGATGTGGTGATGGTCCACAATTCTGTTAATATACTAAAATCCACTGATTTATACACTTTATATGAATAAAGTATATACCAATGTGAATTATGTCTCAACAAAGCTGTTAAAGAAGTTATTAGAAATATACTCCATGCGGTAAGAAGGTAGAGCAAAAGGAAACAGAGAAATGACATATACAAAGCAAACAAATCCAGTCGTACTTCCAGTGAAGAAAAACATACAAACTGAAATAAAAAATACATTGCTTGGATTAGTAGCAGGTTAGACAGTGCAGAAAATCAGTAAACTTTAAGACACAACAACAGAAACTATCGAAAATTTAGCAGAGCAAGATAAAAAGACTGTAGAGCAAATTAAAAGAGGATTCATGACCTGTGGGACAATATTAAGTTGCCTAACATACCTGTAATTTGGGATCAAAATGAAGAGAGAGGGAGAAGATAGGAAAAATAATTTGTCAATAATGGTTAAATTTTTGGAGTTCCATTGTGGCCAGTGGTAATAAACTACTATCCATGAGGATGTGGGTTCGATCTTTAGCTCTGCTCAGTGGATTAAGGATCTGGTGTTGCCATGAGCTGTGGTGTAGGTCACAGTCGCAGCTTGGATCTGGCACTGCTGTGGCTGTGGCAGAGGCTAAAGGCTACAGCTCCAATTTAACCCCTTGCTAGGGAACCTCCATATGCCATGGGTGTGGCCCCCAAAAAATAATAATAAAAATTCTAAAAAATAAGAATAAGGAGTACCCGTCGTGGTGTAGTGGTTAACGAATCCGACTAGAAACCATGAGGTTGCGGGTTTGGTCCCTGCCCTTGCTCAGTGGGTTAACTATCCGGCGTTGACATGAGCTGTGGTGTAGGTTGCAGATGCGGCTCAGATCCCGAGTTGCTGTGGCTGTGGTGTAGGCCAGTGGCTACAGCTCCGATTCGACCCCTAGCCTGGGAACTTCCATATGCCGCGGGAGCAACCCAAAGAAATAGCAAAAAGACAAAAAAAAAAAAAAAAAAAAAAAAAGAATAAAAAAGAATAAAGATAGAATGAAAGCACACTGCTTTTCATAAACTACATAAAACAGGAGATGACAAAGGAACATTCTTAACAAAAGAGGGGAAAAACTGTCAACCTAGAATTCTATACCTAGTAAAAGTGAAAATAACATAAGACTTATTCAGGCAAATGGAAGCTGAAAGAATTCACTGCAAGCAGAGGTACCCTATAAGAAATGTTAAATTTGTTTATCATTTTTAACCTTTTTAAAAAATAATGACTATTTAAAGCAAAATAACAATGACGGATTGTGACGTTTATAACACCTGTAGAAGTAAAGAAGGACTAAACAAAAAGGGAGAAATAGCAGTTTATTGTTTCAAGGATCGTACACTCTATGTAAAGTAGTACATTATTTGAAGATTGACTATAATCAGTTAAAGATTACAAACCTTGGGCAACCATTAAAGAAAAACAAGGAGATACAGCTAATAAGCTGAGAGTGGAGATAAAAGGGGTTTATTTAAACAATTACAACAACAACTCAAAAGAACGCAGGCAAGAGGGGAAAGGACACTAAGAACATACAGGACAAGGAGAAAACTAATAACACGATGGCAGCCTTACACCCAAAAAAATCATAACATTATATGAAATGGTCTTTTTAAAAAAATCTCCAGGGAGTTCCCGTCAAGGCTCAGTGGTTAGCAAACCTGACTAGCATCCATGAGGACAAGGGTTGGATCCTAGGTCTCACTCAGTGGGTTAAGGATCCGGCATTGCCATGAGCTGTGGTGTAGTTGCAGCTTGGAACCGGCAGCTTGGATCCTGCGTTGCTGTGGCTGTGGTGCAGGCCAGCAGCTGCAGCTCCAATTTGACCCATAGCGTGGGAATTTCCATATGCTGCGGGTGCGGCCCTAAAAAGCCAAAAAAAAAAAAAAAAAAAAAAAACCCCAAAAAACACCTCCAAATAAAAGGTAGATTGTGAGATTGGATCAAACAACAGTAACAACAAAAACAAGACCCAAATACATGTGATTTATATACATATAAAAAGATGGGTTAAATATAAAGACCCAGATAGATAAAAAGTGAGGGGAAAAGGATATACCACACAAACACTAATCAAAAGAAAGCTGGAGTAACTGCATTAATACCAGCTCAAAAACTGGTGAAAAAGGATAAAGAGGGATATTCCATAATAACAAAGGAGTCAATGTATTGGAAGAATAGAACAACCTTAAATGTTTATTTGCCAGGAACAAAATTTCAAAATACAGGAAGCAAAAACAGAACTGAAAAGAGGAGACAAATTCACAATTACAGCTGGATATTTCAAAATCTGTTTCACAGTAAATGACAGAACAAGAGGTCACAAAATGAAGCTGACCATCTTGATCTAATTGGCATTTATAGAACACACCACTCAAAACAGCATCTAACATTCCTTTCAAGTACACATAAAACATTCACCAAGACAGACTGTAGTCTAGGCCAAAAACAACTCTCAATAAATTCTAAAAGATTCATACCAAGTAGTTTTTCTGACCACAAAAGGATTAGTTAGAAAACTCCTCCAAACAGCGAGAAATTTAAAAATTCCCTTCTAAATAAACTATATAGGTCAGAGAAGAAATCACAAGGTAAATTAGAAAGTATTTTGAACTGAATGTAAAATCAAAACAAACACTGTTGGATATAGCTATAAGCAGGAGTTATTAGCAGGAAATTTGTTATTATTATTATTATTTTGTCTTTTTGCCTTTTCTAGGGCTGCTCCTGGGGCATATGGAGGTTCCCAGGCTAAGGGTCAAATCGGAGCTGTAGCCACAGGCCCACGCCAGAGCCACAGCAACTCAGGATCTGAGCCGAGTCTGCGAACTACACCACAGCTCACGGCAATGCCGGATCCTTAACCCACTGAGCAAGGCCAGGGATCGAACCTGCAACCTCATAGTTCCTAGTCGGATTCACCAACCACTGAGCCACAACAGGAACTCCAATCTTTTAATGTTTACAATAGGAAAGAAGAAAAGTCTCAAATAAATGATCTAAGCTTCCACCTTAAATTATCAGAAAAAAAGAGTAAATTAAACCCAGGACAAGCAGAAGGAAACAAATAATAAAGCACAGAAACTATGGAATTAAAACATAAAAACAACAGAGAAAAAAAAATCAGTGATAGCAAATATTGATTCTTTGAAAAGATCAATAATATCATATGTCTCTAGCTAGACTAATAAAGAAAACAGAATGACAAGACAAATCAACATCAGAAATAAAAACAGAACACCTCAGCTCATACATGTATTATAATAGGGCATAATTTAAACAACTTAATGCTCATATATTTGACAACTTAGATGAAATAGACAAATTTATAAAAAGATTCAAACTATCAAAACTCATTCAAGAAAAAAAAAACAGAAAAGCCAATAATACCACTTTGTCTATGAAAGAAATTAAATTAGTAGTTTAAAATCTCACAAAGAAAAACTTCGGGCTCTGAAGGATTCACTAGTGAGTTTCTCCAAACATTTAAGGAAAAGATAATGCAAATTCTATTGGAAAGCAGAAAAGTGAACATTTTCCAACTCATTTTATAAGATTACCATTACCCTGATACTAAAAACGGACAACGATATTGTAAGAAACTTACAGATCAATATCCCTCATGACCACAGACACAAAAATCCTTAACAAAATTTTAACAAGTTGAAATCTATCAACACTCAACATGACATATGACTGAATGGGATTTACCCCAGGAATGCAAAATTGGTTTAACATATAAAATCAGTCAGTGCATTTCATTACATTAAAAGACTAAAAAAGATGGAGTTCCCGTCATGGCTCAGTGGTTAACAAGTTCAACTAGGAACCGTGAGGTTGCAGGTTCGATCCCTGCCCTTGTTCAGTGGGTTAAGGATCCAGTGTTGCCATGAGCTGTGGTGTAGGTCGCAGACGTGGCTCAGATCCCGCATTGCCGTGGCTCTGGCGTAGGCCGGCGGCTACAGCTCCTATTAGACCCCTAGCCTGGGAACCTCCATATGCCGTGGGAGCGGCCCAAGAAATGGCAAAAACACACACACACACAAAAAAAAAAAAAAAAAAAAAAAAAAAAAAATTCAATAAACTAGGAATAAAAGGAACCTCCTCAACCTGATAAAGGGCAAATATGAAACACTTACACCTAACATCACACTTAACATTAAAAATTGACTGTTTTCTCTTAAGACTGGGAACATAAGGATCTCTGCTCCCGCCATTACTCTTCAAAAGTCCTGGCAAGTGAAATAAAGCCAAAAAAAAAAAAAAAAAAAAAAAAAAAAAAGAAAGAAAGGAAGGAAAGAAAAGAAAAGAAAAGAATAGATAGATACAGATGGATTAAAGGATGATGTAAAGCTTTATTCACAGATATGATCACATTAGGAAATCTAATCTATTAAAAAGGTATTAGAACTAATATGAGTTTAGCAAAGTTGCAAGAGATATGGTCAATATATAAAAACCAACTGTATTTCTATATACATATGAAATGAACAACTGGAAGCTGTAACTTTGAAAATATAATTTACAATAGCACCAAAATATGAAGTACTTAGGGATAAATTTTATAGAATATGTGTAAGACCTATACTCTAAAACATATGAAACACTCCTGAGAGAAATTAAGGAAAGCTAGATCCAGAAAGTCCAAATAATTGTGAAAAAGAACCAAGCTGGGGAGTTCCCATGGTGGCTCAGTGGGTAATGAACCCAACTAGTATCCTTAAAGATGCAGGTTCGATCCCTGGCCTCGCTCAGTGGGTCAGAGATCTGGTGTTGCCGTGAGTTGTGTGTATGTCACAGACATGGCTCGGATCCTGCACTGCTGTGGCTGTGACACAGGCCAGTAGCTACACCTCCAATTCAACCCCTAGCCTAGGAGCTTCTATTAGCCAAGGTGCAGATCTAAAAAGACAAAACAAAACAAACCAAAAAAAAAAAACCCACCAAGCCGAAAGACTTAATACTATCTGATTTCAGCACTTAGGGATCAGAGACTTAATACTATCAGCTAAAACTATGTAGCTTGTTGAACAAAACACAGGGGGTAAAAATCTTCATGACCTTGGATTAGACAAAAATTTCTTAGGACAGAAAACACACAAGCTGGGATTGAGGAAAACTGAAAACTGTTCTTCAAAAGACACTATTAGGAAAATGAACAAGCAATCCTCAGATGGAAAAAAAACCTGCAAAATTTACTTCTGAAAAAAAACCTGTATTCAAAATATGTAAGGAAGTCTTATAAATGTATAGTATGTACACAAATATTCCTATTTCTATAAAAGGCCAAAGACACTTAATCACAGAAGATATACAAATTACAAATAAACATATGAAAAGAGGCTCAATTATTAAAGTGCAAATTTAAACTACAGGATGTCCACCATGACACATTCAGTACATTCTTTAGCCGATAAAAGTATCGTAAGTGACATGTACAAATGATGGGAAGGATGGGGAACAACTAGAATTCTCATGCTTTGCTGGTCTGGTGGTCTGGCAGTTTTACAGTTTCTCATAAAGTTAACATACACTATATACAATCCTATTCCTAGCTATTTACCCCAAAGAAATGAAAAAATGTATCTCAAAAAGACTTGAATATGAGTATTTTAGCAGCTTTATTCATAATACTAAAAACAAAAACAAACAAACAAAACTAGAACATACTAAATACTAAAAACAAAAACAAACCAATAAATGTCCATCTATGGATAAATGGATAAAATACATCCCTGGTGGTGTAGCAGGTTAAGGATCTGATGGTGTCACTGTAGTGGCTTGGGTTGCTGCTGTGGCAAGGGTTCCACTCCTGTCCCAGGAACTCTGATATGCCACAGTGCAGCCAAAAAAACTGTGATATTTATATTATATATATATATATATATTTTTTTTTTTTTTTAATGGCCACACCTAAGGCATATGGATGTTCCTGGGCCAGGGACTGAGTCAGAGCCACAGCTGTGACCTAAGTCTGATCTTGTAACTCACTGTGTAGGTCTGGGGATCAAAGTCACACCTTTGCAGCAACCAGAGCTGCCACAGTCAGATTCTTAATCCACTGCACCAGAGCAGGAACTCCTAAGCTACATTTATATAATAGAATTGTTGTACCAAGGAATACTTCTCAGCAATTAAAAGGAATAAACCACTGATGAAAGTAAGACAGAAACGATCTCAAATGTACCATGCCAAGTGAAAGGAGCTAACACAGAAGACTATACAAAGTATTATCTGTATATATAAAAATTCTAGAAAAGGCAAAAAGCAGCTCAGATATTGCCAGGAGCCAGGTCTAGGAGGAGGGGACTGACTGAAAAGGGGCCTGAGGGGACATGAGAATGTTTGAAATGTTTTTTTTTATTTTGTTTTGTTTTTGTTTTGCTTTTTCGGGCTGCACCTGCAGCATGTGAATTTCCCAGGCTAGGGGTGGAGTGGGAGCTGCAGATGCCAGCCTACACCACAGCCACAGCCACATCGGATCCAAGCTATGTCTGAGACCTATACCACAGCCACAGCAACGCCAGATCCTTAAGCCTCTGAGCAAGGCCAGGGATTGAACCCACATCCTCATGATACTAGTCAGGTTCCTAACCCACTGGGCCACAATGGGAACTCCCTGAAATGTTTTAAATCACAACTGCAGTATTAGTTACACAACTGTACACATTTATCGAAACAAATTTTATACTTAAATTATTAAAGTTTTATTGTATTCAAGTTATACAATTCAAATACATTTGATTCATTTTCTCCACAGGTGAATTTCAAAATAAATCACCACAGTTTTTCTTTTTTTAAGAGAATTTTATTTCAGTGCAAAAATTATTCAGACTTCAAACAGCACGAATGTCAGAAAAAAATCTTTATGCTCTCTGGGTTACAAATTGGTAGGGGCAGGGGTGGGACCCGGCATTAGAGAAGAGGAAAAAAACATGAGTGCAAGAAAAGGTGGGGGTTGTCCTCTGAAGTGTTTAAACTGCTCTCATCTGCCCAACCTCTACCCTACCACTTACATCTACTTATAAAGGCCACAGAATGGGAATGTATTTCTCTTTCAAAAACCAACACACACACACACACACACCCTTTATCTATTCTCTTTTCCTCTTTGACTCAGAGCACAGAGGTGAAGAGGCTTGGCCTGTGAGGCAGAGGTCCAGTCTCATGACTCTCATTTGTAGAGATCAGTGGATCCTCCTGTCTTAATTCTATTGAGTTTCTTGTGGGGGAAAGCTCCCCTGTGGTTTACTGTGAGCTCCTACTCAAGAGTCCCCAGTTAGAACCTTAGCAATTTACAGGACTCCCAGCTGCAGTCCTTTTATTTTAAAATTATAAAGTACAATAACTATAATATTCAAGAATATTAAAATAAAGGGAAAAACAAAAACAAGGCTGTCCAACAGGGAAACAGTTGAGTAAGTCATAAATCCATCTAATCCTTGATCTCTTAAAGAAATAATTTAAAACTGTTGTTATAATGCCCAAGTACAAACTCTTAAGACAGAGAACAGAAAATATCTTAATGCAGCTAAGTAAATACATTTCATGAGCACATGACCAAATCTGCAAGGAACGCACACAAATTAAGAGGGAGTGGAATACATTATCCCTTCAACTTTTTTCCTCTCAAAAGTGTACTTGTACATATGCATGTATATTTCGTTTTCTTTTTCTCACTTTTTTTTTTTTAGGGCCACACCCACAGCATAGGGAAGTTTCCAGGCTAGGGGTCAAATCAGAGCTATAGCTGCTGGCCTACATCACAGCCACAGCAACGCCAGACCTGAGCCATGCCTATGACCCATACCACAGCTCATGGCAATGCCAGATCCTTAACCCACTGAGCAAAGACCAGGGATCAAATCCACAAACTCATGGTTCCAAGTTGGATTCGTTTCCGCTGTGACCCGACAGGAACTCCTCCTTTTTTTTAATACATAGTAGTTGGTGCTACTTAACCTCCTCCCCCATCTTGCCCCTCCTCACTTCCCTCTTTCCACTGGCAAGTGAGTGTGTTCTCTATATCTGTGAATCTGTTTTTTTGTTACATTCACTAGCTTGCTTTATTGTTTAGATTCCAAGTATTGTATCATACAGTATTTGCCTTTCTCTGTCAGCGTGTGTGTGTGTGTGTGTGTATAGATATTTTTTTTTCTTTTTGTCTTTTTGTCTTTCCCAGGGCCACACCTGAGGCATATGGAGGTTCCCAGGCTAGGGGTCGAATCAGAGCTGTAGCCACCGGCCTATACCACAGCCACAGCAATGCCAGATCCAAGCCACGTGTGCCAACTACACCATAGCTCATGGCAACACCGGATCCTTAACCCACTGAGCAAGGCCAGGGATCGAACCTGCAACCTCATGGTTCCTAGTCAGACTTGTTAACCACTGAGCCACAACGGGAACTCCCCATATATATTTTTTTTAATCCGAGGTACATGTCTCCTGAGTTTAACGGAAGGACTATAGCCTAGGCAACAAGCAACCTGGGGTCAACAGTCAAGTCCTTTAGACATGCTACCAGCCTGTAGGCATGTGTGCTGTCAGCCCTAAACCACAACTGAAGAACCTGTGATGATGTGTGCCACTCAAGAGATCCAACCTAAGAGGTTACTTGGTTGACCCATGTGGCTGACCCAGAAACACAAATACCTTCACCCTAGAAGTGATCCATATCATTACTTCAAGAGAAGTACACTAAGAAACAAATCCACTTGACCTCTCTGGTACCTCTGCCTACCTTCTCAACAGAGCACCTTCGATCTCGATACTCTATGTTCACCACCATCTTAAAGGAAGTAGAGAGGACGGAGAGTGTTTTGGCTGATGTGAAAACCAAAGAGATCAAGACCCAGTGCTCTACTTTGACCAAGGTCACTCAGCTACACCTGGCCTAGAACCCAGGCCGCTCTCCATGAATGGTAGACACCACCCAGTGAGCACAACCATTCCTACCCAGAGCCTCTCCCAGGAACAACTCTGGGACCTGTCTTGCCTCACTGAAACAAAACCTTCTGGAAGTGACGTGATGATTCAATTTATTTGGGAGGAAAGGCTAAAAATAGTAAGGCTTAGAGATAATCCATTTACTCAGCTTACCGGTAATAAACCATCGCTTTAGTGAATGTGAATTACAGTAGGCCAATCTTAAAGACATTTGAGAACTAACCTCCAATAACCTCTTCTGCATCACAGCCTCTGTGAACTGCCCCTTTGGATTAAGGCAAAAATTTTGAGGCTGGGTGAACACACACATACAGCTGGAGGAAGCACCCAGCCTACCTTGATGTTAACAGAAAGAAGCCCTCTACACCTCTGAACACTGGCCGCTGAAGCAACTATCCTGAGGTGGAGACAAATCTGCCAGGGAACTCAGGGCCAGTTTTCTGACCTGGCAGGGTAGGGGTAAAGGCAAAGAAAAGCTTAACTTTTTTTTTTTCTCTCTGAGAATAGCATGTTTCTCTTCAGGCTCTGAAGAAGTGACAATGAGAAATGCTAAACCCTATAAAAGGATTAAGGCCAAAAGAAGAGCTTTTAAATTGTTTTCTGCTTATAAACACACACTGGGTTTTTAAATAAACCCAAAGACAGCTAAAAGGAATCCTAAATGGTACACTCTGTTCAGAATCCCTAGAGTTGGCTAGCAGGTAGGATATTTGGTTTCCGGATTTCTGTCAGGGTATTTTTGTTTCTGGATTTTGTTTTTGATAGAGAAACTGCAGATGCATCAGAAAATGGTCTGTTCTTTCTTTCGTTCTTTCTTTCTCTCTCTCCCACCCTCCCTCTTTTTTTCTAACACGAGTTCTAAAAAGTTCAGTACCCTTCTACTTCGTTTGGACTGGATCTCTAATCTAGTCCATGTTCCATGTCCCTCTGGGGGAAAATAGATAATTCCCAGGTAGAATAAGCCTTTCTGGTAGAACTACCGGTAATAACAGCAAATACATGTGTGACAGGCAACTGTCAATAATCTTGAAGTGAAGCAGGGGTGTGTCAATTTATCCACACATCCAGCTTTCCAAGGGGCTGAACTGGAGATTCCACTCAACTCAAGCGTTCTCAAGATGATTCTGAGAATAAAACAGACACTCATACTTAACATAGAGAAAGCTGAGATGATCTTGAGACCAAGAGGAAGTATGCATATGAATGTCTTACGTTATTCCTGATGAATAAAATGAGGGACAAGACTAGAATTTCTACATGTTCTTCAACTCTGACATTCTATGTCCTCCAAAAATGTCAGCAGAGAAACTAGTACTGAAGGTCATACCTGCCATCAACTCTCAATATGCAACTGTGCTGAACCAAGACACTGGTAATGATCAAGATTAGTTCCTCCACGAAACCCACTGTTAAAGAATACACATTTCAGGGCTTTCTAATATTAGGCATCAAAAGACATTTACTGAGTGAATGAATAAGTTTCTTCATTAATATCTGAAGTAAAACATGCAAAGAATTTAATCTGTAAGCCCTTAAAGGATGCTTATATCTCACTACATGTCAGAAAAGCAAGTAAGAATATGGGGCCTCCCTTGGGCTTTGGAGACTGAGCTGAATTCCTCCACGGTCACTTGGGCATCTGCATAGAGCATGACACACAGGGCCAGAAACAAATGCATCTTACAGCCCAATTTTCAAGACACGTAATCTCACCAGGACCAGAAAACACGGTATTAGCAAGTAAGTTTCTGAAGAAAGGAGTATAGGAAATAATCTTCTTCAACAGTACTCCAATTTGTGATTTAATTTTTTTTTTTTTTTTTTTTTTTTTTGGCTTTTCTACGGCCGCATCCACAGCATATGGAGGTTCCCAGGCTAGGGGTCCTATTGGAGCTACAGCTGCTGGCCTATGCCAGAGCCACAGCAACTCGGGATCCAAGCCATGTCTGCAACCTACACCACAGCTCATGGCAACGCCAGATCCTTAACCCACGGAGTAAGACCAGGGATCGAACCCGCAACCTCATGGTTCCTAGTCAGATTCGTTAACCACTGGGCTACGACGGGAACTTCCAATTTGTGATTTAAAACAAAAAACAAAAAACCTTTCATCTCCTAAGTATGCCCTGTTGGGTATGACACACGAAACATACAAGTTAATGATTTCAAAGTCTAGTGTCTAAATTCTGTGAACCTGACAATCTTGCCCCTCAAAATTGTACTATCTAGGGGTTTATTTGTTTTCTAAACCTAACAAACCAAAAACGAAAACCACCACAGACTCATGCTGCTCAAACTAGCATCGCCCCTTCAACGTATTCCTGCTGAGCTATCTTTACTGAACCCTCACCCCGACCCCCTGGGGTCACAGTGGGTGACGAACATGAAAATGACACACAACAGTGACCAAACAGCCAGCTTTTAAAACAGCTGTGCAAACCAGCAGATACTAAAAGTCATCAAAATACACAGTTTAACCACTTAAAATGTGCAGACTGATCACTAAGCCCTTGGTAAAAGTAGGGCAGGCTGGTAAAAGCACTGGAAAAAGTCTGTTTGCTCCCTGGCTTTCTGAACCTGCCTGTTCACAAGGCTGCTTCCTGGCAAGAAGAAAGGTCTTTTATAAGGTTTCCTTAATCACAGCAGAACTATGGCAGAAGTATGCAGACCCATCAAATTCGAGAAAACTTTTTTCCCCCGTTGTCCTTTTGATTTTTGTTCTACCAGTGGCATTGCCACAGTGTGTCGAGAACCCAAAGAGTTGAGGGGGAGGAATGCCACAACTGTAGAAGTCTGATTACTGTGCAGAAAACACCACCCCCCTCCCAGGCAGATGTGCCCACAAAGTGCCCTTGTGAAGAGGGGCCAGGGCATGGTCTGTGGTGGTGAACAAAAGTGGTGACATACTGTGGAATTAGTTTCAGAAAGAATGCCTCATCTCCAGAGCTTCTGGATTTCTAGGCAAGAGCAGTAATTAGTCATTAACTGAGAAGATTACTGACAACTGAGAAAGAGGCTCTGATCAGTCTCTTATCAAACAACACAGAAATCAGGTCCTCAAACCCATAATACCAAATCACTTGTGTTCTCATCCTGCTCCACCTCTCTTAAAAATCTGTACCGTTCTGTTTCAGAGCAAAACTATTTGGCCCAAAGTTGGTTAAGGCACAAACTGTCTTACTTTACTTGTAATTCTTACAATTAAAAAATCTAAAACATTTTACCAATGATAATTCACAAAGCAATTAATTATCAAATTCACACATGCTTAGAGTTCCCTTTGTGGCTCAGCAGTTAACAAACCGGACTAGGATCCATGAGGATGTGGGTTTGATCCCTGGACTTGCCCAATGGGTTAAAGATATGGCGTCACCATGAGCTGTGATGGAGGTCACAGACAAGGCTCAGACCTCATGTTGCTGTGGCTGTGGTGTAGTCTGGCAGCTGTAGCTCTGATTTGACCCCTAGGCTGGGAACCTCCATATGCCATGGGTGTGGCCCTAAGAAGCAACAAAAAAATAAAAAATAAAAAAATAAAAAATCACATGCTCACAATATAAGATTAAAAATACGGAGTTCCCGTCATGGCGCAGTGGTTAACGAATCCGACTAGGAACCATGAGGTTGCAGGTTCGGTCCCTGCCCTTGCTCAGTGGGTTAAGGATCCGGCGTTGCCGTGAGCTGTGGTGTAGGTTGCAGACACGGCTCGGATCCCTCGTTGCTGTAGCTCTGGCGTAGGCCGGTGGCTACATCTCTGATTCAACCCCTAGCCTGGGAACCTCCATATGCCGCGGGAGCGGCCCAAGAAATAGCAACAACAAGACAAAAGACCAAAAAAAAAAAAAAAAAAAAAAAAAAACTTTTCCCCCCCCAGATGTGAAAGTACCACATTTTACAAAATGACTGTATCTTATGATTTCTCCCTTCAATCTAATTTTCTTCTGATTTTCTGTCCTACCTCACCCTTACACTTCAATTTGTCACTCCCCACCTCGGCCATCCCAGCCAGGTCCCTCATTTTATCAAATCCCTCAGGTAATCAAAACAGGAAACATCCTAAAATTCCCTCTGCTAAAACAAAAAAGAAAAACAAACAAATGTTCTCTGTCTACAGTAACTCCAATTATCCCTGAGCCACCTGTGAAATTAAGACAATTCCTTCTCAAATCCCTTTTTTATTTACAAGTGCCATCTTAGGCAAACTTTTAATTGATCTAAGCCTCTGTTTCCTTGTCTAAGAAATGAGTGACTTTCAAGGTATGGATGAGCAACAGTGCATGTAAGGGACCCAGTGCAGTGTCGGATACATTGTGTGCTCAAAAGAAGCAGCCAAAGTTAAACAGAAGGATCCCGAAGATAAGGTGTGACTGTGAACTTCACGTAGGTCAATTAAAAAGCTCATTTTGGCTTTTTAAACCTTAAGTTTAAAAATAAAAATAAAATTAAAAACAAAAATAAAAATAAAAATTAGTAAAGCCGGGAGGTCATGTCCTTGTAAAGTAGAGTAAAACCATCTGCAAAACAAAAGCACTAGGCTTTAAACACCCTTTTCTCTCTTCTCTTTGGGCATTACAATCCCCAGGTGAGCCACATCAAAAGAAAATGGGAGAAGGCTCAAAACCACCACCTGCCCAGGACATTCAAATGCTGCACAGGATGGCCTTGACTTGGGGATGAACTGGACCTGAGAGTAGTCACCAGATGCTAAAAAGAAAAACAAATAAAAAAGGCCCACGCCAAACAGCTAAAAGGCAACAAACAAACAAACCCCAATCTTCAAAAACTTTAGAAAACCTGAAACATTCAGGCTAGCTGTTTTCTCTGGCTGAATTCATTACCTGTTGTTCAATTTAGTTCTAGCACAGACTAAAATTGTAACATTTGCTGTTCAAACACAGTAAAGAACAATGAGTGTGAACTGAATATTCCTTGTTCACAAATAAGGCAGTGTCAAACCCTATGTACTAATAAATCACGTGAAACCTCCACACTCCAACACAGTTTTAGAACAGGACTATTCATGCACTTCAGGTAAAAGGCACGCTGCTGTTAATGTCATCCAAACACAAAAAGCACAAAAAATATGTCAGCAAGTTTTTCCATATAGTCAACCAAAGGTATAATAATCCACAAAATTTTAACCTATCACTGCAGAGGTCAAGGGAAACCAGTGATTTTCACTTCATTTATTTGCCAAGAAATGTACTCTTGTCTTTCAGTTCCTCTTTATTACTTATTATATCTACCATAATTCTGGATTTTCATAAGCAAATATTTCCCAAAATATCTATCTGATAAATCTTGTTTGTTTAAAATGTAAGTTTTTCTTTCCTCGAGCATCTTCTGACCTCTTCAATAAACTAATTTGCATAACACTGACTCATCTACTAGTACCACTCAGATTAGAATCAAATATCATCACTTTAGTCAAAACGGTCTAAGGGTCTGATGCTGCTGTCCGCATTTGATTAAATGCAAACCATATTTTTTTTAAGTCACCATTCCTAGTCAAAGATTTTTCTAGGAGTCCTTAGACCTGTAGACATTTCCATGATCATTACAAAAATACTTTTTTAAATTAAAAAACCATCTGTAATGCACCATGCAGATAAAATTTTATTTCAAAAATACAAATAAATGTGCTTCAATAAGGCTGATAGAGTCCAGGGCCCTCCTACTGCCCTGGAAGAAAATGAGGGTACATACTCAGTTTGGGGAAGGCTGTGCTCTCCAACACTCCTCAGGGATCACCCCTCCCTCTCCCATTAAGCTGAGCCCCCTTCCTGCTTCTCAGGTTATATACACCTGGAAATAAATGACCAACTTGATGTTCAATACTATATTTTCTTTCCGAGACCAAAACGCATATGAATGTGCTAAACACTTAATGTTAAAATAACCAGGATTGGAGTTCCTGTTGTGGCTCAGTGGTTACGGAACCCAACTAGTAACCATGAAGTTGCCGGTTCGATCCCTGGCCTCAGTCAGTGAGTTACGATCCGGCATTGCCATGAGCTGTGGTGTAGGTTGCAGATGCGGCTCGGACCCCTCATGGCTGTGACTCTGGCGTAGGCTGGTGGCAACAGCTCTGATTAAACCCCTAGCCTAGGAACCTCCATATGCCGAGGGTGCAGCCCTAAAAAGACAAAAAGACAAAAAAATAAAATAAAATAAAATAACCGGGGTTATAAGAACTATGATAAATTGGAAAAAATGACAAAAGAGAAGGTTTTCTTTATCATCCCTGAAAAAGTGAAGAGCTTTCATGGATGACACTTTACTTGATCTACTCATTTTATTATCTATATATAAAATATATTTGTCATAGTATTAGTTTTCAGCTATGGACCTGAATAAGGTATTTAAATGGCTGACTGAATAAAAATATAACTATTTTTTTTTTTGGCCACACTCATGGCAGGAGGAAATTCCCCGGCCAGGGGTTGAACCCGTGCCATAGCAGTGACAACACTGAATCCTTAATCTGCTGAGTCACTAGGGAACTCCTGAATTTCTTATAACTTTATAAAAGAGAAATGCCCGATTTTGCCAGCCTCCTTTATTCATTTATTTGTAAGAATGGGGTCTTTGTCACAGTATTTTAGCACCAAACAAGTCAGTAAGCGCAATCTCTTCTGAAATCATCCAACATTCTGTAAGACTGATTTGCCATTCTAATAGGAAAATAATTTTTACTGAAATCACCCTGGTTCGTCTTAAATATGGTACAACAGGTAAACAGGAAAAAAGTAAAAAAAAAAAAAAAAAAAGGTTTTACATTAGCAGGAATGTCAGTTTGCCATATTTCAACCAGAAAGTGATTTTCAAACCAAAGACTTCATCTATCTCAGAAAAACACAAATCCATTTCCTGGCTTCAGCAGATACATACCCTTAACCCGATCTTATTCCTTGAAAATCACTGCCCAGTCACAAGAAACACTAAAATACTTTAGTGTAAAGAGAAAGAAAAGCATCTCACCACTCTATATACTTAACAGTTCCATTAAAAGACTATAATTAATCTCATCTCTAAGAGCTTCAAATGGACATAAGACACACAGACACCCCCCCCATACTATTTACTTTAATCGGCTTTTACAAGTGATTCACATCTCAAAGTTTTTTCTTTTCAGACCTTGCTTAGTTCTTCTGGGTGAACATGAGGTACAACAGGAAACAACACATAAGAACAGGTGGACCCAGGATGGTTTCTTGTAATTCCCTGCACCTGCCTTATATCAAACCCTCTGAGGCTTTACAAACCACTCCAGCAGATTCCCAAATGACATGCAAAACAAGCTCTTGGTGCTATCTCTGTTATTCTGAAAGACTCTTATAGTTGAGTGGGACTGGAATACCAACAGTCAAGCTCTAAGAGTGTGATGCTACCAGATAAAAAACTCAAAGGTGGACTTTTAAAAGTAATCATGCTCTTTGTTGGTAGGGGCATGAGAAATGGACACCACTGGTAGGAGTCCAGCAGTTTTTTATAACAGAAAAAAAGAGACACTAGGGGAAAAAAGCAAAGCTTTAACATCAGGCATACTCTGAAGGCCTCAATCCCATTCTAGAAATAAAAGGGACGTACACTAAGATTCACCTATTGAAATTCTCATCAGTGATATTCATAACAGCAGAAAAACTAGATGAGGGGCACCAACGTAAAAATTCATCTAGAAATAACCAGCTAAATAAATGTATTTATTTCATACAATGAAATACTGTGTCATTTAGTGAAATATTATGCCATCATTAAAATGAAGTCACTGGGCATTTAGCCCAGAAAAATAAAAACTTATGTTCATACAAAAGCCTATACACAAATGTTCATAGCAGCTTTATTCAAAATAGCCCCAAACTGCAAATAAATCAGGCATCCAATCAACAGATACACGGACAAATAAAATGTGGCATTTCCATCCAATGGAATACGATTCAGCAGTAAATAGCAACAAACTATTGACCTGTGTAACAATCTGGATAAGGAAAAAGCCAATCCCAAAAGGTCACACAGTACAGAATTCTTATACACACATATAGCAGTCTTGAAATGACTAAATTATAAATGGGAGAATAGATTAGTGGTTGCCAGAGGTCAGGGTAGAGGAGAGGAAAGGAGGTGGGTATGGCTATAAAAGGCAACAGGAGGAATCTGTGTGATAGAAATGTTTGGTATCTTGGCTGTATCAATGTCAGTAATGTGGTAGTGTGTACTAGTTCTCCAAGATATCATTTGGGGAATCTGGGACTAGAGCGTAGGATCGCTCTGCATTATTATAATTTTGCATGTGAGTCTAAAAAAAAAAGTTTATTTATTTATTTTGTCTTTTTAGGGCCACACCTGCGGCATACGGAGGTTCCCAGGCTAGGGCTTGAATCAGAGCTGTAGCTGCTGGCCTACGCCACAGCTCATGGCAACGCTGGATCCATAACCCATTGAGTGAGGCCAGGGATCGAACCTGCAACCTCATGGTTTCCAGTCGGATTCGTTTCCACTGCACCACGACGGGAACTCCCAAAATGTTTAATTTTTAAAAATCAAGTCATTAACAATTGTTAATGTCATGGAAAAGTATCCATAATCCTACCCACATTGTGAAAATTAGCCAAGATATCAAACCACAAAGTTCCTGAGGCTTAAAGGGGGGGGGGAGGCCACGAGTATAATGTGTCATACTAGCCAACCAACCAACAACAAATAAGCACAATAAACTGCAGAACTGTAGGTGATTATAACTTTCTTCATTTGTACAATCTGGAGCTTTCACATTTTCTTCAACAAACAAAAATATTTTAACAATGAAAGGAAATAAACTTTTAAAGGCTTAAATTTTTGCAGCACCAATTGGTGTTTAGCTAATGCTCCCAGGTAACACAACCAGGTTTTGTCAACGGTCTCTTAAAGTGAATGGCAAAAAACAAAACAGAACAACCCTGCAACTATATGTGACAACTACGTATGATGACGAATGTTAACGTGGTAATAGTCATTTTGAACTATATACATATATCAAATCATTACGTCACATAGCTAAAACTAATGCAGTGTTGTACGTCATTCATATCTCAATAAGAAAGAAATATAAATAAAGTAAGTAAATGGTTTACCCCTCAGAAGTCTCAAAAGACAGAAATAGCTAGGGGCAAGTGATACTGCGCAGGAACTCAGTCTTTTGCCCAGAGGACTGATTGAGTCAGGTGGGTGGTTTTGGAAAGAACCGGTTATCCAACATCTGTCTTGCCAGACATGTGGCTACATTCTGGAAAGAAACTTGAAATGGGACAGTCAACATCCATAGTCAAGAATAAATGGGACGGAAAGAAGAGGCTGGAATTTGTCTGAAGAAATAAGATAGCCCTTAACAGAAACAACCACATATGTATGGTGGATGTGGAGTGGGCTTGCTTCTCAGATACTTATTCTAAAGCATTTCGAAGTTTGTGAATCAGATTTTAACGGACTAAAGTTTGTTTTTTCAAGGAGGGTGATAGAAGGGTTTTACAAAACCAAACTCACTGAAATGCAGAAAAGAGCATACTAAATTTGGGAAGCCTTCTGTGACAGATCAGCAAGGGACAAGACCAGAAGCATCTTCAAAGAAACACACATTTCCCACTGAGTTCCAAGGCAGATCACATATTATGTAAAAGCTCGTTATGAGAGGCATTATGAAAAGTCTATAACCTTAAAATATTGGTGTTGCTTCCTAAATCAAATACTAAACATCACTCAAAGAAAAATACCTGTATTCAAAACACAAATGCACCAACTATAGTTGTAATATGTACACACACACAATTCTAGGCATAACTGAGAGCATACAGATATACGGAAATTAAATATTTTCAGTCCTAAAATAAGCAACAAAGTTACAACCCAGCAGGATTATACATCTTTATATAAAATTGCCCTGTTTTAAGAGAAAACCCCCATGAAAACAAAAAAGTTACATTTTTAAAGAACATTCCCCAACTTGTTTCAATTCAGAAGGGTCATTTACTTATTAACTGGAATAAGAACAGGGTAAAAGGAAGACAGAGGACAGGGGAATAAAAAACAATCTCCTCTCCTGAAGTTATTCTGATCTAGGAACAGGCAAACAGCTCTCAAGCAATTTTCTAATAAACTCACATTATAGCTTGAGTTTCTTATATAATAACTGTTAGTAAGCTTTTTTTATTAATCACATCTAAAAAGAAAATGGAGAGAAAAAGAACATGCATGGATAAGACTTTGAGAAATCTCTCCCTGACCACAGTGAGAAGCCAAGAGTGAAAGAGGTGGAGTGTCGTGGGAAAGAGGGCTCTTGCCCTGGGCTGGGGGTCTCCAGCCACCACCAGGTTGCACTAAACAGAAAAGAGCTATCAACCATCCCCATCTTGCTATATAAATCTGGTTGGCGTTCCCGGAAGCCATTTGTCTGCCAAACCAATTCCATGAGTGGGAGCCTTCCCAGAACATATTCAGAATTCTTTCCCTAAATTTCTGTTTCCATGATGGTGAATTTCCAGTAAGTCCATCGCCCTAAAATGTGTAACACCTCTCACCCATACCCCGCCCCAAATCTGGGTAGGCCCAGACCTTCTGGAATTATGCTTCTGACCCATGTTGTACTTAACCCTGCTCAAGTGTAAGCTCTAGATTTTTCCTCCCGTTTCTCAGCAGGCCCAGCACGGGCAGCTGGTTCAGAGCAATGGGTCAGTGTGTCTCAATGGCTCTTTTTTGCACATCCTGCTTGTGGTTGCCTGGGTGCAGTTTATCACTCAGCAACTGCCTGGTAATCCCCTGTCATCGCCACCCTACCAATGTCCGTATCAGCAGAGCAGGGTAGCCACGAGTCAGCAGAATTCAGCCAATCCTTTCCTCCTCTGGGGCAGAGGTGACCCAAGTGAAGATGAAGAAACCACTGAAGAACACAATTCAAGGGCAGAAAGACTGCTTCAAACTGAGAGAAGCAAAGGGGGCGGGGGGGGGGGGGGAGGTCCTTCCATAAATTGAGGGAGACAGAAGAAAAGGAGGATCCAGGAGAAGGCCAGGATTAAAGAATCCACGATACTACACTATTATGAACCGGTGGGAACCAGATCCTTAAAGGAAAAACCAAGCCTCACCAAATAATTGGGAAACTTAAAACTCCATGAGAGGAATTATGTTTCTATTTTTTTAACTAAGTTTCTTCTTTTGTGCTTTAGTTTGAAGGTTTGCATATTCTTGCTTAGAATTTATGAATTTCGAAGAGGTTATTGAACAAATAGGGCTGACTCTAAACAGTGTCAGGAAAGGAAGAGGAATCACTGACTTTAAAAAAAAAAAAAAAAAGAAGCATGAATTCTAATTTTAGTACCTCTTTAGTACTATAGTAGGTGGCATGTGATGGACTCTGTGATCCATCTCAAGAGCCAGGCGGACCTAAGTGCTTATTAAAAATTAGAGGAAACATGAGGTTTGTTCCTGAAATAGCTCTCCAGCTACCATACATGGTGTGGCTGGACTCAACCACACAGAGCTACAGGAGGAGCTGCCAAAGCCTATTAATACTAGAGAATATCTGTGTTAAAAAAAAAAAAAAAAAAAAACCAAAAGCTTTGAAACATATTAAAACATGATAGGTACCTAATCAAGAGAATGGTGGGCTCAGGGGAATGCACAGTACAATCAAAGCACCCCTCTGCCCTGTACTGCCGCCTTAAATTTAGCCCACGGAATTCATAATTTCACATTTTATATATTCATTATCCAGAACAGTACAAATACAAGGCTGCACAGGGATGTCCTGATCCTATTAAAAACAGCACAATCATTTTGTTTAATAAGAAAGCAATTTCTGGAGTTCCCATCGTGGCTCAATGGTTAGCAAACCCAACTAGCATCCATAAGGACGAGGGTTCAATCCCTGGCCTCGTTCAGTGGGTTAAAGATCCGGCATTGCTGGGAGCTGTGGTGTAGGTCGTAGATGTGGCTTGGATCCCGAGTTGCTGTGGCTGTGGTGTAGGCCGGCAGCTGTTACTCCAATTTGACCCCTAGCCTGGGAACCTCCATATGCCACAGGTGCAGCCCTAAAAAAAGACGGAAAGGCCAAAATAAATAAAATAAAAAGAGCAATTTCTCTTAAGTGGGGATCCTCATAGCTGAAAATTAAAAAATGCCTTTTACATTCAGAGTCCCATAGAATTTTTTTTTTCTACCTAAACTTATTACCTAGTCTCAGCCTGGTGGGATTCTGGATTTAACAGGTGACGTCGTCTCTGATGACGCAGCTGGACATGCTCAGGTCTGCTCTCCCTTTCTTATCTAAGCCATGGGAAGAGCTCCCACAACCTCGGTGTGTGCCTCTCAACACAGTCCAACCTCATCACTCCATCCTCACACCCTCTCTGGGCCAAGTGGAGACACAACTGCAAGGCCTAGCTGCGTCCTCACTGCTGCCACCTCCACAGTGAAATTTTCTCTCTAATCCTTTGTGATTTTCTCTGTTTACTGTGATTCAGGATCTCGTCTATACCTTAGACTCAAAAGTGAGAAAGAACAAGTTTAGCCAGTCCGCTATTTCATTTCCCAGCATGCATTCTGCCGATAACTGCTTTCTGCAGGAAGCATCTCTTGGACCTAAAACTGTCTGGGAGATGCTAGGTTAAACCATGTAAAACCAGTTTCTCTACTGCTGGACTCCTCGGGGACTTCAACCAACTGATATGCATCTTCAAGACCCTAAAGGGTGATAGTGCATTAAATAACTTCCAAACTCACCTAACCACAAAGCTTTTTAAAAATAAAGCGTATGATGAGGCTAGGGTTCTAGATTCTCCCCAACACGATATAATTTGGCCTCTGGAGATGAGCACAGCAACCTCCCTCTTTCCCCAGAATGGCCCTTCTCAGTGCTCCTATCTTAGATGTCCACTTCCTGCTTAAACTTTCCCACCCCTTCACAAACTAACATTTTGCTTCCTTGCTTACAAAACATACTTGAGATGTTCATCCTTCATCAACCCATAACTCTTCAAGTAATCTGGATGTGTCTTTTTTTTTTTTTTCTTCCATGAATCTCTGGAGTTCATATTCCTACTTTGAGCAATATATACATTTTTAAATTAAGGTACTGGGATTTAGAGCATCCACAAGCCCCTGAAATTATATGCAAACCACAAGCAAAATGTCTTATGCAACCGCATTTTTCTGGAGATAGGCTGCACAACTTTCTCAAAGGGGTCCATTCATAATAATGTAAATAATAACAAAAATGGTATTATAACATTGAAAAAAATGTTTTCAATGTCATGGGATAATGGAATGGAGAGGAGACATGTAGAAAACAAGGCATTTGACCTTTAGAGAAAAATAATACATACTGACAGATTATAAGTTTGGGGGACATTCTTAAAAGGAAGGGAAATTTGTAGGAAGGAAAAACAAAAAGGTAATAAGCTTAAACAAAAAAGACAGGAGGAAGCAACCAGGGTCTGGGTAGAGTGTGACAGTGACAGAGAACTGGGCTGCCACCACTAAAACATTTATTTTACCAGAATCTTGAAATATCCTCTACTTGACCCTATATTCTGCATTAATGCAAAATCAATTTCCAGAACCATGAAGCTTATCACTAACAAGATAAAATAGCAGCTTGGCATGATAACACCAGCAGGACACTCATAACATGTGGTCTCACAGAGGTCATTAGATTTCACATCTGCACAAAGGTCATTATGATTTCATGTCTGCACAAAAAGCTCTATTGGACGGTAACTACTATAAACATAAAAGTGCGTTTTATCCTAAACTCTTAGGAATGGGAAGACACGAAGGAAGGTTCTATAAAGTTTCTGCTCTCGTTATGCCATTTACATCCTAGAGTAATGAACTAGTTTGAGGGAACTGCATTAACAAGTTTGCCCTCCCCTCTAGAAAGACATGTTTCTAGGATAGAAAAAAACATCAAATAATTAAAGGGAAAAAGTATCCCCTGTCCTCAATAGCTTTTATTGAGTTTTTTTAATAACAAAAACCTATGCTATATTTCATACAAAACAATGAAAATGCTTGGGAAATGAATTCAATATAATAAGCACCAAGGTTTTTCTGTATCATTCATTAAATTCAGCTCAGGTTAAAGAGTTAGGTGCTAGTTATAATGAAAAGTATGTTCGCCCTAGCTCCTTCTTCAGAAATACTTCCAGGATTCCCGAAAACTCAACTTGCATTCCACCACACTACACTACATGCTCACATCTCTCATAAATGCAACAAAAATAAGCAGCAGTCTTTTGCCCTGACAAGGGTTTGCAAATCCCAGCTGCTTGGGACAGAGGGGAGCGGGAAGGATGGCCTCTTAAAAAAAAAAAAAAAAAAAAAAAAAAATCTCTCCTTGAGAACAACATTAAAATACCAAGAGGATAAACTGAACTCTTAGTTCTTGCTCGTGTTGTTTGGGGAACCACTATGAAAATACTTTGGATCACAAATGTCTCTGCCCCAATCACATATCTGCACTGACACGTAACAGACCCGTAAGGCACGTTCTCAAATGGCTTCCACAAGCCCTAAGGAAGGGAGAGCCCCGCAGAAACTGCTCAGGTGAAACCGTCTTTATCTCGCCGCCCGAACAAGGGAGGCAGGAGGGAGTCAGTTTGGAAAGAGCTGGATCTCTGCCAGGGTCAACAAAGCCAGATATGGCGACGAGGCCCGGCTGTGCTGACCCACTCTGACCCAGTCACTGCAACAGGAAAGCCAGGCCCAGAGGCCCCCAGGGATCGAGGGGACATGGACGACCAGGGCCATCAGCAGGGAGGAGGCACCCAGGCCTGACATCTGCATTCTTGGAGTCTGGAGAGCAGGAATAGGAAGCTAGCAGGGCAAGCCCCGAGGAAGAAGGGGCCTGAGAGGGAGGCAGAGCCCAGGGGGAAGACGCTGAGCAAGCCGAGGACTCTCCTTTCTTCTCTAACATTTCACACACTTCACCTGCTTTCATTTTGTAAAGAAACTTATAAAACCAATCTCAAGCAGCCCACCCCACCCCCGAAATTCATTTGCCAACAACTTTCTGGGGAGAGAAAAACCAGAAAGAGGGAAGAAGAACATCAGCACACAGCTCTGGGCCCCTCCTGCCCCACTCTTAAGAAAAGCCAGTTAACAAAGACACAACACAAGCACACAACCAAAAGAGGTCAAAGGGAACTACACAGCAAAGGAAAAAAAAAAAGTTTCCCTCCCCGCTCTCCCAATTATCTAGCTCTCCTCTGGCCCAGTTAACCTTCCGACACCACCTCTTCTCACTCTTCCGAGCTCATCTATTTAAAAATAGTTAAGATCTAAAATATCTGCACACCCTATTTCACAATCAACATCTTTTGATAAACTAGGAAATAAAAGAACATCTTGTTACTATAATGCGTAATCCTCCCTTCTAAGAAAAAACACTTGAACCAAATCCAACAAATGCAATCCATTAAGAGCAAGTTCAGTCTTTCTTAGAGCCTAACTTTGATTTCACATGGAGGACCTGAACTTTAAAAACACTCAACAACATTCCCGATACCTAGATGTTCCCATCACCCACTGAATTATACATTCCCAAGCATGCATCCAATTCTCTGTGGACACACTAGGAAAATGCCGTCTCTAATTTCTAATGGGATTGAGATGAGATGAAAGACTGGAGAGCAATGAAAGCGCTGAGACCCATCCTCCACCCCTTACCCGCTGAATCACACCACCCGCACGACCGTCCTCAACAAATGGCTTCTCTGAGACTCCGAAACCACAACAAATGTGCAACCCTAGGCCCCAGCTGTGGCACCCAAACGCCAGAAGCAAAATTCATGACACTTTTCGTGTTCACACAGGAGCTTAGACAGGTGTGAGGAACCGCGGAACAATTATCTGAGGACACACACCCTCTTCCCACACACAGACACTTGTGCTTCTACCACGCCTCCCTTCCAGAAAACTACCAAGGCTTATAGAACCTCTTACTTGAAAAATAATTTCAGGAGAATTTAAAACACATTCTTGCTGACCACGAACAAGAACTCTAAGTTCAAATCTAAAACTCAAATCTCAAAAAAGAGTAGGAGAGCAGGTGACATGATAATCATGCATGTAGGAATAACTGAAGAAATGGGAAAGCAGAGGGCCAGGCTTCAGGGCTGAAAAACTGGACCAGATGCATATCTGTTCCTCCAGCTACATAAATTCCAATGATAGCCTTTTCTAAATGTTCTTTTTCTTTTTGGCCGTGCCCCACAGCATGCGGAAGTTCGTGGTCAAGAGATCAAACCCACGGCACAGCAGCAACCCAGGCCACAGCAGTGGCAATGCCGGATCCATAACCCACTAAGCCACCAGGGAACTCCCATTCTTTTCAAATCAACTTTATCAAGGCATCATTTACATACCAAATAATGCACTCATTTTTGGCACACAGCTGGATGAATTTTGGCAAATGTGTACACCAAAATAAAAAGAACCACCACCATAAAGATACAGAATGTTTTCATTTCCCCAGAAAGTTCCCTCATGCCCTTTTGGCAGCCTATCTCTAAGGCCCACAGCCCCTGTAAACACGGATTTGCTCTGTTACCATGGGCTAGTTTTGCCTTTCATAGAACTTCAGATAAATGAAATCAAACGGCATGTACCTTCTGTGTGTTTGAGAGCCATCCGTGTATCTGTGGCTGTTTCTCTTTATTGCTGCACAGCATTTCCTTTGCATCATTTATTTACTACAACTTTCCAAACTTTTTTTTTGGTCTTTCTAGGGTCGCACCTGCAGCATATGGAAGTTCCCAGCCTAGGGGTTGAATCAGAGCTGCAGCTGCCGGCCTACACCACAGCTCACAGCAACGCCAAATCCCTGACCTACTGAGTGAGGTCAGGGATAGACCCTATGTCCTCACGGATACTAGCCGGGTTCATTACCACTGAGTCACAACGGAAACTCCCCAAGCTTTTTTTTTTTTTTAAATAAAAAGGCAGCAGTGGTTAACTTTAAAACAGGTACATAAAGCTTTTTAAGAATATCATTATGTCTTTCAAAGTCACTGGAACCTGTAAGTTACTGCATGAAGTGGAGATCTCAAAAACCTTTGACTTTAGGAATACAAAGTTTTGTTTCACCTCCCTAAACAATACCTTGTTCAATCAGATGGAAAGAAAAAAGATATCCTGAGATTTTTGTTTACTGGCAGCTCCAGATGTTATTTCAAGCTGCTAAAGAACCACGAGGAAACTATATCCAAGTAAAGTTTCATGTGCTGCTTCCTAAAGGCCTGACCCAGAAGTGAACTTCAGGGCTAGATTTAATTTGGCTCTCATCCTTCTGTTTTTGCCTGATTAGTCAGATTTTGAGGTTTCATGCTGACTCCTGAGTTACTTTACCACCAAAAGGTTGGGACAGGATTGCCCCAAGAAGTCCTGTTTAGAAAAGAAAATACAACATACCACCTAAATTGGGTTCAACCTAATGGCTCCAACAGCGAAGACTCCTACTCTTTCCAAGGAAATAGTTTGGGAAATACTGTTGTAACAGTATTAAAGAACATCCCTTGGAGTTCCGCTGTGGCACAGTGGATTAACGATCCAGCTTGTCGCTGTGGAGGTGCTGGTTCAATCCCCAGCCCAGCCGCAGTGGGTTAATGATCTGGCGTGGCCACAGCAGTGGCAAAAATCAAAACTGTGGAGTAGGTTGCAGCACAGCTGGAATTCCATCCCTGGCCTGGGAACTTCCATCTGCCATCAGGGCAGGCAGAGAAAGAAAAAAAAAAAAAAAATCCTTCATACTAACCCTTACCCTAACCCATGTGGTATTCAGCCTCAGGTAGGTGGTAGGCAATCCTGAATGTAAATGGATACCCTCAGTCCCCATTACAGGGTACAGAAAACAAAAAGAGAGGCCCTAAAAGAGCTCCCAGTGAGTCCCAGAGACACTTGGGCTGTGAATGAGAAACTCTAATGCCCTGGGGCAAAAGGAAATCTCTGTGCCCTCAGCCCCCATTCCCTACCCAGGTCCCAAACAGGTCTTTAAAATAGTCACAAAGGCAGGCAGGAGCTTCTTCTAAAGGAGAAGCCCAAAGTAAGAATGCAGCTTCCAGACCACCCTGCCTACCCCTAGGTGAGTGCTCTGAGCCCACCACCAACTTCTGGGCCTTAGTTTCTTCTACTGAATGAGGAGGCTACCCTAGAAGGAACTCTAATATTCTCTCCAGTCTCATAAAAGAGCAATAATGCCAAGACTAAAAAGAGAAAAGCTGCACATTTTTGGAACCATAAGAGATTTTGTAAACATGGCATCCAAAATTCTGACAGAAAAATCAACCTCAATTCTCCATTCATAATCCTTGGCCATTACAGTCTGTAAATAAGTATTTTTATTTTGTCTATGCACTGCCCCTTTCCTTTCCTCTAATTAAAGTATTACTCCTAAAAAAAAAAAAAAAAATAGGAGTTCCCATTGTGGCTCAGTGGTAACAATTCTGACCACTGAGGCATCCAAGAGGATGCAGGTTCGATCCCTGGCCTCACTCAGTGGGTCAGAGAGAGATCCGCTGTGGCTGTGGCTGTGGTGTAGGCTGGCAGCTGCAGCTCCAATTTGACCTGTAGCCTGGGAACTTCCATAGGCCGCAGGTGCAGCCCTAAAAAGCAAAAAAAAAAGGGGGGGGATGGGGATTTAAATTAAATCCTGTTAATGAGTTACAGTCTTGACATTTAACTTTACATATCCATGTGCCTGTTTTTGTCTAAATACTAATGATTAAGGGTTTTTATTATGACATACTATGTACAGAAGATGGTCTCCTTTGATTAAGAATAAATCTCTAGAGGATGAAAATTTACCTTAGGAATAAAAATACATCACTTGATTTTGCAACAGTTTCATCCTAGGCAACATGCTTTTGTGTTTTGATTATTCGTGAAATTGCAAAGGATCACTTAAGCTTGACTAACGTTCAGTACAAAACAGTTGTTTTATATACTTGCAATTTGAAGGCTGTGTTTTAGAATCCACATTCACAACACAGTATAATCCAAAAGCCCCTTAACTTTCCTATAAGCATCTAAAGAAAGCACTGCTTTCCCAAATATCAGTCTCAGGACCCCGTGCTGCAGAGCCAGCCACCCTGCTGCAGCAAGATCGATTGGGCCTGACTCCTCCTCCTGCTCTGAAAGTTAACAGCCCTTAGAGCTGAGGGTCCCACAGGGGCTAGACTGCTGTGGAGGGGGCCTGCGGGTCTGCTCTGGAATGGGGAAGCGGGTGTGTGGCCGGGAATAAAGCCTGCACTCGAAGAACAAAAGCCTGCCTCACGGATGGAGCGCTTTCCAAGACAGTCAGGAACAGCAGGGCCGAATGCTGGCAGGAGCTCGTGTAGGCGCGCGGCCCTTCTCGGTACTCGATGTCCCAAGCACCAGAGAGGAAGTAAACAAGGACCCGGCTTGGACAGGCGTCTGTGCAGCCCAGGGCAGCCAAGGCCCGGCCGGTCAAGACTCCTGACTCCCAGGCAGGGCACTGACGTCACACAGCTCCAGAATGTGGGTTGCCTGTGACCAGGAAAATTACACAGGCCAGTTTAAATGCAGCCTATATTCCTCGCCACCACCTAGATTTTCTTTTTTCAAAAACAGTAATCTTCTGGAGAAGTTCAGCAAAGCTGGGGCATGGCCAAGAGCTACACGTGGAATGGCCACAGAAATCCTACGCAGGTCCCATGCGTGATGCCACCCCCTTCTCCACCAAACGCATCTGCACCAAACTACCCCAGCCCCACCGGACCAAAGCCAGGGTTGGCTATTTTGCCTCAGCAAAGATCCTCGGGGATGTCCATTTTAAACTGCTCCTCTGCAGAACCTAAATTTACCCAATAAATGTTAAAGAACTAAGATACTGTCATGACTTTCCATCAAAAACTGTCAGCATTCCTTCAAGCTTTTCCATCTTCCAGTCACACTAGAGCAAACCACCTTTCTTGCCCTCCCCGAGTTGCCGAAAATAATCCCAGCAGAGCAGAAAGCATCCTGCGGAGGCTTTGCGTGCAAGGGCAAGGTGCCTTCGAGGGGAGCTGGTTTCTGTTTCTCCAGCCCAGACCAGCAGGATGCTGCATCTTCACTCACCACAAAGACAGTCTCAGTTTCTTCTTAGACTCTGCCTTTGGGGTGGAGGAAAGGGGGAGCCTGGGGGCAGGGCTATAAAGTAGCAGCAGTGCTGACCAGACGGAGGAAGGGAGAGCTGGGTCTGGATCTCTGCCCGCACATCTCATCTCATCCTGTATAACAAACGCATTCCTATAAAGTCGACGCCAACCGCGTTTCTGAAATGCGATTTTTAAAGAATGTAACACCTCATTAATTAAGTAAATTGTACAACAACCTCGGTTATGTCTTTTTTTATAAATCTTAAGTTTTCATTTAGTTCAGCTTTAAAAAATGCTATGCTATCCAGTCCATGCCAATGAATCAACACACTCACAACTGCAGAGATAAACGAACGGAATTTTTAAAAATAGACTGTTCAAAAAAGCAATTTACTTAAACAATTCACACCTATCACCTCTATCTTTGTTGAACTTATCAACTTAAAACTGATGAAATAAAACACATTCTTAAATGAGGTCACCAGCAATACAAATGGTTAGCAGATTGTCACGAGAACCTAAGAGCTTTTAACTCTGTTAAAGTGGCCTTAAAAAGTATCTTCACTCTTAAATGACCCTTACATTTAGGAGGCAGGGCCCTTTGGCCTTCTTGCAAATAGGGGGGTCACAAGACAGACCAGTGAAAAGTCAGAGCAGGAAGGAGGGGGAAGCCCTTCTCCAGCGTGTGTCCCAGTTAATGTCACTAGTTTGGAAACACTGGCCTGAGTCATCTCGAAGTGCAGGAATCCTTAAGTTTTCTATAAAAATATTTGTGCATCCTATGACTGACTTAATGCAACACAAGTGGGCAAAAAAGAAAGTCCCAGGTTCCAGACCGAATGTACCACCAGGCAAGTCAACTAAGTACAGATAACCTCAGAGAGAAATTAAACATTTCGTCAAGGATTTCTGATGACAATGCAAAAGTAGGAGAGTACATTGTACTTTAAACAATGCCTTGTCTGTTTGCAGGAACATGGACTGGCCTAAAATGGAGGGGAGAAGAAAACAGGGATAGGACCGAGCCCCAGTTTTCCCTTCAAAGGCAAACTGGGACGTGTGTGGGGTGAAGGGGGTGTGGGGGTGTGTATACCCATGTGTACATTTTCCTAGGAATCAGCATAATGCGTACCACTGGTGGGCACACAAAGGTCCCAGTGCAGCCTGACACCCCACTGCCATCAGCCCCCATATCTGATGTTTCCCCATAGAACCACCTTACTCCCTTGAGCAGCTTTGGGACCAACTCTGTTCAGAGAGAAGCAGTCTCAGGATCTCTTCATCTGTCCCCTGGTGGCTTATTCCAGCCCCGAGCAATTGTTCTAAGGAACAGGGGCCTCGGAAAGAGAAGGGGGAACCAGGAGGGAGAGTGGGCAGACTGGGTCTGCATTCACTCTGCCACTCAGGAGCCAAGGGAGCTGGGTCCAGCGGGTACACCAAACACCTGCTGAACCAGACCCAGCTCTAGGCTTCAGTTTCTTCAGCAGCTAAAAAAGAATTCGTCTTTACCTTCAGATTTAACATGAGGATGGGCTTAATAACCATGGACACACTATCCTCACTGACTCCCTGGCCCCTTCACTGAGGCCTGTGTCACGAAAACCCATCTGATCCCACATCCCCAAGTCTTGCTCTCAGCCAGACTCCAGCAATGCACTGAGTTGAACACCTACTGTTCCCTGGCCTTTGCCTTCTGCTGAGTCCCTGTGACTTCTTAGTAGACACAGTTCCTTGTACCAAGACTTCTGCCTCCTGCCCACCATCCCACCAGCCTCAGTTTCCTCCCCTGGACTGCTCTGAGAACTTTCCCAAAGAACCTGATCCATGCTGCTTTGTCTGTGAGTCCCAATCACTCCCTGAGTCTGGAGCCATACACACACACCCAGCCAAATTCCTGGTGTTTCAAGAAAAGGATTTCCAAGGCTAGAGAGAAAGACATAAATACACCAGCAAAGAAGGAACACTCCAACCAACGGACCAGCTCATTACCTTAGAGAACCAAGTTTCCAACAGGACACTGTCACCTATTAATCAGTGTTCTCTTTAGGACATTCTAAGGGAAAAATTTCTTGGTAACAGAAAAAGCCACGCTGTTTCTATTAAACCAATCTGTTTTTATTTAAAGGCACCTACAAATCTGGAAGCTGATTTTACATCCCTTTTCACTTCAGCTGCTGTGAAACTCAAAAGCCAAATTTGTGGCCTGACTTCAGCACCTGTCAAGTGCTGTATGTATTGTCCTGTGCCTTCAGGTTTCATCCTTTCACATGGCATATGTCTTTCTCAGTTGTCACCATGCTACAAGAGGAGCATAAACCCACTTAAATTTGAAATCAACACCTTTAGGGAAAGGTGGTCTTTGCTTGGATCCATGCAGGAATGGCAGATCTATGTCAGATGTTAGACTGATAATAACAAAGCAAGCAGCCTGCTGAGAATGTGATGGGAATGAGGTGGAAGCAAACTTAGGTCTGTGCCCCTCTGTTGTCTCCCAGGCACCCATAAGGGATGCATGAGGGCAGCAGCCAGAATGAGGGGCACGGATGCCTGGGGCAGCATATACCTCATCCCTCTGCGGAAGCCACTTTGGGATGACACCGGGTCCAACGCATAGTTAAAGTGGTTTAGATTCTCATCTGGCTAAAACTGAAGGGACTGCAGACTAACAGAATGATGATGATAGCTTTTCCCTAGTTGCCCTCAGAAGCACTCCAATGGGAGGGCAAAGTCATCTCTAAAATGGAGGAGGGCAGGGGCCACATCTGCTAGAGGCTCTCAGCTGTCTTGGGAAAAAGAGCACAGCGTTACTCTGCTGAAGTGCTGAGAAGTGCAGGGAGCCCCACCCCCAGCCCTCAAAGAGCCCTGGATGCTCTGCCAACTGGGCCCCAGAGGCCTGTGATCCCTGACCCACTTTGAGATCAATCAGGACTGGATTTAGACATCTTCAGCAGAATTCCAATTCCAGATGGGAAACCTTCACTCCACAGGACCTGATGTGGAGGTCCTATGGCAAAGGTTCTTCACCGTTTAGCCTCTGGAGACTCTTTCGGCCAAGCAAGAGTCAAAGCCACAGGGATCATGAATTCACCTCCTCAATTCAAAAGGAACAGCTCTATGACTCCACGTAGGCTACAATGTTTCAATTTCGTCACTATCAAACAGGAAGATTCCTGCCTTTTACCTCCCATTAGCTTTTTTTTTTTTTTTTTTTTTCCCTTTTGTCTTTTTAGGGCCGTGGCATATGGAGGTTCCCAGGCTAGGGGTCTAATCAGAGCTGTAGCTGCCAGCCTATGCCACAGCCACAGCAACTCTGGATCCGAGCCACACCTGCAACTTACACCACAACTCAGAGCAACGCTGGATCCTCAACCCACTGAGCAAGGCCAGGGATCGAACCCGAAACCTTATGGTTCCTAATCAGATTCATTTCTGCTGCACCAGGACGGGAACTCCTACCTTCCATTAGATTGCTTCTGAAGCTATTCAGGGTTCTTTAGGAAAAGCCATCATTATTACACTCCTATTAGTCTACAACCTCCTAAGTTTTAGCCAAATGAAATCTAAACCGCTTTTAAGTACACATTGGACTCAGTATCATCCAGAATTGGCTCTGGGTCCTGGTAAATGCAAGTTTCCAGATGGCAAGATCCTAGGTGAAATCATCAAAAGACTACATAAGTGCCACATATTATTATGTCTCCCACTCGTTAGTTCACCCAACACCCTGCACGTTAGGGATGCGCCAAGTTATCTCCTTTACAAAAAGCGGACTCGGTGCTTGTTCACAGCTACACAAACAAAGAGCCAGGCCAAAATGAAGGAAAGGACAACTCCCTCCTGCCTTACCCTGCAATCTATCAAGTGGGGTTTGTGTTTTATCACTTTTCCTTGAAGGTTGCAAAAGTTCTGCAAGGAATTCTTTGATTACTGTAATACTTTTATCAACAAAAGAAAATGAACTCTAACAACACACTGCACTGTCAGAAGTTTCATGATCAGAGGTGAAAATAATGAAGGATGGGCAGAAACATATGCCAGGATGCACAGCTCAGCAAGACTTCCCTTCCTCCCAGGCAAGAGACTCACTGCCCACGGGGCTCTTCCTCAGCGCAGTCTCCCAGGAGATGGTGCAATTTTCTGAGCATGTGCCCATCCTTCAGGACAGCGTACGCTCATAAAGGCAATGCCCGCTTCTACAACCATCTTGGTCTTCCATGCATCACCTCATTGGCTAAATGAAAGCAGGTGAAGGAATAATCACGGCTATAACCAGGCAGCACACTCCCAGGCCCTGGGAATGACCAAATAACCATATATCACGTGAGACCTGGGGAAAGGTCAAGACCCTGGCCCAGGCTATAGAAGCCAGCACCCTGCTACCAACCTGCTGGCGGGGGCAGGGGGGACTTCAGAGCTTTCAACAATTTGTGTGACCAAAAATTTCATTCACAGGGGGATTATTCCAATAATTTGCTGGGTCTTTTTTTTTTTAAGGGCCGCACCTGAGGCATATGGAGGTTCCCAGGCTAGGGGTTGAATTGGAGCTGTAGCTACTAGTCTACACCATAGCCACAGCAATGTGGGATCCAAGCCATGTCTGTGACCTACACCACAGCTCATGGCAACACCAGATCCTTAACCCACTGAGCAAGGCCAGGGATCGAACCTACAGCCTCATGGACACTAGTCGGATTCATTACCACTGAACCACAATGGGAACTCCCTGCTGTATTTTTTAGTTCACCTTTAAGGCACATATAGATTAATTCAGCACAAACCTGCAACAATCAGTACCGAGTCTGAAAGCTCCTCGTAACATTAAACATGACTAGAGGAGTTCCTGTCGTGGCTCAGTGGTTAACGAATCCGACCAGGAACCATGAGGTTGTGGGTTCGATCCCTGGTCTTGCTCAGTGGGTTAAGGATCCAGCGTTGCCATGAGCTGTGATGTAGTTAGCAGACACAACTTGGATCCCGAGTTGCTGTGGCTCTGGTGTAGGCCGGTGGCTACAGGCTCCAATTCAACCCCTAGCCTGGGAACCTCCATATGCTGCGGGAGCGGCCCAAGAAATGGCAAAAAGACTGCCCCCCCCCAAAAAAAAAAGTGACTAGAAATGGCACTTTTGCTCTAAATGCTAAAGCCAAAGAAACTGTTCCTAAGACTTCCAAAGTTTGCCAGTGCCTACAAAAGAGCCTAGCATTACCAATCAGACTTGCAGTTACAGAAAGCTGCTTTGGGGACTGAATTCTCAGTAAAAGATGTCCAAATCTACTCAACAGTGTGTAATGAAACGGCTGCCCAGCATTAAGACTGATGAAACCACAAATTTCCCTTGCAGCAAATCACTGCCAATTAAAGCCATTGATCCGGCTAACTATGTCCATTCCTGTGGCACAAAGTGACTAATTCTTTTAAACATCACATGCAGTGTAACTTTTCCAAAGTCACACGCCTCCAAGTTGCAACCACTTACTCAGGCCCCACCACTCTGTATTACAGGACTGCCACAAGGTGGTCATTCCTCAAGGGTTGGAGGCCTGTAAGGTGCATTGTGGCTGCCAGAGGACGTCTCCCACAGGGTGCGTTTCCACAGGATGCCTCCACATGGCCACCGTGAAATGAAATACCTGGCTCCTCCCTGGAGACTCAGGTAGGGCTGTATGAAGTAAGGAACCTGTCCAGGCAGGTACTGGCATGTGCACAAACCCTCAAGAGGAGTTCCTGTTGTGGCTCGGCAGGTTAAGAACTAGTATCCGTGAGGATCAGGTTCGATCCCTGGCCTCGCTCAGTGGGTTAAGGATTGGCATTGCTGTGAGCTGTGGTGTAGGTCACAGATGTCACAGATGATGTCACAGATCTGATATTGCTGTGGCTGTGGCAGCTGCAGCTCTGATCCAACACCTAGCCTGGGAACTTCCATATGCCACAGGTGCAGCCCTAAAAAAGAAAAAGAAAGAAAAACTAAATCCCTCAAGAGGCGGTGGGGTGGGTCATCCTCTGCAAAAGTGGTGGTGACTGTGGTGACCACCGAGGCAGCTCCTAAATAAGAGTGGCGGCCACCCCGGCTCATCCTCAATATCCTCATTCAGAAAATAAAGGGGTAAATCAAACGCCATCCAAGGCATCCAGTTCCAGAACTCAGAGATTCCGTCATCAGTTCAGCGCTGATTTCTCAGATTAGCCCTTCTCCTAGACAATTCCTGAGGAAATGAGGCCTGGAGAGGTGGACAGGGGAAGGTCAGGTTCACAAAACGGGACTGCCGAGAAGGATGGTCTACGTGCCAAGAGTCGAGAGCTGGGCTGGCAGATGTGGGGCCAGTTACACCTCACATGGGTGGTGAATAACAGGTGGAGGGTGGGGTCAGACGTGGCTTTCCTATCTTAATATACATGAAGAAAGGACGTAAGACATCAACAGTCTGCCCTGAAAATTGCCCCTTCAAAAAAGAAATAACCCCACATCTTCTGAAGGAGTCACTTATCTACATGACAAAAACCTAACCAAAAGGTATTAAGTTAAATAGGATAAATGCATTATCTTACGCTTCAGATGGTTTTTCTTTTAAATCTTCTAGGGCATCTCTGTTTACCTGCAGAAAGCAAAATTTTCAACTATTTTCAAAACATTATTAGTCAAATGACTGAGAAAAGAGATGTTTTTGAGTTCTCACAACTCCATATAAAAACTTCCATGTGAATTCTCGAGTGTAAAAAATACCCAATAGCACACGGGGCTGGGACCATGGGCTTCGTGACACACACCTGCCCTTCGCTTCCACTCACTAGGACAAGTCACAAGCCTGCTGGGCCTGCCCCTCACATTTGGACAACACGGTGTTTAGGGTGAGACCCACATTTAATCTAAATGCAGCTGGCAGGCACTTGCAGTGGCTAGTAAATAAATGGCCTATGCTGCACCAACAAAGAAGGAAAGGTGATTTCTTCTTTTTCAGGTGGGGATGAGGAGTGCAAGGACTATCACTTACATCTGCTTTACAGCCTGGAGAAAATGTGGCGAGCCTCAGCCCCAAGAATAATTACATTTCACCAGAATGCAAGTCTTAAAAGCCCTCTCTGTTCACAGTGGATGCTCATCTACAACCACACACTCAAGTCTGTTCTCCTGGGTTCTGAAAGAGCACCCAGCCAGGTATTACATACCTGCCTCAACCTGAACAGAAGGTCGTGCCAATTCCCCTCCTTGCGCTTTTAAGCCAAAATGAGAGATATGGTAGGACAGAACAGCCAAGGAAAGGCTCAGGCAGTTTTATAAAATCAAAATCCCTAATCCCTAATGGGTTAATTATTGATTTGGGAGTTTAGTTAGTCAAAGTAGAGAAAGATATGCTGATAGAGGTAGTCCCACCTCTATCACTTACCAAGTGCATGGCCTTGACCCTGTCACATAAACACCCTGGACCTCCGATTTCCCATCCATAAAGAAGAGCTGATGTGCATAAAACCCACAGCAGTGCCAGGCACATAATAAATGTTCATTAACAGTAGCTTTTAGGAGTTCCTGTCGTGGCGGAGTGGTTAATGAACCTGACTAGGAACCATGAGGTTGTGGGTTTGATCCCTGGCCTCGCTCAGTGGGTTAAGGATCCGGTGTTGCCGTGAGCTGTGGTGTAGGTCGCAGATGCGGCTCAGATCCTGCGTTGCTGTGGCTCTGGCGTAGGCCGGTGGCTACAGCTCCAATTCAACCCCTAGCCTGGGAACCTCCATATGCCTTGGGAGCAGCCCTAGAAAAGGCAAAAGGAAAAAAAAAAAAAAAAAAAAAAAAACCAGTAGCTTTTAGTTACAGTCATGAAAAGGAAGAGTCAGCCGAAGGCTATGAGTGTTATCACACCCATTTGCTCCAATGCAGAGAAGATATAATTGCTTTTGCCCTTTTTTGAAGGGGAGGGGATAAAAGCTTCCTAATGTCACCCACAACCTTCCCCATATAACTAAGGGCCCAGGGCAGTTCTCCCCCAAACCAAAAGCCTCCTCTACAGACTCCTGGAGGGGATTTCTAAAGAATGGTTGAGCATATTGATGTCCCTTATTTCCATCTTCAGAACTGGGCCATGGGAGCCAAAGACTCGGATCCCTCTGATCCTTGGGCTGGAAGCCAGGCCTTCTTCATGGCTGCCAGGCAGGCTTTTTCTTTTGAGCCTGATTGTTCCATAAGGCACTTTACTCCTCTGTAAATGCATCCTTAACGCCAGATTTCTTTTCAACAAACACCACTATCACCACCACCAACCCCACCCACTCCCCCAAACATGCAAGCAGCAGCCCATCCTTCAGGAAACCCAAAATGGATGCGAACTGACATGCGTCATTTCATCTGTGGGCAGTGGCAGCTTTGGGGAGCATGTCACCACCACGGGCACTCAAGATCTCACCAAGCTGAATGACTTCCGCCTTCTTTAAAAGGCTGAGCACTCGCCTGAAGTCCAATTCTAAACGCTGCTGAGAGCATTACTGACGCACAGCTAGGACTCTCCTCCACATTCTGGCCCCAGACCTAAGTCTGTCAATGCAGCTTCCCCACCACTGCGTGAACCTTCTGATGTTCCAACCCCTAAACCTGCTTTCTTGATCCTTTCCAAGAATCGTGGTGAATCCTGGAGAGTGACTTGCTTGCCCTCTCCATCCCCAGGAAGAAAACACAGATCACTGTCCCTCTGAAGCTCATGTGGTCATGGATAGGGCTTCACAGAGGAAAAGGTATACTACTAATAGCTGAAAAATTTGTAATCCAAACTCACCCTGGTTTTTTTTCTCACTCCGTCAGATATAAGATTATTCACGAATCTCAGGCAACATCCTGAAGCAGCTGCTAGAAGGTCCTGAAATGAACTTTCAAGACCTGGCCAACCCACTGTTCTTGGCACTATTTATATTCCTAAAGCCATCAGCTAAGTTTGATATGGCTACTCAAGAGGCCCAGTTTAATGGACTCCAGAATCCAATGATACTGATAAGCAGCAATAAGGTGTCTGCATCTTTACCCGGCTTCGCCTTGTGGTGGGAGAGGCCACGCGTCATTAAGACTCTAGGCCAAGGTGAACACCATCTCCTCACCACTGCCTCGCCTCTGCCCTCAACACGAAGCAGCACCACTTTCCCCTTCACGTCACTGGCCCTCTCACACTGATTACACCCAGCACATTTTAATCTTATCTCTCTCCCACATGTCCCACGTCCGTCTGCAGATGAGTCAGGGAACTACCCCCTATCCGATGCTGGTCTTAAACCAGGAAATGTTCCCCCAAGACCAAAACAAACGAGGAGAAGAGATCACAAAATGACAAGAATCCAACCTAAACACAAGTCCTCTGAACACAGTACATGCACTGGGATGAACACTTGGCTTCCTCTGTGCACCTGAAAGGATCCTTTGGTGGGGGACGGGGCGGGGGTGCTGGTGCCCTTGACTACACAGAAAGCTACATGGCAACAAGGACCTATGGAAAGTCTACACTGTCTGTCTAGGGCCAAGAACTCTGTTACATCTCCACAGATATCACTGCAAGTTCTCTGTTCATCTCTTCCCACTCTTCAGGCCTCTGAAGTCAAAATGGCGTGAGAAATTTGATTTTTGATTTCGAATCTGTCCCCAGAAAAATTCCAGACTCAGCAAATGACTAAAAGCAGTGGTTCTCAAACGTCAGCTTGCAGCAGAATTACCTGGAGGCCTCTGACAACACGGATTGCTGGGTCCAGAGTTTCTGATTCAATACATCTAGGGTTGGGCCCAAGAACCTGAATTTCCAACAAGTTCCTAGGTGATGCTGCTGGTATGGAGACCATGCTTTGAGAAATTAATGCATTGGAACATGATAGAATCCTCTAGTATATCAGATTAGGTTGCACAAAAGAGGGATAGTGAGTTTATGCGTCTCAGATGTCAAGAATTATGCAATGACTTGAAATAGCACCATCTCTTATTACAAATTCCTGGAAACTTCAAAATTAGTTATCCAGGGTCCAGTGGAGACTAGAAAAACAAGTGCGAGTTGAAAACTAAAGAAGCCACATCATTTATAACAAAAGAAAGTACAGAGGATATTGTAGTTAAATCGTTTATTAAATAATGACATCTTTGCCTCAGAAGCCAATCATTCTCTTAGATTCCACTATGACAGCACCCCCCCCCTTTTTTTTCTTTTGGATGCCCCATGGCATACAGAAGTTCCTGGGCCAGGGGTCGAACCTGAGCCAAGAAGTGAAAACCCTGGATCCTTAACCTGATGAGCCACCAGGAAACTCCCAACAACACCCCTTTTTATATGGAGCTTCTAGGAGGCAAACTCCACTTTCTAATCTCCTTGTAGAGAAAAAGGGTGGAAATAGGCCTCAAAGTCATTACTAAATTTGTTAGTAACTTCCACAGACAAACGTTCTAAATTTTCTAAGACAATGTTCTCACCCCCAACTATACGATATAACTACCTGGGAGCTTTAAAAATATATAGAGGAGCTCCCTTTGTGGCTCAGCGGTAACAAACCTGACTAGTATCCATGAGGATGCAGGTTCCACCCCCGGCCTCACTCAGCGGGTTAAGGATCCAGCATTGCCACAAGCTGCAGTGTAGGTTGCAGACACAGCTTGGATTCCATGTTGCTGTGGCTTAGGCTGGCAGCTACAGCTCCAGTATGACTCCCAGCCTGGGAACTTCCAATATGCCACAGGTTCGGCCCTAAAAAGATAGACAGATAGGTAGGTAGGTAGATAGATAAGTAAATAACTAAGATGCTCAGGCCCATACCTAGAGATTCTGACCCAACTGGTTTAGGATGGGACCTAGATACCTGTGTTTTCCAAAGCTCCCCCATGAGGCAGTTGAGGCTGAAAACTACTGATGCAGGAGAAAGATGAGAGACGATGGGTACTGGGAAAGAGAGAAGGGCAGTAAGACCCCTTTAGATAATGTCTAATGACACAAAAGAGAAGAGAAGGGGAGAGCAGCTGGGAAAAGTAAAATTGAGTCTCTTAGATTCTGAGACTGATCTAAGGATCGACCCAACATCGGTAGTTTCAGGTTCAAAAATCAGAAACAGTTAGATAATCAAGGAGGTATACTCAATTGCCAAAGATGTGGCAACAGTCCAAAGGACATATCAGGAAACCCTTTTTAAAAGGGTACTATTTTTTCTCCCCCCAGAGGAGTTAATAACTAGGAACTTGAGGCAAAGAGCTTTCACATCTCACAAACAATGCCTAAAAGTTCAACTATGAAATCATGTTCAACTCCTCCAAAATGATGTTCAATTCCTCTAAAAGTTCAACCTGAAAAGCAATAAAATGTATCCCTGAGCAAAACTTAAAAAAAAAAAAAAAATGTTTTTGTTTTAAGGGGAAGTAGCAGTAACTCTCAGAGCCCTTTGTAATTGAAATTATCCTCCCAGTAACCACACTGACAAGTGAATTTTCAAAGTGTAAAACCATGTCATACAGATGATAAAACCAAGATAGTTATTTTCTTCTTTTCCTTCTTGACTAAGCACATATGCATGAGGTAACAAGCTGGAAAAGATATCTGAAAGCTTTATGATCCTGTTTAAGGCAGGATGATGAACACAAAACAGACCAGTTAGAAGAATGCAGTGTTGGCGGTCAATGGACAGAGCAGGGAAGCTCAGCACAGGTAACAGAGACAGATGTCAGGGGAAAATTATTTCTGCTTACACAGGACAATCGCTGGGAACCCAGAGAGAAAAACCCAGATGTTGTCCCACTGTGTTAACAGTTAAAACTGATCCATCAATTTAAAGCTTTTGCTATGATGAGAAAACCAAGTGGGAAAATCTTAAAAATGAGGATAGTAATTTTTGATAAAAGCATTCATTTGTTAGGTCATTATGTTAAAATCGACTTAGATGATGGTAGTTTTCACTGACACTGCAAGTTAGCTTTCCTAATTTGCTATATGGTATTTCACTCAATTCAGTACTGACTGCGCACAAATTACCTTGAAGCCTTCTCTGAATTATGAGACTATCAGAGTAAACCCCTCCTCTCCTCCCTCAAAGAGCACCTATGAAAAGATGCCTACAATCAGATGCCAAATTTCACCTTGGCAACTGACACCAAGGTTGAATATGGTAAAGCCTGACAAATGGCCCAGATCACCTAGACTTTCAGCCTGAAAAAAAGGGGATCTTTCTCGGAAAGGAAGGAGACTAAACAGGACTGATTTAGATAATTCGGTTCAGCAGAGGACATGCATCTATTCAAACAGAAGGCTGTAAGCTTATCTGTATCGGATAGGGTTGGAGATAGAAGGTCTGATCGAGGCCACTAATTTCAAGAAACAGTATACTAGCTCACCTAGGAAGTTATCTATCAGGAGATTAAGAGCCCAAGTGTGCTAAGGCAGGCACACTCACACCCTTCTCAGCTGGAAGACAACTTTAAAATAATCAGGCCCATAACATTTCCAAAGCCCACTCACTCCCAGTTTCTCAGGGTTACATAAACGATACCCTCAAGATAACTGATCATTGTTCTTTTAAAGAAATTCAGGAGAAATCTTGGGCTCAAAGTTTCAATTTTTGCTTTTTAAAATGTAGTCTATGAGCCACTGTTTATTTATGTGATAGGTATGTTAGTACAGGGCAAATTAATGCTGTTAATGGGACCGTCTGACAAATAACCAGTGAATAAAGGTATGTCCCTTCTCATTCTACCAGCTGGAGAGAGGGAAGGAAAAAAAAAAATGCACAAATACAGATCAAGATGCAAACTGCAAAGGTATGAGGGTGAGATTAACGAGTCCTTGATTTGGAAATGAATGCTGGCAGGAAGCCCCAGGACAGTTATCACATAAGGTAAAAATTCTAGAAGAAATATAAAGGTAGAAATTTAAATTAGGTAGAATTTTTTTTTTTTCTTTTTCAGTGGCACCCACAGCCTATGGAAGTTCCTGGGCCAAGGATCTAATCTGAGTGGAAGCTGCAACCTACCTACACCACAGCTATAGCAACTCGGTATCTGCAACCCACTGAGCTGGGCTGGAGTTCGAACTGGCACCTCCACAGAGACAAGCTGGATCATTAAACCACCACACCACAGCGGGAACTCCTTACATTAGGTAAAATTTTTTAAAGGTGTTTACCAACAGGAAATGCAGATGGAGAGATCCAAAGGAAGTGTTTCACTTTATGAAACCATTATAGCATTAGAAGGAAATTAAACTATATTGAGTTTTTAATTAAGGAAAATAAAAACGAAAATAAAAAAGAGAAAGGAGAAGAAGGTGAGCAGGAGGCTTTAAATACCACTCAGCCAAGCTTAACATGAAATATGGAACCAAGGCAATTATCTAGAAAATTTATGATGAAAGAACTATCATTTTTTGAAATTATTAGGACACATCAAGAAAAAAAAGCAGTTTTGAGATCTGAATTACATGAATTAATGACTTAACTCTCCACTTGATCTTTTTAATATAGTACCAGTTTTCAAGGAGACATCCAACAAGCTGTATTGGATATAAATTTTATGCCCTCCTTAAACTTCAGGTTTATACCCAAGGTTGTACCTTTACAAGTCCAAGGTGGCCAAAGCCACCTTCTTTGCAACGACATCCAGCCCTACCACCATCCCCCACACCCTGCCATATTCAGTTATCAGGCGGAGCCATTCAGCCTGCTCCACATTTATCGTAGGGTTTCAGTCTATCTTCTGGACTCTATCCAGACACTACTCAACTATCTTTACTGTGAAACTGAGAGTTCTGAAATTTTTTCCAACACACACACACACACACACACACACACACACACACACGGGATTAGTGTTCTGCAAGCCATATTTTATCTCAGGGCACACAGGTGCTACATTCCTGTGGCCAATTAATACCATTATTTTAGGCCCTACTCAGACATATTTTACCTTAACGACAAAAGCAGTAAGCTCCTTAAGAAGATAAACACTTCAATCTGGCCAGCGATTTGCATTATGCAATATTTTCTGTTTCTGTCCTGATGCCTCTTTTGGGGGAGTGGGGTGCCCATCCTATATAGAACTTCCCTGCCCAGGGATCAAACCCACGCCACAGCAGTGACCCAAACCACTGCAGTAACAATGCTGGATCCTGAACCTGCTACGTTGGTGCCTGCCTTTAAATCCATTAGTAACAGCACTGCAGAGTCGACCACCTCACAAAATATGTTTAATACCCTTAATTATGAGAACTGATTGGGCAACCACACTTCTGCCAGGAACTTCTTACAAATTTTCTCCCCCTGAAATCCATTTTTCTTGGAAGTACTTTTTTCCATTCATTTACCTACCCGAAGCCTACAGAAACAGTGATTCTATTCTCCCAAGGCAGAAATTTCTCAGAGATAATAGCCCAACCCAAAGGATTTCCATGCACTACGTATTAATCCATTAGTTCAAAACATGAGTACACTTTGTATCTGACCCATAGTAAACCATGGTTACACAAGGCAGTGACCACACAGAAATGATAATCCCCAAATCAAACTCTGTAAGCGTCCAGGCACTGATGGGATTCTTACAAGTTATCAGCTCATGCAAGATCAAGGGCCAGGGCCTAAATCATGGCTGTGTCCACTCCTCCCCCAACACAGAGAGGTGTGAGGGACCGAGTCTGCCACAACTCAGAAAATAAACATTCAAGACAGTATTCTGAAAGATTAAATGTAAGGATTGACAGTAATATTCATAACGAATGTGGCACACAATAGCTACTTTTTAAAAGGCATCAATTCAATTTTATTGTTGCACCCCCTGCCCCAAGATCCCACCGGCAGTGAGGAGGCAGTAGAGCATAGTAGAAAGACAAAAGTTCAGAGTCAAAAAAACCTGGGTTTGAATTCCAAATGTGTTTTGAACCATTTCCTTGTCTTCAAATTGAGATTTATGTTTAAATGCCTATCATGGATGATCAATATTAGACGTAAAAAAACCTAGCTGAGTAATTGGCACACAGTAAGTGTTCAATAAATCATAGCCACTATCATTATCATACTTATCACTGTAACTAGGTTTCAAAATATCTTGTGTTAATTCTTCTTTTTACTGTAAAAACTAAACCTCATTTCAAACTGATTTCCCCCCCTTTTTAGGGCTACACCTGTGGCATAGGGAAGTTCCCAGGCCAGGGGTACAACTGGAGCTACAGCCGCCAGCCTACGCCACAGCCACAGCAACACCAGATCCAAGCCGCATCTTTGAACTACACCACTGCTCAAGGCAACACCGGATCCTTAACCCACTGACCAACGCCAGGGATCAAACCCACATCCTCATGGCTATTAGCTGGGCCCTTAACCCACAGAGCCACAACGGGAACTCCTTCAAATGCTTTTTAACCCTGCCTCCCCTTTCCCAAAATATCATTTTGAAATATGTGAATAAACAATTCAGCCCAAACACCAACTATGTAACCTAGAATATGCCTGTGGGAACTTCGAAGACGACAACCACGCTATGTTCTATGCATTGTCAGTATGGTTTTGTTTTGTTTTGTTTTAGGACATAAATGTACAAATGTATACAGATGAGACGTGAGCCTGAAGGCTTCAGTGTGTTAAGACTCTGAAAGGCCCTGAACCAAGCATAAGAGGAGCCAGAGAGATTCTGGATTAGCCTTCCTCCCACCACAGATGGCCGTGAACTTGCTGGGGCTCCTCTTCCCAGCCTAACTAGAAGGGGAAGAGAGAACTCTTCTCCAACACTACCCTTCTGCTGAGGACCCAGGCCACTGCCCCCACCCCCTGAAGACTGACTATCCTAGACCAAAGCTCTGAGACAGACCTCAGGGCCTTAGACTAAACCTCAAGTCCACAATTCACAAGCACAGCCATTCCACCAGCTTCACAAAACAGGCCAAGAAGCAGAAATTTAGTACACGGGGTGGGAGGGAGCCCAGAACACACACCATTAGAAATAGAAGAGAGGGACGAGATGTGGGCATTCTCACTCAGAGATCAGGGGAACTCAAGCCTCCTCCTACACCTCCAGCCAGGATAAAGAAAAAGGAAATTTAAATAGCACAAAGTAGCCTATGAATGATTAACATTTTAATTATAATCTAAGCAAAGCCTTTTTGGGGAGTTCTCCTGGTGGCTCAGCAGGTTAAGGATCCAGCATGGTCATGGCAGTGGCTTGAGTCGCTGCTGTGGTGCAGGTTTGAGCCCTGGCCTGAGAACTTCTGAATGCTGCAAAAAACAAACAAACAAACAAACAAACAAAACAAAACAAAATCCCAAACCTTTCTTATAGTTAGGCAGGCAAAATGGGTGATGAGGGTCAAAAGGTACAAACATCCAGCTATAAAATAAGTTAAGTGCTGGGGATGTAATATACAGAGTGGTGACTGTCATCAGCACTTGTGTATCTCGAAGCTGTTGACAGAGTAAATCTTAAAAGTTCTCACTTCAAAAAAAAAAAAATAGCTACACTTATGGTGATAATCATTTTGCAACACCTATAAACACCAAATCATCATACTGTAAACCTCACTCTAAGAAATGATGTCAATTATCTCAATTAAAACATAAAATAAAACCTTTTTATTCTTCTCCTCTATCTGCAATCCTACCTGACCCTCTCTTCTGCCCCTGAGAAGTTTCTTTCTTAAGGCTACCATAACAAATGACCACAAACTTAGGGCCTTCAAATGACAAGATCTTACTCTTTCAGAGCGCTGGAGTCCAGAAGTCCAAAATCAAGGTGTCGCAGAGCCACGCTCCCTCTGAAAGCTCCAGGGGAGGGGTCGTCCCTGGCCCTTGCCTTGCTGTGGGTATCTCCCAGCCATCTGGTGCTTCATGGCCTGTAACTGTTCTGCTCCAACTTTTGCCTAAGCATGCACACAGCTTTCTCTGCACCTAGTGTGTCCACTCCTCTCCCTCCAAGGACAATGGATTTAGGGCCCACACTAATCCAATATGACCTCATCTTAAGTTACCTAATTACTCCCAGAAAAACTTTATTTCCAAATACGGTTGTATTCTGAGGTTCCAGGTGGACATGAAGGTGGGGCGGGTGGGGGATACTATTCAACCCACTACAGTTCCGAAATTAAAATAAACCACTACCACCAGAGTTCCCATCGTGGCTCAGGGGTAACAAACCCAACTAGTATCCATGAGGATGTGGGTCCGATCCCTGGCCTCACTCAGTGGGTTAAGAATCCCGCGTTGCTGTGGCATAGGCTGGCAGCTGTAGCTCTGATTCGACCCCTAGCCTGGGAACTTCCATATGCCACAGGTGTAGCCCTAAAAAGACAAAAAATAAAATAAATTGAAATGAAATGAAATAAAACAAAATAAAGGAAACCACCACCACCAAAATTTGGGGCAAAGTGGAGGAAGGTAACAAATTACAGCTTCACAGAACTAGAGAAGTTTAGATTCTAAAAAAGTCCAAAGATACCACCTCAGGTGGAGCCTTGAGTACTAAATCTGAATAGGGACTAATGTAGCTTTTGCCTTTTTCTCACCTGTGGGAAAATGAAAGTCTTGGAAAATATCAAAAGTCTCAAATAGAACAGCACTAGCACACAGAACAATCCACTGATCCAGACTCTAAACATACTGCGTAGTTTGGTATCAGGTATAGATGAACAATCGCATGTATTATCAAGAGTGGAGTGGCAAAAAGAGGTAAGGCAGAGGAGAATATTTTTCAGCTTAAAAGGCTTTCATTTAACTATTTGGGGGTGGAAGTGGACCATGGGTCTTAGAAGCCCAATTTCCTTTAAAACAAAAGTAGTTATCTTAGGTTTTCAAGCATTCCCTCCAAATTATCCTGTCTAAATGATGACATAAGCCTACATGGAACACTATATATTAGAGCTCTTTTTTGTTTTTAACCAAGGTATTATTTAAGGTAGGTGGGGGAAAGAAAACCTTGAGATTAGCTGAAAGACTTGTATATACTCCCTCTGCTGGCTCTAAATTTAAAGAAAATTCTCAATGGCTTCAGAAGCCAAGTTAATTTTATTAAAATTGGCTTTTCAGAAGCCAATTAATTTTACTAGACATCTAAAAAACAAGGAAAAATATGATGTAGATTCTCCAACACATATACACTCAAAAGTCTTCAAAGAAATAAGAAATTACAAAACACATACTGGAAACTGCCAAAGGCAATCTGTTGGCTTTATTATGGGTTCACTCCAGAGGAAAGCTAATGCATGTGGTTGTCTGTGATAGGGGTCACATCCTACCTTGGCCTTGCCCCCTACGCGTGTGCCACAGAGTACTCTGGGCTCACCTGTCTCATCTGGACACCCAGGCATGGAGAGCCCCTGTAAGATAATCTGGCTTCTTCACCACAAGCAATTACTAGAGTAGCAAATTAGTGCAAGCCCCTCAGGCCATCAGAGAAGTTAGTCCACTTCACTTAGTAATATTATCCCAAAGTAGTGACTGACACCCTGCAGAGAAAACTTCTCAAAGATTAAAACCTTAAAAAAAAAAAAAAAAAAAGTCCAAGTGAAAAAAAAACCAGCTTGGAACATACTCTGATCATACATTTGTGTTTTACCAGGTAGAGGGATTCATCACAATATTCTATGGATATTTCCTATCGTACTTCTTTTTCCAACCAAGGAAACTGCAATACTGAGAAAGGAAAGTTGTGAGGTCAAGAATAAAATGTTTAGAGCCTTTCTGGGTAGTGATACAATCAGAATCAGGATCCTCTAAGATAATCACTAGCCCAACAACCTATTCAGCAAACTACCTCAGGGCATTCCCTGGTGGCCTAGTGGTTAAGGACTCGGCACTGTCACTGCCCAGGCTCAAGTCACTGCTATGGCATGGGTTCAATCCCTAGCCAGGGAATTTCCATATGCCACAGGCGCGGCCAAAAAAAAAAAAAAAGAAAAAAAAGACAGACTACGTCAGAAGAGCTGCAGACGGGCCCTGGAAAGGCCCAACTCACAGAATGCTCCCTATCTCTTCTTCCTTCATATGTGACTTCTATTTTCCAACCCATAAAAATAAAACTTTAAGTGCATCTGGGATTTAAGCGTCCAATGCAGATAACTTAGTTTTACACAAGAGCTCTGTTCCCTTAAGAAGTAGGTAAATACATTTTAGGCTGAACATGCCATGACTCTTTCTAGACATATTGATGCCACATAAAGTGGGGGGCCCGCACAGAGGACAGACTTGATTTCAACTTTCTCTGAAGGAAAGGTCACCCTAAGATCAGGTTTTCCTCAGTTTCTGTGGTGGGTAAAGACTGATGAAGTTTTCAGGGACTTCTACATTAGGAAACAAGACACTGCAAGAAGCGCCTTAGACAGCAGAACATCATTTCATAATTATACTACATCATATCAACACTAGGGAGTCTGGGCCACCTCCATAGCTACAAGTATCCAAAAGGCATCACCTCACTCCTGACTCACGTCAAACCTTTTCAGTGTCGCTGTCCCAGAACAAGGCTAATAAGCTCATGCGCTGAGGACATGATCCCAAAAGCAGCTCCAAGAGTTCCCATTGTGGCTTGGTGGAAACAAACCCAACTAGTATCCATGAGGACTTGGGTTCAATCCCTGGCCTTGCTCAGTGGGTTAAGGATCCGGTGTTGCCATGAGCTGTAGTGTAGGTTGCAGATGTGACTCGGATCCCTTGTTACTGTGGCTGTGGTGTAGGCCGGCAGCTGCAGCTCCTATTCGACCACTAGTCTGGGAACTTCCATATGCCGCATGAGCAGCCCTAAGAAAAAAAAAAAGAAGAAGAAGAAGAAAGAAAAAAAAAGAAAAGAAAAGAAAATCACTCCAAGTATCAGAAATGCCTTTGTCTGGTAGACACCTTCCTTGCTGTCCAGGCTCTCACACTGTACTTGAGAATATACAGGAACCACAGAAAAGTGACAAAGAAACAGGCAGGAGTCAGGGGGTGGGCAGCGTAGGGTGGGGCTGAGAGAATAGGCTTTTCTAACAAGGTGAGCTCAGAGTGCTGAGGAAAAACGCAAAATGAGAAACACAACTTCCCTCCTGCCAGCCAGCCTGCCTGGAGGATGGGGGAGGGGGAGCAGAGGACAGCAAAATGAAGTAAGAATTTGCAGAAATGGAGGCACTAACTCGAACAGCTGTGAAACCACAATGGTTAGCAAGAGACATTACAGAACACTAGTGCCCTGGGCTCACACGGACACACTCTTAACTCCACCCCTGCTAGCTGTGTGTCTCTGAGCTAGTCACTCACATGCTCCTGGCCAGTTTCCTCACTTGTAAAATACAGTCGTTAGATGATCTTTAAGACTTTTTTGGTTCTGCATTTGAGGCAAGAAGCAATGCAGATGATTCTACTGCACCAAGACTCCACCCCCCCACCACCCCCAAGAGGCCAGTCCACCACGGCCCCACAGGACAGAACTGGTGACTTAAGGTTAGTTCAGGGCCACAGGCCTGTCTCTAATCCGAGTGGACTTAGGAAGGCCCCAGCTTCACTGAAACAGACCCAAACTACAGGAGCCATGTGACAGTGGTCTTGTGCCTCCAAAGCAAACTAAAAATGATCTGCAAAGAGCTAAAGACCAGCTCTCTAAGTCAGAGCTCAACATCAACTTTGCCATTTGCCGGTAACTACTCTGCGGAGAGCCAAAGCACTAAGGAGAGCAGAAGTACAGATGGGGAAAAAGGCAAAGAGAAAGGACGTTAATGACAAGTTTACAAAGCAGAGATTTGCAAGTTTACTTTCTGTCTTCCCGCAAGAGAACATGAACTGCTGTGAACTGGAATCTTATCTGCCCTGTGCTACCACTGCATCCATGGGCCCGGCAGAACACCCTGCATGCTGTATGCTTTTGATAAATATTTGTCAAATGAATGAAATGGCATGAGAGGCAAATGGCTAAAAAGGGTTTTCTCTTTCCAATCTTTGACTCACTTACTGTACAGCAGCTGTAGCATTTACTGACACTAAGCCATCTACAAACACGGCATCCCTCACTCCCTCTACAGATGCAAAAAGCCCAAGGGGCCCTAAGGGCCCCTCCACAAGTGATACAGGAAAAGTTGAGGAGAAAAAAGAGGAGCCAAAAATAGGATCAGTCTGTTCCCCACAGACAAGATGAATGGGTATGAGAACAAAATAAATTCCATATTCTCTCCAGTCCAGGGAATCTGGAATCGGATCAGCAAAGGATAAGTTGGGTACCTCGCTAGAAGGCACTGGCTTAAACAATCACACCTTTGCATTTCAGCAAGATCTTTGATGAATGGGCCTGCTCAAATTTCTGCAGACCAAGTAAATGATTTTTTTAGTGAGGCAAGGCTTCTTCATTAATCTTCCAAATAAAAACATCTTACAGGTATTGAGTAAGAATCATGAGTATTAAAAAATTTAACTACAAGATGTTCTTCTATGGTGTCATTCTCTTAAAATAGAACCCTCCTAAAAACTCCTAAAAATAAGTTTGCATAGTTTCACTGAATTTTCTAAGGAGGAAATAAAATATATCAAAACAAACACTTAGCTTCTTTTTAAAAGAGTCTCTCTGCTACCCAGGGCTCACAGATCAAAGTCTAAAAGGGCCAATTTCTTCACTTCATTGGTCGATGACACAGCTTTGCAAAAGAAGAAAAACAGTCCCCCTAGTGTACTGCTGCCCTACAAAGAGGAAGTATGTTAGTTGAGAATCACCGACAAAGACAGCACTGCCAAAGGAAATTACAAAACAGCGTTCTGGCAACCGGGGCCAGGCTGAAGACAGATTCCTCGTATGGCACGACCGAAACTGGCCCTTTGGTGAGTTACTCCAAAAGGTGACCGAGGGCAAAATTAGAAGCCAACATGGAATTGCTGTGACTTTGTCATCTTGAAACTTAAAATTTTTAACGATTTTTAAACATCAAAGTTGCAGTTAAAATAATATTTTCTTCATTCAATCTCTTGAAATGCAACTGAATGCGTTCATCTAAAGAGGAGACGGTGAGGACATTAGCAGGCATTACGTGGCAGGTTGGCCTTCCTCTTTTAACCCTGGGAAGCATCAGTAAGAGGATGCATTCTCACATAAAGGAAGACCCACTCTCCTGAGGAGTCATCCACTGCAACAGCAGCAAAGTCCTCACACGGTATCTTACATTTGTGAAATTACAGGACTCACTACAGAAACTCAGGGCTGCCTATCATAATTGTGCCCTGACTCATGGGAAAAGCAGGCGTGCAGGCATGTGAAGGAGAATCAGTGATAAACAGGCCTTCCCAGGTAAACCCTGGAGTCCTAGAGGTCTGCCTGAGACAGGAGGAAACAAGAGAACCCACCAATTCAATTAAGGGTGCTGTGCAAGTTAGCTTAATCTGAATTAAAGGAAATGTAACCTTTTCCCCTCTTAACCACATCTGATCATTCATTTCTACTTTAGTGCCTGAAGTAAGGGAACCTGTGAGATAGCCATCACCTTTCTCCCTGGCACAGTTAGCATCTGACAAACTTAAAGTAACCAAGAGCTTCCTCCTTTTGTTAAAATGCTCTTTTCTGCCACTTTCGTCACTTCATAGTTCCTAGTACCCATCCTGATAGACCCCAGACAGCTTTGCAAACACTGTGCACTCACTTAGCCTCCATTAATATTTGTCTATCTTTTCGATGCTGAAACAATAATAACCAAGATGTTTTTAGATTGAGAGGCAAATACACTTTTCAGGAAAACAACCTCTAGTTATTTAAAACTATTCAGTACTTAGTAAATAACCTTAGAAAGGATCAATTTAAAGAGAAAAATGGTGCGATAAAGAACAAAGATCTCGGAGTTCCTGTTATGGCTCGGTGGTTAACGAATCCAACCAGGAACTCAGTGGGTTAAGGATCCGGCGTTGCCATGAGCTGCAGTGTAACAACTTGGATCCCACGTTGCTGTGGCTCTGGCATAGGCCAGTGGCTACAGCTCCGATTAGACTCCTAGCCTGGGAACCTCCATGTGCAGCACGCAGTCCTAGAAAAGACAAAAAGACAAAAAGACAAAAAAAAAAAAAAAGAACAAAGATCTCTACGCACTCCCATCAAGGCTGGGCAGAAATGAACCCAACTAGTATCCAAGAGCATGTGGGTTCAATCCCTGGCCCCGATCAGTGGGTTAAGGATCCAGTGTTACCATGAGTTGAAGTGTAGGTCGCAGACATAGCCTGGATGTAGCATTGCTGTGACTGTGGGTAGGCCAGCAGTTGCTGCTGCAATTCTACCTCTAGCCTGGGAACTTCCATATGCCACAGGTTCAGCCCTAAAAAATGAAACAGAACAAAGATCTCTAAAACCTCGGCTACTAATTACTTCTGTACTAAATAACTAGCTGTCCCATCTAGGAAAAATCATTAACTTGTAGAATCATGTTCTTCACCTATAAAATAAAAGGGCTTAACTAGATTAGTAAACCTCATCTCGGCTGTCTGCTATAATCACCTGAAAAACTTCAAAAATAAAACAAAAAACACCCCCAATCAATGTTCACACACCAGCCCAAATAAATCAGATTCTCTGGGTACTGGTGTTTTTTTAAAAACAAGCTCCCAGGTAATTCTACTATGCAACCAGAGTTTTGAACCACTGGTCCTGATTCTGATCTCCGAGGCTTCTTTTCTAATTTGTTCTATGATCTCAGGGTGATACTTCTGGTTCCAAGATCTCATAATACAACTGCCCAAAAAGCCACAAAAGAGGTAAGGCCTAGACCTACATACTATTCCCGTGTGCATACCTGACTAGGAGAGGGGAACCTGAATCCTAGATATTTTTAGAAGTTAAAAACCTGAATGCATAACTCAGAATGAAAGTAGTGTGGTTTAAATGCACATGCATGCTTCCAAAATGACTAATCACGATCAGAATCAATTCCTAAAACCTGGATGCATGGAAATGGGTCACAATTAGCTCCTGACCTCTCCCTTTTCCCTCTTCTTCTACCCCCACTAAACCACAAGCCCAAAAAAAGGTTGGCTATTAGTCATAATTGGAATGTGAAACCAAGCAGCCCCAGTTTCAAAGAGCCTTCTCAATCCTCAAAGATTTGAAAGTTCCTGCATGGCTGCATCTTTTGATAAAGGTCATCTTGCAAACTCTTTAAATTATATTCCTATAGTCTTCAAAGATTAATTCTCATGTGATACTCAGAAATGGACTTGGTGTAAAATTTTAAAGTAAAAATATTCATAAAATTTGGGTCCTGTTTTAAACATATTATGGCTAGACAGTTTCAATTTACATTATTTCATGAGATGTTAAAGAGAAGTGAGGTAGCAGAGAAGGAAAAAAGAAACCATGAGACCAAAAAATAGTCAAGACATAAAACCACAAAGTTTACGACGAGGCCCAAAAATCTCTACTGCAAATCCTGTAAGCTACAGGAAAATAAAATTAATTAGTCCAGTCTCAATTCAAGGCTACTTTTGATAATACCACCTTCTCCTATAAACCTTTAAAAAAAAATCAAATACTACAAACTGGTATTAGCTTTAACTATAGTGTACATAAATTTATTACAAGAAATGCTACTTGTAAAGCTAAAATTACTTCTGTAATCTTAAAAAATCATACGAAAGGTGAAAATGCTTTCAATGTTAACTTTTTAACTAAGTTAAGGCTAACTTTCAACTAACAGGTTATCTACACCAAATTTAAAACATGTAAGACTAAATTTCACATGTGAGAAATTTGAAAAATATTTCAAACCCCCCATCCATCTTCTTAGATCCCATAAATTCACTCCTTCCTAACACTACAGTTGCTATCCATTTGGAAACTCAGTTTTTAAAAGTATCACATTAGCACTGCTTTGAAATGGAACTGTCATCCTTTCTGTAAATAGTCCCCATATCACACAACTCACATTTCTTTGCAAAGCGATAAAGTTCAATCAGATATAAGATTCATAGTATCAGCATTTGTTAAATGATGAGACAGATCTGTGGGATTTGTGGAAAAATATCAAAGCACACCTTTTGCTTTTAAGGTACCTACACAAGCCCTTCCCAACACTAACCACTAAAAAAAAAAATCGTATGGCACTTTGTAAGTTTTTTTTAAACAATTATAAGTCAATACATTGAATCCTTTAGCTTTATATACTAACTCCTCTCCAGTGCTTCAGTTCTCCACTAAGGTCAAACTGTTCTTTATACACCCACTGGAACCCAGGAAGTACAGGACTCCCCAAAGACAATGAAGGAAGGGACAGAAGGAGGAAGCAACTACCTCTTTAATTAAAAAAAAAAAAAAAAAAAAGCTAACTTGTTAATAGAAGCAACTGACAAATAATATGAAGTGATATGTATCTCCCTCCAGTTGCACAGGGCTCTCTTTTGCCTGGTACCGACTAACTCATATCAGAGAGATGGGGGCCTGGCAAAAACAAAGCCGCTGGGTATCTGCAGCCCAGCAGGGGCACAGGAGTTAATCTCTTTGGATGCCCAACTGCAGGAAGTCATTACATCATAGGCCTTTCCACACCTCTCTCCCTACCACGTGTCCAGTGCCCCAAGAGGCTGAAAAGGAACAGTGGAGAGCCTCTCTTCAGGTTCACTTACAGGTAGAAGCCATTATGGCTCAGCTCTGCCAGCAAACCTGCCTCCCAAAGGCTTACGTGAAGCGACAGGCCCCGGTTCTCTACTCCTGGACCCGCTGCTTGAAACAGCTCCAGAGGCCAGGCCTCAGCGGGGAAGCAGCAGGTGCAGGACAGTTCCCGCTGAGGTGGAAGGGCTGGCCGGGTCGGGGCCCAGATCATCTCAGAGGCTACTCAGAGGAAGGTTTAAGGTTGAGACACCTCTTAGGAATAAAGGTGTTAACACACGCAAGGAAAGAGAGCCGGCCAGGAAAAGGTTTACAACCACTGCTTTTTGTAATGGGATCGATGTGCCTGTGGGAGTTAACACCTACAAGCCTGAAACTTGGACACAGGGGTTCTCATCTGGCTAGTCTCAACACACCACGCTTAGGCGACCGACTGGAAACCACAAATCCAACCCCTCCTCTGGGCACTGATTCCCAAACAAGTCCCCTCACTCCACCCGCAGCGGCCTCGCCGCACCCCCACTACGGGGAAACCTGCTCCAAAGCTGGCCGCGGACGTACCTCCTCCGCTACAACCCAGGAATCGGGCAAATGCACTCCTGCCCATCTGGCCAAGCCTGAGGCTTCCCCAGGAGCCTCCTCTCCCGCTCCCGCCGCGTCCGCAGCGGTCCCCGGGCTCCCCTCCTCCGGAGGTCACACAGAACCCCCAAAGCCTTACAGCTGAGGCTCTCCCTGCCAACCCCTCTCCCGGGCGCCCGCAGGCGCGCTCGGACGAATCGAAGGCGCGTCTCGCACTGCGCAGGAGACCGGGCGGGTCTGTCCGCCCGTCCGAGGTGGGTACGCACCTTCCAGCCGGCAGAACTGTTGCTGTCGCCCTTATCCTTGAAGTAGGGCACGCAGCGCACCATCCACTCATAGATCTGGGACAGAGTGAGCCGTTTGTCCGGGGAACTCTCGATGGCGCGAGTGATCAGATCGGCGTAGGACAGGTTCCCCCAGGCGTTCCGCCGCGAGGAGCATTTCCTCGGCTGCCCGGAGCCCCCAGCCGCCCCCGGCTGCGGCGGTGGCAGTGGCTGCTGAGGCTGCAGCGGCGTCTGCGTCCCTCCGCTCAGCGCGCCCGCCGCGGAGGCTGGGCCGGACCCGGGTTCCTGCCCTCCGGGAGCCAGCAGCCTGGCCGAGTCCTCCAGGAGCAGCCCAGAGCCCAGCGGGCCGCCCCCGCCGCCGCCGATCGCCATGGCCGAGCCGGCCCTACCGCCGCCGTCCTCGTCGTCTTCATCGTCCTCCTCCTCGGGGATCATGGAGTCAGCGGCCGCCTCCCCCGAGGGCTTGGCCGGGCTCCCCTGGAGCTCCGGCCTCTGCAGGGGCCACGTACAGGAGCGCGGACGGCTCTGGGGCTCGAACTCCGGGTCCAGCTCCACTTCGAGCGGAGAGAGCGGGACCGGGGAGGCCGGCGCCTCTGCCATCTTCGCCGCCTGCCCGCCCGCGGCTCCGGCTCTCACACTCTCCTCTTGCGCCGGGGCGGGGTGCGGCGGGGGAGGGACGGGGGCGCCGCGAAGGCTCGGGCTCCCGGGCGCCGCCGCCGCTGCTACTGCCGCCGCCTGGGAAAGCACGAGAGGAGAGAGAAGGAGAGTTGATTATCCCGGGCTGGAGCTCAGTCCCCGGCGAGTCCTCGCCCGCCGCCGCCGCCGCCGCCGTTTCCCGACCACACCGCGCCCGCCTCCCAGGAGCAGGCAGACCTGGAGACGTGCGTCCCGCGAACCTGGCGCTGCAGACGCCACCCCCTGGTCAGGCCGCGGGGGAGACAGGAGCGAATCGACAGGCTCGCACGGGGCAACCCCCTCCCCCCGCCGCCACCGCCAGCGGAGCTGCAGGTCTCCACTGAGCTAGGTGGCGGGGCGGGGAAGAAGGGGGAGGGGCGGGGCGGGGGAGGGGCGCGAGCCGCGCCTTTAAAGCGGGCAGCAGCCCGAGCTGGCGCAGCCCAGACGCGGTCGGAGCCTGAGCCCGGGTGTGCGTGCGTTTGTTTATGTTTCGCTCCGGCCCGCACAAGTGCTTCCCGCGGCGCCACCGCCGCCAAAGTCTGTGGCGTCTTCGGCTCTTCTCCCCGGCCTGGTCCCGGCCCCGCCGCCTCCGCGCTCTCCTGCCATCCCCTCCCAGCGGAGGACCCGAGCCCGAGGACTGCGCGGGCAGTCCCCTTCTCTCTTCGCCCGCGGGCCGAGAGGGCGAATGTGGGTCCGAGCGCAAACGGGCCCTTGTCACTTCCAGGAACAGGGAAAGACGGGAAGAAGGGAGACAAGCAGCTCAGCGGGTGTTTGCCAAGGGTCGAGCTGAGCAGCAACGGCCACTTTGGGGGTGGTGTGGTTTATTTTCTCGCGGGCGTTGTGACCTCCACCCCTTTCCCTATAAGAACGGGGGGGAGGGGAGTAGTCGAAACGTAAATCTTCCAACAGGTCAGGAAGCACAAGTCTCCCAGGCCAACAGAAAACCCGGACCAGCACGTTCATCACCTCCTTGCTCCCACTGCTGCCATCTTGACAGTTTCCCCCCTTCACTCAAGTCCTTTAAAAACACTAGCGGGAGAGAAGAAGGGCGCGCACACCGAGTCACGGGGAGGGAAAAGGGAAGCGCCTGGCCCAGCTCGGAAGCAGATCCGGAGTCACCGGGAAGGCGGCCGCCCCGCTGCACAGCTCCGGCGCCTACCTCGGTTCCTTCCCTTCAGTGACGAGGGGGGAGGACGCACAATCCCGCGCGGGCCCGGGGCGCGGCGAGGAGGGGGCGCACAACCTCAGCCAAGGAGAGGCGCTCCGGCCGCCGCTGCTGCAGCCCGCCTGAGGAACCGCCTGTCAGCCAGCGCGCCGCCGCCTTCCACATTCCTCCTCCTCCCTTCCACGAGCAGGGCGGCCGCGGCAGCAGCACAAAGTTATAGACACACGCAGGGTGCCTCAACCTAGGCTGACGGCGAGCGGGTCCCCGCCCAGGGGGAGGGCTGGGCAGCGTGCCCGGGTGCGCTCGTGTGCGCGCGTGTGTGTGTGTGTGTATGTGCGCGCGTGCGCGGCCCAGATCCCCGGGGCTGCGGGCTTGGGTGTCACGGCGCGCATCGGCGCCGGGACACGGCGGGCTCCAGCAGCCTTCCCCGCCGGGCTCCTCCTCCCTCCCGCGAGCCTCAAAGAAAACAAAGCGTGGCGCGGGCCCAGAAGAAAAGGGAGGGGGCAGCCCAGAGCCCCAAACGGTCCACGAGCGCTGTCGCGTGGCCGCCCTGACTCGGAGCAGGGCGCCTGGCACTGGGGGGTCCCCCTAGCCAGCGCGTCCCTCCGCCAGGCTCTGGGCCCGCCCTGGTGTCCGGTTCCCCTTTAGAACCCGACACCAGGTAACACCTGGAGACAAGATGCTGTCCGCTGATGATAAGAGTTACCTCAGCGTGAAAGTACTAGCAAGCGAAGATGTTGGGGCCCTCAGGACTTCGATAAGCTGATGCCCTCAGTTTTGATCCTGCACGAAAGTTTGCACTTAGTCTCTAACCTAAGACGCCTGACTGCAATCGTATTTCATTTTTCATGAATTTCATGGCAAAGGAGGGGATAACTGTAACTAAGAGAAAAGCAAATTATTCCGCATTCTTAAGTACAAAAATAACTTTTGAACAATTGTAAATGGGAAATAATGAGTCTAATTTTTAAAAGACGCAAAATAGCTAATTGTGTTTTTTTTAATCTTTTTAAAGAAAACTATTTCTTCAAGTTTAGAAAAACATCTTCAAAAGTCCTTATCCTACGATCAGTACCCAAGCCGTTCATTTGTGCACTAAGAATTCACTACATACGACACACACACTAAAAGTCTTTCCATTTTCGTTCAGAAATCTCTCCCCCCTACCCCAGCCCAAATCCTACCAAGTCACTAGAGACACTAGACTTGAGAGCGGGCTCAGCAACAACCCCAAACACAAAAAGGTCCAACCCAGCAGGCGCAGGAGTCCGCCCACCCTGCCTAATCCAGGCTCCGGACTTTGCGCAGGACCCGTCACTCAAGTGACGCGAGGCCCCGCCCCTGCAACAAGCTAGTTCGACGCGTACAAACAGATGATGTCATTGTATCCACAAGCGCGTGACCTGGGAGCTCTGCGCCGGGTAGCCATTCGCTGCGGCGCTTACTCGTCAAGCCACGCCGCGCGCTGACTGGCCGCGGCCATCCGTCTCCAGGCCCTAGACGCCCTTCTCCGCCCCCCGCCTCCGCCTCCCCAGCAAATAATAAACAATCGAGTAAAATTCGAAGGAAGGAGAAGAGGGATGAGAGGATAGGGCGCGAACCAGAAGGCAATCCTTCTCGCGCTGACGGGAGGGAGAGTTAAAAGGAGGGAGACATGAGAGGACCGGGGAGGGGTGGCAGGGTGCAGACCTGTGGCGATGGGTCCCGCCGCGATGAGGTGGCATCAGGGGAGAAAAGTTGGAGAGCACTCTGCGGGGCGCGCCTGGTACTGCGGCGAATGGTGCATAGGGCGCTAGGGCCCGGGAGCCGCTAGGGGAGGTGCGCGGCCCGCCTAAGGGGCGGAGACTGGGCCGCGCTAGCACCGCGCGGGCGGAGCCGTCAGACACGTGCAGGGGGAGAGCGAACGCGCGCCGCACAGCCTCGCCCGGGGCGCGCAGCACCTCCAGCAGCGCGCGCTTGTTTACCAGCGCACGTGGGTGTTATTTTTAATAGGAAGGTTTTGTTGGCTGCGCGGCGGAGTTGCTGGTGCGTGGGGCCGCACGCTCTGGCTGGGGGACGCGGCGGAGCTCGCGCCACCGCCTTCCGGAGCTCTGCTCGCGGGCCAGCACGGCTGTCCCCACTGCGGGATTCTTGCGCAGCTGGCCACTCTGGCCGCGGAGCCTGATTGCGAGTTTCGCGCGTCGCCCAAGTGTGTACAGAGACAAAGTGTACCCTCCGCGGAATGCTCGCTGCCTTTTGTAAGCCCAGGCTCGTCTCCCTCGTTCACATTCCGGGAACAAAGCCACCTGTTTCTTTTGGCCGTGCAGGCTGCGCCAGGCCCGGCTCCGCGGCCACCGGTTGCCGAGCAGATTTAACACGTTCGTACACTCTCTGGCACCAAATACCCTGTCCATGAGGTGGATTTTCGTCATCTTTCGTGGTTTGCACCCTTGCTCTGAATGTCCCCAGTCCATATGGACCTGTGCTTGGGCATACATCTCTGCCCAAGTACAACTTCACTCCTACTTGGGGTTGTCTTTGGAGAGAGAAGTCTGGGGAGGAGGGCTCTGACTACTTCCTGGGCTAGCTTCTCTGCGTCGGGCGCCTCTCCTCCCCTTGTGGGCCTGCATTTGGTTCATAGCTGGACTGTGGACGACGATGTATGAATGTTGTTGATGTCACAACTCTCAGCTTCAAGTGCCCAAGGCAGGGTAAAATATATTACCCTGCGTCTAATTTTCTGCTTTGCACGAAGAACTGTGAGACCAGATCACCCAGGACTTTGCACTGTGATACAGCATAAAATCCAAAGAATTTGCAGTTGCTTCTTAATACTTTAACACACTGTTAAAAGAAATCACCCTTTTTCTTTTCTAAATCTAAGCATCCTTTGTCATTAAGACGTAGAATGTGTTTACACTAGCTGGGCTCTCAGCCATTAGATGTTCACTATAAACATGTCGAGTGTCCATTTACAAAATGCATATGCCAAGGGCATTCCCTTAAAAAATGGTAGAATTAAAGATTCAGTAGATTAAAAGAGTTTATTGTGACCCCCTTGGTGTTTAACAGAAGACAAAATACAGCTATTTCCCTCAAAAAGTTTTACAGTCTAAATTGGGGGGAAAAGATGTTTAAAAGTTAAAGATTTCAAAAGTTTATAAGCAGTAAAAGACAAATCAAAAGGTCATACATAGAGTGGTCATATATAGTGTGGGGTAAGTTTCTTTCTCTCCTGTTTTTTTTTTTGTTTTGTTTTTTTGTCTTTTTGCTATTTCTTGGGCCGCTCCCGCGGCATGTGGAGATTCCCAGGCTAGGGGTCCAATCGGAGCCGCAGCCACCGGCCTACGCCAGGGCCACAGCAACAGCAACGTGGGATTCGAGCGACGTCTGCAACCTACACCACAGGTCACAGCAACGCTGGATCGTTAACCCACTGAGCAAGGGCAGGGACCGAACCCGCAACCTCATGGTTCCTAATCGGATTCGTTAACCACTGCGCCACGACAGGAACTCCGAAGTAGGCTTCTAATGAGTTGAGGATCAACCTCAACTGGCAGTTACTATAAACATTCAGTTTGGTAAATAGTGAATCTTACTCAAAGAATTAACACTTGTAATGTGTCCCCACGGGCAAAACTTTCAAAACTCAGAGGTTGAATCCCAGTGATTGTTCCCTTTTAGCCTGAAAATGGCTTTGTCCTTTGCCTTCCCCTTGAAGGCTTCCTTGGTCATTCATTTCTTCCCTGAACTGTTCCATTTAGAAAAACTAAGTTAGGTTGTTGATTGAGAAGGAATGCCAGCATTACCTTTGAGGTAGAATTTTTGGTCAAAACTTGCCCCACTTATTATACCCTATTTATTTCAACAAATGATTTAAGGTGGTAATAATCCATTCCATTTTGTAAGTTCAATCACTGGAGGAACATTTAAAAAAATTTTTTTACCCGAATAAGCTAAGGAAATACACCATTTCAAACATCTAATTGTGGGGGTAGTGGTAGCAGATGCCAGGGTTCTCCTCTAAGGGGGTCACCACTAGCACTCAGGTCCTTGCCCAGTCCTCCTTGCACCTAGGTCACCTGGACACCCCCTCTGACCCCAGAGCACAAACACCGAGGACTGAGCACACTGTCTGTGAGCAAAGTGCTCCTTTTCTTCTTGGATTGGTTTCTATGTCTATCCCAATAAAGAAGACAAGAAACACAAACATGGTACAGCCTCCAAGCAAATACGTGACCCAGCTGGAAAGAAAGAAGGATCCCCAATATTTAGCTCCATAGTTGCTCCCCAGCCTTTGCCTGATACCTGCATCAGTCCCTCTGCTTCCCCACTCCTCAGCACTACTCCCATGGAAAACATATTTATTGAACACTATGTACCAAAGAGCTTGAGCTTTGGCTTGTCCTCTAGGGTGTCAGTCCAGGCAGGTTTCATCACTACCCTCTGTCTGGAGCTCCTGTCCTCTCTCCTCCCCTTTTCCCCATCCAGGCATGGCATATCCTGGCAGATTCCCCCACCCACACCGACCCCCCACCAGGTCACGATGGGGACTGTCCAGTGGTTCATTTGGAGGACAAGTGTGTGTGTTTCAGGGGAGGAAAAAGTGGAGGATCCAAAAAAAGGGTGAGGATTTACCGGAAATGGAATTGCAATGGCAAGAGAAAGCGGGAAGGATTCTGCCTTGGTGTTATGAGGTAATGACAGTAGCTAACCTTTGTGTCTTAATATGTTCCAGGCCCTGAACTAATAAGCATTTTATTTGCAGTGTTTAATTTTAGGTCTCACAAAGGCCATACGTGATAGGCAGAGCAGTGACAAATGGCTTTGAGGTTAAGTCTGATCCCTTCGCCTACCAGCTATTTATTGGGCTGTTGTTTAACCACTGGGCCTCAGTTCCTCATTCATAAAATGAGAAGAATTCCATCTAAGATCACTGGAAGGGTTGGGTTAAATGCAGTTATGAATCGAAAGCATTTAGGATTAGGATATGAGGAGGAGGGGAACTTTTAAAAACAGTGATGCCCAGTCTCCTTTTTGGACCAAAGGAATGAGAATCTTTAAAAGTAGTCTGGCATTAATACTTTTTTTCAGCTGCCCCAAAGCATATGGAAGTTCCCTGGCCAGGGATGGAATCCAAGCCAGAGCTTTGACAAACACCATAGCTGCAGCAACGCTGGATCCTTAACCCACTGCACCAGGCTGGAGATCAAACTGGTGCCTCCACGGAGACAAGCCAGATCACTAACCCACTGCGCCTCAAGAGGAACTCCCTGGCACTGATTTTTTTAAATGTTTGCCAGGTGATTCCAAGGTGGCGCTGGTTGAGAACAGTGAGCTAGAGGTCTTTGTTGTGCATACCCCAGTGTTTTCCCTTGGTGATGACTAACTGGCTTTGCTTAAGAATGATGACAGAGGAGTTCCTGTCATGGCGCAGTGGTTAACGAATCTGACTAGGAACCATGAGGTTGTGGGTTCGATCCCTGGCCTTGCTCAGTGGGTTAAGGATCTGGCGTTGGTCGCAGACGCAGCTCAGATCCCATGTTGCTGTGGCTCTGGCATAGGCCGGTGGCTATGGCTCCGATTAGACCCTAGCCGGGGAACCTCCACATGCCGCAGGAGCGGCCCAAGAAATGGCAAAAAGACCAAAAAAAAAAAAAAAAAAAGAATGATGACAGAGCCATTAACTAACTACATACAGGGGCAGAGTCCCTGCACATAACATTTCAGTTTAGCTCTAGAACAACCTACTCAAGCAGGAACCATCCCCCTTACTTTACAAGATTTTTTCCCCAAGATCACACAGTAAGTGGCAGCTCAGGATTTGAATTGAGTTCTGTCTAAATCCATGGTATGTGTTCTTCTCCCAACCCTGCACTGCCTGTACAATAGCATTTCTTTATGTGGGCCATTTGGCCTAGAGAAACAGGCTAGAACTAGACATGCAAACCTAACCCCAAGCACTAACCCAACCAGTCCATAGCTGGTGGTTATCTGGCCAAATCTGTCCCCCTTCAGGTTGTTTTTTGGCTCTCTCATGTGTTTCTAAGGTGGTGGGGGTTTTGGGGTTTTTTTGTCTGTTCGTTTTTGTTTTAGTCAATTGCCAACATTTAAAAAGGAGATTTCACCTAAATGCCAGATTTCTAACTCTCCTTGAAAAATCAGATTTGAGAGTTCCCATCATGGCTCAGTGGAGACAAATTTGACTAGCATCTATGAGGACTCAGGTTCGATCCCTGGCCTCACTTAGTGGGTTAAGGATCCAGCGTTGCTGTGAACTGCTGTGTAGGTCGCAGACATGGCTCAGATCTGGCATTGCTGTGGCTGTGGCGTAGGCCAGAGGCTACAGCTCCGTTTTGACCCCTAACCTGGGAGCCTTCATATGCCGTGTTTGCAGCCCTAAAAAAGGCAAAAAAAAAAAAAAAAAAAAAGACAAAAGAAAAATCAGATTTGGTAACACTAATACCATACCCACATGGCAACAGGGAGCTGGTACAATGGTCTCCAGCTCACCGCTTCCTCAGCAGGCCCTCGTTCCTCATTTATTTATCCTGACTGATCCAGGCATTTGACTCAGCCACCCTATCTTGCATCTTCTACCTCTGCAGTGGCTGGAGCTGTTTCATTTCAGCACATGAAAAACAGCTGAACCCTTTGTTCAGTGAATCAAACTGATAGCCTGAAATGGACTGCCGTGGGAATATTTAACCCCCAGACATGGCAAATGCTAACAATCAATGCTTCCACTTTTTTTTCCCCCCTAAAAGCTAGTTTGCCAACACACCATTACTGCTACTCCACTCAGCCACTATATGAGGACAAAGACTGGTTCTGAATAAACCCAATTAAAAGGGAACAGAAACACTTAAGAAGCTGTACCTCAGCTCTGCTTAGCAACTGATTATATATAATCTAAACTTGTTTTTATAGTACTTCAATTTAATGTGGTGGGTAGACACCCAGAACAAACCTCTTGATGAAAACTAAAGCTGGATAAGATTTTACATATTTTTTAAATGAATCATTGAGCTGGCAAGAAAACCAAAGAAACCAAAAACAAAGCTAAAGTGGGACCCCTGCGAAGTGAGCAAGCTCCTGGAAAAGTCTGTCAAATAACACCGTCTTGAGTTTTCACACTGTCAAAGTGCAGCGGCTGAAAGATAAAAATAAAGCCTCAGGCCTACGCAAGATCATGAGCAAAGTAAGCATCTCTCCCAGAGTAGACTGATAAAACCACTATGGAAAACAGTATGAAGGTTACTCAAAACATTAAAAATAGAATTTCCATATGATCCAGCAGCCTCATTTCTGGATATATCCAAAGGAAATGAAGTCACAAGAGGAAAAAGACATCTGCCCCCTCACATCCATTCACAACAGCCAAGACATGGAAACAACCTAAGTATCTGTCAACAGCTGCATGGAAAAAGAAGATGTTGGGGCGCTGGGGTGGGGGGGTGCATAAGGGCCTATTACTCAGCCATAAAAAAAGGAAATCCTACCATTTGTGAAAACATAGATGAACTCTGAGGGCATTATGCTAAGCAAAATATGACAGACAGAGAAAGACTATGATCTCATTTATATGGTAAACTTAAAAAGCCCAACTCATAGAAACTGAAAGTAGACTGGTGGTTGCCATAGACTGGAGAATGGGTGAAATGGAGAGATGTTGGTCAAAGGGTATAAACTTTCAGTTATAAGATGAGTACATTTTGGGGATCTGATATACTGCTGGGTGACTATAGTTAAAAATACTGTTGTACACTTGGAAGTTGCTAAGAGAATAGATCTTAAATATTCTCCCAAACAAAAAAGTAACTATGTGAGATAATGGGTGTGTAAACTCACCTTATTGTGGTAATCACTTTACAATATATATGTATTATCAAGTTGTGTATGCCTCAAACCTACATAATGTTGTATATCAATTATATCTCAATGAAGTTGGGAAAAACAATAATTTCATACAAAAATGTACATATTAAAAAAAAAGAATCTCACCTACAATACTGGGATTCCAAAGACTCAAAGGGAAGATAAATATGAAACTGACCTGCTATGCCGAAGAGGACCCCCCAGAAATTTTGGCTTTCTTTTCCCCAGTGCTGGATGAATAAAAAAGACATCTAAATTTTCCTTGAAAGTTCATAACTATGATGTGGTCTGCATGTATGACTGTGGCCCAAATTCATGATACAAGAGAATTACAAAATCTTAATGAGTCCAAGTTTGGGTTGCTCCAAACAACTGGCAGAAACAAACACAAGACATTTCTCTGAAGGAATATTTGAACTTAGGCCCCAAAGGACGCCCACAGATAAAGCTGCAGGAACAGAAGCTCACAATCAGAAAACACAAAACACAAGAAAGCAAGGCTCCCTAAGTAAGAACAGATGGAAACAAAAAGTAGGCTCAGACACATGAAGATTTGGGGTATTGGAATAAGCAGACTTAGAAAATGAGATGTAGAAAATTTCAAGAACTAAAAGAAAAGTGAAAATATAAGCAAGTAACAATAGTCTATTTAAAAAAACAGTAGTAGGCGTTTGTTCCTGCTGTGGCGCAACAGGATCGGCAGCATCTCTGCAGCTCTGGGACACAGGTTCAATCCCTGGTCTGGCACAGTGCACAGTGGGTTAAGGATCCAGCGTCACTGCATCTGTGGCATAGGTTGCAACTGCAGCTAGAATCTGATCCCCGGCCTGGGAACTCCATATGCCCCGAGGTGGCCAAAAAATTTTAAAAATTAAAGAAAAGAGGCGTACCCCTTGTGGCTCAGTGGAGACAAATCTGACTGGTAACCGTGAGAACCCAGGTTCAATCCCTGGCCTTGCCCAGTGGGTTAAGGATCTGGTGGTGCTTTGAGCTGTGACGAAGTTTAAAGACACGGCTTGAATCCCAAGTTGCTGTGGCTGTGGCGCAGGCCGGTGGCTGCAGCTCCAATTCAACCCCTGGCCTGGGAACTTCCATGTGCCCAGGTGTGACCCTAGAAAGACAAAAAAAAAAAAGAAAAAGAAAAAGAAAAAGGAGAAAAAAAGAAAGAAAAGGGGAAAAAAAAAAAAACAAACCACTGAGTAGATTTAAAATCAAAGTATTTCTTGTTTTTAATTTTTTTCTCTCCAACTAGCTTTTGGGACACAGGCCCCTTGAAGACACAAGGGCCAGGTTGAACACTTCATAGGTTATCATTTGCCAAATGAAGGAATGAAGTACTTAGCTCTTTTGCAAGTCAACAGTAAGAACTGAGTTTGTGACTACCTTCAAAATCATTCTATTGTCAGATCCAACAAATCACTTCTAAGGGAAAGGAAGGCATGAAGACAGACTTAATGCAATGCTGCCCGCTGACTGGCCTGCAGCAGATGGCACTGGGCATGGTGAGTCGTCCATCTACTCCCTTAAGTGAGCATGTGTCCATGTCAACTTGGTAGAAAATCTGTTTAAAATGCCTAGTGGAGTGCCCACTGCAGCGAAGCAGAAATGAATCCAACTAGGAACCGGGAGGTTTCAGGTTTGATCCCTGGCCTCGCTCAGTGGGTTAAGGATCCGGTGTTGCCGTGAGCTGTGCTATAGGTCGCAGACGTGGCTTGAATTTGTTGTTGCTATGATTGTGGTGTAGGCCAGCAGCTATAGCTCCAATTCGACCCTTAACCTGGGAACCTCCATATGCCGCAGGTGCGGCCCTAAAAAGCAAAAGAAAACAAGCCTAGTGATTAGAATCTCAAATGCAAATTACTTTAGAATGTTGATGTGGTACTTAAAAGAAATTGAGGCCATTGGGAACCATTTAGAAAAAATTTTCTCTGAGTTTTTCAGAGAAAACCCTTCTTGGTGGTTTATCAGAGTAGGGGTCCTCGTGGGACATGCTTTGAGAGCTGGCTCAGCCCACTCCACGGGATGGCGTTCAAGGCGTCTGGCCTGAGAGCACCCGGGTTCTCAATGGAGAAGAAATTCTGGTGGGTGATTCAATCCCCTCTTCTTGGAAGGCAGCTCTTCTCATGTTGGAAAAGGCTCACCCTCACTCCTTTTCCCACTCTCTGGAGTAGTTCACATTCCTTTAATATTACATTTCTGTGCCCCTGAGGCTGCTTGTGCTAGTTTCTGGCAGGACAGATGATGCCACCAAAATTGCTAAGTGAGATATTCGGGTGGAGGAATTGTCTAGGCCTCGAAAGAAACGCGTGTTACTTTGTGAAAGCATTTCATCTGAACTTCACCTATTAGCATAGCATTTAGAATCCTTTTGCAATTTCACTTTTCAAATGTATAGTTTGAAGGTTGTGGTTTATTTGTTTGTTTGTTTGTTTTGTCTTTTTAGGGCCGAACTTGCAGCATATAGAAATTCCCAGGCCAGGGGTCAAATGGGTGCCACACCTGCCAGCCTACACCACAGCCACAGCAACACCAGATCTGAGCTGCTGTCTGCAACCTACACCATAGCTCATGGCAACGCCGGATCCCCAACCCACTGAGCAAGGCCAGGGATCAAACCTGCATTCTCATGACTACTAGTCAGTTTCATTACCTCTGAGCCAGGAGGGGAACTCCCTTGAAGGCTTTTTTCTTTCTTGCTTTTTTTTTTTACACTTAAAATGACTTTTATAAAATCTGTATTGGGGAAACAACCAATAACCAAACCATGCAAATAATTCCATAAAAGAACATAATCCCTCGTTTGATAATGTATGCAAATGTCAAATCACCAGGTAGTCCACCTGAAGCTAACAGAGTATTATGTGTCAACTATATTTCAATTAAAAAAAGGACGCAATTCCTGGGGTACCCATCCTGTTTAGGAAGCTGACCAAATCCAGGCATTTTGGGTCAGGCTTTCCTGTTCTCTATGGAGAATGAAACTCCCTTTGGGCTTTCCGGGTATTTTGCCAACCAATAAAAAGATGAGGTTGGAACTGGGCCCTTTTTTTTTTTTCACCTTTTGTGACATAAGTATATGTTGTTGAAGAGTGAATGGGCTGTCATAACAACTGACTGGAACGGGTGTGACTGACATGGAGTTTAAAAATGCCAGAAACAGTGGACAGCACAGGAGGGCTTTCTGCTGTGGACGGGCAGCAGAGAGGAGGGCCTGTCAGCTAAGGGAAGGTCAGTGGCCTCAGAATCCATTGTCAGCAGGCCCCCAGATAACTCTCTGGGTTAAGTGACAAAATCAAGTTTTGGGGGGCTTTGGGGCTGATGTTGTTGTCTTTAACTTTTTAGGGCATACCTGTGGCATATGGAAGTTCCCAGGCCAGGGGCAAATCAGAGCTGCACCTGCTGGCCTACACCACAGTCATAGCAATGCCAGATCTGAGCTGCATCTGCAACCTACACCACAGCTTATGGCAACACCAGATCCTTAACCCACGGAACAAGGCAAGAAATCGAACCTGCATTCTCATGAATACTAGTCAGGGTCTTAACCTGCTGAGCCACAACAGGAACTCCAAAATCAAATTTCTTTACTGCTGGGTAGAGAATCAGGCCTGATCTGGGCAAAAGAATTCCATGAGGCCCCGTCCAAAAGAGGTGGCCATTTTGACCCATTTCCCCCCTAAAAACTCTATGTTATCCATAAATCATTCAAAACTAATTGATCCCAAAGTGAACAGAGTTGTATTCCTTTCTCAAAAGTATAAGACTTATTTGTCTACATATGTTTAAAGTTAGTCTCTCCCACTTTTTCACAGTTGCTGTACGTTAATACTGAAGTTAGGCCAGGCTGAAATTCACCTGTCCTTGTTGATTAATTCAAGAAATACACAAAGACAAAAATGTTAGATGGCTTCAAAAATTCCTTCTGGGAGTCCTGAATGTGGTCCTACTAATGCTACTTCATTCTCTCAGATATAAATCTTAAATGTCTCAACTCACCCGATATGAAACATAGGCACCTAAAATGTTGTAAAAGACACTAATACTTTTTACTTGTCCCATATCCATGAGGCTGGTTCTCCCATCTCCTTCTTCAGCTTGTACTTTTTCTTTTTCTTTTTTTCATTTTTTATTGAGAAATATAACCTGCTTATAGAAAAATCACAGAACAGCTGATAGTTCATGTAACAGTGCAAAGTATAGTGAATGGTTATCAAGATAACACTCTTATGAAAAAAAAAAGAGTGATAACACCCATATAAGTAACACCTGGGTCAAGAAATAGACTATTACTGGCACCCTACAAATTCCTGGGGTGCCCTTCCCCATCAAGACCTTTCTCTCTCTTCCTAAATGCAGTCACTCCTAACTTTTGTGGTAATCATTTCTTTGCTGTTCTTTATAGCGTCCCACCTATATTTGCATCCTAAACTCTACCATTTAGTTTTGCCTGCTTTTGATTTCATATGCATGGGATCACACTGCATAGTATAATCGCTTATGTCTTGCTTCTCCCTCTTGATATTGTTTGCAAGGTTCACCCATGCTGCTGTGTGCAGCTGTACTTCATTCATTTGCATGGCCACAGGGTAGTCCATTGCATGCAAAGTTATCTATTGATTGATTGAACTAATACATAAATATAAATATGTAAATATATATAGTAAAGTTGATGACTAATTGGGTTGACTTGGGTTGCTTCCAATTCAGGACAATTGTGACTATTGTTGTTCTGAAGATTCCTGGGCGCGTGTGCATGAGTTTAGTGTATACTTGATAATATACTTAATAGCGGAACTTCTAGGTCATAGCCATGTGTGTATCTTCCACTTCCCTGAATGCCAGACACTTGGTTGTATGGTTTACACTCTCACCAATACTGTATGATTGTGCTCCTTATCCATATTCTCATGGGCATTTGGAGTTGTTGGACTGTTTAATTTTTCAGTTTTCTTCTTTTAGTGAGGATGGATTTAAACAGCTTAGATTTAGTTACGATGTATTGAGTAACTGCTAAGAAATAGTGCCTGTATTAGGAGCTTCTATATGTATTTAATCATCATTAATCACAATAGCCCTATAAAGAAGGTGATGTTCTCCCCATTTCAGAAATGAGGAATCTGAAGCCACAGCCTGGAGTTTCCCGGCCAAGGCTGGGACTTGAACCCTGGTCTGGTTCACAGCACAACCCAAGGTCTCTCCACGTTACCATGCAGTATCCATCCCTAATCTCTGCCTCCCCTCATCACCATCTGCAAGACAGCTGACTGGGTTGGAGGTTGCTGCCTGTGGCCCATCCTAGGCCTTTGCTGGGGGCTGAGCCCCAGCTCTGACCTCCCACATCGCCTCCAGCTAAGAATTCACCACCCAAAGAGTCGTGACAGGAGGTCTCGCTGCACTAACCTTGCAGAACTACATTTTTCTTGTTATCTAGAATCCCTCTTACGGAGTTCCTGTTGTGGCTGAGCAGATTAGGAACCTAACTAGTATCCATGAGGATGAGCCTTTGATCTCTGGCCTCCCTCAGTGGGTTAAGGAGCCAGCATTGCTGTGAGCTCTGGCGTAGGTCACAGAGGTGGCTCAGATCCACGTGGTGCTGTGGCTGTGGTGTAGGCCAGCAGCTATGGCTCCTATTTGACCCCTAGCTGGGGAACTTCCATATGCTGTGGGTACAGCCCTAAAAAAAGACCAAAAAAAGGAAAAAGAAAAAAGAAAAAAGAATTCCTCTTAAACACTCTTCTCATTAGATTATTCTATTTTGTTTAATGCCCAGAAACTCACTCCTTCTCTTTCAACTTTAGCCTTAGTCCTTTTGCAGCAGGATCTTCCATCCCAAACTCTGAGCTGTTTCAGGGCAAAGACTGCATCTTGATTCTTTTTTTTAAAAAAATCCTATGTTTAGAGTTCCTGTTGTGACACAGTGGAAACAAACCCTACTGGGAACCATGAGGTTGCAGGTTCAATCCCTGGCCTTGCTCAGTGGGTTAAGGATCCAGCATTGCCATGAGTTGTGGTGTAGGTCGCAGATACAGCTCAGATCCTGAGTTGCTATGGCTGTGGTATAGGCTGGCAGCTGTAGCTCCAATTCGACCCCTAGCCTGGGAACCCCCATATGCCACAGGTTTGGCCCTTAACAAAAGAAAAGCAAAAAATAAAAAAATAAAAAAAAAATCCTATGTTTAGGGAGGCGTCAGTCAAAAGGTACAAAGTTCTAGTTACACAAGATGAATAAATTCTGGCGGTATACCTCATGGGGCCTATGGTCAACAATACTGAATTGTACACTTAAAATTTTGCCAAGAAGGTAGATCTTATGTTAAATGCTCTACTACACAAGAAAAAAAAAAATCAAATTAAACCCCCCCCTTAAAGAAAGAAAAGAGTGGAAACAAACTTTTGGAGGTGACAGTTTCATGAGCACATACTTATCTCCAAACACATCGAGTTGTTAAATATGTACAGCTTTTGTGGTCATACCTCAATCAAGTGGTTAAATAAAATAAACAAACATATTACAAGTTGAAAGCTCAGGCCAGAGGCCAACATGGGAGAAAGAACACAGGGGCAGGAGATGTGGCTGCTGTTCTCTGCTCCATCCTCAGCTCCCCCAGGCCCTTCCCCCTTCCCAAGCCTCAATTTCCTCTTCTAGAAAATGATAGGGCTGACTAGAGAATCGAAGAGGCACTTTCCAGCACTAGCTTCTGTGACTGCAATTGCTTCAACAGCACTTATCCCACACCTTCTATTTGTACCCTTTTACAAACAAAACTTCTGGCCTGTATCACTGATGCTCAGGTAAAATGCCACGGAGATGTTTGGTTTTCCCTTGTTTCATGTTTGTGGATATTTGTTATTTCTTCATGGTTTACCTATTTCGAACCATTAGATTTAGCTCTTTTATAGCAAGGGCCCTCTTTGCTGTTTGCCCCCATTGATTGGAAGCCCAGGGATTGTGTCTAGTTTGCCTTGGTCGCTCCAGCACATAGGAGGCCCAGGACAAATGGAGAAGGAAAGAAGGAAGGAAGGACGGGAGGAAAGAAGGGGGGACCGATCTTTGGAATCTTCCCATACCTGTGATATCACTGAGCACAAAGAGAGTTGCTATTTAAACCACAGTCCCTGCTCATGGAGCTGACATTGGTTAGGAACTGAATCAGCAAATCATCAGAGCTATACAAAATTACATTATTTTTATCGAAGCCTTTCACAGGTACCCAATGTAATCATGGCCTTGAGAAAAGATGCCAAGTGCTCCTGAGTGCAAAGAAGAAGAGAAAAATATTATAATAAAATTACCAGGCTCATTTGGCTCCTACCATAGAAGAGCTGCCCTGGAGGATCCTTATTTCTGCTAAATTGGCATTTCTGTAAAGCAGCCTGCTTTCTGTTGGTTTGCATCAGTGTGGTTTAGAGATGCTCTTTAGGAAGGTCTTTTTTTTTTTTTTTTTTTTTTTTTTAACCTGGGTCCAGCTCTGGGCCCTGCCAATTTCCTGGTGACCTGTGATTTACTATGAATATGACCCAATTACATTTCCTTCCCAAAGTTGCCACCATGTCCCTAACTCAGGTGTAAAATACAAAATTCTTGTTTGCTCAACTGTGGTTCTCCTGCTTAGCCAGGGTGGCCTCCTGCACTCACGAGACAACCCCTGGCCCTTGAGAAAAGAAAGCTATGGACTTCTGGGCCTGGGTGGAAGAGGGGAAATGGGGTGGGGGCAGGGGAGGGAGACACAGACTTGCCATCCTCCAACCCTCCGCCCCCACTCACTGAAGTCTGACCCCTGGCTGGTCTTGGAGCATCAGGCTACTGATTGATTGATTGACTAATGGAGTGACTGACTGATTGACTTTGGCTGCCGGGCTGCATATGGATCTCCCTGGCTCAGGGATCAAATCTGAGCCACAGCCGCAACTAAGCTACACCTGCAACAACACCAGATCCTTAATCCCCTGTGGGAGAGGCCGGGAATAGAACACCGGTCCCAGTGCTCTCAAGATGCTGCCGATCACATTTCGCCACAGCAGGAGCTCCTACTGATTTTTTTTTTTTTTCTTTACCACTTAGCTTTACAGATCGAGGTGAAGAGGACTAAGCTCAAGAAAGAGAGCTGAACTCTATTTTTCAAAGCACTGGAATGAACCTGTAGTAGAGCCAGAGTGCCTTCAGGCTCAGTTTCTGTCTACAAGGTTGACCTTTCTCAAGCCAGCTGGGCCTTGAAGAGGCTCTGAAGGAAGACCAGTTTCAGTGCGGAGGGCAAAGAGAACTATCTCAGCTCTGCACCAGGCAAAGCCAAAGAGGAGTTAAGGTCCTGAGGTAGGGGAACAAGTGAGAACAGAAGGTAGCATCTCACTCTCCGCCCTTTTGGTTTCCCTGGAGGCTCAGCAGAGCAGAGGCTGTGTGTCAGGCCCTAAAGCCAATTTTGGCACTGCCTCCCCTCCCTTCCCTCCTTACCCCTCCCCTCCCTTCCCTCCTTACCCCTCCCCTCCCCTCAGAGTTCCCTGTTCTTCCTCAGCAGGATCTTGTGGTTGGAGGGTACAATGTCAAGTGCCACATAATTGCCTGCTTTGTCCCAAAGCTCTCAGCCTCCCACTGCTGTGCTAATGTCAAGACTGCGAGGTCAGACCCCGTGTGCACCCATTTTTAAAAACTACATGATAGGAGTTCCCGTCATGGTGCATCCAAATCCGACTAGGAACCATGAGGTTTCGGGTTTGATCCCTGGCCTTGCTCAGTGGGTTAAGGATCCGGCGTTGCCGTGAGCTGTGGTGTAGGTTGCAGATGCAGCTGGGATCCCGAGTTGCTGTGGCTGTGGCGTAGGCAAGTGCCCATAGCTCTGATTCGACCCCTAGCCTGGGAACCTCCATATGCCTCAGGAGTGGCCCTAGAAAAGGCAAAAAGACAAAACAAACAAACAAAAACTACATGATAGATTTCTTAAGAGGGAGAGGGGTACATCTCAGCCTTTTCCCCTCCTGGCTTTACAGAAGCTTTTACACAGCTCTGCCAATATTCTCCCTCCAAACATTGCCTGAGATTGAAAAATAGTATCTCACACATCCGTGCATTACTGTTTCTGAATAGTATATAGGCACTATTGTCATTATGCATTCTTCTCAATTAATCGATTATAAAGTAAAGCCACAATCATGGGAGAGGCCTTAGCTCCTTTTGACATTAAAAAGGGGCCATCGTATACAAAAAGGTGGAGCGCAAGATATTCACGGATATTTTTACCTGACTGCTGATTACCCCCATTCCTAGCTCCCCAGCTTTCTGTTTTTCAATTTTTATTGGAGTATACTTGATTTACAATGTTGTGTTAGTTTTAGGTGTACAGCAAAGTTATATATAATATATATATATAGACATATATATATCCATTCTTTTTCAGATTCTTTTTCAGATATATGTCCATTCTTTTCCCGATTCTTTTTCCCTATAGGGAAATTATTACAGAATACTGAATAGAGTTCCCTGTGCTATACAGTAGGTCCTTGTTGGCTATCTATATTATATATAGTGGACTTTGCAGGTTTCTCAGAAACCAGTCAGAGGCTGCTGCACTTAAAAGCAGATACTCTGAGAAATCCTATTCACCCAGGCCAAGACCCTGCTTCCTCCACTAGGGCCTTCATCCTAGTGACTCTAGCCCCTTGGGTTCCTTTTCCTTTTTATCTCCCAGCCACCATGTGCAAGGCATTTGGAGGGTCAGGATGGGAGCAGAAAGAACTTTGGTAAAATCTCAGGAAGAATCTCCTGATTCAAATGAAAACACCCAGGACCCCAGTTATGTTGCTTCTCTCACAGCCTGAGATGCCAAGAAATAACAGTGACGCGTATGAGACAGGATGAAGTCACTCACTAGAAGGTGGAAGAAGCCCAAGTGGGCTGGCCAGCGAGCCAGAGACAGTGCCCACACCACACTTCAAATGCCGTGAGGCTCCTCTACACACAGATGCCACTTTTTCCTGGTGAGGACAGTCCGATATCCTGAGAAAAGGGAAAAACTGAACACAAGGGACCAGGAAGAGACTGTCTCTAACTGTCACACACCATTACTTACAAAGCTTATTCAGCTCAGAGGCAACATCATCTCGGCTGAGACTGAGAGGGTTTATGAGACAGGACTTACCTTCCTTTGCAGGTGCGGGGAGTTGAGGCTGAGACCCTCAGGTGTGGTCAGACAGAGCTGAGGTCTCAACCCCAGCCCCCGGCTCCAGATCCGCCCTACTTGGGACCCTCCCTGACAAAAACATCTTTCTCCACTGCCTCTAGCACTTGTCAGAAATCACTGTTTCTGGAAGGTTCTGGGAAGGTCGGACACACATGGCACCCTGACGCCAATCTTCCCAGAAAACTCTCTTTCACCTGCGGGCATGCAGGCTGCTTCACTCATTTTATCTCTCACCCGCTTTATCACAGTGAGGTAGGCCACAGCCAGAACCCCCATTTTGCAGATGGAACAAGAGAGGTAGAAGGCAAGAGGAAGAAGCAGAAACACACATCCACCCTGGTGGCTGCCTTCACTATCAAACTTCACAGCATCTACTTGTTTGGGTCAGCACCTCTTATTTTTCACAAGGGACTCTAGGAAAAACAAAAAACTAAAAAACAAAAATTCCTGTCCTTACTAACTTACCTAAAAGTGGAAGCCGGCCAGGCACTGGCAAGCTGCGGTTCCCTCAGGTGGAAAAAGCATCTCCAGGGCAGTCTTCAACGCAGCCTGGGAGGTGCCTGGCTTTGCCTATGTTTACTGATCTCCTTCTGCCATCTTGTGGCCATGAGCTGGATGTACATGCAAATTCCGATCATCTCTGGGGCTCTGACTTATCAGTTTGTCCCCTGCAACCCACACTCTGGAAGGGAGAATCCACTGGACCCATAATTTATTTGCTCCTTAGAATGAAACAAGGGAAAAGAAACTGATTGTCTGAGAGCGTGGTGAAGTAACCAAAACAGAAGCAGAAAACCAGATGCCAACTTGTTGCAAGCTGAACTTTGGCTAAAATTGGGTAGGTGCGGTGCCCTCGTGTCAACTCAATTTTGTTCTGATGTGCAAAACTAACTATGCACTGCAGCCCACCCATCAGTGATATTCCAGAACATTTATGTATGATGCCTCTGCTGCATTGTTCCGCTAAATTTACTAATCTCTAATTGTTTTAATTGAGATTTGTCATATTTTGAGTAACATCGAATACTAACAAAATAAAAGGAATTTCTTGTTTCCTATAATAACAACAAAAAAAAAGTATGGGAATCTTCAGGCATGGATTGATCCAGACGTTCACATTGTCTTAGGGTTCCAGGTCCATGTCTCTGTGATTCTTTCTCCTCTGACTGCCTCTGAATGTTGGTGTTATCCCTGGGCTGCTGTGCCCTAGAGCAGTTCCAGGCCTGGCCTCGTATCTGCGGGTTACATTGTCCAGAGAAAGACAGGATATCTCTTCAAGTAGTGCCCAGAGATTGAGGAAGCATCCTGGTCAGAAGCCCTTGGTAAATATTTCCCGATCTCTGTGAGGACCAGGCTGGATCCCCTGCTCACCCCTAAGCCAATCATAAGGCCCAAGGGAGATGGGATTCTCTGACTGGCATAAACCAACCAGGGGCCAATCCTGGAGCTGGGGTGGGATCAGTCTCATGCAGCACTCCTAGCTGCCACAGAGTGAGGTGGCAAAGAAAAATGGGACCAAAGAAAACAGGACCCTGAATTTTGATCAAAGACCACGCAAGTGACCACATCATTGTGTGGTCTCCAAAGGTTTTTCATTATATATCTCAATCAGTAAACACGATGAGTATTTTTCTACTACTAATGTAGCAATATATGTGTACACTATAAAACCAATTTTTTTTTCTTTTTTGCCACTTTCTTGGGCCACTTCTGCCGCATATGGAGGTTCCCAGGCTAGGGGTCTAATCGGAGCCGCAGCCACTGGCCTACACCAGAGCCACAGCAACGCAGGATCTGAGCCGCGTCTGGTTCCTAGTCAGATTTGTTAACCACTGCGCCACGACGGGAACTCCCCAAAATATTTTTTATTTAATTAAATTTGTTTATGGCTGCACCTGCAGCATATGGAAGTTCCCGGGCCAGGGACTGAATCCAAGCCACAGCTGTGACTTACTGCAGCAAAGATGGATCCTTTAACCCACTGCACTAGGACAGGGATTGAACCCAAGCCTCCACAGCAACCTGAGCTGCTGCAGTCCGATTCTTAAGTCACTGCACCACAGTGGGAATTCCACAAAAATATATTTTAAAGGCTGAAATGATAGACAAATTATAAAAAAGTTTTATGTTATTTTGTTTAGTAACAAAGTTGAAAAATCTTTTTTTGCTGTCGAGATTGTGATTGGAAATGCTTTATTCTCTTTTTAAAATCTTAGCTTAATCTTTTATTTTATTTATTTATTTATTGCTTTTAAGGTCACACCCGTAGCATATGGAAGTTCCCAGGCTAGGGGTCGAATCAGAGCTGCAGCTGTTGGCCTACACTACAGCCACAGCAACGCTGGATCTCAGCCGAGTCTGTGACCTACACCACAGCTCATGGCAACGTCAGATCCTTAACCCACCGAGCAAGGCCAGGGTTCGAACCCACATCCTCATGGATCCTAGTTGGGTTTGTTAACTGCTGAACCACAAAAGGAACTCATTAGCTTAATCTTTATGACTCAAAGGCCTAGTGTTAAGTTAATGTCTACACTTAGTTTTAATGGCTGTTACAGCAGAACAAGATACTGATATGTAGATTCAAATTGGGAAAATTATATTAACAACTGCACTGCCTAATTCCTGATACTAGTTTTTCTGTTCTATCCACAATTTATACAAAGTTTTTTTCCATCTCCTTGACACCAAAAAGTATTTTATTTTTCGAATCAAATGAACCCTTAATAGGGAAGATCATAAAATTCTGTTTTTCAAGTGTGCAAATGTTGGAATTTCTATAAATGACATCATTTGGGGCCACAAATCACATCTTAATGCAATATTCCCAGGCATGTTCAAAGTGATCTCTTTATAGCAGCAGTTAGAGCTGTTGTAAGGCTGCATCATTCTTTCAAAGTACTGATGTTAAAAATACTCATTAGTAGCATGCTACTAAACTGCATATCACAGGAAAGATCGGCAAATTTAGAACAGTTAAAGCTTTTCTTTTGTTTGTTTGTTGAAGAAAAATGCCTAATTCATCTCCAAGTCCAAAAATTCTTTTTTTTTTTTTTTTTTTTTTTTTTTTTTTTTTTTTAACATACAAAAGACTTTTATTCTTTGATGTTCCCAGGGTTTTAGGAGCTCTGCCAGCAATGGGGGACAAAGACCTAAAGTATTTTTCGTTATACCACAAGCATCATCCTAGAAATTCCTTTACTTCTCTCCTACATATTATACTCTGTTTCTTGGGTTTTTTTTTTTTTTTTTTTTTTTTTTTTTTGGCCTTGATTTTACTCTCCTGTTTTAGTATATCTTTCAGTAGCTTCTTGAGATAGAGTGCAACATGAGATGTTATGATTAAGTTGTTTTTATCCTACACCTAATACTTGACTTCTGACTTGGTGAGTGCATAATTCTAGGTGGGAGATAATTTTCCCTCAGAATTGTGAAAGCATTGTTCTCTTGTCTTCTTGCTTTCGGTTGAAGTCTGAAGCCACTCTGGTTCTGGTCCTTTGTTTATGATTTGTTTTCTCTCTGGTGAAGCATGTAGAGTCTTCTTTTAGTCCCCAGTATAATAAAGTTTCATAGTGTTATTATACCTGTTCCCAGAAACTTACTGACTTCCAATTTGAGGAGTTTTCTTCAGTTCATTCTTTGATGACTTCTTTTCTTCTCTTTTCGATTTCTGGTTATCTGGGTGTTGGACATTTTAGACCAGTCCTTTAATTTTCTTTTCTCTCCTTTTTTCTATTAAAAAATTTTTTTTTGGAGTTCCCATCATGACGCAGTTCTGACTAGGAACCATGAGGTTGCGGGCTCGATCCCTGGCCTCGCTCAGTAGGTCAAGGATCCGGCATTGCCGTGAGCTGTGGTGTAGGTTGCCGATGTGGCTCGGATCTGGCATTGCCGTGGCTCCTGCCTAGACTGGCAGCCACAGCTCTCATTAGACCCTAGGAACCTCCATATGCTGTGGAAGTAGCCCTAAAAAGACAAAAGACGAAAAAAAAATTTTCTTTATTGCTGTGCTAAGAGATTTCTTGACGTTCATCTTCCAGTCCTTTTTTGAGTTTGTCAATTCCCCTGTACTTTTTATTTTCTAAGAACTCATATTTGTTCTTATTGTGCTCCTTTTTTATAGCATCCTTTTTTTGCTTTATGATTGCAATATCTTTTTGTGCCTCTGCATTATTAGTTGGTATTCTATCTGCTATAAGGATGAGATTTTATTTATTTTTATTCAGTGAGTTTTAATCTATTACTTTTATTTATTTATTGTGGTTATAGGCCTTATAAAATGAATTAAGGAGTGTTCTTTCTATTCTTTGGATGATTTTGAGTAGTTATTGAATGACTGGTATGAATGTGTTCATGAATTCTTTTTAAAAAACACTTGAATCTCATGCTGTCTTTGAGGGACTTTTTAAATATTAATTTAACTTCTTTAATGATTATAGTACCATTCAGCTTCTGTTTCTTTTTTTGGTCAAGTTTAATAGTTAATATTTTTTTTAAAGTTACTCATTTCACGTAAAAGTTCAAATTTGCTGGCATAAAGTTATTTACAGTAAACTTTTGTTACCTTTTAAACCATGATCAGTAGTCTGTTTCAGTCCAGATAATGTTTTTTGTTTTTGGTTTTCTCTCTCTCTTTCTCTCAGCCTGCTTCATTGACTTAAAAATCTTTTTTTTTTTTTTTTTTTTTTTCTAATGGCCACACTTGTGGCATATGGAAGTTCCCTGACCAGAGGTCGAATCAGAGCTGCAGCTGCAGGCCTAGGCCACAGCCACGGCAATATCAGATCTGAGCCATATCCGCAACCCACAGCACAGATTGCAGCAATGTCAAATCCTCAACATACTGAATGAGGCCAGGGATTGAGAACTTGCATCCTCACAGAGACAATGTTGGGTCCTTAACCTGCTACCCCCAGAGGGAATTCCTCAAAGTCTTTTTTTTTTTTTTTTTTTTGCCATTTCTTTGGCCGCTCCCACGGCATATGGAGATTCCCAGGCTAGGGGGCGAATCGGAGCTGTAGCCACCAGCCTACGCCAGAGCCACAGCAACGCGGGATCCAAGCCGTGTCTGCGACCTACACCAACAGCTCACGGCAATGCCGGATCCCCAACCCACTGAGCAAGGCCAGGGATCGAATCCGCAACCTCATGGTTCCTAGTCGGATTCCTTAACCACTGAGCCACAACGGGAACTCCGTTCAAAATCTTTTCAAAGGACCAACTTTTAGCTTTATTGATCTTCTCTGTTGTAACTTTGTTTTCTATTTTGACTGAGATGTGTATATAAATCTGTATCCATATCTATGTCATCTATATTTTTCCCTTCTTTTTTGTTTTCTTTGATTTTATTCCATTACTCTTTCTCTAATTTCTTAAATGAGTGCTCACTGATTTAACTTTTGGCTGTTCTTTTAAGATTTGAGATTTTTTTTTTTTTTTTTTTTTTTAATTAAATTTTATTTTCCCACTGTACAGCAAGGGGGTCAGGTTATCCTTACATGTATACATTACAATTACAGTTTTTCCCCCACCATTTCTTCTGTTGCAACATGAGTATCTAGACATAGTTCTCAATGCTACTCAGTAGGATCTCCTTGTAAATCTATTCTACGTTGTGACTGATAAGCCCAAGCTCCCGATCCCTCCCACTCCCTCCCCCTCCAATCAGGCAACCACAAGTCTCTTCTCCAAGTCCATGATTGATTTTCTTTTCTGAGGAGATGTTCATTTGTGCTGGATATTAGATTCCAGTTATAAGTGATGTCATATGGTATTTGTCTTTGTCTTTCTGGCTCCTTTCACTCAGTATGAGATTCTCTAGTTCCATCCATGTTGCTGCAAATGGCATGATGTCATCCTTTTTTATGGCTGAGTAGTATTCCATCGTGTATATATACCACATCTTCCGAATCCAATCCTCTGTCGATGGACATTTGGATTGTTTCCATGTCCTGGCTATTGTGAATAGTGCTGCAATGAACATGCGGGTGCATGTGTCTCTTTTAAGTAGAGCTTTGTCCGGATAGATGCCCAAGAGTGGGATTGCAGGGTCATATGGAAGTTCTATGTATAGATTTCTAAGGTATCTCCAAACTGTTCTCCATAGTGGCTGTACCAGTTTACATTCCCACCAACAGTGCAGGAGGGTTCCCTTTTCTCCACAGCCCCTCCAGCACTTGTTATTTGTGGATTTATTAATGATGGCCATTCTGACTGGTGTGAGGTGGTATCTCATGGTAGTTTTGATTTGCATTTCTCTTATAATCAGCGATGTTGAGCATTTTTTCATGTGTTTGTTGGCCATCTGTATATCTTCCTTGGAGAAATGTCTATTCAGGTCTTTTGCCCATTTTTCCATTGATTGATTGGTTTTTTTGCTGTTGAGTTGTATAAGTTGCTTGTATATTCTAGAGATTAAGCCCTTGTCAGTTGCATCATTTGAAACTATTTTCTCCCATTCTGTAAGTTGTCTTTTTGTTTTCTTTTGGGTTTCCTTTGCTGTGCAAAAGCTTTTCAGTTTGATGAGGTCCCATGGGTTTATTTTTGCTCTAGTTTCTATTGCTTTGGGAGACTGCCCTGAGAAAATATTCATGATGTTGATGTCAGAGAGTGTTTTGCCTATGTTTTCTTCTAGGAGTTTGATGGTGTCCTGTCGTATATTTAAGTCTTTCAGCCATTTGGAGTTTATTTTTGTGCATGGTGTGAGGGTGTGTTCTAGTTTCATTGCTTTGCATACAGCTGTCCAGGTTTCCCAGCAATGCTTGCTGAATAGACTTTCCTTTTCCCATTTGATGTTCTTGCCTCCCTTGTCAAAGATTAATTGACCATAGGTGTCAGGGTTAATTTCCAGATTCTCTATTCTGTTCCATTGGTCTGTCTGTCTGTTTTGATACCAGTACCACACTGTTTTGATGACTGTGGCTTTGTAGTATTTCTTGAAGTCTGGGAGAGTTATGCCTCCTGCTTGGTTTTTGTTTCTCAGGATTGCTTTGGCGATTCTGGGTCTTTTGTTGTTCCATATAAATGTTTGGATTGTTTGTTCTAGTTCTGTGAAAAATGTCATGGGTAATTTGATAGGGATTGCATTGAATCTGTAGATTGCTTTGGGTAGGATGGCCATTTTCACAATATTGATTTTTCCAATCCAGGAACATGGAATATCTTTCCATTTTTTTACATCTTCTTTGATTTCTTTGATTAAGGTTTTATAGTTCTCGGCATATAGGTCCTTTACCTCTTTGGTTAGGTGTATTCCGAGGTATTTGATTTTGTGAGGTACAATTTTAAAAGGTATCATATTTTTGTATTCCTTTTCTAATGCTTCATTGCTGGTATACAGAAATGCAACTGACTTCTGAATGTTAATCTTATATCCTGCCACTTTGCTGAATTTATTAATCAGTTCAAGGAGTTTTGGGGTTGAGTCCTTAGGGTTTTCTAGGTATAGAATCATGTCATCTGCATACAGTGACAGTTTGATCTCTTCTCTTCCTATATGGATGCCTTTGATTTCTTTTGTTTGTCTAATTGCTGTGGCTAAGACTTCCAAAACTATGTTGAAGAGCAGTGGTGAGAGTGGGCATCCCTGTCTTGTTCCAGATTTGAGTGAGAAGGCTTTCAGTTTTTCCCCATTGAGGATTATATTTGCTGTGGGTTTATCATAAATGGCTTTGATTATATTCAGGAATGTTCCCTCTATACCCACTTTGGCGAGGGTCTTGATCATGAATGGATGTTGAACTTTGTCAAATGCTTTTTCTGCATCTATTGAGATGATCATATGATTTTTGACTTTTTTTTTGTTAATGTGGTGTATGATGTTGATTGATTTGCGTATGTTGAACCATCCTTGTGAACCTGGGATGAACCCAACCTGGTCATGGTGTATAATTTTTTTGATATGTTGTTGGATTCGGTTGGCTAAGATTTTGTTGAGAAGTTTTGCATCTATATTCATCAATGATATTGGGCGATAGTTTTCTTTTTTGGTGGTATCTCTGCCTGGTTTTGGAATGAGGGTTATGGTGGCCTCATAGAATGTCTTTGGGAGTATTCCTTCTTCTTCAACCTTTTGAAAGAGTTTAAGGAGGATGGGCACCAATTCCTCTTTATATGTTTGATAGAATTCACCTGTGAAGCCATCTGGTCCTGGACTTTTATTTGTAGGGAGTGATTTTATGACCTCTTCAATTTCATTTCTAGTGATCGGTCTGTTCAGTTGGTCTGTTTCTGCTTGATTCAGTTTTGGCAGGCTGTAAGATTCTAGAAAATTGTCCATTTCTTCCAGATTGTCAAACTTATTGCCATATAGTTGTTCATAGTATTCTCTTATGGTTTTTTGTATTTCTGCTGTATCCGTTGTGATTTCTCCTTTTTCATTTATAATTTTGGTGATTTGGGTTCTTTCTCTCCTCTTTTTAGTGAGTCTGGCCAGGGGTTTATCAATTTTGTTCACCTTTTCAAAGAACCAGCTCTTGGTTTTATTAATTTTCTCTATTGTTTTTTGAGTCTCTATTTTATTGATTTCTTCTTTGATCTTTACAATTTCCTTCCTTCTGCTGACTTTAGGACTTCTTTGTTCTTCTTTTTCTAATTCATTTAGGTGGAGGGTTAAGTTGTCAATTTGGGATCTTTCTTCTTTTTTGAGAAAGGCCTGGATTGCTATAAATTTCCCTCTGAGCACTGCTTTCGCAGCATCCCATAGATTTTGAGAGGTTGTGTCTTCATTATCATTTGTTTCAAGATAGTTTTTAATTTCCTTCTTGATTTCCTCATTGACCCATTGGTTTTTTAGTAGCATGTTGTTTAGTCTCCATGGAGTAGGTTTTTTCTCTTTCCTTTTCCCATGGTTGATTTCTAATTTCATGGCATTGTGGTCAGAGAAGATACTTGAGATAATTTCTATGCTCCTAAATTTATTGAGATTCGCTTTATGTCCCAATATGTGGTCGATTCTTGAGAATGTTCCATGAGCATTTGAGAAGAATGTGTATTCTGATTTTTTTGGATGTAGTGTCCTGAAGATATCAATTAAGTCTAACTTTTCTATTGTTTCCTTTAGGATCTCTGTTGCTTTATTGGTTTTCTGTCTAGAGGATCTGTCCATTGATGTGAGGGGGGTATTTAGGTCTCCTACTATGATTGTATTCTCATCAATATCTCCCTTTATGTCTGTTAATATTTGTTGTATGTATCTGGGTGCTCCTATGTTTGGGGCATATATGTTGATGATAGTAACATCCTCTCCTTGGATGGATCCCTTAATCATTAAGTAGTGTCCTTCTTTGTCTTTCTTTATGTCTTTTGTTTTAAAGTCTATTTTGTCTGATATGAGCGTTGCAACTCCTGCTTTTCTGTCATGTCTATTGGCATGAAATACTTTTCCCCAGCCTTTCACTTTCAATCTATATGTATCTTTTGTCCTAAGGTGAGTTTCTTGTAGGCAGCATATTGAAGGTTTTTGCCGTTTTATCCACTCAGCCATTCTGTGTCTTTTGATTGGGGCATTCAGTCCATTGACATTTAAGGTGATAATTGATAGATGATTATTTATTGCCATTTGATCCTCGTGTTCCAGTTGATTCTATGGTTCTCCATTCTTCTTTTTTTTTTTGGTTGGATGGTCTCCTGTTATTATCTGCTTGAGTGTATTTTTTTTTTTTCATTTTTTGCAAATGCAATATTTGGTTTTGGCTTGTGGTTGCCCTGTTTTTTAAGTATGCTAACCCCTTCCCATAATTGTGTGTTTTAGCCTGATGGTCCTGTAAGTTCAAACACTTCATTATTATATTAAAATTAAGAAGAGAGACATACATACAAACAAAAAGGATTATTTACCTCCTAACATCCCTTGCCCACATTTTATGGTTTTGATGACTCTTTTATTTTTTTCTTTTTAATTTTATTTTGTTTGAAGCATGTTCATGATTAAATCTGTATGCTGGCTTATTTGAGTGACTGCTCTCTGATTGTATCTTCCTCAGTCCTAGTTCTTCCTCTTCTTCTTCTTCTTCTTCTTTTTTTTTTTTTTTTCTTTTCTTTTTTCTTCCCTTTCCTTCCTTTCTTTTTGGTTTAGAGAAGCCCTTTCAATATTTCCTTTAACCTGGGTTTTGTGTTGCTGTATTCTTTAAGTTTTTGTTTGTTGGGAAAAATTTTTATTTCCCCTTCTATTTTAAATGATATTCTTGCTGGATAAAGTATTCTAGGTTGCATATTTTTTCCTTTGAGCACTTTAAATATCTCTTGCCATTCCCTCCTGGCCTGTAGTGTTTCTGTAGAGAAATCAGCTGATATTCTTATGGGGGTTCCCTTGTAGGTAACATTCTGTTTTTCTCTTGCTGCCTTTAGGATCCTCTCTTTATCACTAACTTTTGCCATTTTTATTATGATGTGTCTTGGTGTGGGTCTGTTTGGGTTCAGTTTGTTTGGGGCCCTCTGTGCTTCTTGTATCTTGAACCCAGTATCCTTTAGATTTGGGAAGTTTCCAGCGATAATTTCTTCAAATATATTTTCCATTCCTTTATCTTTTTCTACTCCTTCTGGAATTCCTATTATGCGTAGATTGGCCCGTTTTATATTATCCCATAGGTCTCTTATATTGCTTTCCAGTTTTTTGATTCGGTTTTCTGTCTGTTGACCAGATTGAGTGATTTCCATTATTCTATCTTCCATATCACTGATTCGTTCTTCTGCATTATTCATTCTGGCTTTTACTGCCCCTAGTTCAGTTTGCATCTCTGCAAATGAATGTTCTAGTTTTTCTTGGCTCCTCCTTATATTTTCTAGCTCCTTTCTGAGGGTATCTGCATTGCTGTTCATATCTTCTCTTAATTCCTTCAGTATTTTCACTATTTCTCTTTTGAACTCCAGGTCTGTCAGACTGCAGAGATCAGTTTCATTGTTGACTGTTTTAGGTGAGTTCTCCTGTTGGTTTGACTGGGGGTGGTTTCTCAGCTTCTTCATCTTGCTTGTTGTCTTCTTTCTCCTGAGGGAGTTGTACTCTCCGTTATCAGGCAGTGGTTGCCTTGTCACTGCCGTGGAATATTTCCTGAGGGCTGGCGTTGTTGGTCAATCTTTTTGGAGGCAGTGTGGCTTTTATGGAGTGTTGATGGGCTAACAGTGTTTCTTTGAAGCAAAGGAGGACTTCCTGAGGGCAGACAGGACTGGGAGGTCCACCCCACGATGGTAGCAGATTTCACTTGGTTCTCAGCACCCCCTGGGGTCTTGGGCGGGTAGCAGGGCCCTTGGAGACTCAAGAGGTTCCTCCCCAGGGCAGCCCGACTCAGAAAGACCGTCTGAGATCTTTTCCCGATTCCGCAAGGCTTGTTGCAGCTTTTCTGGGCTGCAGGGGGTCCTGCCTGGAGCTGGCAGTCCTATGCAGCTGGTCCACTAGGTCTCAGCACCCCCTGGGGTCTTGGGCGGGTAGCAGGGCCCTTGGAGACTCAAGAGGCTCCTCCCCAGGACAGCCCGACTCAGAAAGACCGTCTGAGATCTTTTCCCAAGTCGGCCAGGCTTGTTGCAGCTTTTCTGGGCTGCAGGGGGTCCTGCCTGGAGCTGGCAGTCCTATGCAGCTGGTCCACTAGGTCTCAGCACCCCCTGGGGTCTTGGGCGGGTAGCAGGGCCCTTGGAGACTCAAGAGGCTCCTCCCCAGGACAGCCCGACTCAGAAAGACCGTCTGAGATCTTTTCCCAAGTCGGCCAGGCTTGTTGCAGCTTTTCTGGGCTGCAGGGGGTCCTGCCTGGAGCTGGCAGTCCTATGCAGCTGGTCCACTAGGTCTCAGCACCCCCTGGGGTCTTGGGCGGGTAGCAGGGCCCTTGGAGACTCAAGAGGCTCCTCCCCAGGACAGCCCGACTCAGAAAGACCGTCTGAGATCTTTTCCCAAGTCGGCCAGGCTTGTTGCAGCTTTTCTGGGCTGCAGGGGGTCCTGCCTGGAGCTGGCAGTCCTATGCAGCTGGTCCACTAGGTCTCAGCACCCCTTGGGGTCTTGGGCGGGTAGCAGGGCCCTTGGAGACTCAAGAGGCTCCTCCCCAGGACAGCCCGACTCCGAAAGACCGTCTGAGATCTTTTCCCAAGTCGGCCAGGCTTGTTGCAGCTTTTCTGGGCTGCAGGGGGTCCTGCCTGGAGCTGGCAGTCCTATGCAGCTGGTCCACTAGGTCTTAGCACCCCCTGGGGTCTTGGGCGTGTAGCAAGGCCCTTGGAGACTCAAGAGGCTCCTCCCCGGGGGAGCCCGTCTCAGAAAAACCGTCGGAGAATTAGACGGATCTATTCACGGCCTGGCTAGGCTTGTTCTAGCTTTTCTGGGCTGCAGGCCTTTTTTAGGGGGCTGGTGGTGTTTGGTGCTGCTCTGTGGAAGTGTAGCCCCTCCAAAGGGCAAGCAGGCCTGTGCAGGGAGAGCCCCTGCGGTGGTAGGCTTCAGGCAATTGTTGAGGCCAGCCCTCCTGGATGGCAGGCAGCCCCAGGTTCCGCGAGAGCGTAGGGGGTGGCGGGGGTGGGGGGAGGGAATGCACTGGGAAGCACAGCTTTCTGCTAGCTAGCGGGCCTGTAAGCTTGCTGTGGCGTGGGGGGTATTCTATGGGGACCCACCCCTTCTTCTCTCCCCTCCCCAGCACGGGCGCAGACCAGGCTCTTCTCCCAGGTTCCCTCTGAGGCGGCTTTCCACTTCCCCGCCCCTAGAGTATTGCTCCCTTCCTCTGCGACAGCTTTGTTTTCTAGTCTCCCAGGCAGTCTCTGCCCCGTCAAATGGTTTAGAGACCTCCCAAGCAGTTTCCGCTCTTCCCCGCCCCCCTAGCCCGGGGACTAATCTCTGGAGCCGAGGTCTCGGTGCCCAGCCCCCCCCCCCCAGGCGTCCCCCGGCCCTTTCTTGGGGACTAACCTTCGGAGGCGAGGTCTCGGTGCCCAGCCCCAACCCAGGCGTCCCCCGGCCCCCTCTCGGGGACCAACCTTCAGAGCTGAGGTCTCGGTGCCCAGCCCCCACCCAGGCGTCCCCCGGCCCTTTCCCGGGGACTAACCTCTGGAGCCGAGGATTCGGTGCCCAGCCCCCACCCAGGCGTCTCAACTTTTGGTGACTGTGCCCGTAGTTCAGATGGTCCGTTGGGTTCTTGATCGTTTTTCCGTACTCCGACTTACTGCTACACTCTTCTCTGCATCTGGAGATTCCTCCGGTTCGTTTGATCTTTCCCCCGGTAGGAGACTTTCCAGGGTGCGGGATCCCTTTCTCCTCCGCAGTTCCCTTTCGGGAGCGCCCGTCCCGCTCGGATTCACCTTCTCTCACTCTCCTCTTTTCTCCCGTTCTGCCCAATAATGTCACGAATTTCTTGCCGTTATTGGAGTTTAGGTTCCTCTGCCAGCGATTGGTTGTTGTTCTGTGCGAGTCATTTCTTCTGTAGATGTGCTTTTTTTGTTGTGTTTGTGGGAGAGGGCGAGCGTGTCCCCCTACTCCTCCGCCATCTTGTCCTCTCTCCCCAAAAATTCTTTTAAGCACTTTACCACGATCAATCCAAAAACTATGTGGTGCAAGAGATTTTCATGGCCACGCCTGTCTTCCAACTTCATTTGCAAAATACTGTAAATATCCTCTTATTGAAAGGTCTTGTCTTTAGAAAGTAGCCATGTCAATGACAACCTGTAACAACCTGTAACTAACAAAAGGGATTCATTGCTAGTGAATGGAGGAGTGAGGGCGCCATCATCAGGCCTCAGCATTGTGGCCGCCACCTGGTCCTGAGGACCAGCCACGTGACTCCGGCTGTCTGCCACTGGACCTAGAGAGGTGCTCAGGGAAAGCCAGATGGCTAAAATGAGTAAAATAATGTTTATTTCTAAGTTTTAGTTTAGTTCTAAATTTTAAATAAACAACACAAAAAAAATAGAATTTCTTATGCTTTCTTCCTGCATCCCAGGGCTTCTCATGTGCTCCTCTGGTGTGCATGCTCCCACGTTTGGAGACCACTGTCCCCTGGTAGTTCTTTCAGGATGCTAGCCTTGCCTGCCCCGCCCTACCATTTCTAAGCTTTTTAGGAACAGGGGCTGAGCCTGGTCCTTCCCATCCCTCCCAAGAACCCAGCACAGGGGAGAGCAAAGCTCAGCAGTTCCATGACACCGGATTAAGGGATACTGAATTTTGTTGGCCAGGAGCCCTGGAATGTGCAGATGCCTGTGCAGACCCAGCTGCAGTAGGGCTCAGAGATGAATAAAGCCCAGACCCTATTCTTGAGCCTGCCACACGTACTGGGGTGTGGCGGGTGTAAATATGGGATGGCATACACCCCAGGCGAGAATGAAGTAGGAGCTGCTGGAGATATGCAAGAAAGGGTATGGGAGAATGAAATAAAAGACTTTTGGCTCGCGTTCATTCTCCCTAGAGGGTTGAAGAAAGGCTTCCTAGAGAGGTAGCATTCTGTTCAGTGGTATAGATTTTTGTACCACTGAAACAAGGGGAACAGATAGAGAGAAGAGGATGAAGTGCCCTTTAGGAGATGTCATCAAGGAGGAGGGCTTGTTGGGAGAAAGCATAGATGAACATATCACTCACAAGGACGAACTAAAAGATTCCACAGGTAGTGGGCTAGGACATTGTAGTAGCATTCCGTCAGAATTCCAGATATACTGGGGTTTTAATAAAAAGGTTTACATCCATTCATGATGAAAATTCTCACCAAACTGAACATTGAGGGAAAATATTTCAACACGGAGTTCCCGTCGTGGCGCAGCGGTTAACGAATCCGACTAGGAACCATGAGGTTGCGGGTTCGGTCCCTGCCCTTGCTCAGTGGGTTAATGATCCGGTGTTGCCGTGAGCTGTGGTGTAGGTTGCAGACGCGGCTCGGATCCCGCGTTGCTGTGGCTCTGGCGTAGGCTGGTGGCTACAGCTCCGATTTGACCCCTAGCCTGGGAACCTCCATATGCCGCAGGAGCGGCCCCAGAAATAGCAACAACAACAACAACAACAAAAGACAAAAAGACAGAAAAAAAAAAAATTTCAACACAATAAAAGCTATTTATGACAAACCCATAGCCAACACAATACTCAACAGTAAAAAGCTGAAAGCCTTCTCACTAAAATCTGGAACAAAACAAGGATGCCTGGTCCCACCACTTCTATTCAAACATAGTATTGGAAGTCCTAGCCACAGCCATCAGACAAGAAAAAAGAAATAAAAGATATCCACATTGGAAGGGAAGAGGTTAAATTGTAATTATATGCACATGACATGATACCATATATAGAAAACCATAAGGATTCCACATAAAACCTATTAGAACTAATCAACAAATTCAGCAAGGTAGTGGGATACAAGATTAACATAGAGAAGTCTCGTACATTTCTTTATACTAACAGTGAAATATCAGAAAGAGAAAATAAAAATCAATCCTTTTAAAAAGTATGTCTCCCAAAAAAATAATATTCCTGGGAATAAATCTGACCAAGGACGTGAAAGACTTATATGCTGAGAGCTATAAAACACTGATAAAGGAAACTGAATATGATTCAAAGAAATGGAAAGATGCAAACTATGTCTAGTCACTTATGATAGTGTATGATAATGTGAGAAAATAGAATGTATATATGTATGTGTAACTGTGTCATCATACTGTACACTAGAAAAAAAATGTATTGGGATAATAATTTAAAAAAGGAAAGAAAGAAATGGAAAGATATCCCATGCTCCTAGGTTGAAAGAATTAATGTTAAGTAGCCATATTACCTAAAGCAATCTATAGATTTAATCTGATCTCTATAAAATTATCCATGACATTTTTCACACAATTAGAGCAAATGGTACTAAAATTTATGTGGAACCATAAAAGACTTAGAATTGCCGTGGAGTTCCTGTTGTGGCACAGTGGAAACTAATCTGACTAATACCCATGAGGATGCAGGTTCCATCCCTGGCCTCACTAGGTGGGTTGGGGATCCGGCATTGCTATGAGCTGTGGTGTAGGTTGCAGACATGGCTCAGATCTCAGTGTTGCTGTGGCAGTGGCTATGGCGTAGGCCAGCAGCTGCTGTAACTCCAATTCGACCCCTCGCCTGGGAACTTCCTATGCTGCAGGTGCAGCCCTAAAAAGCAAGATAATAATAATAATATAAAAAATAATTAAAAAAAGATCTAGAATTGCCAAAGAAATGCTGAGGAAAAAGTACAAAGCTGGAGGCATGACTCTCCAGACTTCAGACAATACTACAAAGCTACAATAATCAAAATAGTGTTGCATCAACACAAAAATAGACTATGGCTCAATGGAAGAGAATAGAGACACCAGAAACAAACATACACATCTACAGTCAACTCATCTTTGACAAAGGATGCCAAAATATACAACAGAGAAAAGTCTCTTCAGCAAGAGGTGTTGGGAAAGCTGGACAGCCACATGTAAATCAATGAAGTTAGAACACACCCTGACACCATATACACACAAAACTCTCAAAGTAGCTTAAAGACACAAGAATAAGACCTGACACCATAAAACTCCTAGAAGAGAACATAGGCAAAATATTCTCTGACATGAATCACAGCAATACTTTCTTAGTTCAGTCTCCCAAGGCAAAAGAAAAAAAGTAAAAATAAGCAAATGGAACTTAATCAAACTTACAAGCTTTTGCATGGCAAAAGAAACTATCAACAAGGCAAAAAGACAGCTTACAGACTGGGAGAAAATATTTGCAAATGATGCAACTGATAAGGGCTTAATTTCCAAAATATACAAATAGCTCATACAACTCAATATCAAAAACCCCTAAACAACCCAATCAAAAAATGGGCAGAAAATCTTAAGAGACATCTCTCCAAGACATACAGGTGGCCAACAAGCCTGTGAAAAGATGTTCAACATCACTAATTATTGGAGAAATGTAAATCAAAACTACAGTGAGGTACCAGTCAGAATGGCCATCATCAAAAGTCTACAAACAATAAATGCAGAGAGGGTGTGGAGAAAAGGGAACCCTTCTATACTGTTAGTAGGAATGTAAACTGGTGCAGCCACTATGGAAAAGAGTATGGAGGTCCCTTTAAAAATTAAAAATAGTTACCATACAATCTAGTAATCCTACTTCTGGGTATATATCCGGAAAAGATGAAAACACTAATTTAAAAAGATATAGGCACCCCAATGTTCATAGCAACTCTGTTTACAATAACCAAGACATGGGAGCAACTTAAATGCCCATTGGCAGACAATTGGTCTACAGACACAACTGAATATTACTCAGCCATAAAAAAATGAAATATTGCCATTTGCAGCAATATCCATAGATGGACCTAGAGATTATCATACTAAGTGGAGTAAACCAGATAAAGACAAATATCACATGACATTACCTGTATGTGGAATCTAAAAAAAAAAATGTTGCAAATGAACTTATTTACAAAACAGAAATAGACTCAGACATAGAAAACAAACTTATGGTTACCAAAGGGGAAGGGGCAAGGGAGAGATACAGACAAATTTGGGATTAATAGATACACCCTACTGTATATAAAATACATAAACCACAAGGACAGACTGAATAGCTCAAGAAACTGTGTTCAATATCTTGGAATAACCTTTAATGGAAAACAATCTGGAAAATAATGTATAATAATGTTTCCAGTTATATGTTCAGTCATATGTTTATGTATCACTGAAACACTTTGCTGTACACCTGAAACTAACACAGCATTGTAAATTAACTCTATTTTACTTTTTAAAAACCCACTTTTTTTTTTTTTTGCCTAATGGGTAAAAAGGTCATTATATGTGGCTTCATAGATAATTATTCCTATTCCTCCTACACCACTAATATGATCCTCCCTTATTATGGTTTTTGGGAGTAGCTTCCCTCTGCCTGTAATGCCCTCCCCAGAGGGTAACACGGCTGGTCCCCATGTTATTCAGTGACTTCCTCACTGAGAGGAGCCCAGGTACTCTCAATCATCTAACGCGTCTTTTTTGTCTCAGCACTAAACACCCTGATGTTTTCTTGTTTATTTTTATGTTGATTTGTTCACTATTATCCTCTCCCCTCTCCCTCCTCCCTCCACACACAAAGAGAAGAGTCAGGGCTGCTGTGATCACCCACCACAAGTACTGAGTGAATGACTCCACCTAGGTCCTCTTAAAATACTTGTTATAGGGAGTTCCCTTGTGGTGTAGCAGGTTAAAGATCCAGCGTTGTCACTACAGTAGCTGGGGTCAGTCCCTGGCCTGGGAACTTCCACATGCTGCAGATATGGCCAAACAACAAACAAACAGGCAAACTTGTTATGAGGTCAGTCTGATGAAATGGTCCAACTTGAGATTATCCCAAATCCACTATGTGAAAAAAGAAAGGTGGAGGTGGGGAGAGAGAGAGAGACAGAGAGGGAGGAAATTGCTCCAGTGAAATTTGATGTATGAGATTACCAGGCAGCTTTAGTTTAATGCCTATTAATATCTAACTAATTTCATTTTCTCTTTACTTGTATTAAACAATCTTCCTGTGTTTTATGCACCTCTCAAAGATGACATGTTATAGGAAAAACGTGGTAGAATTAATAAATACATTAAAATATTTTGCTTATGTAACTTTTGAGTATGTGATTTCTCCACAAATTTCTTTAGGAATGTTAAAGATATGAAGTCTTTGTTTCTCAAGCTTAGTTCATCAGTTTCTCTGAGAGCACTTTTTTTTTTTAATTTATTTTATTTTGTTTTTTTCTAGGGCTGCACCCGTGGCATATGGAGGTTCCCAGGCTAGGGGTCCAATCAGAGCTGTAGCTGCTGGCCTACGCCACAGCCACAGCAAGGTGGGATCCCAGCTGCGTCTGCAACCTACACCACAGTCCATGGCACAGAGCAAGGCCAGGGATGGAACCTGCAACCTCATGGTTCCTAGTTGGATTCGTTAATTGCTGAGCCATGAGGGGGACTCCTGAGAGCACTTCTTTAAAATACAACTTTCTAGGCTTCTTCATGGAAGATTCACTAAGTTTGGGGTGGGGTCCAATAGTCTGTACTCGGCTTCCCAGCTGATTCTGCTGGTTCAGTAGGTTTGGGGACCAATATGTAAATTATCTTCCAGCATCATCCAGCAAAAAACATCAATGGTTCATTCTACTGCTGCAAAGCTCATCACTGTGAGGAAAATACTTTAAAGAAATGTAAGATTTTACTTACCATTTGCTGATTATAACGTTCACACTAAGCCAGACTCTCCCTGAACACACTGAACACCTTGGGGGCCTCAGGGGTGGCTGAGGCCTTTGGCCTCCCTGGAGCAGGTCAGCACAGGTCCTCAGTCTCTTCTGCACCTTCAGCCTCTCCAGAAGCGGCGCCCGGGCTGGGGACAGCCTGAACTTGTGAGCTTCCAGAGAGCAGACAGGCACTCTGAGCCCCCTTCCCTTCCTGCAAGAGGTCGCTGCACACAGACGCGGAGTGACCACGTGGGGTCCGCGGGCCATGCAAGAATCCATGCAAAGGCCTTAAGGGTCTGCGTGCAGAAGTTGGCCTTGTTTCCAGTACCTTGAGGAGAGGTTTCTGAGCATTTGTCCTAGGTTCTCGGTGGAAACCACAACTCAGAGAATGAGGCCGTTTCTTCACATCATCACGTTGCCAGTGGGCTCCTGCGCAACCCCACCCACAGGGGAAGGTTTGCACTAGGGCGGGACTCAAGCCCCCTGTGCTACTGCAGAAGAAGCGCAAAAGCAAACACCAGCCTGAGGGTGAGAACCAAGCTGCCCCGGTCAGGGTGGGGGGCAGGAGTCCAGGGGTGGCAGCTGCCACCATCTGGGCCTCCGAGTTCTCAGGCAGCCTTTCAGGTCGCCTCTTTCATCCTTCAGAGAGAGCTAAAGTGCCAGTCTGAAAAATGGGAAGGAATGAGCAGCCCGTGAACCAGCGAGTCTCTTAGGAAGGGCATCATGGATGACAATTATCGTCCGACGGATGCTGGTTGTGCCACGTGCTCGTCCCCATCACACCTTAGAGGTATGCCCTTAACCCCAGGTCTGTCTGACTCCAAACAGCAAGGTTGTCCTCCTGATGTGTGAGAAAACCAAGGTTCACAGACACTGGGCTTGGCCCCGCCACGGAGCTGTGAACCCAGACAGTGTCTTCTGGTCCCAGCGGGACCCATCCTACCCCGTGGAGCTCGGCGAGAGGGCAGAGGGAGGCAGAAAGCAGGCACTGTGCTCTGCAGGGGATGACCAGGCAGAGGCCAGCTCTCAACGCAGGTAGAGCACCAGGTGCAGACACCTTGCCCCAGCCCTGCAGCAAACGCCAGGTGACAGTTTCTGGCCTTGAGGCCGAGCTGAAAGGGTTGAAACTCAGTGGCACAATCTGGAGCAGCTCAGAGCCTTGGAGGAGAAAGCTCTTCCTGAGGCAGGTGTCAAGCTGGTTTAGAGGCCACATAGGCTGCAGACCCAGTTCGGCCCCAAATGAGGAGCCTTGCCCTGAAATCCCCTAGGAGCTGTCACACCAGTTCCAGCAGCAAGAAGGACTTGCTCTCAGCTGGCATCAGAAGGCCACCCTGGAGCCCTCCAACTGGTGGCCTGACAGCAGCTCTGGGGTCACTGTGCTGCCCCTCTCTTCCTCTCCAGCCTGTCCCAGCAGCTCCTTCTCCGCCTCCTCACAGCAGGGGTTCATTGCAGGAATCACGACCAGGGTTTGCCCACCCATACACGGTGTCTGTTTTGCCCCAAACTTATATTTTGAGGATTATTTTTGTGCTGTTAAATCTGATTATGTCTGTACCACAAACGTATAAACAATTATTTTTAATTCTACAGACTATGTTATGCTAATCAACAGAAATCAACTGATACTTCTTTAGAGATTGAATTTAATATTCTTCATGTTTCCCAATCTGGTTAAAAATGATAGGTTATTAGTACAAAACAAGGGGCAAATTTTGATGATAGCAGCAGTTTTTATACTAGGCACCCTCAATTTGGGGTTCTAAAGATGAAACTGTTAAGACTGGGAGGACCAAATGACATCCTATTTCTCTCTGACCATCCAGAAGAAAAACAGTCAAGTCATTCTACCTCCCCCTTCAGATTCCCAGCGCACTAAGCAAGTTCTCATGGTATTTATCACACTCTGCCCTGGGTATCAGCACTTTCTCTACACTCAGTTAATCTCCTGGACAGGAGGGAGGGGTCTTGTCACACTGCATTATGTCTATGTGCTGTCCTCAAAAGGGCAGGAGCCCCTCATGGCTTGGGAGTTTGTTTCAGTCACCTCTGTGTGCCCGGCCCCTAGCACAGTGTAGACAACAAGTAAACATTGAATGAATGAATGATTAATGAAGATCTGTACACAATTTTAACACCTTTTTGTTGTTGTTGTTGTTGTTGTTGTTGTTGTTTTGTTGTTGTTGTTGCTATTTCTTGGGCCGCTCCCGCGGCATATGGAGGTTCCCAGGCTAGGGGTTGAATCGGAGCTGTAGCCACCGGCCTACGCCAGAGCCACAGCAACTCGGGATCCGAGCCGCGTCTGCAACCTACACCACAGCTCAGGGCAACGCCGAATCGTTAACCCACTGAGCAAGGGCAGGGACCGAACCCGCAACCTCATGGTTCCTAGTCGGATTCGTTAACCACTGTGCCATGACGGGAACTCCTTTTTGTTGTTGTTGTTGTTGTTGTTGTTGTTAACACCTTTATTAAGATATAATTCACATACCATAAAATCCTACCCAAGTGTACAGGTCAGCAGTTTTTAGTATAGTCTCAGAATTGTGCAATCCTGATCACAATCTAATTTCAGACCCCCTGAAGTTACCCCTAGGAAAAAACACTGTATGTGTCAGCAAATCTTCCTCTAGGCCCTACTTTCTGTTTCTATGGATTTGCCCACTCTGGACATTTCACAGACAAGGAATCATGCAACATGTGGCCTTTGTGACTGCCTTCTTTCGTTTAGCATAATGTGCTCCAGGTACATCCGCGTCATAGCATGGATCGGTGCTTCATTTTTAAAATGCTGAATAATAACCCATTGTGTGGATATGGCACATTATGTGTATCAGTTCATCAGTTGGTGGATGTTTGTGTTATTTCACTTTTGGGGCTAATTTGGACAATGCTGTCTATGAACATTTATGTAGAAGTTTTTGTGGAGACATATTTTCCATTTCAATTGGGTATATACCTAGGAGTGGAATTGCTGGATGATATAGTAACTTTAAATGTTTAACATTTTGTGGAACTGCGAAGCAGTTTTCCAAAGATGCACCATTTTCCATTTTTGCCAGTAATGCAGGAGGATTCCAGTATCTCTACATCCTTGTCGACACTTGTTTTTAGCTGTCTCTTTGATTCTAGCCGTCCTAGGGGTGGGAAGTGGTAGTTCACTGTGGTTTTAATATGCATTTCTCTAATGAGTTATTGAACATTTTTGCTCAGTACATGAAACATTTTTCATATGTCTATTTAATCAAATTATAAATATCAGAGCTTCACAGAAAAAAACTTTATTCATGAGGCCCAAAGAGTAATGGCAAGTGACTTGTCCAAAGTTATGTACAGCAGAGCAGTACAGGGTCTCGCACTCCTAACCAGTGCCCTGCTCTTGTCCCGCCAGCCCTCTGTCAGTTGCCTCTGGATCCTTACTTCATCTGATGAGCAAAGTGTCTGGATTCCTTGTGAGTCAGGATAAGCATGTGCTCTAGCGCAGCTTGGTTTTTTGTTTTTTTTTCTGTCTTTTCTAGGGCCGCACCCATGGCATATGGAGGTTCCCAGGCTAGGGGTCCAATCAGAGCTGCAGCTGCCAGCCTATGCCACAGCCACAGCAACACGGGATCTGAGCCGAGTCTGTGATCCTCACCACAGCTAATGGCAACGCCGGATCCTCAATCCACTGAGCAAGGCCAGGGATCGAACCCTCAACCTCATGTTCCTAGTCAGATTCGTTAACCACTGAGCCATGATGGGAACTCATAGTGCTGCTTGTTTTTATGCTCTACCTTTTCCTCTTTGGTCAGATTCATTTCACCTCTGAAAGTGGTTTTCTCTGGGAAAAGACTGTATACTTGAGCAGATTATTTTTATTTTTTTTCTTTTTCTTTTTTTTTTTCTCTCTTTAGGCCCTCACTGGTGGCACATGGAGGTTCCCAGGCTAGGGGTCGAATCAGAGCTGTAGCTGCTGGCCTACACCACAGCTGCAGCAACACTGGATCTGAACCGCATCTTCCACCTATACCACAGCTCATGGCAATGCTGGATCCTTAACCCACTGAGCAAGGCCAGGGATCGAACCCGAAACCTCATGGTTCCTAGTCAGATTTGTTTCCACTGCCCCGTAACAGAAACTCCAGATGATTTTTATAACTTGCAGCTACTTAGAGTTTTAAAACTGGCTGACCTCCAAGCACTACATAAATTGAAGCAGCTTTCTCGGCCACCTGAGTGTGAGCAAGAATGAGTTTAAGGTAATAGGATAAATTTAAACCTGTCTATATAATAGTTTCCCGGTGACCAAGAACACAGAAACAAAGCAAGTAAGCATTTGAAACTAAGAAAGGCAGTTGGGGAGTTCCGCTTGTGGCTCAGTGGGTTAAGAACCTGATGTAGCGTACGTAATGAAGTGGGTTTGATCCCTGGCCCCACTCAGTGGGTTAAGGATCCAGCGTTGCTGCAAGTGTAGTGTAGCTCACAGATGTGGCCCAGATCTGGCATTGCTGATGGCTGTGGCTATGGCCAGGAGCTGCAGCTCTGATTTGAGCCCTAGCCCAGGAACTTACATATGCCACAGGTACGGCCATAAAACGATTTTTTTTAATTAAAAAAAATAAATGTAGGGGGGCTGGTGGGGACAGTTAGAGCATATGCATGAATGTTGCGTCTTGGAGGATACAGAGACGTGCTGATACTGTCAGCCTTCCCAGGGTCACACCACATGCATCGGGGAATAAAGCTGAAGAGAGATGCCTTCCTTGTGTCGATCCTCAGGAAAGAGTCAGGTCCTGAGACACAGTCTAGATAGGCTACATTATGCTACAATAGCAAATGCCACTAAAAATCTCCACTGCTTATCAGTATATAATTTTATTTCTTGCTCATGCAACATCCACCATGGGTTTCCATGGGTGGCTCACCGTTCCAGGCTACGTTCAACTTGGGTGTATCTGCCTACACATAATATTTCCAGGTTTTTTGTGGCAAGAGAAGAGACATCTAGAAACTTAGAAACCAGCTTAGAAACTTTGCCTTGGAAGTGACACATGTCTTTGCCTAACTGCCAGAAGCCAAGGAGTATGATCGTCCTGTAAATTTGGAAGGAGAGGAGAACTGGGTATGGGCAAGCCAGGGCATTCTTTATGGACCTGGCTCTTCCCAGGGAAGCTCCTGGAACTCTCTTTGCATCTATAAGAGCAGCCCTTTGTGGAAGGAGACAGAGAGGGAGTCTGGAATGTGGAGGTGGAGCAGAAACAAAGGGGATTTGCATAGTGAAGACAATCAAATGTTATTACCCAACTCATCTAGATTCCAAGTATCTTCTGACTTTATTATCTGTATTCCCCCAAACATGAATGAAGTCTTTGTCTTAGCTCTGATTTGGAGAAACTCAACAAGTATGAGTCATCCTTGCTGGAGCCAGACTATGGAGAAGCTGCTTCCAGTCAGGAGAGTCTCATTCTTCTGTCAGTCTTGAGATTCTACTTTTCATTTAGATTGGTGAGATTTCATTAAGAAACAGTATAATCAACACAGAGCTTCTTCAATCAAAATAACCACTACTTTAAAAGTGTTTACATCATTATATCCCACATCTAGCAGAGTGCCTCACCATAAGAAGCTCTTAAACAGTATTCATTCAGTGAGTTAAAGAATGAACAAGAGGAATGAGAAGCATCGGCTATCTACTGCACTCCCAAAGGCCAGCCTCGTTCTATAAAACTCCAGGCTATCCTCAGCCCTGAGGTGGATAATGAGGACTGGGGAGACTCCAGACCCGATCCAGTTACTCTAGAAGCACTCAGGACAGGCCCACAGCACTGGGAACATGTTTGTGCAAACTGCTCCTATCTTCCTATTGTCAGCTGTGCTGCTCATTCCAAATGCCAGCCAGCCACCAAGTCGTGTCTGGTACTATATGTATTTTACTCTACTTACTGTTTCTCAATCATGCATCAACACAATTCTAATGTCTATCCATTCTTCACTGGCCCTTGTCAATTCATAGAGCTTTGCAGCTGCATGAGTGCCTGAGACAGTAACATTTCATGAAGATATTGCAGGCTTGGAAAAATGGGTTGAGGTCAGTACCATTTTAGACGTAGTGAGTTTAAAGAACGCTCAAGAGCAGTGGAAGTGCTGGAAAGGAGATTGGGGGAGTCAGGGATGGGAATACATATTGGGGGGTTATTGGCATCAGGTGGTATTTGTAGCTGCAGAAGTCAAGACTGTGAAGAAGATGATATATGTGAAAGTGCCTTGTAAAACATTAGGTGTTTTTAAAATTACCATTTTAAATGGGTCCAAGAAAGAACTCAGTGCATAAGAAAAGGAAAAGGAACCCTAAGTATTCAGAGAGAAGAATCAGGAGAACTAGGAAGGAGTTATAAGGGTGAGGCTGGGGTGGCAAAGTGCTAAAAGCTTCAGGGCAGCAGGAGATAGAGAGAGAGATTGATTTCAATCTGTAGACTGCCTTGAATAGGGTATTCAAATTCCCACCCCTACCCCAGTTTAGCCCCAACCCTTCCCCATACTCCAAACCCCCCTCCTATTCCAGTTCTCTACACCAGGGTTCCAAAGGGCCCAGTGCAATCTTTATCTCATTAGAAATAAACCCGACCTTGTCAAAGTGCGCTCTAGAGACTCTTTCAGTGAATCTCGAAGTCAACACTCTTTTTCATATTACTACTAAAACATTATTCACCTTTTTTATGCTCATTCTCTCATAAGTAAACATTTGACTTTTCTGGAAGCTACAATGCAATATCACAACAGATTGAATTGCATAAGCAGATAAAAGAATCTAATCTACAGTCTATTAAGCCAGACATTTGCCAAAAAATTTAAAATAATGCCACTCTTCTCAGGAAATTTTTTTTTTTTTTGGAACATATAGGTATTTTTCACCATGCTATTTATATAACATGTACTGAGTTTATTTTTTTAAATGAATTAAATATTTAACAATTTCTAAATTTTAATTTCTAATACAGTTAAATACAAACACACACACACATACCCCATATAAATCAAACCTTTTTGGAGTCTTCCATAATTTGAAGAGTAGAAAGTGGTCCTGAGACATTTGATAACTGCTATCAAGTTCCTTACTTTCTTCAGGTCCCTAACTCCCCTTCTGTGACCACAAGGTGGGGTCATTTCCCTTTTTCCAGTGTCCCCTCCTCCACCCTAGCTCTTCTGCTGTGCTAACACCCCAGCTTTACACACCTCCCCAGGGTCCCACTAGCACCCTTCTCTCCCACATCTGCACATACTTTTTCTTTTTTTTTGGCTTTTGTCTTTTTAGAGCCACACCCAAGGCATATGGAGGTTCCCAGGCTAGGGCTCAAATCGGAGCTGTAGCTGGCGGCCTATGCCAGAGCTACAGCAACACCAGATCTGAGCCGCATCTGCGATGTACACCACAGTTCACAGCAGTGTTGGATACTTAACCCACTGAGCGAAGTCAGGAATCGAACTTGCAACCTCATGGTTCCTAGTCGGATTTGTTTCTGCTGCGCCACGATGGGAACTCCTGCACAGACTTTTTAAAAACACTTTTTATTCTACTTTAAAAAAAGGAATAATTTATTTACAATGTTGTGTTTGTTTCAAGTACACAGCAGTGATTCAGATTTATATGCATATATACATAAGTAATTTTTCATATTCTTTTCCATTATAGATAAGATATTGAATATAGCTCCCTGTGCTATAGAGTAGGCCCTTTAATCTATTTTATATATAGTAGTCTGTTAATCCCAAACTCCTAATTTATCCCTCCCTATCCCACCCCTTTCCCTTTGGTAACCATAAATTTGTTTTCTATATCTGAGTCTATTTCTATTTCACAAATAAGTTTACTGGATGATTTTTTTTAAAGTCCACATACAAGTAATATGTGATATGTGTCTTTCTCTGTCTGACTTATTCACTTAGTATGATAATCTCTAGGTCCATCCATGTTGCTGCAAATGGCATTATTTCATTCTTTTCCACGGCTGAATAATATATATATACACGTTGGATCTTTAACCCACTGCACTGGGCTGGGAATTGAAACCCCGCCTTGGCAGTGACCTGAGCTGCTGCAGCTGGATTCTTAACCCACCACACCACAGTGGGAACTCCTATTTGAGGTCTTTTTGATGACAGCCCTTCTGACAAGTGTGAGGTGGTGATAGCTCATTTTATTTTGATTTTCCTTCTCTAATGAGTGATGTTGAGTGTCTTTTCATATGCCTGTTGGCCATCTTTGGATAAATGTCTACTTATATTTTCTGCCCATTTTTTGATTGGGTTGTTTTTTTGATGAATTGTATGGGATGTTTATATATTTTGGAAATTTAGCTCTTGTCGGTTATATCATTTGCAACTGTTTTCTCACGGTCTATAGGGTGTCTTTTCATTTTGGTTATGGTTTCCTTTGTTACGCGTTGGTCCCAGCCCTGCAGAGACTTTCTACAAACCCCCATCAATAATCCCCAAAACATCTATTGTCTTTGCATCTCCCTGGAGCCCCCGTGTGCTGAAGAAAGTCCTATGATGCTGCCAAAAATATCTTCCACTCTTATCTCTTTTGAGGGACCTCTGGCGCATCAAGTTTTATTGTTCATATTCCTCAGTTAGTGACACATTGACATCAGTTGGCCATAGGAAGCAGCCTTTTTATTTTTCCTCTCTCCTCCACTGGATTCAATCTCATTGCCTTCCTCCCATAAGCATCCACTCTAGTGTATGTTCTAATCTATTTCCATAAATATGTTTCAATTTTCTGTGCCCTAGAAAGACATGTAGTGTAATTTTATATGTGGGTTTCCAAACTTATATTAATGGCATTGAATCCAATTTTCCATCGAGGGCATCTGAGTGTTGTCCACGACGCCATACACAAACATGGTTCATTGCTTCTGACGCTGCAGAGGATTCCCTTGCAAGCAGAGTCCACCTTCCTCAGTCATTCCCCTCGTGATAGACTCCCAGTGGCCTCTGGTAGTTCATCTCTTTGACACTCAGTTTTCTCATCAGACAAAAAGACTGGCTGATGGTGATTGCGCCAATCGGTACTTCAAAGTTTTGCCTCTGTGTTCTAGTTCTTTGCCATCCTATTCCGTGCTGTGAGGAACAGCCCCCTTGTACATGCCCCTATATCCACATCTTTCCTACTCCAGCCCTCAAGGTCCACAGTCCACAGTGACTCAAGAAACGAGGGCCATTATTAGTAGTGGTGTGACAGACAAGGCCATTAGCACAGGATTTGGGTCTAGAAGACATGTTTCCTGGCTGTGTCACCTTGAGCCTCCATTTCCCTGTAGGAAGTAGGGATGATCACATTTTTGGAGAACTGCTGAGGATGAAATGATAGGGGAGAACCCAGTGCTTTGCAAAGCAGGATGTCTGGCTAGGTTAGCTATTTTCTGTTATCTGTTGGGGTGGAGAAAGCCTGAGAGTCTAGGCGAGGAGAAGCAGAGGAAGGGAGGAGAGCAGCAGGCTCCAGGAGGTGGCAGTGAGGCCCATGAGAGGCTTTGGCATGCAGTGGTTCCAGGTCCTCCAGGCATCACAGCAATGGCTTTTGCTTCTAGGGATGTGCAGACTCTATACTCTGGTATAGAGTCAGGCGATCTACATAGGCCAAACTTTGCTCACTGGCTGTGTGGTCACAGGTAAGAGCTCCCGAGCAGCAATTATCAACCCTGGCTGCACCTCAGAATCTGGGGCGGAGTGTTACCAGGTACCAACCTGGGGCCCTGCATCTCACCGCCTGCATCTGACTCTCCACGGTGGGACCTAGGCCTGGAACTGCAATTTTGAAAGCCTCTGTCCTCCAACCTTGTGTGATTCTTGGACACTTTTTTTTTCTTCTGTCAGTTCATCCCAATGACCACAAGATGGTGCCCTCTTTCTGGGAAATCTTTGATGTCCAACAAACAACAATCCATTTTCTCTATGAATCCTGAAAGAATGGGTTGTCTTTGCAGCATCTCATTAAGCCAGAATTCTGTGCCCTTGGTGTCTAGCCATGTGATGCGCATCTCGTTCCTTCTGCTAGAAACTATTGGGTTGGGATATGCTGTCTCCTGCTTTGCATTCAAGCAGCCATGATGCCAAGCGGATGAGGTATTTATTGCTGCTTTCTGATCATAATCTTTACTATCAATAAAAACTGATATTTAATCCTTTACCATTTGCAAAATGCTTTCCACCAACTATCCTCAGAATAACTTTATGAAATGAGTATTATTGTTTTCATTTATGGATGAAAAAAACAAAAGCTCAGAGCACAAAATCAAGGTCACAAAGCAAAAGCTGGCAGAACCAGATCCAGAGCCTTTCTCATTGTACTTGGAAAAGAAGAGCAGGTACATCAGAGAAATCAGCTTTCAACTGTTGGGCTCCTGACAAGTACAGCCCTGAGAGAGGAAACTTCTCAGGACAACCTCCGGAAGACTTCCTGAGCCAGGACAAAAGATGGACAGATGTCCTCTTGGAGTGTCACACCATCACAGGTGACAAACAGGTCAGTAGACACATTTGATTGGGCTGAGTGACCAGCTGAGGTGACATATGTGAAGTTTCTGGTGCAGAGCTGTTTGAGAGGCAGCAGATACTTAACAAGAGGACAGATTATATTACTTTAAAATTTCTGTTCCAGGAAAATGAACTGCTATGCCAATGGGAAAAATGAATCTGCCTTGAAGAAAAACTTATAAACTCATCTCCAAAGAAAATCCTTATCTACCAGCAAGTGATTTCTTAGGAGGCTAGTGGATCTAATGAAAGTCACTTATAAGATCAAGATCACAGACTTACCACCAGACAGAGTCCCACAGTCAATCAGGAATCCAAACACCAGGGCCCCAGGACCCTAATCCCTCTGGGTGTTTTTAACCCCAGATGAAGGGGCTGCAAATGCAGGTTCAAGTTACTCAGAGTAGGAAGAATGTTTTCAGGACAGAGGCAATTACATGTAAGTTTATTAAATCAGTGTTTTGATCATTTTACTAACTCCCATGTACATCTTAGCAATTCAGTATGTTGTTGTACCTGTTTTCTGTGCTTCAGCTTCCCATCCACAAATGGTAAAATAGAATTATTATAAGGATCAAAATAGTTTATTTATAAAGCACTTGGAACCATGCCCAGTACATATAAAGCATGACGTTTCTTAAATAATGTTAAATAAATAAATGGATATGAGTACATCCATTTGCATAGTTTACAAATAATATTTTAATTTTTCTCAAAATTCCAAGTAATTTAAAAATTATGTTATTGCACACTTGTAGGTACCAGAAATATATTCAGGGAAATGAAAATAATTGCCTTATGACTAAAATTTGAAATCCCACTGAAAATGCACAAATTTGATTAGCACAGTACATTTTATATTTATTGAGTTCAAAGCAATGGTTCTATTGCAAATTCATTTTCACTGAGTTAAACAAAAAAGAACCACTATTTAAAATGATCTCACTTTTATAGAGGTGGTGTGGTATAAAACACAGTACATGAGTTTTGTACTTGAAAACTCTGAATCTTGGGTCAAGCTACTTTTCCAAGCCTCGGTTTTCTTCTCTATAAACAGGGATGATGATGATGTTGTTTCTCTAGGAATAATTTTTTGCCTGAGATTAATAAACATCCAGCAATAATTCCGGCACACAGTGGTTATTCCCCATCTTTTCTCTCTCATAACCTATTTAACCTCTTTTTGGAACTCACTGTTTTACTTCAATAAAAATATTTTAAAATCACATTTAATTTTCAGAAGCCTTGATTTCATTGTGTCTCTGGACTTGGGGACCCTATCTATCCATCTGATTGACTGAGGCTAATGTCAACTATAGACTAAGAGAGATCGATTATTAACTTAGAAATTACATAGTTCAAAGAGCTTACTTATGTTGACAACTGTATTCATTATATGAACAGACTCACCTGTGCCTATTCCCCCGAAATATTTGATTTTCACAAAAGTTTGTGGATTTCACATTTTCTTTTCTCTTTCTTTTCTTGTAGAGGGATTTACTCTTGTAAGAGCCTCAACCAAAATTCCTTCTGCAACCATGGTTAGCAAAGTCAGGTTGTATCTGAATGAGTCAGGGATAGACTTTGATAGAGGACAAACTGGATTTTATTTAAGTAGGTTCATCAGGCGTTCTTCCCTCTTTATTGTTGGGCCCATGGTACTGCAGAAGCTGAGGCATGGGTGGGGGTGACATCCTGTGACCCGAGCAAATGCAAGGGAGTAGCAGGAAGGAGCCGTGGTCCCTGGGGTCCCGAGGCCTCACATGAGCAGGAGTCCACTCTGTTGCTTGGCATGTCCAGGACTCTGCCTCTCCTGATACCCTCTCATTGGTCCCCATTCCTGGTGTCTGTCCTCCTCCTGGCTGTCAGAGTTGGGGGAAACTTCCTGTCGATTGGAATTTGACAGCCTTCTTCCTTATTCTATGGCATCATGATCCTTGATTTTTTTTTTTTTTCAGGAAACTGCATGTCTGCTGGACATCAAGTCCTGCCTGCCAAATATGAACTCAGAGTGAAAAACATACTCTCTGTTGTAAGGAGAGTGTAGTTTATAGCCCCCACCCCCCCAATCCATGAGATAAGTCCATACTCTAAAATGTTATTGACTTTAGTTTAAAATAAGAACAGAAAGCTTTCTTTGTTTTAAATTCATAAAAGATGTGTTTGTATCATGCCACTACCATGTAGCCAAAGCTGGAGATGTCCAGGCACCCTGCGTTTACCAAGTGTGTATATTCAAGGTTCATTCAGGTGGCTTAATATGAAGCCAAAATGTCTGGTCCTGCATTCATCTTCAGGAGCGCTGATTTTAATTTTGTGGTGCAGAAATAAGGCCAAATAAATAGGTAAAAAGTAGATCAAAAAATGGCTTTAACTTACTAATCCACTACATCTTTGACAGCAATTTTAGATAAAAATGGTCCAGAGGACAAAGTGCATAATTAATGATGAGAAAATGATTCCTTCAAGTCCCATAATAAAGAGTTCTCCCTGCGGCAATCATTTGCCCAGTTTTATTCATGTGAAAGTGATGATTACTTCTTGCTTCTGTCCCCTTCATTCCAGTACTGTTCAGTCTGCATTTCTGTGAGTCGGGAAATTGTGCGCTGAAATGCAAAGACTTCTTCTTCTCCAGTAAACATGGCGAGTCCTTCCGCTGAGTCCTGGAAACCAAAACACAAAACAACAACCCAGCACCAATTAAAATTGCCACAACTAAAAATTTAAAGAATTACAGGCTTAAAAAAAAAAAAAAACTTTTGGGTTTCCTTGTTTAGATTATAAAAATACTTTATAAATTTTTTTCATATATAATCACTAGAGAATTGATTAATTTAAACCAATAATCAATAAACAGAACAAACTACCAAGGAGAAAACAATAGGAAAAATATTAGACAAACAATTAAAGCTGAAACAATACCCAGAGAGCCAAATAAGAAAATTTTTGCTCAGATGAAAGTTCTCTACAAAATCTAAAGAGAGGAGTTCCGGGTTAGCAGTGTCTGTGAAGATAAGGGTTTGATCTCCGGCTTTGCTCAGTGGGTTAAGGATTTGGTGTTGCTGCAAGCTGTGGTGTAGGTGGCAGATGTGGCTCGGATCCATTGTGGCTGTGGCTGTGGCATAGGACTGCAGCTACAGCTCCGATTCAACTCCTAGCCTGTATTTGACCTCTATTCCACATGCCACAGGTGCAGCCATAAAAAGAGGGGGAAAAAAATTAAGAAAAAACTAAAGGGAAGATATTCCAGACAGAAAAGGAATTCTTTCTCAAAAAGTGCATGCCAGAAATAAGCAACAGCAAACCCTGCAGTTCTGGCACATCAGGAAGAGGCTAACACCCTCTCCTCCTGAGGACTGGCCGGAGAATCAACCTCTGAAGAGACTCTTCCAAACAGAATCTTCTCTGGGCCTGGAGATGGTGCCTGGGAGCTTCCTTTGAGAAGGCCAGAGCTGCTTTTGGTCTTGAGTTGTTGGGGCACTTGATCTTCTGGTGGAGGGTTGAGTTGGGGAGCCCTCTGTGAGGCCAGGAAAAGGCTGGGCCTGGTGATTCCAGCGCAGGCTTAGGCCCAGTAGGTAGGCATTGCGTTTTTGTCTTTTTCCTTGGGGGGTTGCTATTACACTCTTTCAGAGCGAAGTTCTGGACTCCGAAGTCCAAATTACTGACCTACTGGAAAACTGCATGACGCTATGGGTCATGTACCCACATGATTCCTTCTTAGGTCATTAGCCCCAAGTGCTGAGTTACTTTGCCCTATATCTGAACCCTGATCAGAAGGATAATTTAAAAGTCAACAGTTTAAAGGACTTTAGGAACTGAGATGATGTAGCCTCTTAAGTGTATTCTTCCAAATTGTCAAAGTCATTCGGATGTGAGTATTGCTTTTAGAGAAATGGGATTATAAGCAGTTATTGATTTCTACATGTAGATATATTTTGAGAGTTCCCTTTTTAAAGAGTTATTGGCCTCATTTCCCCCAAATCCCGAGAATACATAATTTCTATTCACGTCAACAAGGAATTGTTTCCTCCTTCCAAATGGCCTTTCCCCTGGGGTTGAGAGGATGGTGTTGCCCTCATTCTGAGGGTGAGAATTTAGAGATAGTTTTAAAATTTCTGACTAATATTTCAATGTCTGCAGTTGAGAAGTATACCTTGTAACATTCATATAGAAGACAGAAATGCACAGTCACTTCTAGCTTGGCCTGGGGTAAGTCGCCAGACCCCAAGTTCCAGGAGAACCAGGCCAGCACCGGGTGGTTCCCTACAGTGTCCAGAGCCTGGTGGCAACAGATGCTCCATAAATGTCTACAGAATGGGGGTTCGGAGATGAATTATGGATTTCTTTTTAAGTCAAAGGCCTTGCCAGGCACTTCATGATCCTGGAATGGTCCACGTGGTCTACATGGCTGGATACTGTACATCCAGTGTGCCCTACAAATCCAGCAGACATGAAGAAGGATGTCCAGAAAAGGCAGCAGGGTACAGCAGAATGAGCACAGAACCAGACATGCTGCCTGGCGTCCAGCTCTGGCCTGTTAGGGCTGTGACCACAAGCCTACTAGTCTACCTCCCTGGACTTTGTATCATATGCAAAAATGATCAGGAAGATGCCTTCCACTCTAAGCCTGTAATTCTCTATATTTAGTGATGTTGAGAATCTGTCTGCTACACTGGCTTTAGAAGAAAGCAGCAAATCAGTGGTTAAATACATACTGCATTCCTTCTTCAAAATGTAGCCATGCATCAAACCAAAAACAATTACGCTGTTTTATAATAAAAAGAGATTATGTTAATATCGCCTACCTGGCTCAGCCCCAAATCATCCATCAGTATTCTGCTTTGCTCCAACTCACTGTCATGATGTTCATACAAAAATAAGCTCGCTATGGGAGCTGATGCAGAGCAAATTATACGCACCTGAAACAGGAAAACGTATACACAATGTTACTCCTTACCTTTCACGTGTTGAAGGTAAAGACAAATTTCTCATAAAATAGAAGTCTGTTTGTCATACAGGGAGCTCGGATTTTTGCTTTTAAAAGGTTCTTATTTGTTCTAATAGTTTGAGTCTCTTTAAAGTGATATATACATTTGCAAATGGTTCCAACTATATGAAGCAAAATTGGTACATGGTGAAAATACACACTTTCATGAGCTTACAGAATGTGTGTTTACAAAAGAACAAAGCCTTGAACTCTTTTGATTCAAGTAACAGTCTTAATTTCTTTCTACTTCTATACTTTTTCTCCAAGTCCTATCTTTATTTCAGGAAAAAAATAATTTAAAGCTTCAATCTATGACACTGTTTCTTATTTCATTAATTTGTTTCTTCTAATTAGAAATTTTAGCTAATTATCCTAAAATTATCCTAATGCTACTCTAACATTTCATTATTCTCCCATGTTTAAAAGTCCACCTTTTAAAAAAGCATACGCAAAATATGGTTGTCAAAGTTTCAAAACTGGCAGGACCCATCTATACCGTATCTTCTTCATTAATAATAAAAATCTTGCACAAATAAGTAAACACAGCACTTCTTTAAAGCAGATTTCAATATTTGGGAAACCCTTTTTTTTTATTCCTGAAATATCTCTGAAATATAAATAGATAAACCACAGAACCTATAGTCAGATAGCCTGGGATCACAGATGTTTCCAAATGTATTTCTGAAACAAAATATTTAAAAAAAAAAAAGACTTTGACCATGTCCACATTTTTTCTAATATTTTGAGTCTCTTTAAAGTGGTGTTTTTAAATTGCATAGTACTTTCCAGATATTTCCACACAGCTTATACCACCCTGTGAAGTAGGGAACAAACGTTCTATTGGGCAACTTCAGGCCTGGAAAGGTCTCAACTCATGACGTGAGCCCAGATCTAAGTCCTGTGGTTTTTCCATTACATCTGAGGTTGACATTTTCACCTGACTGTTTGGAGCCCACCTCCGTGTGCATCAAAGATACTCCCTAGTTGCACTGTTAGCACTTTGCTGTATAGGTGACTGCTAAGTTCAGTGCACTGCTACTTTAATTACACCTGAGTTTCCAGAACCTCCATTTATGTCAGCATGCTGCCAGATACCTTCAAAAAGACTGACATTAATATTTCTTGATTACATAAATGTTTGAGTGTGCACAGATAATCATATATCAAAAGCAGCTTAGTAAGTTTTCTGTCCACTAGTTTAAATACAACATTATACTCTTTCTCATGTTTAAGAAGATCTAAATTTGTTTTCAGAATTCACAGCTGTCCTTTAAAAATCATTATTGAAGTAAATACGCCAATACTTTAAAATAATGTACTGATGTCTAGGATTAGTCTTTCCACATCCAAATGGCCTTTTACCTCTTCTTACAAATTCTTTTAATCAGAAATGACACTTTTCCCACTACTTAGATAAGAATGCCCTTATTTCACAAATTTCCATGAATACACTCTAGAATGATATCTGTTTAATATTCCCAATGTCTGAAATAAGATAATTTCAATCATGCTTTAAAAAAGAGTTTAAACTCCAAATGTGTGATTTAGTTAAAACAAATGTTAGGAGAATGGTTCTGGTATTCTAGCATATTGCCAGATAAATCTTTTTTTCTTCTAATTAAGAAGTGAAACAGTAGGATTGGGGGTGGGACTGAGGGATACAGACCATAAGCTTTAAGGTATTCCTAGCTGGAAGCTAAAAAAAAATAAGGATATATCAATCCTTCACTCTAAGATCCAACTAGATCCTACAAGTGCCCCTCTTCCACTTTCTTCCTGAAGCATTGCCCTCTAAAAAAAGAGTGACACCTCCTTGAGACATATTCTGGACCCCACATGATTATCTCAGAGTGGAGTCTCTGGATGAGTGACCCAGAAGGAACCACGTGATAGGACTGATCCCCAAGCTCTGGATCTCAGCTTCCTGCCTCTCCCCATTCACACGGCCCCCTGGGGAGTGTACAGCAGATATTGAGCGCCCACTAAAGCAGGTTGCCTGCAGTGCTGCACCAGGGCCATTGCTGGCTGCCCTTCCTGCTCAGGCCCATCACAAAGCCTTTGCTACCCCACTGGCCCCTTTTCACTCTGCACATGGAGTTTGGCCATCACTTCTCAGCATTTATGAGCAGCACTTATGAGTGAACAAGCAGGCTCCAGGCCCCATCCCTGGTTCCCACCTGCAGGTGGGTATGGGGTGGCCCTGGAATCTGGATCTTAAATCGCTCAGATGATTCTAGTGCAGTTGGTCCTCAGCGGAATTTCCTACGTCCACCCCCTTGTCAGGGACTAAGATCAGCCACTCTCCCCCTGGACTCTCACAGCACCAACTCCCCTCTTTCCAAGACAATATTCCTACAGTGCTGATTTTACACTCAGTTCCATGCATATTTGATTAGTATTTCTTCAACACTAGACTGTCCAGCTCCATGAAGGCAGGTACCATGTTCGGCTTTGCTTGTCAATGAATTTCTAGTGCTTAGGACTGTGCCTGGCATGATAAAGGTTGTTGAATGAATGAATAAAGGAAACATTAAAAACCTCACCTCTCTGAAAGACTTATATGCTGAGAACTATAGAATATTGATAAAGGTAACTGAAGATAATTCAGAGAAACAGAAAATAGCCCATGTTTTTGAATGAGAAGAATTAATATTGTTAAAATGGCCATACTACTCAAAGCAATCTACAGATGTAATGTGATCCCTATCAAATTATCCATGACATTTTTCACAGAATTAGAATAAATAATCCTAAAATTTATATTGAACCATAAAACAGCCAGAATTGCCAAAGAAATCCTGAGGAAAAAGAACAAAGCTGGAGGCATAACTCTCCCAAACTTCAGACAATACTACAAAGCTACAGTAATAAAATCAGCACGGTATTGGTACAAAAAAGGTAAATGGATCAATGGAACAGAATAGAGAGCCCAGAAACAAACTCACATACCTACAGTCAATTAATTTTCAATAAAAGGAGGCAGGAATACACAAAAGAGAAAAGACAGTCTCTTCAGCAAGTGGTGCTGGGAAAGTTGGACAGCCACATGAAAATCAATGAACTTAGAAGACTCTGTTATACCACACACAAAAATAAACTCAAAATGGCTTAAAGATTTAAATATAAGACCTGACACCATAAAACTCCTGAAAGAGAACATAGGCAAGACTGTCTCTGACATAAATCAACCAATGTTTTCTTGGGTCAGTTACCCAAGACAAAAGAAATAAAAGCAAAAGTAAACAAATGGAACCTAACCAAGTTTATAAGATTTTGCACAAAAACAAAATGAAAAGCCAACTACAACCTGGGAGAAAACATTTGCAAATGATACAATGGACAAGGGCTTAATTTCCAAAATATACATATAGCTCATGCTACAACTCAATAACAAAAACAAACAACCCAATAAAAAAAACTGGCAGAAGATCTAAATAGACATTTCTCCAAAGAAGAAATACAGATGGCCAAGAGACACATGAAAAGATGCTCAACATTGCTTATTATTAGAGAAATGCAAATCAAAACTACACTGAGGTATCACCTCACACTGATCAGAATGATCATCATTAATTAAGTCTACAAATAATAAATGCTGGAGAGGGTGTGGAGAAAAAGGGGACCATCTTACACTGTTAGTGGGAATGTTCATTGCTACAGCCACTATGAAGAACAGTATTGAGGTTTCTTAAAAATCTAAAAATAGAGTTACAGTATGATCCAGCAACTCTGCTCCTGGGCATCTATCTGGAGAACACGCTAACTTGAAAAGATGCATGCACCCGAGTGTTCATAGACGCACTATTTACAATAGCCAAGATATGGAAGTAACCTAAGTATCCATGGATAGATGAATGAATGAAAATGGTGTGTGTGTGTGCACGCGTGTGTGTGTATATAATTGATTATTACTCAGCCATAAAGAAGAATGAAATAATGCCACTTGCAGCAACATGGATGGATTTTTTTTTTTTTTTGTCTTTTCTAGGGCTGCAGCCATGACATATGGAGGTTCCCAGGCTAGGGATCCAATGTGGGATCCAAGCTGCAACTGCGACCTACACCACAGCTCATGGCAACGCTGGATCCTTAACCCAATGAGTGAGGCCAAGGATCGAACCCGCAACCTCATGGTTCCTAGTCAGATTCGTTAACCACTGAGCCACGATGGAAACTCCTGGATGGACCTAGAGATTATAATACTAAGGGAAGTATGTCAGAAAGAGAAAGACAAATGCCATATGATATCATTTACATGTGGAATATAAAGAGTTTGAGGTTGGTAGATGCAAACTATAGCATTTGGCGATCCGATCCTGCTGTATAGCACAAGGAACCATAATATCTAATCACTGTGATGGAGGATAATGTGAGAAAAAGAATGTATATATATATATATGTATAACTGTGTCCATATATATATATATGTATAACTGTGTCACTTTGCTGTATGGCAGAAATTGACAGAATGTTGTAAATCAACTATAAGAAAAAAGAAGAAAGAGAAAATAAAATATGATACAAATGAACATATTTACAAAAGAGAAGTAGACTGACAGACATAGAAAACACACTGATGGCTACCAAAGGGGAAAGGGGTGGGGGAGGGATAAATTAGAAGTTTGGGATTCACAGATACAAGGTTCAATTGTATAGCACAGGGAACTATATTCAACATCTTATAATAAGCCATAATGGAAAAGACTATGAAAAAGAATAAAAGAAAAATATATAAAAAATTGAATCATTTTGCTAGACATCAGAAACTAACACAACACTGTAAATCAACTACACTTCAATTAAAAAAAAAACTCACTTCTCCCTCCCAACAGATTCTGGGACTTTCTCCTCCCCTCAAAGTCCCTTCATTTTAGAATCACTGCTCACTCTACTTTTTTGCAAGGAATAGGAAGGAAAATTTGTATCTAACAATGAAGCAATATTTAAATTAACTCTAATTTGAAGCAGTATTATACTTTACTGTAAATATATATTTACAGTATATACTATTAATAGTGGCTCACTTTCATTGAAAGTTTACTATATATCACAGGATGTTCTAAGTACTTTACATGCTCATTTAATCCTCACAACGTTATAAGGTAACCACCATTATTAGTATTGTTTTTTATTTTATAGCCACACCCATGGCCTATGGAAGTTCCTGGCTCAGGAACTGAATCCAAGCCACAGCTGTGACCTACACTGCAGCTACAGCAATGCTGGATCCTTTTAACCCTTTGGGCCAGGCTGGGGATTGAACCTGCACCTCTGAACCATTGCAGTTGGATTCTTAACCCACTGTGTCACTCTGGAACTCCAATGCAACTACCATTATTACCCCCTTTTTCTACAGGAGGCAGTTCAAGTTCAAGAGGTTAAGACTGTTTTCAAGGTCAGACAGCCTGGTCCCAGTACCCACTCCTTAACTATAGGCAATACTGCCTCTAATGTAGGGACAATGGCTCTGCAATTCATAGTAAAACACATAGATTTTTTTTTTCAAGGGAGACAATTAGTTACTGGGGTTTACGGGTCAGAAAGAGAAGAAAACTCTAATACTAAGGAGGGCCCTTTAGTCATTTATTTATTCATCTTGTTCATTATTTTATCAGTCCAGTAATTTATTCATGCAATAAATATTTATTGAGCACTCAATCTAGGTAAGGCATTGTGTTGTATATCAAAGATAGAGAACATGATACGTCTAGTTGAGTGATGAAATTGGTAACACAGAGGAGTGTCTTATGGGACTTTTAAAAATCTTATTGAAGTAGGAGTTCCTGTTGCACTCAGTGGTAACAAACCTGACTAGTATCCATGAGGACACAGGTTTGATCCCTGGCCTTGCACAGGGGGTTAAGGATCTGGTATTGCTGTGAGCTGTGGTAAAGGTCACAGAGGTGGCTCAGATCCCACATTGCTGTGGCTGTGGTGCAGACCAGCAGCAGCAGCCCCAATTCGAACCCTAGCCTGGGAACCGCAATATGCTGCACGTGCGGCCCTAAAAAAGAGAAAAAAATTTATTCAAGTTTAGTTGATTAACAATGTTATGTTAATTTCTTCTGTATAGCAAAGTAACTCAGTTATATATATACATGTAGACAAACATATATATTCTTTTTCATATTCTTTTCCATTATGGCTTATCATAGGATACTGAATATAGTTCTCTGTGCTATAGAGTAGGAACTTGTTGTTTATTGATTCTATATATAATACTTCGCCTCTGCTAACTCCAAACTCCTAATCCTTCCTTCCCCTACTCTTCTACCCCCTTGGCAACCACAAGTCTGTTCTATCTGTGAGTCTGTTTTTGTTTTGTGTCATATTTTAGATTCCACATATAAGTGGTATCATATATTCGTCTTTCTCTTTCTGACTTTGCTTAGTATGATACTCTCTAGGTCCATCCATGTTACTGCAAATGGCATTATTTCATTCTTTTTGATGGCTGGGTGTGTGTATATATATATATACATATACATATGATGTGCTTTTTACTATACTACTGTTACTACCAATAGTACTATACAGCACCCAGCTTATGCCAAGGTTGTTTTAAATGGTTTTCATGGCTTACTTTATTTTGTCCTCACATTAATTCTCTGAAGTAAATACCTCTTTTTTTTTTCCCGGCCACGCCCACAGCATGTAGATGTTCCCAGGTCAGAGATCAAACCTGTGCCACACAGCAGCAACCCAAGCCACAGCAGTGACAATGTCAGATCCTTAACTCACTGAGCCACCAGGGAACTCCTGAAGTAATTTGCTACTATTATTATCTCCAATGTGCAGATGAGGAAACTCAGGCACAGAGAAGCGAAGTAAGTTGTAGACCAGGATTCCAGCACAGACAATTTTGGTCATAGTTCAAAATGTTTAGTTTTGAGAAAATGTACCAAATCCTTACCTTCAAATCATAAAAGTTATCAATGAGAGTTATGAATCTCCGAGCATGGGTCCTCTTTGCCAGGGTAAATTGTGGAATGTTTCGTAAAAATACTGTATCAAAATTCTTTGACAATTCCAAATAGTCACTGGCGCCAAGTGGCTATAAATAAAATGAAATAAAGAACACAAAATTAAAATTAAAGCCAATTCTGGTTGAAAACATCTCTGTTTCTCGTCATAGTATGATCCAGGTGGCAGCTTTGAGGTAACATGACCATGCAGGGCAGTGTTTTCAGAGCAGGCTAAAGAGAGCATATACCATATTGTAACAGTGCTGTCAAAGGAAGGTAAGAGAAAAGAGAAAAGCATGGTGGGAAGTGAAAGGATAACTCCAGCCACCGCAGCTGGTATCTTAGAAGCCCACATCCTTAATCTGGTCTTCACTCTTTATTTGTATGATTTCATTTTAAACATGTCCTCACAAAGCTTTCCTGGGGCTCAACTGCAAATGGCCACTACTGTTCAATGGAGCTATCTTTTCGTGGCGTGCTAGATGTTATGTCACCATTTTGAAAGAAAGATTGTGCTATAGTATGAAAAACATCAGAAAATATTTTGCGTTTAATCTGAGGTACAATTACTCAAGTACAATGTAGTAACCACTGCTAACACCTGTAGGAAATACCAGAGGGTTTTCGTAACCGAAGTAGACCGAGACCTCAAGCATAGCTTGGCGCAGCAACGCTACCTCTCCACACCAGGAGGCAGCAGCACTTAGCGTCCACCAATCCATGGATCAAGGCGCCACCTACAGATGGAAAGTGCTAGTTCCTGAAACATGAAGGTAACTCCAGGAAGTTATGAAAACCATCCGCAAACACGTTCTCGGGGGTTAGGAACACTCCCAGGAACGCTCTCCTCCCTTTAAGTTGTGTGTGGCTGACTGTACCCTGTGATCAGGAACTGTGAGCAGGGGTCCGTTTTTGGCCCTTTGAGGGTGCAAAGCCAGGAGTTGCTCAGAGGTCCCTCTGAAAGCTCCTACATGGTCACAACTGATCCCTGGAGCATGGAGAGCTAAGCCTCCTCAATTTCTGGCAGAATCCATCAGGGCGCCTCCCTGTTCAAAAATGTCTCCATTACTTGGGTGGTCATTTACATTAAAACCTCTGCTTTCACAAATGCAGATACAGTTATGATCCTGGGAGAATTAGGGATCTGCAAGGAGGGGGAAAGTCATCCCCACCTTAGAGTCCATCTGGTTAAGCCCACCGCTATCCTCACAAGCAGCTGAAATCAGTTGTACCCAGAACACTTCTCATGGCAGTGTGGGGAGGTAAGCAGGTAAGCCTAAATCAGAGAGGGAGCGTCTGGAGAGGGGGTTCCCACAACAGAGAGCGGTTCTAAGAAGGATGCAGCAGCTACAAGCTGAGGGCAAGGGGCACAGCACCAGAGAGATGGCAGAGAATAACCTGACACCTCTGAAATCTGTTCAGAGATGCCTCTTTTCCCCCACTCCTCTCACTAACCGGATAACAAATGAGGCCAAAAAAGAGAGAGAACTTTGCCTTCCCTGTTTCCCTACCTGGCTAGACAGCCTCTACTGTCAAACCCAGGGCCTGACCTTAGCTGAGAATCCCTGCTTACCTCAGCCATATGAGGACTGGCAAGTGTGTGGCTTACTTTGGTCTAACCTTGACTCTGTCAAGCCTGATGTGTACCAGGAGGGTGTATGAACAGAGTAGCTTGGAACAAGGGTTCTAGACCACCTGGGTTTGAATCCTAAGTCTGTGACTTATTAATAGTGTGTCTTCGGCAAGTTACCTAATCTTGGTTTCTTAGTTTTCCCATCTGTAAAATGGGGATTCCTATCTCACAGGATTGTGAGGATTAAACAAAATAACACGCGTAAAGCATTTAATACAATGCCTGGAACATATATTACCACTTGACCCACTCTGGCTGCTTTTTATTTTGATTATTTTGAGCTCAACTGATTAGGCGCCGTACAAATGAGTTGAAGGTGTAAAGAAGTGTCCTTCTCAATAGGACCCGTTAGTGCTGCTCTACCTCCAATTACATGCAAAACCCTAAATCAGCCTTTTGTGCATTTTCCTGTCCTCAGAGTCACAGCAGGGACCAGAGGAGACTGTGGAGTCCCATGCAATGAAAACAATTCCTGGAAGGGGGAGGAGGAAGGCAAGACACAGTGCTTTCCTGTAAAAAGGATAACTCATACAATAAGACACCAATATTCTGACGGTGACATACACCATGTTTTTGAGATCAGTTAGAAGAGAGTGTCTCATCTTTTGTAAATCACAAAGTATATGTAAAAAAAAAATGTAAAACCTCATCTTAGGTATGTAGTTATGTATAATTAAGCTCACTCTTTATGCATGGATATGATTTCTATCAGTGTAACTACATGCCCAAGGAAAATCATTATCAGAAGTGCACTGAAGTGCCTAGGGCAGCTGAAAATCAGAATTTTGCCCACTCAGCTATTTTTACAAATTACACACCTTTGTCAGTAGGCTCTGCATTTGTCATTACACTGGCAAATATCCCTTTCCTTCATATTCCTAAAACAATCATGTGCTCATTCATGTAAAGGAAATGAAGCATAATATAGTTATTGTCTTTAATAACAATAGTCATTAGAGGAAGTTACTGTTTAATGGGTACAGGATTTCACTTTGGGATGATGACAAAGTTCTAGAGATGCAGAGTTGTGACGGTTGCCCAACTGATGAGTATACTTAATGCCACTGAGCTGCGCACTTTAAAAATGACTAAAATGGTCATTTTATGTTATGGAGTATTTTACTACAATAAAAATAGTCATTAAATAAAGGAGAGCTTATTAGTTGCCAAAGAAATCCCAATTTAGCTATGGAGAAAGCAATATCACTTTTTTCTTCAAAAGCATGAAAAATAAGAATGAAATGTATTAAGCAAAAGAAGGAAGTCTTTTCCCAAAAGAAATCAGCCCAAGAAAGATAAAGTTTTTAAAAATAGATATTTAAAGGGTATGCTTTCTTTCTTTCTTTCTTTCTTTTTTTTTTTGTCTTTTTTTTTTTTTTGGTCTTTTCTAGGGTCTCACCTGCAGCATATGGAGGTTCCCAGGCTAGGGGTTTAATTGAAGCTGCAGACACCAGCCTAAGCCAGAGCCACAGCAGCGTGGGATATGAGCCGTGTCTGCGACCTACACCACAGGTCATGGCAATGCCGGATCCTTCACCCACAGAGCAAGGCCAGGAATCGAACCTGCAACCTCATGGTTCCTAGTCGGATTCATTAACCACTGAGCCATGACAGGAACTCCGGGTATGCTTTCTTATCCTGGCTTCAGTGTTGAAAAGTGTCTAAGAAGTAACACTCAACAAACTTCCAGGACTGAATCTGGGAGAGCTGTTTTTTGTTTTTTTAATTAATCAGAAACACTATAATTTATTAATTAAATAAGCTACATAGTTGTGAGTGAAATACCATTAAGATTTTAGAATTATGGTCTGTCACGTCTAGTATGTAACCTTGAACGAGTCTTTCTGAACTTCTGTTTCCTCATCTGTACAAGGGGGATCATAACAAGACCTGTCTCAGAGATTTGTCCCAAGGATTCCATGTACTGACTGCATGTGAAATCTTACCACAGTGGTGGTCACATAGTAAGTGACCAATAAATGTTAATTATTAATATACAGAGTTTATGTGAGAAGTAAATGAAATGATTTATATATAGCACACTGTTTGGCATACAACAGACACTTAATAAATAACAGCTATTCCTTTATTAACTATTAAATAACCTTTTCCTCAGCTCACAAAGCCAAGCAAGTGAACAGTTCAGCAGTCCAGTATGCCTCTGCCTTCGCATGCAGGAGGGAAGAGCCACTCCTTCTGGTACTTCCTGCTGTCTCTGGTTCACCAAAATACCTGCCCTCCTGACACCTTAGCCCTCCATGAAATCATATGTAGATAACAAAAATAGCAACTGTCTCAGGCCCTCTCCTTCCCACATGTCTTGTGGTAATATCATGAGCACCCATGGGGTGGGGGAAAGCCTCAGGCCCACATAAGGAGCAGCCCCTGACCCAGTACATGACACATAGAAAGTGCTTATCAAAAAAAAACAAAAACAAAAACAAAAACAAAAAACAAAGGAGTTCCTGTCATGGCTCAGTGGAAACAAATCTGACTAGCATCCACAGGTTCGATCCCTGGCCTTGCTCAGTGGGTTAAGGATCTGGCATTGCTGTGGCTGTGGTGTAGGCCAGCAGCTGTACCTCTAATTCAGCCCCTAGCCTGGAAACCTCCATATGCCTAAAAAGACAAAACAAAAACAAAAACAACCTCCCCCCCAAAAAACATAGAAAGTACTTAATATTTACTGAATGTATGAATAACATACAACATAGCCTGGGCAGCATGTCCACTCCTTCTTTTATAACCATTTGTCGTCAAAGAAATTAAACATCTACCAAAAAATTCCCACTCTTTCTTAGCTGGCCCAAATTCCTCACTCTCAAGGCAAGCCTTTGTTGCATATCCTAGAATATACATGTAGGAAAAGTCTAGAAAAGATACAGACCAGGATGTTAACATTGGTTATCTTTGGGTAGTGGAATAAAAGACTAATTTTGTTTGTTACATTTTTTGGATTTTCCCCCCAGTGAATTTGTGTTACTTTTGAATAACAAAAACAATAGTGCTTTTTCTGGAGATCTTTTTTATAACAGGCATTTTGTCATTTATGTCTCATCTGTGTGAGATCATAATATTGGTTTTGTCATAAACATTTCTCTTTTTTTCCCTAAATTTTCTTAATCTATAGAAGTAGGATTTTTTTTAGCGACATTTAAAAAAAAAGAAAATAAATCATAAGCTGAATATGTATGTTGTTTAAAGTATGACAAAAAGAAAAGGATTTGATATTTGGGATGATATCTGGCTTCAGTTGTGCGGTTACATTCAGCTGATTCTTCTTTGCGGCAGGGCAAGAAAGTGGGCAATATAGGATAAATGACAGCTTTCCCAAATAGTTCACGTTCAGCCCTCACAGCCGAGAACCAGAGTCCCCAGATCAAAGGCCCACTAATGTCAAAATTGATGTCACAGCCTAGATTGATATGTTTCCATTTAGAGTCTTTTTTTTTAGGAGTTCCCGTTGTGGCGAAGCAGAGGCAAATCCAATTAGTAACCATGAGGTTGCGGGTTCGAGCCCTGGCCTCACTCAGTGGGTTAAGGATCTGGCATTGCCCTGGCCTCACTCAGTGACCTGCGGTGTTGGTCGCAGATGTGGCTTGGATCCTGTGTTGCTGTGGCTGTGGTGTAGGCTGGCATCTGTAGCTCTGATTTGACCCCTAGCCTGGGAACCTCCATATGTTGCAGGTAAGGCCCTAAAAAGCAAAATAATAATAATTACTATTATTTATTTTTGTCTTTTCTAGGGCCACACCTGCAGCATACAGGTTCCCAAACTACAGGTTTAATCAGAGTTGCAACTGCTGGCCTACACTACAGCCACAGTAACGCTAGATCCAAACCACATCTGTGACCTACACTGCAACTCATGGTAACACCGGATCCCCAACCCACCCAGCAAGGCCAGGGTTCGAACCTGCATGCTCGTGAATACTAGTCAGATTCTTAACCCGCTAAGCTACAAGAAGAACTATATTGTGTCTTTATTTGGGCAATTTTTCTCCATGTGAGCTTGATGAATAGCGAGTTTTCAGTGTTTCTTTTCCCTGTCAGACAACATCCAGTCCATTTGCACGTGGATATTACATTTGCTCCATCCAGGTTCCATCGCTCTCCATCTCTTCTCCTTTTGACACTCTACATGAGGTTAAACTTCATCATCTCCATTTCTTTTTTCCATTCTTTTGTATTTTCCTTTTCCCACTTCCTCATGCTTCATTTTGGACAGCTGCCTCTGACCTATATTCTAGTCTACTATGTTTCCCCGAGCTGTGTTTTATCTGCTCTTAAAGTCATCCACTGAGTTCTTAATTTTGGTTATACTTTCAGTTCTAGAAATTCTACTGCTTCTTTTTCAAAGTTGACATGTCTCTTATAAGCTTAGTTTTTTAAAATATGAATGCATAATTCCAATATCTAGAGTTTTAATTTCATTGTCTTGTCTCCTCATATATTTGGTTACCTTTGTGTACTGGATTTTAGCTTTGAAAAAAAAAAACTTGTAGAGAAAGTCTCAAGTTCCAGGCTTGAAGTATTTGGAGCTGCTCGGCTCACACAAAGTGACTGAAGGCCACAAGAGAGCTGGTTTACTTCCAGCTTACACTTATTCCTAGAACACAGTACCCTCAGTGCTCTATCTAAAGTGGGGAGCAGTTTATTGGGGGCCCACCTTTGGCGAGATCTAGTCCCTGCCTTTGTCTCATTATTCCAGTGAGGCTGCCAAAAGCAAGCTTAGTTCAACTCAGCTCATTTTTTACAAAAAGATTGCTAGTGCTCACCATACCTACATTTTCCTCATCTTCCTGGGCACACAGCTAGATCACATTCCTCAGTCTCTCTTGCTTTGGGGGTGGCCATGTGATCAAGTTCAGGCCAGTGGAATGTAACAGCAAGTGAAATGCATCACTTCTAGATCTGGCCCAAAATAACCTCCCACACAGGAATTCTTCCAATTATTATCCATGAAGATGTGAGTTCGATCCCTGGCCTCGTTCAGTGGGTTAAGGACCCAGCGTTGCCATGAGCTGTGGTGCAGGTCACAGATGCAGCTCAGATCCCATAATGCTAAGGCTGCGGCTATGGCCAGCAGCTATAGCTCTGATTTGATCCCTAGCCTGGGAGGCTCCATATGTCGTGAGTACAGCCCTAAAAAGCAAAAAAAAAAAAAAAAAAAAAAAAAAAAAAAAAAAAATCAGGAACTGCATAGCCATTTTCAACATGAAATCTGATTCTTTTTTTTTTTTTTCTTTTTTTTTTTTTAAGGCTAGGGATCGAACTGGAGCTACAGATGCTAGCCACAGCAACATCAGATCCACGCCAAGTCTGCTACCTACACCACAGCTCATGGCAACCCGCATCCTCATGGATACTAGTCAGGTTCATTACTGCTGAGCCACAACAGGAACTCCTGAAATCTGATTCTTAAAATGTTATGTTCATGGAGGTAACTTTTCTCATAAATTTGAAAAGATTTTATTTTCAACAAAACTTTTTTGTTCAAACTCAATGTTTGATATATTTAAAATATCTTTGTAAATTTAATTTTCTTCTTGCAATTACATAACGTACAGAAATATAATAAATGTTTTCACCAAACCATATATAGATGCTGCCAAACCATCTTATGCAGCCCAATGTGCCATATAAATGGTATTTTTTTTAACCACACCCCCAGCATACAGAAGTTCCTGGGCCAGGGAACAAACCCACGTCACAGCAGTGACCTGAGCCAGCAGTTAAACATTAGATCCTTTAACCGCTAGGCCACCAGGCCACTGCTACAAATGGTATCATTTTTGGTGTAATATCCTGATCACTATGACCAATAAGCTGATACTAATGTTGTCACAGGACCACTTCATCTCTTTCCCTAGCATTCAGTATTTAAAAGTATTTGGGGCACTCAAGTGCATTAACCAAAAAATTCTCCAGAAAATTATGATAATTTAAAGGTCATTTACAGTGTTTCTGCAGAAATGAAGAAGGCCTCTGTGGGGTAGTCTCATTACAGTTAGGGCTCCGATTGTTCTCCCTTCCTGGTCCACATCCTTTGGATTGTGACTTTCCAGCCCTCACATTAAGACAACTCTTCAATCTGGGCTGGACTTATAATTTACTGTGGTCAACAGAACAAACAAAAGGACAAATTTCCAGTTGTGAGCTTAGGTCTCAAGAGGCGGTCATGCTTCTGCTCACCCTAGGCTGGCCTGATAAAGGAGGGAAGGCCAGAAGGAGAGCCAATGGTCTAAGTTGAGAAAGCATCCCAGGCCAGCCTTGAGCCAGCTGGGCCCCCAAACGGATGAGAGAGCCCAACCAAGATCAGCAAGGCTGACTGCTGATGCGTAAGTGAGTCCAAAAGAGATCACAACAACCTCCCAGCTGACTTCTCAATTTCCTAGCCAATTAGAGAGCAATAGAAAATGCTTATTTTTTCTTTAAGCCACTGAATTAGGGGGTGATTTGCTGAAATATGATACTTGCTACTAAGGATTTACTTGGAAAAACCCTTGTATTAGCAGTCATTAGCAAGTCCAGCACACATAGGAAAATATGATCTAGCTTTTATAGCAAAAGATTGGTTTTACATAATTAACAAATATATATAAACACATATAGTGTCATTAATCTTATGTTCATTTATTTTTGTAATCAATTTTGGAATTTTTATGGTACAGTATAAAATGAATTTCTGAAAATAAAACTTATTATGACTTACCATATATAAGAACTAGAAGAAAAAAAGCCAGAAAAGTGTGTGGCATCCTTGTAGAGGACAGGACCACATGGAAATTCAACAAAAGGCTATATACACAAGGATTATTTATGACTATGAGAACCAAAAAGCAACTTTAAAGTATAATAAATAGGAATGGTTCAATATGACACATTGACATAATGGAATAATACACTACCAACAAATAATGGTATTTATGAAAAGTATTTTATGATATGGAAACATGCTTATGGTGAAAAAAAGATACCAAGTAAAAAAAGGATAATGCAAAATTATAATTGTATTCAGGTGCCTATTTTGCTCAAAATATATAAAGGCTAAGTAAATATGTAAAAAGTACTAACAACTGTTAACTCTAAATCATCTGAGTGATAGGCTTAGAGGTATTTTTTTATCATCTACTTTTTTAACTTTCCTGTATTTTCCAAAGGGGAGACAAACAAAATATATTCTGACCCAACAAAAATAGAATTATGTTGTAGCAAAACAATGTTTGAGATCTTTACTAATTCCAAAGTATATTTTTTATTTTTGTTTTTTGTCTATTTAGTCCCCTGTGTCTGCCCTTATAATAATGAAGAGTGAATGTGAAAATATTCAACATAAAGGACTCACGAATCTATTTAAATTTGCAGTTGGAACTCTGTATAAGCTTGGGAGTCCCAGAATTGTCAGAACAGTTGGATCTGGCATTGCCATGAGGTGAGGTGTAGGTCGCAGACAAGGCTCGGATCTGGTGTTGCTGTGGCAGTGGTATAGGTTGGCAGCTACAGCTCTGATTTGACCCCCAGCCTGGGAACCTCCAAATGCCAATGATGTGGCCCTAAAAAGACCAAAAAAAAAAAAAAATACTGCAGTGCTACATGATCCATGGTTGGTTGAATTCACAGGGTGAGGAACCTCAGACATGAAGGAAAAGAGTATACGGAGGGCCAACTATTAATTATACATGGATTTAAAACTGCATGGAGGGCTGGCCCCCCCTAATCCCACATTGTTCAAGGATCAACTGTACTACTTATTCACCTCAGTGTCCCTAGCACCTTGCACAGACCAGGAAACAGCATCTTGCATAATACAAGATTGGTGAATAAATGAATATGCTGCAACCTATTCAAAATCAATTATGTTTACTGAATGCTTAATAAATATGAAACATTGTACTAAATCCTATAAGGACTTGGCAAAACAGAGAAGATACATTTCTCCACTCTTGACTTCACTAGCATACACTAAATTGCATGCACATGATACCTATGCCAGTTGCAAATATTTATAGCTATGTTTTGCATTAGTTGATCTGCCTAGGTAAGTAAGCCACAGCATAAGACACTGTTTGAAATCATAATTAGTATTATAAATTCATGCATTGTGTCCTATGAATAACTAAAGCATGTGATTATTTTTTGAGTACTAAATGGCACTCCAGTTAGTAGCATCCTTGAGTATGTTATTCTAGCTCAAAATTCAAGTAGCATTACTGAACGCAGATTCTTCTTATGCTAGATAATGATGACAGTTTCCATCTTTCTACCTGAGCAATTAAAAAGTTTAATAGTCTTTGATGTGGCTGGTTACCTGAATAATTTTCTAAACAGGAACAATTAAAATCCACTTATTCGATGGTTTTATGCATTCTCGACTATTGTTTCAAATTCTTTGTTCCTGTGGAAACCTGATGAAAACTTAGAGAACTTTAAATCTATAATGAGTTTGCAAAGAGTACTTGTTTTCCTTAATTACCAAGAATATACAGCTGGATTATATGTAGCACAGTTTCTCCAACAAACTTTTAAGAATAAAGAGCTTGCCTGCTGTCTTCTTTCTCCTGTATGAGAAACGGCACAGCTGTCTGCTTTGGTTTGACCCTGGTGCCAGGAGCGAGGATTTTCTCAGTGCCACACCAGTGTGAAAGGCACAAGCGTTACCACCAGGCTGCCTTTTGCCCTGCAATGAACGGTTGATCCACTTCAGCAACACGAATAAGCTGTCAGCTCAAATTTCTTTTTTCTTTGCCTGGCTAATGCTTGTTCCGCCACCATTATTTCAGCTCAAGTAGGATGATTATTATTTCAAGCGCTGTCTAGATTATACTGTCCTAAGGGTTACTCTTTATCTGTATAGACTCCTCTTTATAAATTCCTTAGAGTGATACCCTGACAGCTTCTCATTAAACAAGTATGTGTGGCACCTTGCTTAGTTTACAAAGAAATATCAGTGTCTCACACCTAAAAATGAGCCAACTTTCAATAGGCAAAAAAAAAAAAAAAGCTTGAATGGAATTCAGATGAAAAGAACTGATGTTAAAACAACCATGTGCACCAAACTAATAAAGATAATAATTCGAAAAACCGATCACTGAAATGTGTGCATTTATAGATGTTTTCCCAAGGTTGGTCATATGGTACCTTAATGTCAGAAATCTCATTAATATGAAGACCACCTCATCCAGCTGGGAAATATCTCACCACTTCAGAAAATACCACCAACTCTTACATATTCAATCACTTTAGAGGATGTTCTTTAGGTGCTGGGGAAAAATTTTATTACTTGATATATACAATCTCAACAGCATAAGGCTAGTTCTACCTAGATCTGCCAGATCTTTGCTACCTCTCTATCCCCTGTATGGCCAAATAATAATGCTTAGTATATATAATATTCTTTGGGAAGGGTGTCACATTTTTATTTTAACAGAAACAATGACTCAACAAGAACAAAAAATTAATGTGGCAAACCACAGGTGACTGTACCCTTTCCCCACCCTGACTCAACTGGGTTTGTGTATCAATAGATGTGTATCAATAGATCTGCTGTGTATCAACAGATCCTGGAGACAACTAATTCTGGAGATTCTGAACTGAAAACTTTCTCGTTAACACAAACCGCATCATATCGGACCTAGTGAATGTCTACTACATGAAAATCACTGTGCCGGGTTCATTTCTAGGAATTCTTCCAATTCAACTGGGGAGTGGAAACCCTCAACAAATGGCATGAAAACATTGGATTTATAGCCTGCAGCACAGAAAACCAAAATGAAGAATACGGAATAGGTTAAAAGCACAACATTAGAAGACTATGAAGTAGGAAATCATTAACGTCAACATCATCATTACTATTAATAAGCACCTCTGAATGCAAGCGTCAATATCACTCCAAGGCAATAAATAAACACTGCAAAAGAGTCTCCATGAGATGGTAAGAATTATTGGATGGATTATACTAACTACCTGGGATTGAGTAAATAAGACTATAATATGTTAGTTGGCATCTGACTAGGAGTGTCCAATTGTTGAATAGACATATAAAACTTGAGAAGTGTCAAAAGCTGCCCATTTGGGAGATGACATAACTGGGTTCTACCATGCCAACGAAATTAACATCGTGAATGAGTTAGTGTAGCTTAGAATCTTCTACTCAGAAAAGCGCTAAATACGTCTGGGATTAGAAAGTCCTGTCTAGGTACTTTATTCAGTTTAAATTTCCATTTCAACTCTAGCAGGAGAGTAAGAAAGCAGCCTGGAGTCTATGCAAAACAGGACTGCTTCTTTGGTTTTTAAGTCTGAGGGAAATGAGTCTTCACAGCCTCCTTTGGCTAACTATGTTCTAGAACCTAACCCCACCATGAGATTGTTCAACCTGGCTAGGCTTTCTTGCTAGTTTTCTTGGTATCTGAAGTATCTGAATTAAGGTAATGCTTTAGATTTTACAAGAAGCCATGGGGACACTTTGAATTACTAGTTTTTTCCCCTAATGACTCCTCAAATTTGTTTAGATTTAAGCCAATTCTAACCAGATTCTAAAAAAATGGGAAGACAAGTGAGCTGAAAACTGCATTATACTGAGCATTTAGCCTAATAAGAGAACCCATATTCTCCATGTCCAGGAACACAGACAGCACAACACTCTTCAAAAACATGTCATACACAAATGTATGTGTGTGTATAAACATTTCCTTGGTTAGTTTCATTAAGGAGTTTTTGGTTGGAAGGTATTTAGTTTAATGTGGTCCTCTGCTGTTAAGTAACCATGTACAATTAATCCTTTAAAATCATAAAGAATGAGAAAATTTTATTTTAGCTACACAAATAGCTAGTTCTTTGAAATGATTAACCTAGATATTAGCAATCCAGCAGACAGTGGGAAAAAAAAATACTGGCAGGGGGAAGAAAAATAGCCCAATGCTTGCTAGAATTATTTCACAAAATCCTTTATTAAAATAATGCTATAAAATTGCCTTCTAATTTCCTCTGCAAGGGGAGTTCTCTTAGCTAGTTCAGAACAAATAGAGATTTAAACATTGTTGTTAATACCTAGGACATTATGACATGTGACTTTATGGATAGACTACAGAATGTAATAAATGTATGTGGCCAAGGCTGAGATATGTTTCCATCTTTCTTGTCTTTTATTTTAATATAATGATTGTAATAAGAATGTATATAATAATGATGAAGTAATTAGTAACAGTACTAAGAAATTGTTGAAATCACTAACTGGACTGTTAACTGAGCCTTCCTGAGCATCCATCCCCTCAGTAGAGGGCAGTATTTGCTATATCTCCATGGGAAGAAAGGCAGTGTTATAAATTTGTCTGACTTTGAGAACTATCCAAAAGAAATTTGGAAGATCACCCCCATATGGTGCAAGATGGAAATGTACACCCTTTGCTAATGGTCCTACCTGTGCATATGAAATGAAAGCTCAATCAATGGTAACTTTTTCCTATGTATTTCAGATCTTAAAGGTATGAAAAGTGACATCTAGGACCCTAAAAAGTAAAGAGAATAAAGCCTTTAGAATAGCAAAGAAATTACTTTAAATTTGGGAATGATGATTTCTGAATGAATTGTTAAAAGTCTAACAAATGCATAAATTTTATTATTTTTGTTTTGCTTTTCTTTGAGGGCATTCATTGGAAGAAACGGAATCCTCTTAGAGGAGGGTATTAGAAAAGCCTAAGCAGAGGTGGAAAAGAAGTGGATATCAAAGAAGTGTGTGTTCTTCCTCACACTCTCCTGCTTTCCAAAGCACAGAAATACTCGGTGAAAAATGCTAAGTTCATATTCTAAAGATATTAAGAAGCATATCAGAGCATGGTCATATGCCTCTCTATAATGTTGGATACACAAAGGGCCAACCCCTTGAAACTGATTAAGACCTAGAATTCTTCATTCCATCTTCTTGCCAAAAAGACGACTTTGAATAATCTGCTGCCCAAATTTCATTAAAGAAACAACATTTGTGAACAGTTGAAAGTGAGTCTGTCTAATTTCTAAATATTTAAAACTATTTCTCTGGATCAAATCAAATAATAAAGAGAAAAGCTTAGTTGCAAAGCACTTTTTGACCTCTATAGAACGAGTTTCTTTGAACTGCACTCTGCATTGTGCCCCAGCTTGTCTGTAACAATCTATATCATTCAAACTTGTATTAGCAGCAGGAAGGGTGCAGAGAGGAAACTGTCCACTGATATCCTTAAGAAGTCCCTTTATGAAAAGTCCAAGTCCGCCTGCAAAATCTTTACTTCTTCTGAGTAACTTGCTTCTATCTTCTAACTTACCAAATGTCTTTTCCCCTCTTTGGCTGAAGGGAGGCTGAAAGTTAATTTAATTATTCAATTTTAAGAACTTTGTAGATGTTTATGACATGGATTGATGTATACTAACTTTTCCTGCCTTTCACCTTAATTATTCTCTATTTCCCCTTTGCTCTAACTTAAAAAATCTATTTAAGTCTATGTGTGTGTATATGTGGGTGTCTGTGTGTATTTATATAGATGTGTGTTTGTGTGGGTGTACATATATAATACTTTTTGGAATTAAGTAAAGTATGAATAAATACACACTAAAATTAACTTTCTTCTATTTCTTTTTAAAGCTTATTTTGTTATTTAGTTTGCTTTTAAATAGGAGGTAAAAGAGAATCAGGAAAATAAAATGTCAGTAAGAACTTCAGATAACAAGTGTCTCTTAATTTTGTTAGTTAACAAGTGTGCACTAACACCCACCAGTTACATAGCACTAAATGCAGAGAACAGTATTCTTTGAGAAGGTGGAATTATGGAGAGAGAATTTGCCCAGTATAGGAAAGTAGAACTCTATTTCATAAACATAGAATTAAATGGAATTTGGTGAAGGAAGAGGAAAACTAGGAAAAACAAACCATCATTGGCTTTAGCCGAGTAGTGAAGGAGACTAGGAAATGTACTGCAGAGGCAGCAGCAGTCCAGAATGCGGTGAATATTTAACACTTTGGATTTGCATTAGGACATGACAGGGAAATGCAGGAAGTTCAGGAAAGAAGGTGACGATACAAAAAGGTGTGCAAGATAATTTTTATGTTTACACATAAATGTGAGTAATAATTTGCAGTTCACAGAGTTTTTCACATACCTTAAGGCTGAAAGCAGTTAAGATTAGGTTAGGATAAATTGCTTGTTGTATACTCCTATTAAGACCCTCTACAGAGTAACATCCAAGACCTAGAAATTATCATGCTAAGTGAAGTTAGTCAGACAGTGAGACACCAACATCATATGCTATCACTTACATGTGCAATCTCGAAAAATGACACAATGAACTTCTTTGCAGAACAGATACTGACTTACAGACTTTAAAAACTTATCGTTTTCAAAGGATACAGGTTGGGGAGTGGGGGGATGGAATGGAAATGCTATAAAATTGGGTTGTGATGATCATTGTACAACTATAAATGTAATAAAATTCACTGAGTAATAAAAAAAAGGTAACATCCAAATCCCAAGATATTACCGATTTAGTATATTACTTCTATTTTTAAAAAAGTCAATACAAAGGTGGAAATTCTATTCCTATTGTACCCTTGATTCATCCATGTTAGTACCTTGGCTCTGTTTCCTTCTACTGACTCTCCTTTTCCAAAACCACCCCTACCCATCATCTCTTCCTTTTTCCATGTCAGTTCAGGAGATTTCATTGACTCCTTTAAGCTCCAAACTGACACATCCCTGTACAGGACTTCCAGGTCTTTATCTTCAGTGCTAGATTTCCAGTTGTTTGTAAGAGCTCTTTCCTTACCTCCATTCTTCTGCTAAGGGTCCTGCTGCTGCTCAGGTCATCCAAACTGAAAATGTCAGAGCTCTTGGTGGCTTGCCTGGGACCTGCGACCACTCTACATTCAATCCTATGGACTTCTCTCATATTTACCAGTTCTTCCAATTTATCATGTTAAATCTGCTTTATGTCCCTTGTTAAGGGGGTAATCAGGAGCTGAAATCCAGTTCATGCTGTTTGCCAAGCCACATACCCTGATGAGGTGCAGCATCCACTGACAGGAAGGGGCACACTTCTTGCCACATAAAGGCATGATCTGCTCATGTAGGTCCATGCCCATTTTGAGGGGAGCTTTACCTTATGCACACAAGCCTCCACATACGGTAGCAGCCGAGCCAATCTTGTGCATCTTTGCCAGATTATCCAATACAGGTCTGTTAAAAAAATAGTGGCTGGATTTCCTGTCATGGCTCAGCAGTTAACAAACTCAACTAGTATTCATGAGGATAGGGGTTTGATCCCTGGCCTTGCTCGGTGGGTTAAGGATCCGGTGTTGCCATGAGCTATGGTGTAGGTCATAGACGCAGCTTGGATCCCGTGTTGCTGTGCCTGTCACTTAAGCTGGCAGCTATAGCTCCGATTCGACCCTTAGCCTGGGAACTTCCATATGCCGCAGGTGCAACCTTAAAAAGACAAAAAGACCTAATAATAATAATAATAATAATAATGATAATGCCTAGTTTATTTTGTGCTGATAAAGGTTCTAATCCAAACTCTACCACCTGATATGCAAGCTCTTTTACACTGACTTCACTCCCTCTCTCCCGCCTGAGGACACACCACTCTCCCTCACATAGTCTAAATTCTATCCACGACTCTTATATTCTCTAACTGGAGAATTCTGGATTGTAGTTTGTCTCTTTCAGCAATTTTAAAGATGCTGTCATGCTGTTTTCAGGTTTCCAATATTTCCAATGAAAAGTGAATTATTTTGTTGCTCCACTAGCTACTTTGAAATTATCTTTATCTTTAGTTTTCAACAGTTGACTATGATGTATCTAGAAGTGATCTCTGAATCTGCTAAAAGTTTTTTGAGCATTTAGAATCTGTAAAATTACATCTTTTACTAAATTTTAGCCATCATTTCTTAAAAAATTTTTCTCTGCCTCTCTCTCCCTTTTCCTTCTAAGACCCTAACGACACATGAGTTAAACCTTTAGATATAGTTTAAGTCATAGGGCTTTGTTTGATTTTTTTTGTTTTCATTTTCTTTTTTTCAATCTTTTTCTGTTTTTTATATGGTATAATTTCTATTGATCTATCTGTAAGTTCACTGATTCTCATGCCATCTACGATCTAGTATTAAGCGCATATAGCGAACATTAAAATTTTTAAGTCTAGAATTTTTAATTTTAGAATTTCCATTTGGTGCTTTTTATAATTCCAATTTTCTCTGTTAAGACTTCCTATTTGTTCATTCAGTATGTATTTCTTTCATATCCCTGAATATAGACAGAAAAACTACTATAAAAGTAGTAGTTCCAAAATCTGTGTCATTTCAGGATCAATTTCTATTGATTACCTTTTCCTCTTTTAAAATGGGTCAGATTCCCTATGTCTGCACATATCTAGTAATTTTGGATTGTATTCTGAATATTGTGATATGTTGTGGAGACTTGAGATTCTTTTACATTCTACCAAAGTATATTGATTTTTTTGGTTGTTGTTGTATTTTAGCAGGTAATTACCCTGGCTAGTCTCAAACTCCAAACTATGTATTCTATGGGATGGGCAGTGACTAAAAATCTGTTCCAATTTTCTTAGCCTTAGCTGTGCATATATAGTTCACAGGTCAGCCCAAAATTTTGGCAGAGTTTACATGAAGAATCTTGGGCTTTTTCTCTGTGGTCCTCTCCTTTTATGATTTCTCCTCTTATTTTCCAGCTGCTATGGCCATTCTCCTCTGGTTTCTCAAGCCAGGAACACTGCAGGTTTCCATTTATTTTCAGATGTCCCATAAGAGGCCAACTGTGATCTGCTCTCAGGCAAAAAGTATAAAATAAGAATTCACCAGTGTCAATTTTCTTCCATGTGGTTGGTGGTGTTCCACTTTCTCCCTGTTTTTGGTTGCATAATTTTGCCTTCAAGATAATTATATTTCAGATTTTGTCCAGTGTTACAGCTATAATATACAGGTGGGCTGGTCAAATAGGAGCTACTGTGTCATTAATGGAAGTAGGATCCTCCTGAGTCTTCAGTTCTCCAAATATAGGTATAATTTCTTCTTACCTCTGTGTTTTACATAGAAACATAAAACTTCAGAGGAGGAAGAGGTCACAAAAGTTTCCCTGATGATCCCTTATTCTTAGGAATACCAAACAGCCACCCCTCACACTCTCCTGCTCCTCCCATCCACCAGCAGAGCCTCCAAGCCTACAGCCTTCAAGGCTCAGTTCCTCTTTGATTACCTACAGCATTCCAGTCATACAGATCCTATAGTACTAATTATAATCTGTCTCACATTCTGGAGATCTACATACTGATCACATTTTCTCCTCTAAATTAAGACCAAGGGTGGTGACGGACTCATTCATCTTGGTACCCCTTATAGCACCTAGGCCTATGCCAGCTTTCCATTAAGTATGGTATGTGTCACCTTCTGCAGTTTCAATTACCTGTAGTGAACCCCGGTCTGAAAATATTAAATGGAAAATTCTAGAACTAAACAATTCATAAGTTTTAAATGGCACACCATTCTGAGTAATGTGATGAAATCTTGTACCACCCCACTCAGAATATGAATCATCCCTGTGCCCAGAGTATCCTGCCCATTAGTCACTTAGTAGCCACCTTGGGCATCAGACTGATATCCTCCTGGTATCCCAGTGCTTATGTGGAAGTAACCCCCCCCCCTTTTTTTTTTTTGCTATTTCTTGGGCCGCTCCCGTGGCATGTGGAGGTTCCCAGGCTAGGGGTCGAATCGGAGCTGTAGCCACAGGCCTACGCCAGAGCCACAGCAACGCGGGATCCGAGCTGCATCTGCAACCTACACCACAGCTCACGGCAACGCTGGATCGTTAACCCACTAAGCAAGGGCAGGGACCGAACCCGCAACCTCATGGTTCCTAGTCGGATTCGTTAACCACTGCGCCAGGACGGGAACTCCACCCTCCTTTTTTTTTTTTAATTTAATAATAGCCTTGAAGTGTCAAACTAGTGATGCTGGCAATTCAGATATGCCATAAAGTGCTTCCTTTATGTGGAAAAGGTGAACATTCTTGATTTAATAAGGAAAGAAAAAAATTGTATGCTGAGGTTGCTAAGATTTATGGTAAAAATGAATAGTCTATCCAGGAAATTGTGAAAAAAAGAAATTTGTGCTTGCTTTGCTGTTGTATCTTAAACTGCGAAAGTTATAACAGTGCATGAGAAGTGCCTAATTAAGATGGAAAAGGCGTTAAATTTGTACAAGATGCCTTTGGAGAGAAAGTGATCACATGTGCATAACTTTTATTACAGTATATTACTATAATTAACCTGAATTACTTTCATCTCTTACTATGCCTAGTTTATAAATTAAACTTTATCATAGGTATGTATGTATAGGAAAAGAATAGTATATATAGGTTTGGTACTATCCATGGTTTAAGGCATCCACTGAAGGCCTAGGAATATATCCCCAAAGATAAAGGGGAACTACTGTACTCATGAAATTTCTATTGAATAACTGAGGGAAAAGGCCACAAAATATAAAGGGGATAGGGCTCTCTCTGTTACCCTGCTTTAAAGGTTACTTAAACAAATATCTAGCATGTTGGATTATTTAGCAAGTTTCCTTCCTGAAAGAATGACATTCCCAAGAGGAGACACCATTTGCCAACTCACTGGAACACGCTGGGGAAAGTTACAACCCTTTCTTGAGTTTACTGCTCCATACGTTTTCCCAAAACATGACTTTATATCCATATTTCTGCTCAAAACCTTTATAGATAACTCTCTGTAGATCAGGGTAAGAAGTTTCTATTTCTCTGCCTGATTTTATGGTGAATCTGTCTCATTAGGCAAGTATCTTCTCTTCCTCCTGAAACACCTGGTGCTTGGCTTCAGATCAGAGTTGAAATCGTTTCACTCTAAATTCTACTCACCTTTGAAGGTTAAGCTCACTTTCCTCCTTAAATCTCAAGTCTCCTGAGAGCCTTCCCAATTCTTACGACCCTTGTTTTAAACTCCTGATGCACTCATAATACTTGCTTAACCAGAGAGCACAATTCTTTAAAACAAAATCTTACAACTGAAAGGAATAACATTAATTAGTTGATCACATCATGTACTTTACAGATGAGGTACTTGGACCTCGGGAGGTTAAGTGACCTGTCTAAAGCCACTCAGCTACACAGTATCTGAGTAAGGATTGGGATTTACATTTCTTATTTCAGTTGAGCCTCTTTCTACTCTACTGCATTGTTTGGAATTTGGTTAGTATTACTTCCTTTACTAAATTGTAAACTGTTTGAAAGAAACTTCTTCCACTTCTTTTATATTCCTCATAACCTAGTGGGATACAGATATGAAGGCACTTAAGAAATAGTTGCTGACCACTGAATCACTGTAACAATCTTGGGAGGGAAAGCTTACATATTTGTTGATTAACAATAAAACATAAAAGAGTTAAATAGTACTTGACCCTTGACAACAAATAATGCTGCTCACCATTCTAAGAATGAAGCCACTAGCCACGCAAGTTGCTGATCTTTAACACACCCTGAAAGGAGTTCAGGGTTGAGATCAGGAAGGAGACATCTGCGCTCTGGTAAAACTGCCAGAACAGACATTCAGATAGTTATTTTCAGGAGAAAACTTTATAAACCCAATTACTTGCATATTCTCTTACTCAGAAAAGCACTAAAACTATTGACAGAAACACCTGCTCTTCATGACTGCAGCAAACTTCTACTGAGATGTGTGCTTGATTACATGGATCCTTTTTGCCAAAAATCACATATATACTGACCTAACCCTTACTTCTTTTGAGCAGTCCCTAAGAGCTGTATGAGACGCTGTCTCCTGGGATATAGTGCTCAGTAAGTTCCCAAATAAAATTGAACTCACGTCTCTCACATTGTGTATTTTTTTTAGTCAACACCCTAAAATACGTGGAAATCTTATAATTTCTTGATACTATAGCTCACTTCTGGTTTTTTTATCAAAATGTTTAGCCCGACTCAATAATATCTTCACAGGTTATTTTAAGAAACAAAACAGTATATTCTAATAAGTCTCAAAATTTTTCTATAAAATATATTCCAAAGTAATAATATGTCTAATGAGATATATTTTATTGAATATTCTAATTAGCAATGCAATAAGTTATTACTAATTTTGAGTTAACTGACCTAATCTGGACGAAGGTATTATGGAGTATATCAATCATGTACTTTATAATAAGAAACGGAAAAACTTAAATACTACAAATCAAAGAATTAATTGATTAAAAAATTTTCCTGTTTAAAAAAAAAATCAGGCCAGTTGGAGAAAAGCCATCAGTGTTAAAGCTCTTTTCAAAGATCAAACAAGTATTTTTAAAGTGTTTTGTAGTCATTTTAATACATTGGCCTAGATTTTTTCAACCTTTTACCAATCATTGTGTGGGTCTCTATAGGTCTTCTGTTTAGAGAACTATTCCCAATTATTATTTAGGGCTGTGATATATTTATTATTAAAAGCCAAGTGACAAAATAATGCTATTTGCAGCAAGATGGATGGAACTAGAGAGTCTCATACTACGTGAAGCAAGTGAGAAAGAGAAAGATAAATACCATATGATAGCACTTACATCTGGAATCTAATATATGGCACAAATGAAACTTTCCACAGAAAAGAAAATCATGGATATGGAGAACAGACTTGTGGTTGCCAAGGGGGAGGGGGATGGGGATGGAGTGAGATAGATTGGGAATTTGGGGCTAATAGATGCAAACTATTGCCTTTGGAATGGATAAGCAATGAGGTCCTGCTGTATAGCAGTGGGAATTATGTCTAGTCACTTATGATGGAGCATGATAATTTGAGAAAAAAAGAATGCATACATGTGTGTGTAACTGGGTCACTTTGCTGTACAGCAGAAAATTGACAGAACACTGTAAACCAGCTATAATGGAAAAAATAAAAATCATTATTTAAAAAAAAGCCAAATGAGATCATTCACTTTACATTTTTAAAATTCGTATTTACAAAGTTGATGACCACTTTAATTTTTAAAGTTTAATTCATACTTCTTAATCATTGTTTGTACAAGTACATACGTTCCTCCCAAAGACCAAAGAAATATTACACATTGGTTTGTCATGCTTCCCTAGGGTAGAAGTGATCTTGAGAGGAATATGAGAAGCTGCATCTATTATTAGATCTGATCCTCAGTTTTATTCCTAAGAAAGAGGCTATGTTGAAGGTGTACAGTTCTTAGCACACTGACTCTTCCCCTGAGACCCCTTGGAAATCCTGAGGTAACTTCTCTCCATTATAGGAACCAGACACATTTGTTTGTATTTATTTATTTACTTCTTTATTTTACTTATTTATTTATTTTTTTGCTTTTTAGGGCCACACCCTCGGCAAATGGAAGTTCCCAGGCTAGGGGTCAAATCTGAGCCACGTCTGCAACCTACATCACAGCTCACAGCAATGCCTGATTCTTAACCCACTGAGTAAGGCCAGGGATCCAACTCGCATCCTCAAGGATACTAGTCAGATTCATTTCTGCTGCACCACAATGGGAACTCTCTGGAATGTATTTTTAAATGGCTTCAGGTAGCAGCACAAAATAAATATATTCAAGAAAATGAAAGCAAATTTTCTCCCTCAGAGAAGCTTCAGGCAGTTGAATCTGAAAAGTCCATGGCCTGCAGAATTTAGATTTTTTGTTGCCATATTTATTGCATTAGCTAAGGAGCTGTTCTTGCCCCACTTTTGGAACAGAAGCTGAGCAAGGCTGTTCAGCCTCACAATATGTCCCATAACAGAAAACTTCACCTGTGAAGAAACTAGGAAGGTGCTCTCTCTACCCCATTTTCCTCCATTCCCTTGGATCTTTCTTTACCTCCCTTCTCATTATGAAAATGACCACAATTATTCCAAGTGGCCGCAGTTTTCTAATTTCTAATGCCCTTTTTATGGGCATTTCTCTACAAGACTTTTTTCCTTTACAATAGTAAAACACAAAAAATATAACAACTTTTAACCCAATATATAGTTATTTCCTTGGAAGATCAAATCGTCATCAATAATTAATAAACAGTGATCCTTCAGTCTAACCTCCAACCTTATGGAGAAATCTTTTTTCCTCATCTAAAATTTTAAATTGTATAAATTCAAGTAAAAAGCTACCTGTATACATCTTAACTTTTTTTTTTTTTTTGGTCTTTTTAGGGCCGCACCCACAGCATACAGAAGTTCCCAGGCTAGGGGCTGAATCAGAGCTGCAGCTGCCAGCCTACACCACAGCTCATGGCAACAAAGGATCCTTAACCCACTGAGCGAGGTCAGGGATTGAATCCATGTCCTCATGGATACTAGTCAAGTTTGTTACCACTGTGCCACCATGGGAACTCCCAACTTAACTTTTAAAGTCAAATTACGGGGAATCTCCTTGTGGTCTAGTGGTTAGGACTCAGCATTGTCACAGCTGCGGCCTGGGATTCAGTCCCTGGTCTGGGAACTCAGATCCTACATCAAGCTGCTGCACACTGTTACCTAAAAAGTAAAAAATAAAAAAAATTTAAAAATCGCTGTTTAAACAAACAGATGAGTAAATAAATAAAATTATGGAATGCATCAATTATGAGACTCTATTCTAAAAACCTTCTTCTTAATTCAGAGGAAACAACTAGGTCCATGGAGGTAGGTTGAAATTTGACATCTTACTGCATATGTCCTCTATTCCTTCTCACACATTTAACTGCACCCCTCAAATTGGACAGCAAGGCAATGTGGGTTTATAGGGAGAATTCATGATGGGTTTGATGGTTGGAGAAGGTGACTTTCAAGGTGCCTTTCAACACCAAGACTATGACTCTTTAACTTAAGAGATGACCAGGAATGAGGGCAGGGAAAGACAAAGGACAGAAAGACTTAACTGGATTTACATTCCTCCCTACAAGAATCTGACCCAGTCTCTACTAAGCTCTTTGCAGTCTCACTTCTGCCTACCCATCCCCTATGCTGTAGCCAGGCTGGCAGCCTTATTTAGATATGGTTTGTGAGGTCAGAGGTCAGGATATCTGGGAGATGGGTATGCATGGATCAGCAATGCTACCAGGATGGTTTTGCTGCTGGGACAGTAAAGAGCCAAGGAGATTCCTGGACTGCCTCAGCTCTAGTGATTAATGCCCTTATTCCTTGATGCTAATCACCACCATTGGCATCCAAACACCATCAGCCTTGACTCTTGGCCAAGAGTAGAGATAAAAGCCATTCAGTCTTTAGTATGTACTGAAAGTGTACCACATACATGAACCAGAAGTAGTTCCCAATCAGTGGTTTTGTTAGGAATACATGAAATGAAATACAGATAAAACAGAGAAAGAGAGGGAAAACGTCTCCTAACAACTTCCCAAGAGGTTCTGTTTGAACAGTTCAATAAATCTAACAATATACAAATTAATATGATAGAATCTAGACTAATAGACAGATGAAGGCCAAAACATGTATGATGGATCTCCACTCCATGAATACTAAGAACCAAAGAAGAAAGCTAATGAACAAAAAGTTGACAGTGAACAATGTGTACATCCATGCATATGCATCAACTGATATATTTTTCTGTTCAGACTTTTCACAAACACACCTGGCCACTGTCATTATTTTTAAGACGCAAATAACAAACTACTCTTGCAAACAGTTACTTGTGAGCATAGTTATCAGTTGAGGAAACAATTTTCTGCAGGTGTAAAAATTACATTTCTCAATAAGGAAAATTTAGGTATAGTCAGTTCACTCATTAAGCCTTTAGAATTCAGTTTTGGCTTTCTTTCTTTGAATAGGACGCTTTCGTTTTTAGTCCATAGAAATTTAACTCTAGAGAAAGCTGTTCTCAAACTTTTTGGTTTCAGGACCCTTAACACTCTTAAAAATTATTGAGGAACACAAAACCTTTTGCTTATGTGGGTTCTCTCTCCCAATATTTTATTGTATTAGAAATGAAAACTGAGAAAAATTTAAAATAACAATGATAAAACCACGGCATATGATTCATAAAATAGAAAACATTTTAATGAAAATAATTATATTTTCTAAAATGAAAATAATTTAGTAAGAACAGTAGCATTGTTTTACACTTTTTGCAAATCTCTTTAATTTCTGGCTTAATAGAAGAGAGTAGGATTCCCACATCTGTTTCTAAAGTCAAACTATTGTGATATGTTATTTTGGTTGAATGATGTGAGAAAAATCTAGCCTCATGCAAACATGTAGTTGGAAAAGGGAAAAGTATTTTAGCAGCCTTATTAGATAATTGTGGATTTTCTTCTTTGATGCTACATGAAAACTCAAGAACTTCCTTCTGAAGAGCTCACTAAAGAAAGAGGGGGCAAAGTGTAATTAGAGCAGAGAAACCTGATAAACACTACCTCAGACGAGTGTGATCAAGGTTAACATCAACAGTAATAAGTCACATTGATAGAATATACCCTTGATATGATCTGATGAAAACAGCACTTGACCTCTGTGGTCTTCCTCCCATTGCTACAATTCCAGTCTAATCATGAGGAAAAACATCAGACAAATCCCAACTGAGGGACGTTCTACAAAATAACTGACCAGTACTACTCAAATTATCAGGGTCATCAAAAACAAAGAAAGTCTGAGAAACTGTCACAAACAAGGACTCTAAGGAGGCCTGATGACTAAAGGTTATGTGGTATATTGGATGGGGTCCTGAAACGGAAAGAGTATATTAAGTAAAAACTAAGAAAATCTGAGTAGGAGTTCCCGTTACAGTGCAGCGGAAATGAAACCGACTAGTAACTATAAGATTGAGGGTTTGATCCCTGGCCTCACCCAGTGGGTTGGGGATCTGGCGTTGCCGTGAGCTGTGGTATAGGTGGCAGATGCAGACTGGATCTGGCATTGCTCTGGCTGTGGTGTAGGCTGGCAGCTGTAGCTCCATTCAACCTCTAGCCTAGGAACTTCCATATGCTGTGGGGGTATAGCCCTAAAAAAAAAAAAAAAAGAAAAAAAATCTGAATAAAATATGGATTTTAGTTAATAATGTCAATATTGGTTCATTAATTGCAACAAACATACCATACTAATGTAAGATGTTAATAATTACAGGAAACTGGATTTGGGAGTGTATAGAAACTCTCTGCATTACCTTCTCAATTTTTCTGTTAGCTTAAAACTGTTCTAAAAAATAGTTTATTTAAAATTTTAAAAAACTTGACAAGAAATAACTTTTAAAATGAGAGCTGTAACATAGAATCTGAAACAATATTAGTCTAGCTTTAAAATTCTGTTATCTTAAAATCCATTAGTCTTTCTTGAATTTTTGGGGGGCTGCATCCATGGCATGTGGATGTTCACAGGCCAGGGATTGAACCCAAGCCACAGCAGTGACAATACTGAGTCCTTAACCTCTAGGCCACCAGGAAACTCCCTTTCTGGCATTTTAAATGGGCCTTTGTCATGCATGATTTTGTAAGAGTATGCATTACTTATTGGAAAATATTCATTTAAAGATTTATGTAGATCTTTTTTTGAGTTTTTTTTATGATTTTTATTTTTTCCATTATAGTTAATTTACCATGTTCTATCAATTTCTACTGTACAGCAAAGTGACCCAGTCATACATACATATATTCTTTTTCTCACGCTATCCTCCATCATGTTCCATCACAAGTAACTAGATATAGTTCCCTGTGCTACACAGCAGGACCTCATTGCTTATCCACTCTAAATGCAATAATTTGCATATATGTAGATCTTCTAAATGTTGACATATTTAATTATACAAAACTAAAACTTGGTATTTGTTAAAATCACCATCAATCTCATCAGAAAAAAATAGTTAAGAATTGGGAGTGGTCAAATTCATGGTGGTAGCAACAAGTATTCCAAAATTCTATTCTTCACTTGTTTTTTCAAATTTTATCATTGTCAACAAATACTGGTAGTTGTTTTCCTAAAGTGACAGTTTTAGTTTGTTCATTTTCAAGAAAATATCTCTCAAACATTGTGAGAAAGTATCTGCCAAGCCTGAATAACCACAGTCTATCACTTATTTATTCTTTCAAATGAAAATAGTTTTCTGTGAAAAAAGGAGCTAGTTTAGCTAGCAACTGAAACAATTGCACAAGTACTTTTCCTCAAGACAACCATCATATTTGGTATACAGCTTTAAGTGTACTTTCTTCATTGCAATGAATATTAAAAAGGCATGTTCTGAGGTATTTATATTTAATAATATTAATCCATTTTTACTGCTTCTTTAAGGACATTTTTAACTCTAAGTACATGGGCAATAAAGAATATAATATGACGTAGTGACATTGCCTTGATTCACGCTAAAGAACCAGCAGTTTTATCCACCATTTCTTCTGCATGGTTACCGCAAATGTCAGCACAGTGGAAAAGGCAAACATTATTTTAGTATTATTACAGAGAATTTTGACCTCCAGGACCCCTGAAAGGGTCTTAGAACCCCTAGAAGTCTAAGAACCACACTTCAAAAACTACTGACTTAAGTAATTATATTTCTGACTTCTCCATTACCCTCTGATTAAGCCAGGTAACTATTTCAAGGTAAGGAAAGGAAACCTTAAAGTTTATGTCATGTCAAAAGAAATGAATCTGCTTCACTTTCCTTTACCACAGCTCTGACATAGAGGGAATGAAGATCACTCAAATATATTCTCTTTTACCCTTCTGTAGTTCTCCAAAGCAGGGTTTTTTCATAGTATGGCCAGAGGAAAAAATTATAATATTTTTATTAAGGAGGAAAGGAATGAGGCTGTTCTAAGGTTTGCGGTCCTTATCCTTGAGGCACAGACCATATACAGCCTTCAGGAGGATAGAGGGGTCAGTAGCTGGACCAATTCTCAGTGGGTACATCAAAACACATGAGTTGGACAATTCTGTACTAAGGTTCTAGCAGGGGTGGGGGTGGGGGTTCTCAGACTGGAGGATATCTGTTCCCCAGTTAGCTTCAAGCTTTGTAAAAGGCTCAAAGCTTAGCTCAAGTATGGGAATTCACAAAGTAGGACTATACTTTATAGTAGAACCAAAGTTATACTAAAGATTAGATGTAGAACATTTGCAGAACATTTTCAGATATAGTTTCTGATCAAGAACACAAATCTGATTTCCAGATCCTAGACTACTTGAACCAAGGAGTTCAAGCCCTGGCTCTTTGTGATCTTGGGAAGGTAACCTAATATCTTGATGCCTCAATCTCTCCACCTATAAATGGGACAATAATAGTACCTTCAACTGCAAGTATTAAAGGATTTAATACATATAAAGTACTTAGAACAATGGCTGATACATGGCAATGTTTGCTATTATTACCATGCAGGTGCTATAGGGTCTCCTAATTGAGACTGTTTCTCTGAGCATGACACTGTTGAACTGCAGATTTGCAGAGAAAGAGAATCCCAGAGAAATCAAAGGACTAGATGTTAAGCTGCACAATTCCAGATCTGAGGAACTATGCTTGGAGTTGGGAAAGGGACAGGTGTGAGAACAGGGTACTATCCCCAGGCTTTTTAGTTTTACTTACAGCACACATCAAGGGCTTAGAGTTGAAACCTCTTTTACCTATTAAGGTACGAATAGATAAGTTTCTATCTAATATATATGTCAATAAATATTTTTCCTTGGAAAGGGCCATGGTTCAAAAACAGTGGTTACAGACTATCAAGTCATCCACTCACCAAAGACTTTTTTCATGATAATGTCAGGAGGGGTAGTTGGGTAAGTCTCAAACCAAGAGCCTCCCAGAAAATTAGAAAGGCAATCCAAAGCTGGGATTGTCCCAGACATACAAGATGCCTATTTCTTTACCTTGAGTTGCATGTGTTTTCTTCTTTGCTAAATGGTTTGTGGCAACTATATAGCCTGGCTTATAATATCATTATACCTAATTAAGAGTTTTAGGCTACATATGAGGCAGAATGATTTCAAGAGTCCTCTTCATGCAAAGTATTCAATATTTGAATTGCCATGGTTATAAGGTTGCAAAGAAATGTAAAACATCATAATAAGAAAATAGTTACAAATAAGCTAGCCACTTAAAATATCCTGAAATGACAAAGATCAGAGTAGAAATAAATAAGAGACTAAAAAGACGCTAGAAAAGATCAATAAACTAGAGGTGGTTCTTTGAAAACATAAACAAAATTGACAAACTATTAGCTAGACTCGTCAATTAATAAAATCAGAAATTAAAGAGGAGATATTACAATTGTTACCACAGAAATAAAAAAGATCGTAAGAGACTACTATGAACAATTATACACCAACAAACCTGATAACCTAGAATGGATAAACTCCAAGAAACATAACCTATCAAGACTGAATCGTGAAGGATAAAATAGCAGTGAAATTGAATTAATAATCAAAAACTTCCCATATGTGTACATGTATAACTGAATCACTTTATTGTACAGAAATTATAACATTGTAAATCAACTATACTTCAATAAAACTTTTAAAAATGAAAAAAATAAAAATACCTCCCAACAAACAGAAGTCCAGGACCGGAAAGCTTCACCTGTGCATTCTACCAAACATTCAAAGAAGAATACCAGCAGTCACAAACTTTTCCAAAAACTAGAGGTAACATTTCCAAATTCATCTCATAAGGCCAACATTACCCTGATACCAAAACCAGGCAAGAATGCCACAAGAAAATTACAGGCCAGTATTCCTGATGAACACAGATGCTAAAATCTCCAACAAAATATTAGCAAATCAAATTCAACAATACATTAAAAGAATCACATGCAGTATTAAAATGGGATTTATTCCAGTGATGCGAAGATAGTTCAAAATGGGTAATTCAATCAATTTGACACAGCACACTAACAAAATGAAGGATAAAAATCATTTGGTCATTTCAATAGATGCAGAAAAAGCATTTGACAAAATTCAACATCTATTTATGACAAAAATTTTCAACAAAGTGGATACAGAGGTAACATACTTCAACATAGTAAAGACCATATATAATAAGCCTACAACTAATATTATACTTTATGGTGAAAAACTAAGAGCTTTTCCTCTCAGACCAAGAAAAAGACAAAGATGCTCACTCTCACCACTTTCATTCAACATAGTATTGGAAGTCCTAGCCAGAGCACTTAGGCAAGAAAAAGAATTAAAAGGCACCCAAATTGGAAGGGAAGAAGTAAAACCATCACTGTTTACAGATTACATGATATATACAGAATACCCTAAAGAATCCACCAAAAATTGTTAGAACTAATAAAAAGAATTCAGTAAAGTCACAGGATACAAAATAAATATACAAAAGTCTGTTGTGTTTCTACACACTAAAAGCAATCAGAAAGAGAGTTTCAATATAATTTTAACATTTTAAAAAATAAAGAGAAATTAAGAAAAAATCCCATGTTTAATTGCATCAAAAAGAATAAAATACTTGAAAATAAACTAAGGAAGTGAAAGATCTATATACTGAAAACTGTAAGAGATTGATGAAAGAAATTAAAGAAGACACAAATAAATAGAAGGAAATATCCTGCTCATAGGTTAGAAGAATTAATATTGTTAAAATGTCCATACTACCAAAAGCAATCTATAGATTCAGTATAATCCCTATTAAAATTCCAGTGGTATTTTCACAAAAATAGAACAGACAATCCTAAAATGGAACCATAAAAGACTCTGAATACCCTAAGAAATCTTAAAGAAAACAGGGCTGGAGGCATCATGCTCCCTGATTTCAAACTATGTTTCAAAGCTACAGTAACAAAAACAGTATGGTATTAGCATTAAAGACAGATACAAAGATCAATGGAACAGAATACAGAGCCCAGGAATAAATCCATATACATGGTCAATTAGTTTACAGCAAAGGAGTCAAGCATATTCAATGGGGAAAAGACAGTCTTTTCCATACATGGTGTTGTGTAAACTAGACAGACACATGTGAAAGAATGAAACTTGATCACCATCTTATACCATACACAAAAATTAACTCAAAATGGATGTAAAAGTTGAATATAAGACCAGAAACCATAAATTTTTTTTTTCTGTCTTCTTTAGGGCTGCACCTGTGGCATATGGAGGTTCCCAGGCTAGGGGTCAAGTCGGAGCTGTAGCCACTTGCCTACACCACAGCTCACAGCAATGCTGGACCCACTGAGCAAGCCTGGGGATCGAACCTGCGTCCTCATGGATGCTAGTTTGCTAACTGCTGATCCATGATGGTAACTCCAGACACCATAAATCTCTTAGAAGAAAACGTGGTTAGTAAGATCCTTGACCTAAGCCTTGGTGATATTTTGAATGTGACATCAAAATCAGAAACAACAAAAGCAAAAATAACATGGGACTACATCAGACTAAAAAGTGACTGCATAGCAAAGAAAATATCAACAAAAATGAAAAGGCAACCTACGGAATGGGAGAAGATATTTGCAAGTCATATGTCTGATAAGGGGTTAATATCCAAAATATACGAAGAACTCACACAATTTAATAGCAAATAAAAAATCTAACTTAAAAAATGGACAAATGATCAGAACAGATATTTTTCCAAAGAAAACACAGATGGCCAACAGGTACAAGAAGAGATATCTAATGTCACTAAGCCACAGGAAAAAGCAATTCAAATCCACAGTGCGATATCACCTCACACCAGTTAGAATGGCTATTATAAAAAAGGCAAGAAATAACAAGTTTTGGTAAAGATGTGGAGAAATGGGAACTCTCATTCACTGTTGGTGGGAATGTAAATTGGTATAGTCACTATGGAAAACAATATGGAGACACCTCAAAAATTTAAATACTATGGACGTTCCCTAAAAAATTCAACAATATGAAGGTTCCTCAAAAAATTAAAAATAGAACTACCATATAATCTAGCAATTCCACTTCTGAGTATTTCTGAAAAAAACAAAAACAGTAACTGCAAAAGATAGATGCACATGTTCACTAATACACTATTTACAGTAGCCAAGACATGAAAACTATGTGTCAATCAATGAATGAAAGTAAATGTGGTATACCTCCTCACTGGAATATTATTTAGCCATGAAGAGAATGAAATGTTGCCATATGCAAAACATAGATGGACCTTGCCAACACAGATGGGCATTATGCTAGGTGAAATAAGAGAGAGAAAGACAAATAATGTATGATCTCATTTATATTTGGAATCTCAAAAAACAAAAACAAAAAAACAAAACACCAAGCTCAAACATACTAAGAGTAGATTGGTAGTTGCCAGAAGTAGGGGTTGAGGAGTGGGAGAAATGAAGGAAAGGGGTTGAAAGGTATAAGCTTTCAGTTATAAACTAAGTCATGGGGATATAATGTATATAGCATGGTAGCTATAATTAAAAACACTGTATTAAGTATTTGAAAGATGCTCAAAGGGTAGATCTTAAAAGTTCTCATCACAAGAAAAAAATTTTAACTATGTAAGGTGACAAATATTAACTAGACTTATTGTGGTAAGCATTTTGCAGTGTATATAAATATTGAATCGTTATGTTACATACCTGAAACCAATACAATGTTATGGGTCAATTATACCCCAATTTAAAAAAATGTAACCCCTCCTCAAACTTCCATCACAGCTTAATACTAGTTCTTAATCCAATCCATCATTTCAAAGTCTAATGTTAGTCATCTAGTGCTTGGAGATGGATATATGGATATAAAGCAAACCTATACATGAAGCCACTGACAAATGAAGATCTAGTAAACCTGAAGATGAAAAAAAATAACAAGGATAACGACATCATAAAACCTTTAAAAGAAAGTAATTAATATATTCATGAATTAAAATAGGACTTTAAAAAAACTAATGATAACCTTAAGTATTTTTGTAAAAGTGATTTTCCATGCATTTGAACAACCAAATCATGAAGGGCAGGATATAATATTTTATCGTTCTAAAATTTTGTCAAGAAAGTTATGCCAAAAAACAATTTGTTCATTGTTTATTTTAGGAACTTAGTTTCTAATTGCTATTACAGGCCAAATTTTTGTCAAATAAGACAAAAATGTCTATTTTTATAAGTATTATCTTCATTTTTCAAGATAAAGTCCCAATCGATCTCCCTCCTCACCACCCCCATGTAGTATACTTATGAAGATTTGGGGTAATCCCCTCATTAGGAGATTCTTCCTGGTAATAAGTCTCCTGAAATAATGACGACATACAAAATAGAGACTGGAGTTCTCTTGTGGCTCAGCAGGTTAAGGATCCGGCATTGTCACTGCAGTGGCTTGGGTCTTGACTCTAGTGCGGGATCAGTTCCTGGCCCAGGAACTTCCACGTGCCATTGGTGCAGCCGAAAATAAAAAGAGAGAGAGAGAGAAACAAACTCAGTAGCTTCTCCAAGAGACCATCTTTGCCTTGCTACCTCAAAACACAACAGGTCTTCCCCTTTCCTACTAGGTCTCCTTCTTGGGAAGGGGGAGAAGCTTCCAGATAAATAAGACTTTCCTCAAGTTTATTTCTCTGGCAAAGTAAAACTTAACTGGAAGCCTTATTAAAATGATGTCTGAAGATATTAGGTTACCAGGGCCTTGATATTGATCCAGTAGAAGCATGAAGGGTCCATATCACCCAGAATGACTTTCACAGCCAGAGACTGACATTATCACCCTATCAGAGGATTCTAATTCATCCAAATCCTTATTGGCTTATTTACCTATAAAATGGCTGACAGGTATAAATGAATACTTTCTCTTCCTCTTTACAGGAAAACAATTCTTTTTTAGCTACCTAAACATCGAGATAAATCAGAGAGGCCAGTTGCAATGACAACTGGCATATGATGGTTGAGGTATTATGGCTGAAAGTTACATGTGATTTGGATTTGTCTTTCTCAAGATTTACAGTCAATTAAATATGCATTAAGCACTGAGAATTCCCAGAGCTTTTAAAAAACAGAACTCATATCTATAATAAGTTTGTAATCAAGGTCTTTCTCATTTATATGAATACATGTGTATATATTTTTCCTTTGTTATATTTATTATTATATAATGTAGATGTCACAGTTACAAAAATTTACTTTCTTTGACCCTGGCCCAAACAGGTCAGATATTATACAACAGCAGATGGGCTATGAGAATCAAGGAATGGAAGTTGGTTTATGTCATACTTCCTTGGATCATGGTAGCATTACTTCATCTTCCTTACCCCACATACTAACCTCACCTCCTTTTTTAAAAAATTTTTCTTAGGTCTCACTTTTACAAAATATCCCTAAAACTGATTTTATTTTTGCTTCCAGCAGTAGTTTACAGATCTCTCTGTATTTCTAATTTTGCTTTAGAGCCCTTTTATCTAAGTGTAAATTTTGTGCCAATATCTATAAAAAGCACCTGGCATATACAAAGAGTATTTCTCTTAATGAGACTTTTAACCCAGTTCTGACTCTGTGAATAGTGTTCTAAACTCAGAAACAGGCAGAGAGGAAAATATGAAGAATTTTAACATGTGAAAAGGCCAGTGAGTCTGGACATGTCTGGATACTCACTCTCTCACATAGCTCTTCAAATGTGCAGTCGGCAATGGTTCCACAGGCTTTATTCAGTCGCAGCTCTCTGCCTTGCACTTTTAGAATCCTTGGTCTAGTTACTATGGGAACATGAACAAAGACTCAATCTTGTCTGGATAATTACTATAAAATTCATCTCTTACAGATAGGAAATGCATAGCTTGATGAATAATAGCACATGATTCAACACATAAATTAGACAAAATGCTGATACAATGACTGCCACTTGAGCGTGGCATCAACCCATATACAGCAATGGAACTTATTAATTGGTCAGTGGAGATTGGGCATTGTGTTCTAAATGTATTCTCTTTCAAGAGAAATTAACTTACGTACAATCATTTTGTTTCTGAGCCAGCTCATCAAACAACTTATCCATGACAGCCTCCACATCAGCTTCACTTGTGCTACAGTGAAAAGAATAATAGAATATGAAATTAATAACACTTGAAGCCAACATCAAACAGCTGCCTGAGCCTGCTTAGCTTTTTGCCCATAAAAAAAGAGAACAGGATGTTATGCTCTAAATACAAACATTAGATTTAGAATACACTTAAAAGCAGAGAATATTAACTCTCAGGTAGATGATTCTGCCTTATTTGCATACACTGAAAGACTTCTGTGCTTCTGGCTGTTTCCAGTAATGAGACGATACAGGCAGAGTAAATCCATTAATACTATGTGTACACAATGAGAAGAAAGGCTTCTGGCTCTCTCTTGCATGCAAAACAAGAGCAAATAGACAAGGCAGTCAAGCATCCAGGAAAGTATCCTTTGAAATCTCTACTGAGAGGGTACATGTGAAATTAAATATTGAAGCTGCCTTTTAAAAAAATCAAGTCAAGCCACTGACTGAGAGGATCAAACATCCAGAATTAAATTACCAGCTTCAAAATACCAACTTAATCTGCACATCAATAACTTTATCAGACTTTGAGTATAAGGACAATTACAGACCACACAATTTCTCTCAAAAGTGTCCTTGTCGTAAATTTAAGAAAACTCTCCTGTGATGCTTACCATTGCAGCCACTATGAAGTTAGTATCGTCAAAGAATCCTTTGTATTCTAATTAGAAATCACCATATGGTTTAGGAAACCCACATATACAAATGTGATAATACTATGGCCTTTTTTCCTCTCACTTTTTTTTTTTTTTAAAAAAGAAGGGTTGATAAATTAACAGTCAATAAAATAACTGACAGAAGAAATAAATGTTGTTAAAAAAACTTCAAGTGAAAATATAAGTTTACTTCAACTCTATGTAACAACTTACACAGGATGACCTGCCAATATGTTTAATTCTAACACACAAATCATTCTTAACTAGGTGTGGAAGCAATTAATAAACTCAATCCAGGACATCCATCTTAATAAAGTCTTACCGAAAACTAATAAGACAAATTATTTTTTCTCAAGAGTAAGCTTAAAGTAAGCCAAAATAATTTCTCCCTTGAGATAATTATCAGGTGGCAAGCATTTAACACATAAGCACCTAATTCTTCAACTGTTCTACAGCAAATGCCTTTAAAATGCAATAAAGCACACAATCATTGTGAAGGGTTTGGAACTGTTACATTCCAAGTAATAATCACTCCACCTCAAGGGTCCTAAAAATATCATTTGCAATGGTTAACTTTGCAGGGGAATGCTATTTGACTTATATAAAGCCTTGTATGAGATTTGAAATTAATTTTAAATGTACAAAGAAACCATACAAGCCAATGTCAATGTCAATGGCCATGCAAAACATATGTATGTTTAGATGGCTTTGCCAGATAAGAATTCACTCTTAGGAATTCATTTGGAATCGTTCCCACCTTGCAATGGTGGTGTACACATGCACAACTGTTGGAGAAGTGAGCTAATTTTAAGGAATACAGAAAGAAGAGAGCAATGTTAGCCAGCCAGGACATCTGCTGGTTTTCAGAAAGTTAACCTGTCCTTAGGTAAAGCATATTACCCAGTAGAGGGGGAAGAAATGAATTCTGAAAAATAACCAAAATAGAAGACAGTCACATTTCTAAAAGCATGTTTGATGAACAAACGCTTGCTTCCAAACTTCCTCAGTGGTGATTTCTTTTTAACCCTGTGCTCAAATATACTATAATATTAAATATTAAAATACAGATCACTAGACTTTAGGCCACATCCATGCCACCTGTGAAATTACTATATGTGATTTCATTTATAGTGAAATTATATTTGAAATGATACAATTATTTTATTGTAATAGTATCTTATAAGACTTCTATTATATTATCATAAACTGTTACTCAGGTGTTATAACGTAAAATAAAAAAATTTACCATTGTACAGTGGTCTAAAAATAAACATTCATAAAAGCAGTTTATGTAGCTCACAATTGAATAGACTTATCCATCTAAGCCAACTTTCACTTGACCTCAGGAAGCAAGGTTCTGCCAACCTGCTGAGGGACAGGAACCTTATCTTCATATGTGAAAAGCAGGAGGGGCTAGTGTTGGGTTTTGGTTTTATCAGATCTATCTATATCGATATAAAATAAATATTCTATGAAAGGAATCATTACCAGAAATGAACATACTCATAACCTCTTAACAATAACTTACAAGAAAACACTAGTTTTCTCACACTCCACTCAGACTTCAGGTTTCTCTACTTAACAGAGCTCATTTAGTTTTTTAAGAATAAGACAAGTAATAAGAAATTAAAATTTACCTGTCTGTATTAGCTTAAAAGATACAGAGTTTTATTTATTACTCAAGTTCATATCTGGTTATAACATCTTTGAACATGTTCTGTAATTCTAGTAAAAAATTCGGATGATTCTAAATTTTTTCAATGTGTTACATGAAGAATAATAAAAGCTAGCATTTGTTGAGCAACTATTATGTAGCAGTTAATTTACTTATACAACTCCACCTTACCATGTAATATGTCTTATTGTCACATTTTTATTGAAGAGAAAACTGAAACTCAGAATTGTCACTTTATCTAAGATCTGAATACATAAAAAAAATTCTGTATAATGGAAAGGATTATAAATAAAATATATAGGCATGTCAATCTGGGAAATACACTGGGAACGTTTATGACATACAGCTAATATTATCAATGTATTAAAAACTCGAACATATAAAAAAATTGAATACCCCAACAGAAAAACTGTCAATGTACCTGAACAGACAATGTGTTAATAAAAACAATAGCTCAGTGGGCACAGAGCATGTGTAAAGTGGTTCATTCGTACTAGTGATGAAAATGCAAAGCAAAATCATGAGAGGCCATTCTTTTAAATTGGCAGAGATAAAGGAAAAGATAAAATAGCTAGAGCAAATGCAGGTAAAGGGGAAAAGGACCCTCTTGTGTACCACAGAGGGGAATGTAAAACTGGTAGGGGAGTTCAAGGCAACCAGGTAATATGTTAATAAAAGCATTAAAAATATGCATTATCACATCACTTAACTATTCCATTCACAGAAATCTCACTGATGGAAATAACAATGGTCAACAACTACAAGGATGTTCACTGTGACAGAGTTAATATCAAAAAAGTGAAAAAGAACCTAAATGTCCAACAATGGAAATTTAAAGTACATTTAGATACACCGAATACAATGGATCATTATGCAGTTTTTGTGTGCATTGTTTCTCTTTTGTTCTGGAACTGTTGATGGCTCAAAGTTGATGGCTAGAAGTGCTACGTACCCCCAAAATTTCTAAAGAGAACTACCAATAACTCGATCCAGATTCCTGCCCCTATGGTTAAACGACGGGAAGAACCAGCCTTATTCCAAATGCAACCCTTCCTCCACCATAACCCCTATTCCCCACACCAGAGTGTCTTTATAAGGAAGAAAAAGAGGATCAGGAGTCACTGGTTTTGTGTCTAGTATTTGTGATAAGAGCCTTTTCCCTTCCTTTCCCTTAGGAAAGAAGAGGGTGATTTATCCTCCTCCCAAAACAAGTGAAGGGGAAAAGAGTTCTCTAAGAGAATCACTTGGAAAGATTACGGAAGCCTGGGAGAAGAAAAGGTGGGCGTTACTTGCCTTAATTAGATGAGCAGGACCTCAGCAGATTGAGAAATCAGAAAGGGGGAGGTGGGGTGCCAAACCAAAATGAAGCAAGCCAGTTCTCACCAGAAACTCTCCAAAGGTTTGGCACTAATAGATATTACTCAAAGATACAGATGAGCAGTCAGGCTAGAAACAGAGGTATTGTTTGAAAATAAGACAAAGACAGTGTCTTAGATTCCCTCCTTTTACCTGGACAACCAGATTCCTGAAACTCCTCCACTCCAGTTGAAACCAATTAGTTTACTGCCTGGGACAGTTTTAACACTGAAGAAAGGGTGAGAGGAAGCATACTATACACAATTCTGCAAGGTAAAGAGTACTTACCTCTTCAGCATCCAAAACCCTACCAGTCCAGAAAGCTTCTGTTCCAGAAAGTAGACAGAAAGATTGGAAGAAACTCTCTGGAGGAAACTAGCCAACCCCCCCCTCAAAAAAACCCAAAAACCTTGTAGATACTGATATTTGTGGGTTCTTCAATGGAAAACCTGACAGGCCACCTTATCATCCTTCAATGACTGAAAAAAATGCACAGTCAAAAGATGAAAATTAGCTTTTATTCATCTGACATTCTGAGGACTTCAAGGCTGAGAGACAGCCTCTTAGAATAGCTCTGAGAGACTGCTCTGAAGAGGTAAGGGAGACAACATGATACCATACATAGAAAATCCAATGATGATACCAGAAAACTACTAGAGCTCATCAATGAATTCTATAAAGTTGCAGGTACAAAATTAATACATAGAAATCTCTTGCATTCTTATATACTAACAACAAAAGATAAGAAAGAGAAATTAAAGAAACAATCACATTTACCATCACATCAAGGAGAATAAAATACCTGGGAATAAACCTACCTAAAGAGGCAAAAGACCTATACTTTGAAAACTATAAGATGCTGATGAAGGAAACTGAAGATGACACAAGCAGATAGAAAGAAATACCATGCTCTTGGACTGGAAGAATCAATACTGTCAAATGACAATACTACTCAAGGCAATCAACATATTCAGCACAATACCTATCAAACTACCAATGGCATTTTTCACAGAACTAGAACAAAAAATTTTTTAATTTGTATAGAAACACAAGAGATGACTGAGTAGCCAAAGCAATCTTGAGAAAGAAAAACAGAGCTGGAGGAATCAGGTCTCCCCACTTCAGACTTTACTACAAAGCTACAGGCATCAAAACAGTATGTTACTGACACAAAAACAGAAATATAGATCAGTTGGAGTTCCCATCATGGCGCAGTGGAAACAAATCCAACTAGGAACCATGAGGTTGCAGGTTTGATCCCTGGCCTTGCTCAGTGGGTTAGGGATCTGGAGTTGCTGTGAGCTGTGGTGTAGGTTACAGATGTGGCTCGGCTCTGGTGTTGCTGTGGCTGTGATATAGGCCAGCAGCTGTAGTTTCAATTTGACCCCTAGCCTTGGAATCTCCATATGCTGCAAGTGTGGCCCTAAAACAAACAAACAAACAAAAAAGCCAAAAAAAGAGATATAGATCAGTGGAACTGGATAGAAAGTCCAGAAATAAATCCACACACCTCTGGTCAATTACTCTATGACCAAGGAGGCAAGAATATACAATGGAGAAAAGACAGCCTCTTCAAGAAGTGATGCTAGGAAAATTGGATAGCTATATGCAAAAGAATAAAATTAGAACATTCTCTCACACCATGCACAAAAATAAACTCAAAATGGATTAAAGATCTAAATATAAGGCTGGATACTATAAAACTCTTAGAGGAAAACATAGAACATTCTTTAACATAAATCACAGCAATATCTTTTTGGATCCAACTCCTAGAGTAATGAAAATAAAGACAAAAATAAACAAATGGGACTTAATTAAATTTAAAAGCTTTTGCACAGCTAAGGAAACCATTAAAAAGATAAAAAGACAACCCACAGAAGAGGAGCAAATCTTTACAAATGAAGCAACTGACAAGGGATTAATCTCCAAAATATATGTACATTCACATAGCTTTATATCAAAAAACCAAACAAACCAATCAAAAAGTGGCCAGAAGATCTGAGTGGCCATTTTCCAAAGAAGAAAGACAGGTGGCCAAGAAACATATGAAAATATGCTCAACATCACTAATTATTAGAGAAATGAAAAATTAAAACTATAATGAGATTATCACCTCACACCAGTCAGAATGGTCATCATCCAAAAAGTCTACAAACAATAAATGCTGGAAAGGGTACAGAGAAAAAGGAACCCCCCTACACTTCCTGGGGAATATAGGTTGGTGCAACCACCATGGAGAGCCGTGTAGTGGTACCTTAAAAAACTAAATATAGAACCAACATCAGCAATCCCACTCCTGAGCATATACTTGGAGAAAACTGTAATTCAAAAGAATTACATGCACCCCAATGTTCATTGCAGCACCATTTACAATAGCCAAGACATGGAAGCAGAGTTCCTGTCGTGGCACAGTAGTTAACGAATCCGACTAGGAACCATGAGGTTGTGGATTCAGTCTCTGGCCTTGCTCAGTGGGTTAAAGGATCCGGCATTGCTGTGAGCTGTGGTGTAGGTTGCACACGCGCTCGGATCCCGCGTTGCTGTGGCTCTGGTGTAGGCCGGCAGCTACAGCTCTGATTAGACCCCTAATCGCCTGGGAACCTCCATATGCCGCAGGAGCAGCACCGGAAAAAGGCAAAAAGACAAAAAAAAAAAAAAAAAAAAAAAAAAGACATGGAAGCAACCTAAATGTCCATCAACAGAGGACTGGATAAAGAAGATGTGATACACACACACACACACACACACACACAATGGAATATTACTCTGCCATAAAAATAATGAAGTAATGCTATTTGGAGCAATATAGATGGACCTAGAGATGATCATTCTAAGTTCAGTAAGTCAGACAGAGAGAGACAAATACATATGAGATCACTAATATGTGGAATCTAATAAAAATGATACAAAAGAACTTACAAAACAAACTGATTCAGAGATTTCTAAACCAAATTTATGGTTACCAAAGGGGAAATGCTAGGGAGAAGGATGGAATGGGAGCTGGGATTAGCATATACACACTATTACATACAGAAATGATCGGTAACAAGGACCAATGGGGAAATCTATTCAATATTCTGTGATGGTCTACATGGGAAAAGAATCTGCATGACTGATTCACTTTGCTGTACACCTGAAACTAATACAACTAATTATAAATCACCTACACTCCAATAAAATTCATTAAAAATTTTTTTAAACAGTAGTTTTAATGAGAAAAAAAAGAAAAGAGGTAAGATAAGAGCCAGGATATACAGGAGTTTTTCCAACAAAGACCAGGTAGTCGAAATATCAAAAAAATTACTGTTTATTAAAGAAAACCAGGCGTCTCAAGGAATGTCATGCTTTTCTATGTATGGGAAGATGCAAGAGTCTGGGGTCATCGAAAGCATTCCTTTGATAAACACCTCAGCTATCTGGGGCCAGTATCCAGTGCTTTCCCACCCTGAGTCCCCTCAGGATGCATCCTGGGGGTGGGCTATGGTGGCTGAGGGCTAGAGGTGGGCATCCAGTTTCTACCCTGAGTTTCCTCAGGCTTCAATGCTGGGAGCAGCTGTAATGTGATGGCTTGATGGCTGCAACATACTTTGTTTACTCAGAAAGCAGACAACATTTTTCATTCACACCACCAATCAATAAAATCCAATCTATGCACACAGAACTTTTAATCAGCTTCTTAGTGCTTCATTCTTAAGTGTGAATGGCCAACAAAGCATTTTGAGGCTTTTAAGGAAATCCTCTAGGATAAAAGATTAAGACCACAATAAAACAGTAGAGAAAAGGAACCCCTACTGGTTCGGTATGTTAAGGATCTGCATTGTCACTGCTGTGGCTCTGGTTATTGCTGTGGCACAGGTTCAGTCCTGGGCCTAAGAACTTCCTCCATGGACAGGCCAAAAGAAAGGAAAAAAAAAAAAAAAAGTAATCGAAAAGGATCCAGGAGGACGGAAAGAAAAAGTACAGAGCCCAAAAGGGGAAAAATAGGAGTTCCCGTCGTGGCACAGCAAAAACGAATCTGACTAGGAACCATGAGGTTACAGATTCAATCCCTGGCCTTGCTCAGTGGGTTAAGGATCCGGTGTTGCCGTGAGCTGTGGTGTAGGTCACAGACTCGGCTTGGCTCCAGCATTGCTGTGGCTCTGGTGTAGGCCGGCAGCTTTAGTTCCGATTAGACCCCTAGCCTGGGAACCTCCATGTGCCGCGGGTGTGGCCCAAAAAAGACAAAAGACAAAAAAAAGGCGCGCGGGGGCGGGGGGGGGGGGAATACACTCGAATATTGCATTGCATAAATGCTGTAAACTGAAAGGACAATTCAGGCATAAGAAAGAGCTCTAAATATGACTGCAAAATAAAAATTCAGGAAAAATGTTGAAGTAATCTTTCAGAAAATAGAACAGAAAGACAAAAAAATGGAAAATGAAAGAATCAGAAGTTGAAACCAGAAGTTTCAATATCTAACCAGGAGGAGTTCTAAGGACTGTGCAGGGGGGTCGGGGGGGGGGGGGAATCAATTAATCAAAGAAAAAAGAAAATTAAATTTCCTAGAACTGAAGGACACGATTTTCTAAATTGAAAGAGTCCAATGAATACCTAGCACAAAGAATAGGGGGAAGTTCCATTCTAAAGCACATTATCATGAAGTTTCAGGAAACTAGGAATAAAGAAAGAATATCCTAAAAACTTCAAAAGGTCAAATAAAAAAGTCAAGAAACATTCACAGAAAACTTTGCAACAGCAATAATGGAAACATGCAGATAATGCTATAGTATCTTAAGTTTTGAAGGGAACTTTCTTGTCAAACTATCCATGCCCAAACTATTAATCAAGCAAAATAAGGACATTTTTGGACAGATGAGCCCTCGAAAAAATCTATTTCCTGTGCAGCCTTCTCCGGAAGATACTAGAGGGTGTGTTTTATCAGAACAGGGAGAAGAGTTATGCTTCTTTTCAGTAGGTCCAACTAAGCTCTGCCCTAGCTGACTCTCCTGCTGACAGGAGCTGTAACCACTGCACAAAATACAAAAAAACAGGTGACTTGAAGGCACTGGGCAGTGAACGGAAGCAGGCAGATTCTAGGAGGAGCTGACACTTGGGAGAAGAGGAAAATGGCGTAAATTACTTGTTTTTACAGCTTTCAGCCTGAAGACAAAGTACTGCTTGGGTCAAATAAAATTTCCAATAGAAAACCTAAAGTCCTTATGGCATGAAGAACCAGAGGGGAGTTGGGGGTAACCACACAGCTGGAAAATCAGGGGGAATTTCAGAAAAAGTGTTTCCAAATTCCTAAAAGATATTAATCTGGAAAATTCCTGAAATTATAAGTAATTCTATATTTATCATAATACTTTGTGTTCTCAAATAATGTGTCCATAATAATAAAGAGTGAATCATTTGTCTATCATAGGCTTATACTAAAAGTTTCAGCAGATTTCTGCTAAAAAAAAATAATAAATTCATGGCTTATCACTAGTATAAGCCAATATACTCTAAGATTATATAGTTCAATAATAGGTAAAAATTATTTCTACCTGATATAGACTTACGATAGAAGAAAACATTACAAGGAAACATTAACAAAATAAATGCTAGATAAAATTATTTTAAACTTTAAACATCTCAAATTTAATATCTCAAAGTCATCATTTTTAAGGTTTTTGTTTGTATTTAAAGGTTTTTTAAAACACAAAGTATTAATTACTGGATCTGAGGGTCTTGATTTTTGCTGGTTAACAAATATTCCAGACATAGGAAAAGTGTCTTTCATTTTGCACTGACATTGGTCAATAAGAGTGTGTCCTAAACCGCTTTCTTTTTTCTTTTTTGGTCACACCTGAGGCATATGGAAGTTCCCAGGCCAAGAATCAAATCCAAGCTGGAGCTGCAACCTATACCACATCAGCAGCACCACCAGAACCTTAACCCACCATGCCAGGGCAGGGATTGAACCAGTGCTTCCACAGAGACAAGCCAGATCCTTAACCCACTGCACCACAGCAGGAACTCCCTAAATTATTTTCAAATTGAGTATTAGTGTATGTATTGCTTCATATAAACTCATTTCCTTTATTAGCAAGCATATGGCTTTGTTTACTCAGTATTATGTGAAATGCATCCACATCAATGCATGTGGAAGTAGTTTATTTTTATTTCTGTACAGTAGTACTCTATTGCATGAAAATTTATCATGATTCTACTGTTGATAAGTGTATTAGTCTGCTAAGGCTGCCATAAAAAAAAAATACCACAGACTGGTGGCTTAAGCAACAGAGATTTATTTTATCACAGTTCTGGAGGCTAGAACTCTAAAATCAATGTGTAGGCAAGTTTGATTTCTTTTGAGGTTTATCTCCTTGGCTTGCAGATGGTTGTCTTATTGCTGTGTCCTCATATGGCCTTTCCTCTGGGGCTTCTTCCTTCTCTTATAAGGACACCAGTCCTAAGAGATTAGGGGTCCACCCATATGACCTCATTTAACTAATTACCTCCTTAAAGGCTCTATCCCCAAATACAGTCACACGGTGCATTAGGGCTTCACCTATGAATCTTGGGGAACACAATTCGGTCCCTAACAATGAGCATATGTGTAGTTTACAGTTTGGGGCTACTGTGAATAGTACTACTGTGAACATTCTAGTATAATGTTCTTTGGTAAACTTATGTTGCTGGGTATATAAATAAAAGTAGAATAACTGCTGTCCATGAGGTCATCTACATTCAGCTTAGTAGATTCTGCTAAGCAGCTTTTCAAAGGGGTTGTAGAAATTTACTCTCTCATTGCAGTGTACAAAAAGTTCTACTTGCCCTACATCCTTGCCAACACTTAGTATTTTCCATCTCTTCAATTTTAGCCATTATGGTAGATGTATGATAAATAATTTTAATCTAAGTTGCCTCAAATTATTTTTGGAAATGGAATAAAAATACAAATGTAATTTAATTAATGCCATAGTTAATCTAGAAGCATTTTCTTAGTAAAATGTCACTGTGATATACAGAAAAATTTATAAATCTATTCTTAAAAACACCTAGGGTCTCTTGACCTTTTCAAGTAGGAAATTGCAAAAACACAACTTTATTGTGAAAATTTTGACCAGAGAAAATGCTTTTAACTTCAATATAGGGGTGGGGGGGTGGGAAGAGGGACCTATAACAGAGAAAAATGAAATTAACAGCAATGAGTCTGCAACTCCAGGAAATTACTCTGGAATTACAAACATACTTGAAAAATATTCCAGCCTAACCAGTAAAACTGAGGAGAGACGAAACCTAGTAGTCAAAAGCAGTTGCACAGAAAAGCTACGCATACAGATGGCACTAAATTAAATATAATTTTTTCAGTGTAAAAGGGGAGCTAAATTCAGCGTTTTCTTCTGGGGCTACAAGAATATCATGTCACATGGATGGAAGAAAATGTTCTGCTCAGCTTTGTGCAGTTGGATTTTAACCACAAAGAAGCACATCTTAAGGAAAAGTGACTTGAGTAGCATCAAAAACAATCAGGAGAAAATACAGGAGTTAAGTTCTGATGCTTTGAATCGTATCCCCTTTCCTCTCATGAGGGGAGACAGAAACTTGATCTCCTTCCTACAAGTGAGTGGGGCTAAAGAATTTAAGGAACTTTAATTCTGGGTACCTGCCCCGTCAAGTGGGATGCTACTGTAGAGCAGATAAGATGCAAAATAGAAAATCTGCTCACAGGTCATTAAAAGTTGACCACAGTTAGAGAATTAAAGTCATTTCTGAAGAAGAAGAAAAGCTGCTCTTTTGAAATGCTTTTTGTTGGGGGGTGGAATGTGAGGGGCCCAAGCAGAGCATGGACTCTTTTTCCCTTTGTTCTATAATGCCCTGGTAAAATCCACCCATTTCATTGCTTCTGTCATCTTTTGTTAAGCTCAGAAACTGCAGTGGAGGGGCAGGTTTCTATTTTCTGTTGAGTAGTACTACTGTGTCTTTAAGTCAGAAAAGCCCTGGAATCCACCACGATTTCATTGCCAGGAAATTTGGCACCAACAACTATGGGACTCCTGGAGTACAGTACCCTGGATTAAAAGTCTGACGCTTTGGAAGTATGAGAACATGATTTATTTTTCCATATTACACTACTAAACAGAGAGGAAAGTAGTTAGTCATTTCAATTTTGAGAATATTTCTATGACTGAAATAAGGCATTCAACATAAAACTTACACTCAAGAAATATGTCCAAAAAAAAAAAAAAAAAGAAAGAAAGAAAGAAAGAAAAGCCCTTATTGTTGCTGAATCATTTGAAATTCTCAACAAAAATTCCAAAACAAGTGGAGGTTTCTAGAAGAGGGTCACACATGAATTTAAATGGAAATTAATTTCTTTAAGAACCTCCTACTTCATTAGGATTGACTCAGAGGAACAGAATGCTACCCACACTTTGCCTCTTTATCCTCTTTTAAAAATCAACAGCTTGTTAAGGTATCAACAAGTAGAATAGGGTTGGCTTTCCTTGGTCCCTCTCCCTCCATGTTCTCTATTCCAGAGAGCCAAAGTTGATTCAATGACGGAGAAATTTCCCCTTCCTCTTAGAGTTCCTGTGCCAAACCTCCCTGGCAATGAGCCTTCTCTCTCTACTGATTCCTTGTGCATTCATGCTGTTCAGCTCTTTGTGCTCATACCAAACATAATCTGGGGCTGGAGGCAGGTCTAAGATTAAGTTGGTTTATACTTGCTTCAATATAAAACAGACATGGTTGCATTTCAAATCCTGTAGGTTTGTTTTACATAACAGAATTGGTTGTTAGGATGGATTTTGGTCCTAGTATTTATCTTCTTCTCAATCACTCAAAGACTTAATTGACTGTTCAGAGATCCATTTCAGTCTCTAAGTTTCCCACCCTTCTCAATCACCTGGAGAGTAACTTAACTGGTTCCATTAATCTTGACCTATGCATAATGCAGAAAGTGGGATCTAGCGCCTTTAGCTCTCAAATTCCAGACCTTCACCCTCTCTTCCCAGTCCCAAATGCCGTATGAAATTTCTACCAAATCTATATAATGCATTCTCCCCCAAATAAATCAGTGGTGTAACATGTAAAATTGCAACTTGGCAGATCCAAAAATAATTATTTTTCATAAAACTTCAAAAAGGCTATAAACTTTTTAAAGAACAATAATAAAAATGAAGAAGAAGCTAGAGAGTTAAGAATCTCTAACTCTTTTCAGGAGAAGACAATCACATCCACTTCGGAAGGAGAGGCGAGGGAGTTTTAATAGGTTAACAACAGAACATAGCAAAAGTAACTAAACACATAGGACTTTTGCCACATCAGCTTTACTTATGTTGAAGATTTTTAGTTATAAATGCAATTTCTTCAAAGGTGAAATAATAAGTGTTCTAAGGAAATTTAGCAACTCTCTTCTGTACTGTTAAAAGTATATATCTACTTGCTTACATATTATATATATATACATAGCTTATTTATTCTTTGCTAGATGAGTACAGGTTATACTATTGAATACTTTGTCAGTGTGTTTATCTGGAAATGGCAGGACAGCTCTACTCTGGTCCTGTCTGACCTGCTGGAAAACAAACACTGTGATATGCTATTGTCAAATTATAGTTTAATAAAGGAATAGAAGATAAAAAATGTACTGAACTGACTGATGGAACTTGATTTGAAATCTATACAACATGAAATTCTTTTGCTGCTGTTCTACTTTTTAGATGGTGTTTCAAATAGTTTCACATCTTTGAAATTTTTAATTCAGTAATCCTTAAATTAATATAAGATTAATTAATATTTAAATGTACATCTAAACTATGTCAAATAGGACAATTCTGTGATTTTTAAAAGATGTAATTAATAAGTGGCCTACCTGACTATGCTCTATAGTGTACAAAAGAGAAACTTGTTGTTGCTGTATTTTACTAATATGCAGTTGTAAGCTTGCAATGTCAGAGGCTCACTCGTTGATAATATATCAAGAGGAATTCTTGTGACAAAGACACCACTGTGTATCTACTTTTGAAAATCAACTATATTTTACCAACATAGGCACCTTTACCCTACAAGGGATCTTAGAGTAAAGATTCATTACTATTATTGAAATTTTAATTACCAAAACACATAGCAACATACAATGCTTCATTATGAATTTGAGACAACATTGCAGTTTGAATGCAACTTTATACTATCCAAAGAGATACTTTATACTGCCCATAGAGATAAATAGTTCTTCACTACAAAAATTACAAAATATACAATAGAAAAAAATCATTAAAAGAATGAAAATGTTGCACTGAAAATATTAATGTAAGGAAAGCATTAAAAGAAGAACAGAAAAACAAGGAAGTCATGAAACAAAGAAAATGAAAAGTAAAAGAGCAGATGTAAATCCAATTATATCAATAATAACATAATTTGCAAATGAATTAAACAATTTAATCAAAAGGCAGAGATTGCTAGACTGGATAAAAAGCAAGTTCCAACCATACTATCTACAGGAGATATGCTTTAGATTCAAAGATACAAAGAGGTTGAAAGTAAAAGAATGAAAAAAAGATATATCATGAAAACAGCGACCCTGACTAATATCAGACAAAACAGACTTTGAAACAACAACCAAAATGTGATTAGAGACAAAAAGTAACATTTCATAATGATGAAAATATCAATCCAGCAGGATGATATAGCAGTTACAAACATATATATGTACCTAGAAATAGAGCCCTCAAAAGCATGAAGCAAAAACTGTCATAACTAAGGGACTTTGATATCCAGTTTTCAATAATGGATAGAACAACTAGGGAGAAGAGCAATAGGAAATAATAAGACTTGAACTACACTATATGTAAACTAGACTAACAGACATCTACATAAATACTCCACTCAATAACCAGAGAATACACATTTTCTCAAATGCACATAAAACATTCTCAAAGAAAGGTCATTTCATAGACCATAAAACAAGCCAAAATAAATTAAAAAGAAGTTAAATTACACAAAAAGTATTCTCCAGTCACAGTAGAGTGAAATTAGAAATTGGTAACAGAGTCATTCGGGAAATTCATAAATATGTGGAAATTAAACATTATACTCCTACATAATGGGTCAAAACAAAAACCAAAGGGGAAATCAGAAAATACTTTGAGACAACAAAAATGAAGATATAGCATACCATAACTTCTAAGATGTAGCAAAAATAGTGCTTACAAACAGGGAAATGTAAAGTTATAAATGCCTACATTAAAAAAGAAGAAAAATCTTGAACCAACACCTTAACTTTCTAGCATAAGACCCTGGACAAAGAGAAAACTAAAGTTCAAACAAGTGAAAGGAAGGAAATAATAAGGATTAGAGTGGAAATTAATGAAATAAAGAATAGAAAAATATAGCAAATCAATAAAACCAAAAATTAGTTCCTTGAAAAGGTGAATAAAATGGACTGAGAAAAAGAGAGAAAACTAAAATTACTAAAATCAGGGATGAAAAAGAGGACATTTATTATAGAAATAAAAAGAATTATAAGAGACTACTATTAACAACTGTATATCAACAAATTAGACAATTTGGATGAAATGGGCAAATTTCTACAAGGATACAAACTGACTCAAGAAAAAAGATAAAATCTGAATAGAAGACAAGAGAACACTTTAAAACTCATTCTATGAGGCCAGTATTACCTTGATAGCAAAACTAGACAAAAATATCACCAAAAAAATAAAACTATTGACCAATATCTCTCATGAAAATAAACACAAAAATCTTCAACAAAATACTAGCAAACTAAATCTAGCAGCATATAAGAAAGATCATACATCAAAACCAAGTGAGAATCATCTCAGAAATGCAAGATTGATTTAAAATCCAAAATCAAGTAATAAAATACACCATATCAACAGAATAATAGACAAAAACCACATGATCATCTCAATAGAAACAGAAAATGCATTTGAAAAAATCCAATATCTCCTCATAACAAAAACATTCAACAACTAGGAATAGAAGGAAATATACTTAATCTAAAAGGCATCTACAAAAACCCCAGAGCTAACATCCTAATGGTGATTGACTGAAGTCTTTCCCACTGGCTCAGGAATAAGACAAGGGTGTCCACTTTCTATGACAGAATATACCACTTCTATTCAACATTTTACTGAAGGTTCTAGACAGGAAATTTAGGCAAGAAAAATAAATAAAATGCATTCCAACTTGAAAGGGAGAAGTAAACTATCTTTATTTCCAGATGACAAGATCTCGTATTCAGAAAACCCTAAGGAATCTACTAGAAACTATTAGGGAAAAAAAAAAAAAAAGAGTTCAGCAAGGTCTCAAGTTAAAATATCAATATGCAAAAATCAATTACATTGCTATACAATAGTAATGGAGAAATCAAAAGTAAAATTAGGAAAACAATTCCATTTACAACTAGCTTCAAAAAGAATAAAATGTTTGAGTCATTTTAAAAAAGAATTGCAAATTTTATAGATTGAAAACTATAAAATATTGTTGAATTAAAGACCAAAATAAGTAGAAAGACATTTGTTATGAGCTGAATTGTATTCTCCAAAAAGATGTTAAAATATTAGCACCCAGTACCTGTGAATGTGACCTTATTTTGAAATAGGGTCTTTGCAGATGTAAATAAATTTAGATGAGGTCGTACTGTATTAGGGTGGTCCTAATGTGATAACTGGTATCCTTATACAAAGAGAAAATTAGGAAACTGGATATACACAGGGAAAATACCATGTGAAACTAAAGGAGAGATTAATGTATCCAGAAGTAAAGGAACTCCACCAGAAGCTAGGAGAGTGGCATGGAGCAGATTCTCCTTCATACCGCCCAGAAAGAAACAAACTGCCAAGACTTTGATTTCAGACTTCTAGCCTCCAGCTAGCTAGCTAGCTTCCTTCCTTCCTTCCTTCCTTCCTTCCTTCCTTCCTTCCTTCCTTCCTTCCTCCCTCCCTCACCTATGGCATTTGGAAAGTCCCAGGCCAGGGACTGAACCCGCACCACAGCAACAACACCCTGAGCCACAGGGAACTCTTTTTCTTTTCTTTTCTTTTTTTCTTTTCTTTTTTTTTTTTTTTGTCTTTTTTGCCATTTCTTGGGCTGCTCCCACAGCATATGGAGGTTCCCAGGCTAGGGGTCCAATCGGAGATGTAGCCGCCGGCCTACACCAGAGCCACAGCAATGCAGGATCCGAGCCACGTCTGCAACCTACACCACAGCTCACAGCAACGCCGGATCCTTAACCCACTGAGCAAGGCCAGGGACCGAACCTGCAACCTCATGGTTCCTAGTTGGATTCGTTAACCACTGCGCCACGATGGGAACTCCCAATTTCTGTTTTCTAAGACACTTGCTTAGTGATACTTTGTATAGCAGGCCTAGGAAACTAATAAAACATTACATGTTCATGGATCAGAAGACTTAATATTGTCGTCCCCAATGTGATTCACAGATTCAACACAATCTGTCTCAAAATTCCAGTTGGCTTCTTTGTAGAACTCAACAGGCTGATCTTAAAATTCATGCAGAAATTCAAAAGACCCAGAATAGCCAAAATAATCTTGAAAACACAACACAACGAAACAAAATTGGAAGACTGACACTTTCTAATTTCAAAACTTAGAACAAGTTATAGCAATCAAGATAGTGTGGTATTGACATAAAGACAAATAGGTCAACAGGATATAAACAAGAAACCAGAAACAACCTCTTACATTTACACTCAGCTAATTTTCAAAAAGGGCGGGGGGGGGGGTCAATATAATTCAATAATAGGGCAAGAATAATCTTTTTAACAAATGGTGCCAGGGTAACTAGATATCCACATGTAAAGGAATGAAGACAGACCACAATACACATAAAAATAATTTGAAATTAACCCAATACATAAATAGAAGAAATAAAACTAGAAAACTGTTAGAAGAAAACATAGGCATAATCATTATGACCTTGAATTAGGCAACAGTTTCTTAAATATGACACCAAATACATAAGCACTAAAAGAAAAAAATAAACTGGACTTCATTAAAATTTCAAAATTTTCTGTTTCAGAGGACATCGTCAAGAAAACTTTTAAAAACCACAGAATGTAAGAATATTTTTGCAGATCATACATCTGACAGGGGACCTGTACCTAGAATACATAAAGAACACTTAAAATTCAATAATAAAAAAGGACCCAATTTTTAAAAAGGCAAAGTATCTGAATATGCCTTTCTCTTAAGAACATATACAGTCAGCAGGCACATAAAAAGATAATAATTAGCCATCAGAGAAATACAAATAAAAATCAGAATGAGATGTCATTTCACAGTAGGACTGTGTTTGGGTTGAGATATATAGAAGTCTTGAGCCCCAGGGCCTCAAAAAGTACCCCTATTTGGAAATAGGGTCACTGTAGATGTAATTAGTTAGGTGGGTGAGTCTGAATTCAATATGACCAATGTCCTTATAAAAGAGGAGGGAGATACACAGGAAGATGGGCATGTGACAGCAGAGATGTAGTGACACATCTACAAGCCAAGGACAGCAAGTATTGATGACAAACAACAAAAGTTTGAAGAGGCAAGGTAAGTTTCTCCCCTGAAGCTTTCAGAGGGAACACAGCCTTTCTGATACCTTGATTTCAGATCTCTGGCCTCCAAAGGTGAGACAATATATTTCTGTTGCTTTAAGCTGCCCAGTTTGTATCCCTAGGAAACCAATAGGCAAAAAATGAAAAGATAGCAACAAATGTTATTTGCACAAATGCAGAGAAAGTGGAACCCTCATACACTACTGTTGGGAATGTAAAATGGTAGAGCTGCTCTGGAAAACAGGCTGGAAGTTCCTCAAAAGACTAAACATAGAGTTGCCACATTGCAAAATTCCACTTTAGGTATATACAAGAGAAATAAAAATGTAAGTCCAAACAAAACTTGTACATGAATATTCAAAGCTGCATTATTCATAATAGCCAAAAAGTAGAAACAACCCAAATATCCATCAGTTGGCTATGTATTCTAAACAAGGGAATATTACTTGGCAATAAAAAGAAATGCAGTACTGATACATGCTACAACATGTATAAATCTTGAAAATACTATGTTTAGTGAAAGAAGGAGATCACAAAGGGCCCCATCTTATATGATTCCATTATATGAAATATCTGGAATAGGCAAGTCTATAGAGACAGAAAGAAGATTAGTGGTTCTCTAGGCAGGTTGGTAGACATAGGTAGATGTAGGGAGAAGGAAATAATGGCTAAGAGACAGAAGATTTCTTTTTCGAGTGACAAAAAATTCTAAAATGGACTATGGTAATTAACGCTTGTGCAATTCTGTGAATATACTGAAAGTCAGTGAACTGTATACTTTAAATGGGTGAGCTGTATGGCATGTGAAATATAGCTTAATAAACTGTTTTTAAAAATATAGGAACTCCCTTGTGGCTCTCAGTGGGTTAAGGATCTAGCATTGCCACTGCAATGGCTTGGGCTGCTGCTGTGGCATGGGTTCAATCCCTGGCCCAGGAACTTCCACATGCAGTGGGTGTGGCCAAAAGAAACATATAATATCCTATCACATCTAACAAAGTTAACAACAATTCTTCAACGTCATGACATACCAAGTTAGTGTTTGAATTTCTCTGATTGCCCCTTAGTTTTCTGTTTTGTTTTGTTCTTGTTTCTATTTTTACAGTTTGTTTGATTCAGAACCCAAATAAAGTCTATACGCTGATACTGGTTGATATGTTCCTTCAGGCTCTCTTTAAACTATAGGTGCCTCTGCATCTCTCTTTTTCTTTTTTATTTGTTGAAGAAGCAATTCATTTATGTTATTACAAAAATCTACAGTCTACATTTTGATAAATGCACCCCCATGATGTTATCTAACATATTCCATTGCCTTACTATTTCCTGTAAATTGATTAAATCTAAGTTCCATTTCTGTAGCACTTATTGTAGAATGTATGGTCACTGACTGTATCCATTAAAACATGAGGGCTTTGTAAAATGGTGATATCTAATTCTACTCAAATTCTCTCATTCTTTTTTCATTTGTTATTTAGAAAACTACTATAAAGATAAACTTACCTCATCGACTATTTAAATATACTAAAAGATTAATTCTTCTAAAACAAGCAGGAAAAACTCTTGGTTCTCTTTATTTACCAGTTTTCAGGATATTGGGTTGGAAACTTTCACTTCTGGTGGAGGGCTAGAAGATTAGGCTCAGATTTACCCTCCCATCTTAAACAATTATAAACTTCCTAAAATATATGAAACAATGGTTTTCAGACATAGGTAACACAAAGCACAGGCCAACCATCACCAAGAGAAGCAAAACAAATGAGGTGAGCTCCAACTTACTACCTAGTAAGAGTTTCCAGGCTTCAGGAAAGAGAACTTGATCAGATCCAAATGGTCTCTGTGAGTTGAAAAAACAGAATTAAGAATTTGGGGAGGCCATGATAGCTAGAATCTGAAAGGTGAGTACTGAAAACAGAGCTACACAAGGAGAGACAGAGTTCCAGTTGTTTACAGTGTCCTTCTCACATCTTTGAACCAAATACAGATTTGTGCATGCATGAGAAGAAATCACTTGTGGCCAGAGGGGGAAAATGCCACTGGAATCATACAGCATGAGCCCTGGAGCTCATAAATAGCCAGGAATAGTTCATGTTCCTTTGAGTTAGAGTAGAATACCCTATTAACATGTAGGATATGAAACAGAATCCTCAGAAGGGTACTGCTTCTGAAGTGGGAATAATTAGCCCTATAATAAAAGATATCCCAGTCCTACTTTACAAAGCTTAGCCTTAAAAGGATAAAATCATTTCCAAGTAACTTGATGGTATCCCAGAACAAAGCCCAATATTGTAAAATTCAAAATATCTGACAACCAATAAAAAATGGCATACATGTAAAAAAGCCAGAAAATACAACTCATAGATTAATACATATAAACATATCCAGATATGATAGAAATTAGTAGATAAAGATACTAAAACAGTGATTATAAATATACTGCATATGTTCAATAACGTAGAGGAAGGCATGAGTATAATAAGAATAGGCAACATCCATTTATGATTAAAAATGCTGAACAAAATGAGTATAGAAGGAACATATCTCAACATAATAAAAGACCATATTTCATAAGCCCACAGATAAAGTCATATTCAACAGTGAAATCCTGAAAGCATTTCCTCTAAAATCAGGAATAAGATAAGGATGCCAACTCCTACCACTTTTATCCAACATAGTACTGGAAGTCCAAGCCACAGCAATCAGACAAGAAAAACACATGAAAGGAATCCACATTGGAAAGCAAGAAGTAAAATATCATATCATTGCAAATGACATGATACAATGCATAAAAAAAATTCTAAAGATGCCACCAAAAAACTAGTATAGTTCATCAAGGAATTTGGTAAAGTTGCAAGAAACACATTAATATACAGAAATCTGTTGCATTTCTATACAGTAGCAATGTGGGATCAGAAAGACGAATTAAGAAAACAATCGCATTTACCACTGCATCAAAAATAATAAAATATCTAGGAAAAAAAATCTAAGGAGGTAAAAGATACATACCCAGAAAACTATAAGATTCTGATGAAAGAAACTGAAGATGACACAAACAGATAGAAAGATATACCATGTTCCTGTACAAGAAGAATTAATATTGTTAAAATGACCATACTACCCAGGAAATCTATAGATTCACTGTAATCCCTACCAAAATACAAAAGGCATTTTTCACAGAACTAGACCCAATAATTTAAAATTTGAATGGAAACACAAAAGACCCTGAAATCCAAAACAATCCTGAGGAAAAAGAACAGAGCTGAAGGTATAACACTCCCTAACTTCAGACTACACTGAAGCCAAAGCTACAGAGTACAAAGCTACAGTAATCAAAACAGTATGGTTCTGGCACAAAACAGACACATAGATCAATGAAACAGAATAGAGAGCCCAGAAGTAAACCCACATACTTATGGTCACTTAATCTATGACAGAAGGGGTAAGAATATACAAGGGGGGAAAAATGGTCTCTTCAGTAAGTGGTGCAGGGGAAACTGAACAGCTACTTGTAAAGGAATGAAATTAGGTCATTTTCTCAAGACATATACAAAAATAAACTCAAAATTGACTAAAGACCTAAGGGTAAGACCAGAAACCATAAAACCCCTGAAGAAAACATAAGTAAACACTCTTTGACCTAAATCATAGCAAAATCAAAATCAAAATCAAAATAAATAAATGGGCAGTTCCTGTAGTGGTGCACCAGAAACGAATCCAACTAGGAACCATGAGGTTGAGGGTTTAATCCCTGGTCTTGCTCAGAGGGTTAAGGAACCGGCATTGCCATGAACTGTGGTATAGGTCACAGACGTGGCTCGGATCTGGCGTTGCTGTGGCTCTGGCATAGGCCAGCAGCAACAGTTCTGATTTGACCCCTAGCCTGGGAACCTCGATATGCCACAGATGCAGCCCTCAAAAGACAAAGGAAAAAAGACAAAAATAAATAAATAAATACATAAATAGGACCGAATCAGACTTAAAAACATTTCTACAACAAAGGAAACCATAAAGAAAATGAAAAGACAAACTACTGAATGCTTTGAAAAAAAAATATTTGCTAATGATATAACTGATAAGGGGTTAACATCCAAAATACATAAACAGCTCATATGATTCAACATGAAAAGAATAAACAATCTGGTTTAAAAATGGGCAGAAGACCTAAATAGACATTACTTCAAAGAAGACAGAGATGGCCAACAAGCACATGAAAAGATGCTCAATATCACTAATTATTAGAGAAATGCAAATTAAAACCACAATGAGATATATCACTTAACACCTGTCAGAATGGGTGTCATCAAAAAAAACCTACAAACAGCAAATGCTGGCAAGGATGTGGAGATAAAGGGAAACTTGTACACTGTTGGTGGGAATATAAATTGGTGTAGTCACTGTGGAAAATAGTATGGAGGGTTCTCAAAGAAGCTGAAAATCTAACTACCATACAACCAGCAATTTCACTTCTGCATATATATCTGAAAACAAACAAACACCAGTATGAAAAGGTGTACGCATGCCAGTGTTCACAGTAGCATTATTTATAATTGCCAATATATGGAAGGAACACAAGTATCCATCAATAAATGAAGAGATAAAGAAGATGTGGTATATATCCACAACAGAATACTATTTAGCCATAAAAATAATGAAATTTTGCCCTTTGCAACAATATGGATGAACTTGGAGGGTATTACACTAAGAGAAATAATTCAGATAAGGGCAGATACTGTACGATCTCACTTACATGCCACATCTAAAAAAAACCCCAAACTATTGTATATAACAAAACAGACTTGTAGACAAAGAGAAAAAAAATAGTGGTTATTAGTGGAGAAAGGAAAGGGGGAAGGGCAAGATAGGATTAGCGGATTTGGAGGCACAAACTATTATGCATAAAATAAAAGAACAATACATTGGCTGGATTAACAGCAGATTAGACAGATTAGACACTACAAAATAAACTATCCAGGAGTTCCTGTCATGGCTCAGTGGTTAATGAATCTGACTAGGAACCACGAGTTTGCGGGTTCAATCCCTGGCCTTGCTCCGTGGGTTAAGGATCCAGCGTTGCTGTGAGCTGTGGTGTAGGTTGCAGATGCAGCTCAGATCCCACATTGCTGTGGCTCTAGTGTAGGCTGGCAGCTACAGCTTCGATTAGACCCCTAGCCTGGGAACCTCCATATGCTGTGGGAGCAGGCTTAGAAAAGGCAAAAAGGCAAAATAAACAAAAATAAGTAAACTATCCAAAATGAAACAATATTGAAAAAAAAAAGATTGGGGAAAAAAAGAACAGAGCATCAGTGAGATCTGTGACAACATAAAGGAATTTCATGTAGATGTAACTGAAGTCCCAGGAATTGGAGACAAGAAAAGGGGACAGAAAAAAAAATGTGAAGAAATAAGGGTTAAAAATTCTCCAAAATTGATAAAAAACTATAAATGCACAGACCCAAGAATCACAACCAATGTATTTTTATGAGATTTTTAACATAAAATACATAAAATAATAAAATAACAAAGCAAAACATATGACTACAATAACACAAAGGCCAGCATAAGGAAAATGGAAGCATGCTGTTGCAAGGTTTTTATATTATTCAGAGGTATTAAGAGGTATAACAAGATGTTGAAAACAAAACCATTCAAAATTTATGGGATGCCACAAAAGCAGTTTTTAGAGGGACGTTCACAGTGATAAAGGCCTTTCTCAAAAAAAGAAGAAAAATCTCAAATCCACAACTTAAACTACCACCTAAAAGAATTAGAAAAAGAAGAAATCATAAATGTCAGAGAGGAAATCAATAAAATAGAGATTCAAAAAACAATAGAAAAAAAATCACTGAGATAGGATTAAGATGGTGGAATAGAAGGACTGGAGCTCAACTTCTCTCATAAAAACAACAAAATTACAAATGAATGCTGAGTAACTTCAACCAAAATGGACTGAAAACTTGAAAAAAGATGTTCTACTCCAGAAGACAAAGAGGAGGCCACATGAAGAGGTAGGGGGGCAATTACACGATATATGCAACCCCATACCTCCCAGATGGGAAGCCCCACAGACTGGAAAATAACTATCACACATACTCACCTGCATGAGAGTTCTGGGCCCTACGTCAAATACCTACACCTGGGGATCTGGCACTGGGAGAAAGAGGCCCCAGAGTATCTGGCATTGAAGGCCAAAGGGGCTTGGGCACAGGAGCTCCATGGGACTGGGGGAAATGGAAAACCCATTCTTGAAAGGCGCACACAGACTTCCATGTGCCCTGGGTCCCAGGGCAAAGCATAGCTCCAAAGCAATCTGGGTTGGACCTGACTGCAGTTCTTGGAGGATCTCCTGGGAAAAAAGGGGGTGACTGTGGCTTGTCGTGGGGGAAGGACATTGGAGGCAAACCTCTTGGGAATATTCATCAGTGTGTGTTTCTCTGGAGGTGGCTGTTTTGGGAAAATATGGCCCCACCTATCAGCACTGAGAAGCCCCAAGCCAAATAATAATCCAGGTGGGATCACAGTCCCATCCATCAGTAAACACACTACCTAAAGAGCTAAAGACACAGCCACCTCTAATCTCACACAGAGACAAAGCCCCAACCACTGGAGGGATAGGAATTAGCCCCACCTACCAGTGGGCAGGTACCAGTCCCTCCCATCAGGAAGCTTACAGCAAGCCCCCATACCAACTTCATCCACAAGGGGGGTAGATGCCAGAAGTAAGAGAGGCTACAACTCCACTGTCTACAAAAAGGACACTACACACAAAACCTATAACAATGAAAAGACAGACAACTATGACTCAGATAAGGGAGAAAGGGAAAAAAAAAACAGAAAAACAGCTAAGTGATCTGGAGATTATCAACCTCCAAGAAAAAGACTTTAGACTGTGGATGCTGAAGATGATGCAAGACACTGGAAATAAACTGGAGGCAAAGATTTATAATTTATAGGAAACACTGAGTGAAGAAATACAAGATTTAAAAATTAAGCAAGCAGAAATGTAAAATGCAATAACTGAAATAAAAAATTCATTACAAGCAGGCAACAGCAGAACACAGGAGGCAGAAGAATGAATAAGCAAGGTGAAGGACAGACTAGTGGAAATCACTAATGTGTAACGGAAAAGAGAAAAAGATTGAAAAGAAATGGAGAATCTCAGGGGTCTAGGACAATGTGATATACACTAACATCCCCATTATAGGGGTGCCAGAAGGAGAAGAGAGAGAGAAAGGGACAGAAAAAAATATTTGAAGAGATAATAGCCGAAAACTTCCCTAACATGAGAAAGGAACCACTCATTCAGATCCAGGAATTGCAACAAGTAACACAAGCCCAAGGAGGAACACCCTGAGACACATATTAATCAAAATGACCAAAATTACAGACAAAAAGAAAATATTCAAAGCAGCTAGGGAAAAGAAACAAATAATATACAAGGGAACCCTGATAAGGTTATCAGCAGATTTTTCAGCAGAAACTCTGCAGGCTAGAAGGAAGTGGCACAGTATACTTAACGGGATGAAAGGAAAAAACCAAGATTATTTTACCCAGCAACGCTCTCATTCAGATTTGAAGGAGAAATCAAAAGCTTAACAGATAAGCGAAAGCTAAAGAGAATCAGCAACACTAAACCAGCATTACAACAAATACTAAAGGAGCTTCTCTAGGCAGAAAAGAAAAGGCCACAACAAGAAACAAAAATACAGACTTCCCATGTGGCTCACAACATAACTACTCAGCATTGCTTCTACAGTGGCTGTGGCTCGACCCCTAGCTCAGGAACTTCCATATACCACAGGTGTGGCCACTTGTTAAAAAAAAAAAAGAAACAAACAAACAAAAATACCACAAATGACAAGGCTCACAAGTAAAGGCATATATACCATAAAGATAGGAAATTATCCATGCACAATTATGCTACCAAAATCAGAAATTCGGAGAAGAGGAGAGTACAAATGTAGAACACTGGAGATGCACTTGCAATTAAGAGACCAACAACTTAAAACAATCTTGCATGTATATATATAGACTCCTATATCAAAAATTCAGGGCAACTGTAAACCAAAAATCTACAACTGATACACAAACAAATAAGAAAATTCAACTCAAATACAACATTAAAGATAGTCATCAAACCACAAGAGGAGAGAATGAGAGAAGAAGGGAAGAAAAAAGAACAACAAAAACAAATCCAAAGCAATTAATAAAATGGCAATAAGAACATACATATCAATAATTACCTTAAATGTTAATGGAATAAATGTCCCAAACAAAAGACATACACTGGCTGAATGGATACACAAACAAGACATATATATTCTGTCTCCAAGAGACCCACTTCATTTCTAGGGACACAAACAAATTGAAAATGAGAGGATGGAAGAAAATATTCCATGCAAACATGAATCAAAAGAAAGCTGGAGTAGCAATACTCATATCAGATAAAATAGACCTTAAAATGAAGAATATTTTAAGAGACAAGGAAGGACACTATATAATGATCAAAGGATCAATACAAGAAGAAGATGTAACAATTTTAAATATCTATGCACGCAACTTAGGATCACCACAATATATAAGGCAACTGCTAACAACCTTATATGGAGAAATCAACAGTAGCACAATAATAGTGGGGGACTTTAACACCCCACTTAACAGCAATGGACAGTTCATCCAGACAGAAAACCAATAAGGAAATACAGTCCCTGAATGAAGCATTAGACCAGATGGACTTAATAGATATTTAGAGGACATTCCATCCAAAAGCAATAGAATACACATTCTTCTCAAGTGCACATGGAACATTCTCTAAGACTGATCACATCCTAGGCTACAAATCAAGCCTCGGTAACTTTAAGAAAATGGAAATCATATCAAGCATCTTTTCTGACCACAACATTATATGACTGGAAATCAATTACAAGAAAAAAACTGCAAAAAACACAAACAAGTGGAGATTAAACAACATGCTACTAAACAACCAACGGATCACTGAAGGAATTAAAGAGGAAATTAAAAAATACCTAGAAGCAAAAAACAAAAAAATGCAACACTCCACAACCTATGAAACACAGCAAAAAAAGTTATAAGAGGGAATTTTAAAGCAATACAAGCCTACCTCAGGAAACAAGAAAAAACTCAAATAAACAACCTAACTTTACATATAAAGCAGCTCAAGAGGGAAGAACAGACAAGACCTAAAGTTAGCAGGACAGAAATCAAAAAGATCAGAGTAGAAATCAATGAAATAGAAATTAAGAAAACAACAGAAAAGATATAATGACACTAAAAGCTGTTTCTTTGAAAAGATCAACAAAATTGATAAACCCTTCGCCAGACTTGTCAAGAAACAAAGAGAAAGGACTCAAATCAATAAAATTAGAAATGAAAAAGAAGTAACAATGGGCATCACAGAAAAACAAAGGATCACAAGAGACTACCATATGCAACTATATGCCAATAAAACAGAAAACCTAGGAGAAATGGACAAATTCTTAGAAAAGTACAATCTTCCAAGACAAAACCAAGATGAAATAGAAAAGATGAACAGACTAATGGCAAATACTGAAATTGAATCTGTGATTTAAAAACTTCCAACAAACAAAAGTCCAGGACCAGATGGCTTCACAGGCGAATTCTATCAAACATTTAGAAAAGAGCTAACACCTCTCCTTATGAAACTATTCTAAAAAACTGCAGAAGAAGGAACACTCCCTAATTCATTCTATGAGGCCACCATCACCCTCATAACAAAACCAGACAAAGATATCACAAAAAAGGAAAACTACAGGCCAATTCCACTGATTAACATTGATGGAAAAATCCTCAACAAAATACTAGCAAACTGCATCCAACAATACATTAAAAGGATTGTACACCATGATCAAGTGGGATTTATCCCAGGGATGCAAGAGTTCTTCAATATCCGCAAATCAATCTGTGTGATACACCACATTAACAAACTGAAGAATAAAAACCATATGATCCTATCAATAGATGCAGAAAAAGCCTTTGACAAAAATCCAACACCCATTTCTGATCAAAACCCTTCAGAAAGTAGGCAGAGAGGGAACCTACCTCAACATAATAAAGGCCATATATGACAAACCCACAGCTAACATCATTCTCAATGGTGAAAAGCTGAAAGAATGCCTGCTGAGATCAGGAACAAGACAAGGATGTGTCCACTCTCACCACTACTCTTCAACATAGTTTTGGAAGTCCTAGCACAGCAATCAGAGAAGTAAAAGAAATGAAAGGAATACAAATTGGAAAGGAAGAAGTAAAACTATCCCTATTTGCAGATGACATGATACTATACCTAGAGAATCCTAAAGACTCTACCAGAAAACTGTTAGACCTCATGCACGAATTTGGCAAAGTCGCAGGATACAAAATTAATACACAGAAATCAACGGCATTTCTATACACTAACAACAAAAATCAGAAAGTGAAATTAGGGAAGCAATCCCATTACCATAACATCAAAAAGAATAAAATACTTAGGCATAAACCTACCTAAAGAGACAAAAGACCTGTACTCTGAAAATTATAAGACATTGATGAAAGACATCAAAGATGACACAAACAGGTGGAAAGACATATCATGATCTTTGATGGGAAGAGTCAATATTGTCAAAATGACTATACTACCCAAGGCAATCTACAGATTCAATGCAATTCCTATCAAATTACCAAGGACATTTTTCACAGAACTCAAACAAAATATTTTAAAGTTTGATTGGAAGCACAAAAAAGACCCAGAATAGCCAAAGATACCCTGAAAAAGAAAAATGGAGCTGGAGGAATCAGGCTCCCAGACTTCAGACTATACTCCAAAGCTAGAGTCATCAAAACCATATGGTATTGGCACAAAGACAAAAATATTAATCAGTAGAACAGTATGGAAAGCCCAGGATTAAACCCATGCACCTACATTCAACTAATCTATGACAAAGGAGGCAAGAATATACAATGGAAAAGACAGCCCTTTCAACAGGTGGTGCTGGGAAAACTGGACAGCCACATGGAAAAGAATGAAATTAGAACACTCCCTAACACCTTATACAAAAATAAACTCAAAATGGATTAAAGACCTAGATATAAGATCGGATACTGTAAAACTCTTAGAGGAAAACATAGGCCAAACACTCTCCAACATAAACAACAGCAACGTCTTCTCAGATCCACCTCCTAGAGTAATGACAATAAAAACAAAAATAAACAAATGGGACTTAATTAAACTTAAAAGTTTCTACACAAAAAAGGAAACCCTAAACAAAATGAAAAGACAGCCCACAAAATGGGAGAAAATCTTTGCAAATGAATCAACTGATGAGGGATTCATCTCCAAAATTTATAAACACCTTCTGCAGCTCAATACCAAAAAAACAAACAACCCCATCAAAAAATGGGCAGAAGATCTAAACAGACAGTTCTCCAAAGAGGACATACAGATGGCCAAAAAACACATTAAAAGATGGTCAACATCACTCATGATTAGAGAAATGCACATCAAAGCCACTATGAGGTACCATCTTACACCAGCCAGAATGCCCATCATCAAAAAGTCTTCAAACAATAAGTGCTAGAGAGGGTGTGGAGAAAAAGGAACCCTATTACACTACTGGTGGGAATGTTAATTGGTGCAACCACTGTGGAAACAGTATGGAGATTCCACAGAAGACTAAAAATATAATTACCATTTGATCTGGCAATTCCACTCCTGGGTATCTATTCAGAGAAAACCAGGACTCGAAAAGACACATGTACTCCAATGTTCACTGCAGCACTCTTTTCAATAGCCAAGACATGGAAACAATATAAATGTCCATCGACAGAGGAGTGGATCAAGAAGATGTGGTACATATACACAATGGAATATTACTCAGCCATTAAAAGGAACGAAATACTGGCATTTTTAGCAACACGGATGGACCTAGAAATTATCATGCTAAGTGAAGTCAGTCAGACAGTGAGACACCAACATCAAATGCTATCACTTATATGTGGAATCTGGAAAAAAAAGGACACAATGAACTTCTTTACAGAACAGATACTGATTCATAGACATGGAAAAACTTATGGTTTCCAAATGAGACAGGTGGGGGTGGGGGGATGCACTGAGGGTTTGGGATGGAAATGCTATAAAATTTGATTGTGAGGATTGTTGTACAACTAAAAATGTAATAAAATTCATTAAGTAATTTAAAAAAAAAAGAAAAAAGAAAAAATCACTAAAACTAAGAGCTTGTTCTTTGAAAAGGTAAACAAAATTGAAAAACCTCTGGCCAGACTCACCGAGAAGAAGAGAGAGAATAACCAAAATAAGAAATGAAAGAAGTTCCCATTGTGGCAGAGCAGAAACAAATCCAACTAGTATCTATGAGGAAGCAAGTTTGATCCCTGGTAGGTGAGGGATCTGGTTCAGTGAGTTAAGGATCTGGCTTTGCCATGAGCTGTGGCATAGGTCTCAGACACAGCTCAGATCCTGTGTTGCTGTGGCTATGGCATAAGCCAGAAGCTGCAGCTCCAATTCTAGCCTGGGAACTCCCATGTGGTTCAGGTGCAGCCCTAAAAAAAAATTTTTTTTTAATGGAAAAGGAGAAATCTCAATGGACATTAAAGAAACACAAAAATCTATAAGATAATACCATGAACAATTATATACCAACAAACTTGACAACCTAAAAGTGGTCAACTTTCTAGAAATATACAGCCCACCAAAATTGAATCAAGAAGAAATAGATCAACTGAACAGACTGATAACTAGAAATGAAATTAAATATGTAATAAGAATACTCCCTACAAACAAAAGTCCAGGACTAGATAGCTTCACAGGCAAATTCTATCAAACATATAAAGAGGAAATTGTACCCATCTTTCTTCAACTTTTCCAAAAGGTTGAAGAAGAAGGAATATTCCCAAAGACATTCTATGAAGCCACCATCACCCTAATACCAAAACCAGACATAGATAGTATCAAAAGAGAAAATTATAGGCCAATATCTTTGATGAATATAGACAGGAGTTCCCGTCATGGCATAGTGGTTAACAAATCCAACTAGGAACCATGAGGTTGCAGGTTTGATCCCTGGCCTTGCTCAGTGGGTTAAGGATCTGATGTTGCCATGAGCTGTGGTGTAGGTTGCAGACACGGCTCGGATCCTGCTTTGTTGTGGCTCTGGTGTAGGCCGGTGGCTATAGCTCCGATTCAACCCCTAGCCTGGGAACCTCCATATGCTGTGGGAGTGGCCCTAGAAAAGGCAAAAAGACAAAAAAGAAAAAAGAAAATATATATAGACATAAAAATTCTCAGCAAAATTTTAGCCAACAAAATCCAACAACACAGAAAAAAGATCATATACCATGACCAAGTGATAGTCATCCAAAGTTCACAAGGATGGTTCAACATATGCAAATCAATCAATACCATATACCACATCAACAAAAGAAAAGTCAAAAACTGAATTTGCCAAAATCCAACATCCGTTCATGATAAAAACTCTTACCAAAATGGGTATAGAGGGAACGTACCTTAACATAATAAAAGCCATTTATGACATACCCACATCCAATACATTACTCAACAGAGAAAAGCTGAAAGTCTTCCCACCGAAATCTGGAAGAAGACAAGGATGGCCACTCTCACCACTTTTACTCAACATGGTATTGGAAGTCCTAGCTACAGCAATCAGACAAACAAAAGAAGTGAAATGCATCCATATTGGAAGAGAAGAGGTAAAACTGTCACTGTATGCAAATGATATGATACTAAATATAGAAAACCCTAAGGACTCCACACAAAAACTACTTGAACTGATCTATGAATTCAGCAAAGTAACAAGATATAAGTATAACATTCAGAAATGGGTTGCATTTCTGTATACTGGCAATGAAATATTAGAAAGGGAATATAAAAATACAATACCTTTTAAAATCACACCCCCAAAAATTAAATACTTAGGAATCAACCTGACCAAGGAGGTGAGAGACTGATATGCTAAGAACTATAAAACATTAATCAAGGAAATTAAAGAGGATTCAAAGAAATAAAAAGATATTCTATCCTCCTGGACTGGGAGAATTAATATCATAAAAATGACCATACTACCCAAAGCAATCTACAGATTCAATACAATCCCTATCAAATTACCCATGACATTTTCCACAGAACTATAACAAACAATCCAAAAATTTATATGGAACCATAAAAGATCCAGAATTGCCAAAGCAATCCTGAGGAACAAAAAACAAGCAGGAGGCATAACTCTCCTAGACTTCAGACGATATTACAAAGCTACAGTAATCAAGACTATGCAGTATTGGTACCAAACGAGATATACAGAGCAATGGAACAGAGTAGAAAACCCAGAAAAAAACCCAGACACCTATGGTCAATTCATCTTCAGCAAAGGAGGCAAGAATATAAAATGGGAAAAAGACAGTCTCTTTAGCAAGCGGTGCTGGGAAAACTGGATAGCTGTATGCAAATCAATGAAACTGGATCACACCCTCACACCATGCACAAAAATAAACTCAAAATGGCTTAAAGACTTAAACACAAGACAAGACTCCATCAAAACCCTAGAAGAAAACACAGGCAAAACATCCTTGGACCTCAACCATACAAATGTTTTCTTAGGTCAGTCTCCCAAGGCAACAGAAATAAAAACAAACAAACAAACAAAAAACCAATGGGACCTAATCAAACTGACAAGCAAAGGAAACCATAAGAGAAAACAAAAAGACAACCTATGGAATGGGAGAAAATAGTTTCAAACAACTCAACTGATAAGGGTTTAATCTCCAAAATATACAAACAATTCAACTCAACAGCAAAAAAAGCAACAACCCAATAGAAAAATGGGCAAAAGACCTGAATAGACATTTCTCCTAAGAAGATATAGAGATGGCCAATAGGCACATGAAAAAATGCTCAACATCACTAATTATTAGAGAAATGCAAATCAAAACTACTATGAGGTACTAACTCACACCAGTCAAAATAGCCATCATTAATAAGTCTACAAATAACAAATGCTGGAGAGGGTGTGGAGAAAGGGAACCCAACTTCACTGTTGGTGGGAACGTAAATTCGTACAACCACTATGGAAAACAGTACGGAGATACCTCAGAAAACTAAATACGGAACTACCATAGGATCCAGCAATTGCGCTCCTGGGCATATATCCATATAAAACTTTCATTGAAAAAGATACATGTATCCCTATGTTCATCGCAGTACTATTCATAATAGCCAAGACATGGAAACAACCTAAATGTCCAGCGACAGATGAATGGATTAAGAAGATGTGGTATATATATACAGTGGAATACCACTCAGCCATAAAAAAGAACAAAATAATGCCATTTACAGCAACATGAATGGAACTAGAGACTCTCATACTAAGTGAAGTGAGTCGGAAAGAGAAAGACAAATAACCATATGATATCACTTATATCTGGAATCTAACACATAGCACAAATGAACCTGTCTACAGAAAAACAAACTCATGGACATAGAGAACAGACTTGTGGTTGCAAAGGGGGAGAGGGATGGAGTGGGAGTTTGGGGTTAGTAGATGCAAACTACTGCATTTGGAGTGGATAAGCAATGAGATCCTGCTGTGTAGCACAGGGAACCATATCTAGCTACTTGTGATGGAACACGATGGAGGATAATGTGAGAAAAAGAATGTGTGTGTGTGTGTGTGTGTGTGTGTGTGTGTGTGTGTGTGTGAGAGAGAGAGAGAGAGACTGGGTCACTTTGCTGTACAGCAGAAGTCAACTACAGTAAAAAATTATGAAAAAATAAATGCAAACTATATGTTGCTTACAAGAAACCCATTTTAAGTATACACACAGGTTAAAAATAAAAGGAAGGGAAAAGATATATCATGCAAACACTACTTTAAAAAAGGAAGTACAGCGGCTATGTTAATACTAACCATAGTAGATTTTAGAGTAAGGAACGTTACCAAGAATAACGAGGTTCATTTCACAGTGACGAAGAAATCAATTCACCAAGAAGACATATCAATCCTAAATATTTACTCGCCTCATAACAGAGCCTGAAAATACATGAAACAAAAAGAGAACTATACAGAGAAAAAGATAAATTTATAATTAAGTTGGAAATTTCAATGCTTCTATTTCAGCAGTCAGTAGAAAAAGTAGGAGAAAAAAATCAGTGGGGGTATAGGAGACTTGAATACCACTATAAACCAACTTGACTCAATTGACATTTAAACACCACTCTACCAACCACAGTGAATATATAGTCTTTCTAATTGCAAAAGAAACAAGAGACATCATTTTCTGAGCTATAAAACAAGTCTCAATAAATTTAAAAGATTCAAACCATACAGCTTAGGTTCTCTGACCATAAAGAACTAATTTGGGAATCAGTAACCAAAAGATGTATATAAAAATCACCAAATGTTTGGAAGCTCAGCAATACACTTCTAAATAACCCACAGGTCAAAAAATAAAATCATAGGGAAAAATAGGACATGTATGAGATGCAGTTAAAGTAGTACTTAGAAGAAAATTATAGCATTAAAATGCTTACATAAGAAGAGCTGAAAGGTGTAAAACCGAGGACTTAAATCTCTATCTTTAAAAACTCGAAAAAAGAGAGCAAATTAAATCCAAACTCAGCAGAAGAAAGTAAATGATAGCGTGGAAATCAATAAAATATAAAACACAAAGCAACAGAGAAAATCAATAAAACAGAAGCTATTTCTTTGAGAAGATGAATAGAAGTAATAACTCTCACTAGCATGATCAGGA